>NC_087099.1:5030000-5655000 GCF_963855985.1 Ostrinia nubilalis | reverse complement strand
ACAAATTAAAACTTTGTCTATGTCTCACCAGTTTGGTTATTGTAGGCCTGATCGTACCTTTGCAGCCTTTGACTGCCGACAAACAAGGTCCCACAAAAAGAAAAACTTTGTCACTAAATATACCAAATGAAATCCTGGTTGCCAACACTTCATTGTTTCCACTATTCAGATCAATGTATATCTATCTGATATCTGACTCTTGCTACTCAAGAAATCTTAATATTTTATGTGACAGAATTCGATAACACCTGTGTTACGAATATTGAAAATATGTGTTATAGATAAATCCAGCTTTAACCTGCGTAGGGCACGTACTATACAGTACCTACTTACCTATTTTAGTTCGCCGCGGTTCACTCGGCACGCGGATCAGTTATTCATGCCCGGGGCCGTACTTTGCAAAACGATTTCAATATGTTCTGATCTCTCACTTGCCTTACGAACTTTGAACAAGTGATAGAGACGCATGATATTGAAAAACTACAACTGTTACGTGAAAAGAAAAAAATGAAACCATCCAACTATCGTGTTTTGGGAGGACATTTTCGCCCGTATTTACAAATGACACACGAACCAATCACAGAGCTCTATTCAACGCTGTGCGTTTGATATGCTGCTTCACATAAGCAAGCATCTTTTGTGAATACAGGTGTTTGAGTCCTTCTAATACATGATGCTTTCATTTATTTACAAAGACAATGTTTCTTGCAAAAAATGTCTTGAAGCATTATCTATTAATTAGATTTACTAGGTAGGTATTTAGTTCGTCTTTTTTAAACATTTACAAGATCTACCCTGGAAACTGGAGACAGTCTTTGACAAGTCCCAACGACACAAAGCGACTGAAACCATTGGACGAGAGAGCTGATAAGATCTGTCTGTTAAGTCGCGTCTGACTTTGAGAGGCTTCATCCACGTTTCCAATCAAGAACTAACCAGACAGAACTTGAAACTTAGCACTAACATTTAGCAAAACTGCTGGGCATTTCTCGCGTAGATTCTAGTTCGTCACGTTTAGCCAGGGCAGTGTTTTTCAAGCTGTGTTTTTCAACCCCCCCCAGAGGGTCTTGAAGCCTCTATAGGGGGTCGTAAAAACTACCTCAGTAAAAAAATCAATAAAGTTATAAAGATTTATCCGAAATCTAATTATTATGCAAATGCATAAATGTTGTATGGATTTAAGTATTCGGTCCCTACAAACATATTTGTAACATTATAAAATGCATGAAAAAAGCGAACAGTCGGGGGGTCGCAAAATATTTTTTCATACTAGGGAGGTCGTGTCATGAAAACAGTTGAAAAACACTGAACAAGGGAAACAAAAGTAACGTAAAGTTGACTCTTCGACTTGTAGCGATAGCGCAAAGCGGCTGAGGCCTAGACAAGAGGGTCGATAAGATCTGTCAGTATGGCTTCAGTTTGAGAGGCTTTATCTAGCGTTGGCCGACCACGAACTAGCCTTCATCAATGGAAACTTAGCAGGGGCATAAACAATAATAAGTATAGCCTTTTTTCACTTATCTCAAAATAAATATGTTTGATGAAATTCGGAAACTGTGCATCACTCCATCTGCGAGTGAATTTTGTTATTTTGTATAATCCCGACTGATCCTGACCACGTTATACTAAAAATTCGCGGTATTAACATAACAGGAATTTCTGAAAATGACAGATAAAGATATTTCAGAAAAGTGCGCGTACAAAATACGTAACAGTAGTATTTTCAAATAATTATGGACATCAAACTTAGCACTTATGTGTCAGTGTAAGTAAGAATAACTTAGATCGCAAAATGGAAAACATACAGTCCAATCTCTTTAAATCACTACACTATACATATTATTTTAAAAAAGAAGTTGAACTATGAGACCTGCCCAAACTTTCTGGTAATAACGTTCCATATTTGGCAACACTGCAACATAGGTAAACCTCAGGTGAACAAGTTATATTAGTCACCATATTAACAAGATTAAAATATTAACAAGAGTGGTTCAGAACCCCTGGTGCAGTTCATATAACGAGGGGAGCACAACTTTCAGATTGAATCACTCGCACCATCGCTCACTAACGATGTGTGCACGTTGAGGTGCACGTATACTCGTATTTATCTATCTATCACTATTCGTTATAGTGTCACTCTAGTATTTTTGGAAGTTCGTGGAATAAAGCTACGGATAATTGTGCTGCATAACGCATACTAGTATTGTGTGAACTGGATTTTTTATTATTGGAATTCTGTCATGTCAAAAATGTAACAGTGACGCTTTTTCACGGGGATCTGTGAATAAAAATCCATTAGTTGTCCAAAATGTAAGTAAGGTAAGGTATTGTGTACTTATAACACCCACGTTTGACATAAAATGACACTTTTATTTCAAGTTAAACTGGACCCAATTGTACAATATTGGAAGAAATTTGGAGCAGAACAAAGTCTAAGGTCTTCCAACACAAAATTTATTTCCTGGGACAACACACGGACATTGTCCAGGGGCTATTCCTGAAAGTCCACACCGAAATGACGCAATAAATTTTATTACCCTTCTCAACCGGACATCTCGCCTAGATCCAACTCGAGATTGGCACAAATGGACTTAAAATATTGCTTATTAGAAATTACCTACAATAATTATGTGCTACAAATGATTAAACCCTCTTTGGTCATAAAAAGCTGAAACAGTTTTCATTAAAACGGTGTTAAGTTGTGTTTAAGACTTTTTTTTTTATTTATTTATCACTAGCTTTCCTCCCGCGGCTTTGCTCGCGTGGAATTTTGTCTGTCACAAAAAAACTTTATATTCAATAGGGACGCGCGCGATAAAGATTTCCCGGTTTTTTAAAAAACCGGGATAAAAACTATCCTATGTCCTTTCCCGGGACTCAAACTATCTCTATACCAAATTTCATCAAAATCGATACAGTTGATTAGGCGTGAAAGCGAGACAGACAGAGTTACTTTCGCATTTATAATATTAGTATAGATTTGAAAAAACACAGTACATTGTATTATATCGATAGCCTATAAAAACCACCTGGGTTTATTCTTAAGACTATCTTAAGATTATGAGAGGGAAATTAAAAAGGAATGGTGATAATTGAAGTTAAAAATAAATAGTTCATTATCCCTGAAACATTTTGTGACTCAACCTTCTGCTACTGCATTAAAAACTGTTGTACCAGGGCGGTTGTTTATTTTCTTTCTTTCAAAGGTAACCGTCAAAGGAGTTACTGCGAAAAGTCTAAAAAACTTCAATTAACTTTTTGTTCTTTACTCTTAGTGCTGAAGTTTAAAAGAGACGCTAAAATTTCGTGGAAATACATATTCACTTACTGACAAAATGCAAGCAAAACGTTAATTAAAACAAAACACATTTGCAAACTGCATTTCCTTTACTCACTTGCGCATCTTTTGCATCGGGCGGAGTTTTGATACTAGTCGAACTGCGAGTTATTTATTTCTTACTAGCGGCCGCCCGCGACTTCGTCCGCCTGAAATTCAGTTTGTCACAGAAACACTGACTTAGGCTGGATTGCACCATCTTACTTTAACTTTGATAAACGTCAAAAATCTGTCAAACTCCATACAAAATACACCGGTTATCGTTATAGTTACGGTCAAAGTTAGATAGTGCAACTCAGTCTTAATGAGGGCTATCGTTTTAGCACTCACCAGTTGGCGCTACTGTAGAATAAGGTCCTGTCACTTGCCAATGATGCCGCTTATAACGATAGCCTTCATTGATACTACCTTATCCCTGTGATTCGGCCAATAGACTCAATATGGCCACAGTTCATCAGAATAATAAGTTATTCTGATGAACTGCGGCCGATGGGGTAGCAAGGTTCTGGAATGGATGCCACGTACCGGAAAACGCAGCGTGAGACCTCCATCCACAACAGACCGACGACCTGATAAAGGTAGCAGGAAAACGCAGGATGCAAATTGCTACCACCTGTGCGATGTGGAAGTCATTGGGGGAGGCCTGTGTTCAACAGTGGACGTCCTGTGGCTGAAATGATGATGATTATTCTGATGTAACATTGATACCTATATCCATTGAAGAGTAAAAAGCATCCACCACAAACATTCGAACATTCGCATTTATAATTTTAGCAGGATTTTAACGTGAAGTTAAATCGCCGCTCACGACAACAATGCCTTTTCATCAGCTAACTAGTTTCGAAGCGATGCTATTATTAAGTTCTACGTTGTATCGATTCAATTAAGATCTGTTTAATAGTTTCGGCATCTTTGTGAAATCACTTGGAATATTGATGGTGTTTGCAATATCTTCAATAATTGAAGTTATTTGGCAACAGATCTGTAGGTGTAGCCAGTGTAACTACGAGTATGCCACAGAATACTTAATATTAGGTACAGGTAGCCGTACTTTTTCATTTCGTTCGATTCAGCCAAATGACGTCCACTGCTGGACAAATGCCTCCTTTATTATTTACATCATTATAATTTATACGAATATCTTAGCTAGTTTTGACTACCTACCTTTTTACACAATAAAGGTACTGCTATGTAGATTGTAGGTAGGTACTTAGTAACGTAAAAACATTTATATTCCTGTAAGGTATCCTTAAAAATTTAATTTATTTATCGGCCGACCCAAAACAAAGTAAAAACCATTTCATATTACAAAACGAATCCCGGTATTCCCGGCAAAGACGCAATTCCACGGGCGTCCTTATTCTGATAGTCTCCATTGCCCGGGACTGTCGATGGGGTAATTTAAAAAACTTAGGTACACCCTACGTAAGACGCAAACGGTATCTCTTATAAATATTTGATACAACCAAGCAGGGATATTTGCCTTCGCATTGGCCGCGTACCGCCCCCGGCGCTATAACCTCGAATTTCTGTTCCGAAGCTAATAGAATTTTCATTTCAATAGCAAATCGGCGAATGGGGAATATAGAGCGAATATAAAGCCATTCTCCGACTCGTGATATAATTTAGCTTTAATTGAAACGACCTTCTGAGATTAGTGATTGCGTTGCTTCATTTAGATCGACTGAATTGATTTTCAATATTTAATGAGCATAAACCTTACTGGGTCGGTTTGTTCCCATATTGTAACGTGTCAACAAAGCGCTAAATGTCGGATTGTGGGAACACCTAATTTTCCAGCTTAGTAAGCAAATGTAAATTGAGCCGATGCGAAGGTTTCGAACGTAGGTAAGTGTTCCCAGAAAGACCCTTTTACTATAATAATATAATTTATAGCAGATTTTCACTATCACCACACCTATTATAAAACAAAGTGCTTTTCCTGTCTGTATGTCCCTATGTAGATATGCTTAGATCTTTAAAACTACGCAACGGATTTTAATGCGGTTTTTTTATACATAGAGTGAATCAAGAGGAAGGTTTTTAAGTATATACATTGTACCTGTGCGAAGCAGGGGCGGGTCGCTAGTAATAAATTGGTGTTATAAAAGCTCTACTACGAATTACCTTACAGCAACTAAAGAGCAAACGGTGGCTTACTGAAAGCGCCAGTTAAACATTAATTTATTAATATAGGAAGGCAAAGTTACCTGAATTTATTATTATTAAGGTGAAATTCAGGCCTAACTTTATTAAGCTCAACTGAAACAATGCTCAATCGATTTTAACAATTATACCTACTCATAGATTGATTATATTCCAATCTTTAGACCAATCACCGACCTTTTCAATATTCATACTTACATACTACTGTAGTGTCGTTTCATCACCCGACTGTGCCAGAAACAGATTTATGTTTTTTACTCTGTAATCAAACTATCGAAATTAACTTCACTGAGCTACTACATACTAGGTACAAACTCGGGTAATATGTCGATTTTCGGCAGCAACTACAGGAGCCCATTAGCAGACTGAGGTTGGTATCTCAGATTACCTAATAGATTTGTTTAATAGTTAGGTGTAGTATGCTTCAGGTTGGAGAATAATTATGTTTTAACAAGATCCTGTCATTTTAGTGTAAACTGACTGTAATATTACTTATATTATAGGATTGCCATTATTCAGTAGATAGCATAGGTAACTCAGTACCTCTCTCGCCTCGTCTCGTCTCGTTTCAGCCAAATGACGTCCACTGCTGGACAAAGGCCTCAGTACCTACTATATTACGATCTTCATTGGTTGGGTTTTTATGGCGGTCAAGCTGTAGATCCTGGCTACACAGGAATTGCAGTGGTGGGGACGAGAGGTGGGAATAGTCCCGTTACTATATTACGAGTATAATAGGGGAGTAGACACGCTAGTTAATCATGATTTTATATTTTCATTTTGAGCTGTAGCTGTTTCACCTCACTCACCCATCAACTGAACGAATTATTTCTAATATAGGTAATAGAAAAAAAATATGTTTATTTATTTTTAGTCATTCAAAAGTCGTAGTTTTTTGTAAAACTTATAAGTGTGTAAGGTCAAGTTTAAAAAAAAAACTTTCCTCGTATTCGTAACTAACGCCCGTATTCACAAACATTACTATGATGTCTCACAGTACGCATGGACGCACATGGTGACACATGAACCAATCACAGAGCTGTGCTGTGCGTTCAATTTGCTGCTTCACCTAAGCAAGCATCGTGAATACGGGCGTAAGAGTGAGTCCCTCCAGCTCATCTCCTAAAATGTACAAATTGAAAATGTTTCTTTGCTTATCTGACTACATTTTCAGTTTTCAGCAATTTCGTTCGACGCGTACAAAAGCCGGACAGCGGAGTATGAAAATGTATTTTAATTTACTCGTTTACAATCTCATTCAAGGAGTGGCCCCGCATAAGTATAGTAATTAGGACGCTCTTTGAGATACATTTGGATGTGCCAGACACATTTTATCTCTACAAATAATAATATTTGTATTTTAACGTCACAGCTTACTTTATCTCTGCAAATGTTTGTATTTTAACAACACAGCTATTATTTATACAGGTTGTCCTAAAAAGTAGTGTCAAGCAGAAGGCCAGAGGTATAGCATCACTACAAACATAACTCGAAAACTATCAAAAGTAGTGGTGATTCGGGTAGCCCTAGTGATGCTCTACCTCTGGACTTCGGCTCGATGATACCTTTTGTGACACCCTGTATGTGGTTTAATGTGAGAATATAAATCATCATCATACGAAACTTCCACTACTGAACAAAGGCCGTCCCAATGATTTCTAGATTGGGCAGTTGGCAACGGCCGGCATCCAGGGCCTTCCTTATGAGGTCATCGGTGTCCACCTTGGGGCAATGTTAGAATGCAATTATTTTGTTGTCGGTGTATTGACTGTTCTTAATACACCCTTTACATTAATATGGTACACACATAAAGATAGTATCCCTATAAATAAATAGATTATACGAATGTAATTGGTCGGTAACACCTTTTTAACATTCATTGTTCAACACGGTTCCTTAATTAACTTGAACACGATATAACATTTTATTCGGTATTGTTTCAGGCCTCGGACCGGGCCTTTGTATTATTGTATCCGTTTTATTTTACATTCGATATAGTCATGATAATACCGACCTTTTACTTAATTTATTTAAACAATTGAAGGGGTAACTAGACAAAGGTGTTATCTGACAAAACTGAAGAATTGACTTTTTTGCATGAACAATTGAACATAGGTTTTAAGTGATGATAAAATCGACTAATGAGCTCAAAACACGCAAATTTTGTTACGTGTCAAAAATAGAGACCTTAACAAAGGTGTTATCTGACAAGAATAGCTATTTTGATTTTAAAATTTAACATTTTCAAACACTTAACTCATTTTGAACTTTTTGTTAGTTAAGACCTTTGTCCACTCAACCCTTCAATTGTTAATTGCAAACGTGCCAGTACTAAAGTTATGTAAACAGTCGCTAAAGCCTATTACCACTGAAAACTTAAAAAAAAACAGTTTCAAGTGGAGTTTCATTATAATCGACTCGCCTCACACATTATTCGTCATCCCAATCTACTAGAAACACAAACATTTGCTAGTAGTCGCTTTAATAACAAGGACAGGTAATAATCGCAATGTTTACCTAAACCGTTGCTTATTATACTTCCAGGTAAGTACATAATCCATGCCGACGTTCCCTCCAGCTGAGTGAGGGAAGTCGAGCCCGCGTGTAAATAATTAATTAGTTTTTGCACACTAAAGCTGGAGTACTTGGCCTGTAGCGGTGATGTTGAAATTTTAAAACGCAACACGATCCGCGCTCCGTGGAAATTCAGCCGCTTCAGCGGTTCGCACAGCGCTTGTGTCGGCCGCTCCACCGCACCGGGCCGCAAGAATACATAAATTATTAGGCCAGCTTATTTGTCAACTAGTTAATTTCACGTGCTGTATTATTACAAGAAAAGTAGGTGCTTGTATTAGGCGGGAGCAGTAAACTGTAGGAAAATTATAATTATAAAAAAATATTTTCTGTAAAGTTTAAGTTGAAAGATTTTATACTCAAAGTTTTTTAAAGAAGCCCTACTGCTATATGGATATTAATGAAAAATAAACGGCAGTTTTATTGTAATAGCATTAAGCTTTGCTTTGAACACTTTTAATTGTGAATTTTTGTAGAGTTTGTTCAATCGTTCAAATACTTACTGGAATTACTACGAGCTGCCACATTATAAATGACCTTTGATTTCAACTGCTTTAAATTTAGAGACTCGAAGTTCAAAATACATTGTAAGCCACATATTGCGGTGCGGTGACTGACGTGTGTGGGTAGTACGTCAAGTAGAGCTCCATGATACCACATTACGTGGCATTGGTTAGTTACCTTGCAATGTAACGAATTTAACAATTAGTATTTGTTTATTTAAAAAATAACAAGGTTACAATCCCTTACACTGCTTTCCGATGAGCATGGACTTTTATTGGATGAACCGACTTGTAATACAAGCAGCATAACTAGATTTTAGCTTAGGAGTTTTAGGAGAAACTGATTTTTTACTCATTGTAGGTATTTTTACTCCCGGTCACTTCATCATCATCATCATCTCAGCCATAGGACGTCCACTGCTGAACATAGGCCTCCCCCAATGCTTTCCATGTTACCCGGTTGGTAGCGGCCTGCGTCCAGCGCTTTCCTGCTACCTTTATGAAGTCGTCGGTCCACCTTGTGGGTGATCCCGGCCACTTGGCCACAAATTGCTTAATTTGTACACCACAAAACTGCTCACTTGACTTCAAAACGTACCTTCTATCATGTAAGATACCTACAAAGTACAGACATCTGGGGGCACGGCAGTGCCCCCGCCAAGTCGAGCGCGAAGCAAACACTGCCGTACCATCCTTTACTGGAACCATTTCGCCGCATTTTCAGGCCTCTATTTGAGAACCTCTGGATAAGACCAGAACCCTGAAATTTTTGTTATCTAGTAAGCTATAATCACATACTTAAAATCCAAAATTTCAAGTCTGTAGGTCATTTAGTTTCAAAGTTAAGCGAAAGCAAAGTTTCGCATTTATGACACTCACTCACTCACTGATGATCATCAAAATAGAACTAGTACTTCCCATAAACTCAGAGAGCTGAAATTTGGTACAGAGTTAGGGTTTAATGACTACATAAAGGGAAAACTATAAAAACTAGGAAAATCGAAGATCTGGAGTAACACCACATTCATAATCAATACTACTAGCGCCACACCGGCACCGTGGTGTTCGCCTATACCGCTCACCGCTAGATGGCGCTAGCGTGAGCGTCATTTTTCTGCACCGCGGTGTCCAGATATTTTTTCCTTTCTAGATCGCCCCGTCGATTAAGTTGAATGTTGTGTAAATATTTGAATTTCGTTGAATTCGTTTATTATATGGTGAGGTTGGCTAAGGTTAAGTTATTAAAACAACTTCTGCTTTGTTGTCCATTTTAAAGGTCGTTTAGTTTGTTTGTGTTTAATATCGTAAAAAAAATGTCGATAATTTTAAAAGAAAAGACGACGACGTTAAATAATTATGCCACTTTCTACAAAAAGAAGTGAAATCCCACCAAAAACATTCTGTAAAAAACTAGCCAAGTCTCGATGGAGCTGCTTGTTTATCTCTAAAAAGTAATGAAATCTAGACAAAGTCGTGCCAAGTCTATGGTTCCTTACTGCAATTTCTTTATTATTATAGTTAATGTTGTGTGACTTGGCCGTTGAACAATCTTTATAAGATAATCATACATAAAGTATTATTGAAATACGCAGCTTTATCAAGCCTACTTGATTAGTTATTGAATCAACGTTTTCAAAGTGGCAATTTTCCATCGTCAATGGGTAGCGGTTCTGGCGACAGATTGGTGCAATGGTGTCATGGAGCACCTGGTTTTGTACCCTTCAACGGCCAAGTCACACAACACTAACTATAATAATAAAGAAATTGCAGTAAGGAACCATAGACTTGGCACGACTTTGTCTAGATTTCATTACTTTTTAGAGATAAACAAGCAGCTCCATCGAGACTTGGCTAGTTTTTTACAGAATGTTTTTGGTGGGATATCATTTACGGACTTAACCAACCCACCCGAAGACGCCGCGGCGTCTTCGGGTGGGTTGGTTAAGTTGGTGGGTTGGTTCTGAACGAACGGCGCGCCGTTCGTTCAGAGAGCTCGTTTGCCAGACCATTCTAGCGAACTAAATGCGTTAGTTAGACTTATACATAGGTATTACAGAACTAGCGATAACATCTTTTAAAAGAAGGTCTAAGTCCCAGAACTGGTACTAAATAATGTTACAAAGTTTGTAGGTTGTCAGAACTTAGTTAACCAGCCTATAAACAGACTGAATTTAGTCAGAAACTTATAATTAAATATTGTAAATGCACCTACAGCGGCTAGGTGCGTATTAATTAACAAAGTTTTACTGGTTTCTAAAACTACTTAATTGGAACACTTATTTCGAAATAATATTTAATTATTTAGGTAGTACTTAGGCCATTTCTAAGAAATTACGCTCAAAACAGATTGAAACACTAAAGCCTTAGATTGTAGTTCTATAAATATTGAAATTCTATCAATCAAAGGCTTAAATCTAAGCCCAAGATTGAATTGCTTTGTTTTGAAGCCGTAGTTTATAAAAAAATATGCGTAGACACAACTAGGTCCAAGGATATTTATTTATTTAGTTTACTATTATTTACTGTCCTCCTACCTATATTGCCAACCTATTCCTTGTCAACAAATTATGTGGAACATTATTACTAATATTATTTTCTTCGTACGAAAGTCCTGAAACGACCTGAAAACGAAGTGATTGAGTGCTAAAATCTGGGAAAATAGTAAGGTCTCTACTTAGAAAATAATACAAGTGACGTAGGTACCTACCTATATAGGTACTAAATTTATTTTTATTTTGTTTTGTACTTGCATCGAATAAATACTTTTCTTTCTTTCTTTCTTTCTTTCCAATGCTATAGATAGAAGTCTCTAAGTACCTACCACCTATTAATTATTGAATACCTACTGATAGATAACTTTGAAAACATGCAAGTTAAAGAACGATGACGTAATGCATTGGACATTGGACCCTCTTATTATGGACCCCTTTTAGAAAGAAAAAAAAAAGACAACGTCTGCATTTTGAGACCTCTTTTATGTGAGGCAGGTGCTATGGACGCGTGACCCATAATATGCCCATGTAAAAAGATCTGACTGAGTCTAATTCAGGATATTTTCAATATATTGTGGATTTAAGATACATACGGGTATTACTGATTATCTCTAGTAGTTCGTAATTCAATTAGCGCTACGCTGACTGGGCTTCCGAAACGTCTAAATAGCATTTAGTAAAAAGTCGATGCTCCTAGCAAAAAAATAAAGGCAATGTTGCAAGATAGCAACATCACGAACATTTACTACAGTATCTTGTGTTACTTAATTGACAAGACGTGTATGGTGGATCAAGTTAGGTTACGAGTTTAGGTATTATTACATAATTTATTTCTCTAAGTACTCCAACTCACAAATAAAAATTTGGCGTTTCGTAAGGTCATTTTAATACGAATCTTGAAGTTATCCAGACTAGTCTCTGATATGAGTAATGTTAGTTGTTCCTAAACCTGAAATAACTTACAAGACACCCACTTGGGTAAATACTAGCAATGAGTTTCATAGGCAAAGATGTACGGTGTCTGCATTGCAGCGTTTGAACTGGGTGAGATAACTTAGATTCTTATCGGGAAATTGAGTTAAGAAGGATCCCGATTCTAAAGAAAGGCGTATACGATAGAAAACGGTGTTTATTTTGTTCATCTACGGTTATCAGTTGGTAGTTTTTTGGTGGATTCTTTTTTTGAGCAATGTTTGAGAAATAATCTATTACACCACGGTCGCGGGTTTGAGTCTCATACACATAGGCACTTAGTCTCTCAAAAGCATAAAACTTTAATAAATACTAGTAGGTATGTACTGATTGGGAGGCATATTGTATATTATGTCAGTTAGGATTGAACCCGGTACTTCCAACTCTAACCACTGAACAGTATTAGAGTTGGATATTCAGGGATTTGTCATACAAATCCCTGAATACAAGTTCCTAGTAATATTTTTTTTAATGACCACTTTCATAAATTAATTTACTCAGTCTTTAATATTCCTATCAATCTAACTAGGTATTTTTAATCTTACAATAAAAAACATAATTAAAAGTAAAACAATTTATTTCATTTAACACTAACAAGCTTTGCAATAGGCAGTCAATTCATAATTCCAGGAAGATTTCACAATTACATAGTATGACTAATTATTTCAACAATTTACATGGATTAGATACATTACAAACATTATTATCAGCATTTCTAATGATTATTTTCTTATCGATCACATAGAGATTCAGTAAAAAAATACTTATTAACATTCGATTTATGGTTCAATATAAACTGGATATTTTGCAGTATCATGCAATTCTACATCATTGATGCATTTGATTAACCAATATTTATTAACATGTCTCACGCCATCGGACATTTTATTTTTTAATTTTTGCATCTTTTTTAACCTAATTACGTCTTCACTGTGAACCAGGTAATCAACATCTGTTGATCTGATAGATTTGACAATCGTACCTCCATATCCTATCCAATGCCTCTCAAAATGCCATCTCTCCTTTTCGGAAAAGCTCAAAAAGTCTGGATAGAAGCCCAATCTTTTATCTTTGAAAGGATCAGGCAATGGATTTTCAGGGAACAACTCGCACTTAACATTTTCTTTGGAGTCATTGTCCTCGAAACTTGTATTACAACTGTCCTCACTTCTAGTCTCAGATTTGTCATTAGAACTGTCTAAATCTTCTTTCTTTACCTTCTTCTGTTTAGGCGATTTTTCTTTTGTGATGAAGTCGTCCATTTTCTTATTTTTAGTGCTTTCTTTTGGTTTCTTTTTGGGTGGTTCAGATGTAGAAGTATCAGACGCTACGTCTGCCAATTTGTTAAGAAGAGACACATCGGTCTTTTCTTTAGACGTTTTGTATAAGTGCTTCAGTTCTTCTAATGAGGTAGCTGTTTTCCAGTCTTTGTCATCTCTTATCCGCGTCACTCTAGGGAATCGAACCGATATCCCATCAGCTGTATGTAGGTTTGCTTTAGTTAACTCTGTGCCTGAAAAATAATATTGTAAATTGTAAGTATTTTATACACATCACCTTTTTTTTTTTTTTTTTTTTTTTTTTTTTTTTTTTTTTTTTTTTTTTTTTTTTTTTTTTTTTGAAGGGACGCGCGCTGGTAGCTTGAGGAGCTTTTCCAGCTTCACCGGGCAGAGTGGCGAGTACAGAAGGTACTCTAGCCGTTTGGCGATCGTCGGTGCGCGTGCCGACGAGGCCGAGTGTGGGCTTCGCGTAGCGAAGCCCAGGCTCGTCCGCGTCGGCCGCAGACCGACGTTCGCGATCGGGCCGTATCGAGCGCATAAGGCGCCCGATCAGTGGCGAACCCAACTAGAGGGTTGCCCACCGCGGTGTTGGACCCAAGTCCAGCCTACGGCGGGCTCACTCTAGTGGGCCCGATCGAGGGGACTACGGACGCGGCCTGAGGGCGCCACGGTAGGCTCGGACCTCGGCTCAGGCCGTGTCCGGGGGACGGATAGGGGATAATATGGGATACACATCACAGATTTTTACACCAGACAAATACAACTCGCAATACCTATGAATCAAGTAAATTAATGGTGTACTCTTTAGTATAAAATACTAGCTTTTGCCCGCGGCTTCACCCGCGTGAAATTTAGTTTGTCACATCATATTGTCATAAATTATAGCCTGTTATCCTGAGTTATAAACAATAATACCTTAAAGTTTCATTAAAATCCGTTCAGTAGTTTTTGCGTGAAAGAGTAACAAACATCCATCCAGACATCCAAACTTCCGCATTTATAATATAGTAGGATAATATTAGTAGGATTTACCTGTGATCTCCCAAACAGGTTGGTTCTTGGGGTCCAAAGCAACAAAATCGGGTACCATTCCTTTATTGCAGTCCAACCAATTAGGTACCCTATTATATTCCTGAGATATTTTAGTCATAAGCGGCCCTAGTTCTTTTTGTAGTCTTTCTAACGTACTGTCGTCATGGCCTGTGTGAACTTTGGTTACTGTTACCCATATGTTACGTTTTGTGTCCAAACAGCCCATAAGGAATACTGACATCATTCCACCCTTTTTACCAGTGCCTGAAAATGAGTAATAGTTTTGTGCATTGTCGATATATTTTAGGAATATTCATCTTATTAAATAAGGGGGATTCCCTACACTATTGTACCATCTAATAATAACTAAACCAATTTGTAAGTAAACTATGCAACGTCAGAAAGTTTCAGGTACAGTACAGAACCAGTTGTTCAAAGTTAAGAATCTAAAATTTGGTTGTAATTTTGTTTGCTTAAGTTTAGCTCTTCAATGAAGTTAGCTTGTTAAAGTTTCAGAAATATGTAAAGATACAATGATGTGGATAAAAGCCCAAATTAAATACAGAATAAATAAAAGGTAACACAAAAAATATTCGTAATATTATATTTAGGAGTTAAGTTCGCCTTTTGTACTGCAACTTTTTTTTGTATTCAATAATTTTTTTAAATTAATTAATTAATGTTACTCAGCATACTAACCAAACCAAGCTCCAAGTACCACAAGGTCTGCTGTGTCAGCCATAGCTCCATCAAACAAATAGTCCTTCTTGACCTTCAGCCAATGTCTTTTGCCTGGCTCATAGGTTGACTCCAAGTCTTTTAACACTAGGCCCTCAAGACCTAATTGTAGTACCTGGAATTACATAATCATTATCTTTTTAATTCAGTTTAAAAAAAACCCCTCTCAATTTACTAGAAGTGAAGTTTACATTAAAGGTTTTAATATTGTCTTGTTTGTGAACAGTGAATGGATTAATTGATATTTAGGTACTTAATCAAATTAAGCAGCTTATAGATTAGCTGAAATTAAAAATTAAGTTTATTTCTAAACATAAGATAAAGTTTTAGTTACCTCTGCAATCATTTTTGCCAAATCAGCTGGTTTTTTAATCAACTGCTGTTCTGAGAACATAACATGGTTTTGAACTTCAACCATATGATCATGAAGAATCTGCCTCCTCTTCCTAATAGGCAGATCTATTAAAACTTTTCCGTTATAATATAAACAATCAAACACAAATAAACATACTTGAGCATCCTTAAATTTGGATTGCTTGTGTATGCCTAATGTACCAAACGGTAACGGTTTCCCAGTTTTTACATCAACCATCAACACCTCTGCGTCCAATATCATGTCAACGCCTTCTGGGAATGCCTTTGGCAGGTAATCTTTAAAATGACTCACTTTATGAGGCATTACTGGTTTCAAAGCTCTGGAGAAATACTTGAATTCACTGCCCTGTTTGTGTACTTGGACTCTTTCTCCATCATACTTGATCTCTGAAAACATTCCGTTAGGACATTTTTTCATGGCCATCTCAACAGATTTACAGGCTTCAGCCAACATGGGCAATACAGGGGTCATCAACACCAATGTAGCCTGTACACTTTTCTGCGTAGCATCTTTATGCTTAACTCCAGTGTTGTCTTTCATAACTCTATCTAAAACCATATTCAAATCACGTGAAGTTTGAAATACATTGTAAGCGTCAGGGTGAACTCCATCTAAAATATGCTTTGGGCCAGCATTTATTCGAAGATCACCTTTTATCAACCGAATCAACATTAATATATCATCTGAAGTACATTTTCTTACTATTTTCTTGAATTGATATATTTGCTCCTCTTCTCTAGTTAGCCGTGATAGTTCTTCAAGGAAGTTTTCAACGTCATGAATAGTTAATGTACTATCGGTTGCTGGTTGTATCGTTTTGGACCGTGAAAAGTAATGCTGAATAGTTTGAGCAACGTCTCCTTGCTCTAGATGAGTTAGCATGTCATCATGATCACAGCCGAATATTCTTGAAAATAACTTGACTAGCTGCTTGCTTTTTAAATTGTACACCCTTTTTGTAACCTGAGGTAATAGTAATTTACACCACAATGCTAAATCTCCTTTGAAAGAGTTCCCATCAGTGCCTTTTCTAAAGAAGTTATTGACTGTTGAAGTTTTATCCGTGTATGCATCGACCCTGGATATTTTCTTGCATAATGAGAAAAATGTAGAAAACTTGTCATCATCTGTTTTGACGTCTTTTTTGGTATCACTGACACCTTTTTTAGCATTACCTGGACTAGATACGTTGGAAGAATTGGAAGTATTGGCGTGAAATGGCGATTCATTTTTCAAAACTTTTGCTGTGTATTTTCCACTGTTTTTCTCAGCGTAAACTTTTTCCATTTCATTAATCTTTTTAAGTATGAACTCTTGGTCATCTTTGCTCAAAGTTTGCCAGTTTCCGATGTCGTCTATTGAATCTATGCGCTTCGTCGTAGGCCGCTGCTTCAGAAGGATATTCATTAGACAATCGATGTGGTACCATGACTTCATTTGCTGGTTTTCTCCGTAAGGACTTGGAACCACTTTTGCCATACGAAGCTCGCCACTAGGACAGTTACCTTTACAACCTTTGCACGACGCCCGGCCTCCTTTTGCACGATCAACGAAAAAAGGTATAGATTCCGTCATTTTACAAGAATCCTTTTGTCGGTCTAGGAAAGTTACGTTATCACTGTCACTTTTTCACAATACGTTCTCACATTATTGTTTATTGAAATAATTTTACATGTGCAACATTGTGTATTATCTTCTACATTTTCAATCAAAACAAACAAAAACACGTTGAGGAGGAGACAACACACTCCATCATCATGGCATATTTGTCATTGTCAGTGTCAAATTGACATTACTAGTGCAACGACAATCACCCAGTCACAGTTAAAGGTAACAGTTTATATTCACGTGAATATCACATTACTTTCATGTATAACAAGAATAACAACACAAAATTAGTTATGTAAAAACGAATAATTTTATCAATCAAAATGACACAAGAGATTAAATTCAAGAGTTATGGAAATATTTAATATTCAAGTGTTAACATCGACATATTTTAGAACTCCACATCAAATCCTTACTCAATGCTAACTGATTAGAATTTAAATAATTTTAAACAAATATCCATCCATGTCACACACCTGTTATTAGAATAAATTTTTATCAACGTTAAGATTTTTTAATATAAAAATTACCCTGCTGGCCAAAGAACTAGTATGTGTATTCTGTGTCGAACAGCTAGGGGAGTGGCTCCCCTAGTTATTGACGAATCAAATTGACGCATGCGCGATGCGCGATTTCATATATGCGCAGTTCACGTGTTGTCAAACCATGCAAAACTTGTTCGGATACAACCCCCGTAAAGTTTGCAATACCAGAAATGTATTTTTTCTTTTTCTTTGTTTTAACTTTTTATGGTTCCGTACTTCAATACAAAATGAATAAATAATCTTTCATGTGTACAATAATAGTTTTTAATTATTACTTTAGTTTACAAATGTAAAACAGCTATTAAAATAGGTATTTAAATGATTTCTTTTCTTCTTTACAGCTTCATCATGCCACCAAGAGTTCAACAGCGACGGCACCAAACACGGGACCTTGACTTCGCCGCACTACCCGTCGCCTTACCCTCCTAACACTCACTGCCACTACGAATTCTTCGGAAGAGGAAAAGAGCGAGTTAGATTAGTATTTCAAGACTTCTACTTACATAAGTCAGCAGATGGCTCTTCAGAGTAAGTATCAGAACAATAACTGTCGGCTATTTAGAATTAAATTCTCGAGTCACGATTTTTATCCTGGTCAATAACTAAAAAGTCTTAACCCTCCTTCTGGCGCAGTCGGGTAAACAAGAATGCACATCGAGTTTTTATTTTTATTACTACATCAATAAAATATAAATTGATATCATCAAAAACGATCCCAATTTCACCTTATGGTAAATTGACTTCATGGTAATCAAAATCAATTTCGTTGATTCCAGCTGCACAAACGTGGATTCACTGCAAGCGTTCATCTACGTCGATGGGCGACTGGAGAAAGTGGACATGTTTTGTGGCATCAGCCTTCCCAAGCCTATCATGTCAAATGGGCCCAAGTTGATGCTAGAATTCCGGGGGACCCAGTCTTCGAGATACGCTAGAGGATTTAAGATATCTTATTCATTTGTAGAAAGTGAGTATTAGATTTAGAACTTTGTCGTAGTTATAGTGTTAGCGATACAAAATCGGACTATGTCACTTATGGTATACTATTACTTATTCTGTGCTTATGGCAGCAGAAAGGTCATCCCTTAGCACAGGCAGAAGCCTTAGCAATGTTCTCCTTTGGGTTGCGTGGTTTTTTAAATGCTTTCATCTGCATCACTTAACGGAGAGTCTAGTTAAAATTATCTAAAAAGCATAATTAGGAATTTGTATTAGAAGACAAGTGAACATAAGAGTAATAACATGCACACCGCTCAAGGAAAGCCACTGAAATCGACTTATTAGCAACTTATCTAGTCATCATTTCAGCCAGTGTAATGCGCAGCTGTATTATGTATTAGATCATTAGGTGCCTACTTGTCTACGATATTAATAATGATTAAAAATATTTTCAATTCCAGATTTCGGAATCAGTACAGGAAGGCAGCTGAAGGAGTTCCCGTGTGCGTTTGTGTACAATAGTAGTGAGTCGCGCAACGGAACCTTCGCCTCGCCCAACTCTCCAGGCCCGTATCCACGTGACACAGAGTGCACGTACTTCTTCCACGGCGGGGAGACAGAAAAAGTTCACCTGCACTTCACTAGCTTTGAAGTAGAAGGAGTTTCACCGTAAGTTATATTAATTAGTAAGTGAGCTAAATTAATTTTGTCGACAAAATAACAAACTGATATCATTCACGACAAGGGCAATGCAAGCAGAGTTATTCGTCGCTTCAGTCCAATAACGTCCACTGCTGCCCAAGGCCGCCCCCAAGGATTTCTACGACGAACGATCCTGCACTGCCCGCTTCCAGTTACTCATTCAAGCCAATCACATAACTTGTAGAAATAGGACTTGGGAGAAGTTCAGTCAACTAACATTATCTGAAATAAGTAGTTCCAGTTCCTGAAGTTTGTAGTTTCTGAGTCTTAACCCTCAAACGTTATTATATGTGTCTTGCTAATTCCGTTCTTTGATTATACTATAATATACATACAATGATGATTTATTTTTTGTTACAGATGTGAAGCCGTATCTGCTAGTGACTACGTTGAATTTTCAAACTCCATGACTGAAGATAGTAAATTTGGAAGATATTGTGGACAAAGGAAAGAGTTCCATGTAGAGTCAGAAAGAAACTTTTTCAAAGTGACGTTCAGGTCAAACGATAGGCTAGACGGGACTGGGTTCAAAGCTATTTATCAGTTCTTAGAAATAACAGACAAATACCAGGCGCCAATGCAAGAAGAAGCTTCAAGCTCTATGTGTAAGTTAATAAAAAAATAACATAATAATATATGTACCGTCTAGTGGTAAGAGCAGCTGACTCAGATCCAGAGGTCCCGGGTTCGATTCCCAATGGAAGCAAATTAAAACTTTCCGCTCGGTTCGGTTGGTGTTACAAGGGCTTGTTCTCTTAAAATTAAATTTGCATTAGATTCGATATGCTTTATTAATTTTATTTACATGGAGTCTCGTCGTCGTCTTACCTACTATGCAAGTTACAGTAGCATTTACAGGACTATTATTATATTATTTGACATAGGGCTCCTAGGTTAGTTAGGACTACTCTAGGTTAAATTAACCAACAATATATTTTTTTTATTCCCAGGTATACTTGGTCATCGTTTACTGCTGATCGCCGTGGCATTAGCGCAATTGCATTACCAATTATATCATTAAATAAAGTGATATTAGAATAATTGACATAGTGTATAATCCTGTATATTTTGTATAATAGCATGTGCCATACACCTGTAATTACGTAGAAATGCAATATTTTCTATAATGTTATTCTTTAAGTTTTTCTCTATACTATTACCAACTAAAGCAATACAATATGGAACACAATAAAGATTTTATTAATAAAGGCACGTCGTAACAATGAAATTAATAATTTGAAATTACGATGCATTTTTCATTTTATTTTCCTACTGCTTAAAATTATGTCCAGTATTATAGGTGGCTCAACGAAAGTTGAGGCGAACACGTACTCACGCTGATGTAATATTTGATTTTGAATACAACACAGTACACATTCAATTTCAAATTTCGAACTACCTCGCTCTTGTTTTAATGTCTGCAAATGAGACAGAAAAAGCACTTGTCAAGCTTTAAACCTACAACAGATACATCTTTGCTGTGTTGATTCAAGTCCCAAGTTTCGTTGCGCGACCAATAGAACCTAGTAAAACATAGACAGAAAATATAAAATATTCCTATTCCTCTTGTCTACCTATTAAAATAATTTAGCAAAAAATGAAAATATTTTTATAATCTCCGGCAATACTTCTTGGTAACGACAGTTGGGTTCGGTGGTGAGTATGTATTGTATCCGAACGTAATTTTGGCTGCAAATTTTTTTTGGCGGGAATTGAAATTGGACGATGTGGATCAAAGGGATCAAAAAATCGCCTGGTTGTATTTCACTTAATAAGTACGTGAATTCTCATTTAAGTACTATTTATCTAGTTGAAGTCTACAGACTACAGTTTAGTCTACTTACTTAATCAAAAGTTGAAATCAAAGTTTTTATTCGTGCAAGGAATGGAATGGACGTGTATAAAGTCATAATCACTTAACCTATGTATTAGTATTAGATAAGTATTATTCTGTATTTGTTGCAGTAGAAAAAACTCTTGCTTGGTAATATTGTTACAGTTGGTGCCGCTCCCCTTGTGTATGTTGAACTTGGAAGTAGTCAACAGTATCCGCCATTATTGTACTAAGTATTTAAGTCATTAAGCAAATGTAAGTAGGTATCATGAATTCAGTACTTGTAAAATGACAAAACAATAGTGAATAGTGTGCCGCTCAAATTGAATCTATTATCTGAGACTAACCTTCTGGCGCAGTCGAGTAAAAAGTACCTAGGCTATAATCGTTCCTACTTTTACAGTTCCTATTTTACAGTTTGGTTTTTCAAGGCGCGACGGCTTGGGTAGGTCCCATCCCGGTTTATTCCCGTTGTCCCCACCAGGCTTGCCCACTGGTAAAAATTTAAATTATTTCTTATTCCAATAGGGACACCATTGGCCGGAGGAGTGGCAACAACATGAATAAAAAAAAAATTAATTATTTTATTATGGAAATCCTTGGGAGGCCTTTGTCCAACAGTGGATGTCATTGGCTGAAACGAAGGAACGAACGAATTATTTTATTAAAGTCCGGTTGTCTACTGTATTAAATTATTGAGGGTGGGTCAAGTCTAACTTCGCCCGTCGACTAAGCTAACAGCGGGCAAAAGGAAGACTCGCAGGATCGAACCCGCAACCTCTGGCATTGTAAAAACTCCGGTGAGTAAACTAACTAGGTACCCCACCTACTAGGCCGAGTAATCGTTTGCTTAGTAAAAGTCGACCTAAATAAGCTATATTTTTTTAAATTTAGTAAAAACCGTGCTTGCGTGCGGGAATAAGACTGAAGATGAAATTACTTGATTAGAGAAATTAGACATGAAAATACACAAAAAGGTTCAAGTCAAGGTTGGTAACTAATGCAATTTAGAATTTATAAACTTTTAAATTAAACACAAAAATAAAATTTATGTGCAAACTGCAAACTTCATATAAAAATTAATCACGATAAGTGCATCACAAAAGTGATAAGAAAAGAATCGGAGGCGGCGCGGCGCACGGTGGTCCCGATTTAATAAAACATGGACATTGATGCTAGAAGCACGAAATTTTTTTTGATGGTTACTGCTATGATAACTAATAAGGCAAAAAAATATTACAATCCTACGACGTCTATTTCGTAGTAAAAAAAAATATATAGATATTTTTTGTATGGAAGAAATTACGTTTCTGTAAATTTTTCGAAATTCTTAAACGATGTCAAGATGCCGATCACACATGTTATAAAACAAGTGATTCTGAGTATTTCATGCGAAGATACTTGTCACTTATCTCTGCGTACTTTTGAGTTATCGAGGGTTGAAAAATCGATTTTTTTTATATTAAATATTTTCACGAAAAATTGCCAAAATTACAATATGGTGTATAAGGGACACCTTTGATGACACATAACAACGATTCGCACTTGCGCGCGCTCGTATGCATCAGCTTTTAATAAAATAAAATAAAAAATTAAGGGAAATACTTAATACAACGTTGTATGTATAGGTCCGCTGGCCGTCAAAAAGTAGCTTATACGAGAGGTTGCCCAATTTACAATATGTCCATCATTGATAACTCACACAAATATCATCTCTCTCTGAAGGATAACAAGTTTATTTTGTTTCCAGAAGCTCTTGATAGGATGGAAGCTCATAAATACTCTCTGAAGTGAGAATGAATCTCAAATTGCGATATTGCCATTTTGACAAATTACATGATGTAACTAGCGCTAACGTTTATCTTCAGGTAGACACAGTTTTAAGTTAAAAGATTGTCTACTATTTCACACTGTTTTTCGTTTTGGAACAGTTCTTTGATTATAGGTAGTCGTTAATTTAGTTTTGTTAGACTCTTTCAGTTTAGCACATAAAGCGTAAACTAATTCCTCCTCAGAATGATCTAAAAGTGTTAGAGAGCGCCTCTTCTTCTGCAGAAGAAGAATTTTGCATAAATCTTCAAAAGGTTTTTTATTTATACCAGAAGTCGATGGTTGCACATCTACTTCCGCAGTCTCATCAACTGGAGCGTCTTCCTCGGTGTTAACGTTGTCTATGCGTTATGTTAACTCGGTAAAAAACATTTTTAAAATCTATATTTTTACATTTCGGCCAGACCATTTCAGACTAAAATGACGAACGTATTGGCATTGAATGGACATGGCGCACAATTTTTGTTGAAGATGCCAAAAAAAACTACAAAAAATTAGAATGAATACTGTATTTTTACTTTTTTGATATCTTTAAAATTGACTGAAATATTCAAGCTCAAAGTGCGCTCTTCCGCTAGGAGCGATTTTCCGCGCGGATTTAGAAAATGTGACGTAGTAACATGAAAAGCTGCATGTAAGATATTATCTGTGTGCAATGGTTAGAATGGTTAGTAGGGGAGCCGAAGCGGGGATTTCGGGACTTACTAAAGAGTGGCAGACTAACATACAAGGAAATACTTTGTACCTGGTTGATTACCTCTAAGTATGAATTTTTGATATAAAACGGCATTAGTTCTTATGCCTCTCACCCAAAAAATACCTCAATTAAGCCCAAATTTGAGACCGCAGCCAAACTTTGAGTGACGATGGAAACTAGCCTAGATGGAGGTCACATGAAATTGAACTTCTGCTTCTTCATTGATAAAGACTTATCATTTACCATACCTTATCATTTTGTATTCCATTTTCAAGACACTTTTTTTTCGCTTACTGTTTAAACAAAACGTGGGATTTTTTTAAATCTCAGGTCTTTTGAACGCACATCTGAACGATGTCTGGTTTTAATATCTTCAGTTACTCCGTGACCATGGCGCTTGCAACAGTGCCGAAATATTGGAAACTCAAAACTAAGGTACATGGTAGCAATCCCGTCAGTAATATAATAGGAAAATGTCCTGAAAAATAAGTAAATCGTATATTACTTTATGTAACTAATTTTATTATGTATCATACTTATAACTAATCACTTCATTCAGAACTAGAAAACGATTCCAAGGATTCCACTTTTCTTCAATAGATGATCAAGATAAAGAGTTATTTATTATAAATTGCTCTTCCACCATTTCAATCATTCTATCTTACATCTTACTTGATGAAATATTTTTCAATTTTATTTACATGGTCATAACATTTTCACCATTCCTCTGCACCAATTTGTGAGGTACACCTGAAACCCCCGATAAAGCAGCTATTATAAGAATAATATTTAAAAAAACCTTCTGACGCAGTTAGGTAATAAACTAAATGTATCCAATTTCACTCCAACTTACTGTCAACTCAACGACGCACTTTAAAATCAATGATTGACTTTGAATTATGCCTTATTTTACAATACACATTGAAAACAATATTACTTGCTTGAGCTTTTTCGACTTTTTCACAAAAATAACAAATAGGCATGAAGAGATTACAAAATTTCTGCAGCGACTGACAGTTCACTTGATTTACGTTGACTGGTGACAATAAAGCCATAGACATTTGCCATATGAAAGACACACTTTTCCAATATTTTTTTTGCCATGAGATTCTGGTACACCTATACCTATCATTTAATGAAAAGATAAACTAAATTTTTTCAGCACAACGAAAATCTGCTTTGGCGCGTAGCAATGCAACGTGACAACTACAGTTCGGACTTCTTTATGCGTCCACTACACATAAAATAAAATTCGAACTATCGCACATTTTTTCTTTTTAATTCTAATTCAGTAAAAAATGTTTTTGAAACCTTCATTCAAAATTCAAAAGTTATTATCATAATGACAGAACTTATGACCAGACTATGTACATTGAATAAAATATTTTTCTTTTTATCATCAAGCTTAGCAGTCTAATAAGTTACTATGACACTCGAGTTAATCCACATTCAGCACCATAGCCTCCCCTTCTACAAGGCCCTCTACAAATGTCAAAACGTCACTTAACCCTTTTAGCACCAGTTCTTTTGTTTTTGAGAAGATGTACCCAAATTTTTATATCAATTTAATTATAGTCCAGTCGTTTGGTACAAATTAACGTGGTTACCTGGAAAGTGTTCCGTGAGTTTTGAAATTGGTGATTAATTAAATAGATTTCGCTATGCTCTCTGTTAGTCTGTTAGTTAAAAGTGTGATTGCCGCGCTCGTTGCGAAATTGGAAAAATGCTGCCTTAGAGAAGATTTTTGATAGTTACATTCTTTCCTATTTCGTGGTTCCAAATGACGTTCACTGCTGGACAAAGGCGAGAGGCCTTTGGGTTTTCCATAGGTTTTTCATAATGAACAGTCCTGCGCTGCCCGCATTCAGGTTCTTCACGCGACCTTTACCAGATCGTCGGTCCACCTAGTAGGAGGCCTGCCCACGCTACGTCTTCCAGCCCGTGGTCGCCACTCAAGAAATTTTCTGCCCCAATGGCCATCGTCTCTACGAGCTATGTGTCCCGCCCACTGCCACTTGATTTTAGCAATTCTGCGTGCTATGTCGGTCACTTTGGTTCTCCTGCGGATCTCCTCATTCCTGATTCGATCACGCAGGGAAACCCCGAGCATAGCCTGCTCCATTACCCTTTGGGTGACCTTGAGCCTTCTTATGAGGCCCATAGTAAGCGACCACGTTTCAGAACCTTAAACTTTCCTATTTATATCACGACTAGCTTTTGCCTGCGGCTTCATCCGTGTGAAATTTAGTGTCACAGATCGGCATAAATTATAGCCTACATGTTAATCTGGGTTACAAACAATAATATTGTACAGTTTCAACTAAATCCGTTGAGTACTTTTTGCGTGAAAGAGTAACAAACCAGAGACACAGGAATCTTCCTAGTTCAGGTATCAACCCACCAACATTCTTACTTTTTGTTTTTCCTGATTGTTTGTTATCATTATATTATCTGTTATGTTGGTGAGAAATAAACATTACTTTACTTTATTTTAAACTTCCAGACATCCAAACTTTCGCATTTATAATAATAGTAGGATACAATTATGTAATGTAGAAACAAACAAGACAAAAAAATGTATACTTCAGCAACGCGAATTTTTTTATACTTCAGCATATTTAGGACACCCGGCAGCGTGTCCTGCCATGATCAAAGAAAAAAGAACTCGCAATTTAGCAGGTACATTAATCTGAGTGTTTCACAACTCTAAATCTATTTAACTTACATTACATGAAATTTATCACATTTATCAAAGCTTCTTAGCTTGTCTATGTCCCAAAAATTATAAAATGAAAAAAGTAGTTGTCAAAAACCTTTTTAAGGCGGATTTTTTTCAATAAGGCGGGCGCGCGCGCAGCTTTAAACGAGGTCACAAAATTCGGAAAGAACATAGCGAAATCTATTTATTCACCAATTTTCAAAAATTCCGGAAAACTTTCCAAGTAAAATTAACAAATAACTGGACTATTTACTCGTTATTGAGCACAGAGACACAAACTTGGTTATTTTTCCAGAAAAATTATATTTAAGTGCATAAATGTAAAAATGGCTTCATAGTGCACAAAATTGGCAATAGGTGGCATAATAATGGTAACTTTTATAGCGCCTAGTTTGAAATGTGATTGAACGATGACAACTAACAACAGTTGTCAGTTAGGTAAAATTTTATTTTAGTTGGAAAAAGACAAAAAGTGGTAAATGGGTTAACGTGCGGGGGCTGCAAAATCATGTTGTGACGTCACGCGCGAATATTGGAAATTTTTGAAAATTTTAAAAAGTCCGTAAACTTCTCGAGGTTATATCTTCGGTAATACTGGATGGATTGAGGTGAAATAAAAACTAGTGTAATGTGTGTGATCTAAACTTTAAATTAAGTCATAATTTAACTTAATATTACAACTTATGCGTGTTGTCCATTGTCTTCCGAAGATTTGAGTAATTATCAAATTATTAAGTCGTAATTTTACAAGAAATATATCAAAGAAGATATGGTCTGCTTCCAGCAGAGCCCAAAAGACATTTTTGCACCAGAATTCGCATTGGCTAGACTCTGAAATTGTCTGGCCGAATTGTAAAAATATAGATTTAAACAATGTTTTTTACCGAGTTAACACAACGCATAGACAACGTTAATACTGAGGAAGACGCTCCAGTTGATGAGACTGCGGAAGTAGATGTGCAACCATCGACTTTTAGTATAAATAAAAAATCTTTTGAAGATTTATGCAAAATTCTTCTTCTGCAGAAGAAGAGGCGCTCTCTAACACTTTTAGATCATTCTGAGGAGGAATTGGTTTACGCTTTATGTGCTTAACTGAAAGAGTTTAACAAAACGAAATTAGCGACTACCTATAATTAAAGAACTGTTCCAAAACGAAGAACAGTGTGAAATAGTAGACAATCTTTTAACTTAAAACTGTGTCTACCTGAAGATAAACGTTAGCGCTAGTTACATCATGTAATTTGTCAAAATGGCAATATCGCAATTTGAGATTCATTCTCGCTTCAGAGAGTATTTATGGGCTTCCATCCTATCAAGAGCTTCTGGAAACAAAAAAAACTTGTTATCCTTCAGAGAGAGACGATATTTTGTGTGAGTTATCAATGATGGACATATTGTAAATTGGGCAACCTCTCGTATAAGCTACTTTTTGACGGCCAGCGGACCTATACATACAACGTTGTATTAAGTATTTCCCTTATTTTTTTTTATTTTAGTAAAAGCTGATGCATACGAGCGCGCGCGAGTGCGAGTCGTTGTTATGTGTCATCAAAGGTGTCCCTTATACACCATATTGTAACTCTGGCAATTTTTCGTGGAAATATTTAATATAAAAAAATCGATTTTTCAACCCTCGATAACTCAAAAGTACGCAGAGATAAGTGACAAGTATCTTCGCATGAAATACTCAGAATCACTTGTTTTATAACATGTGTGATCGGCATCTTGACATCGTTAAAGAATTTCGAAAAATTGACAGAAACGTAATTTCTTCCATACAAAAAATATGTACATATTTTTTTTTACTACGAAATGGACGTCGTAGGATTGTAATATTTTTTTGCCTTATTAGTTATCATAGCAGTAACCATCAAAAAAATTTTCGTGCCTCTAGCATCAATGTCCATGTTTTATTAAATCGGGACCACTGTGCGGCGGAGAGATTGGTTGGGAAGCTTGCTTAGAACTTCCGATGCACACCGCCACTTCACGATGGCGCTAGTTTCGCTTCGGTGCTTTGATTGTACACAGCCTTCGCGTCGACAGGTGTGGTGGCGCTACTCTCCCGTTCTTATTGGCCGTCGCACTGCCCCCTGCCGCCCCCACTCCTTCATTCAATTCGAATCCGCCGTGAAGTGTGCCGGTCGGTTGGTTGTCCGTTCGTTCCGATCGCGCGAAACTTTTTTACGCTAAAAACTACGCAAGCATCAAGTTATTTTATGTTTATTACAAGTGAAGTGAGAACCTTGTTGGATTAAACTTGGCGTGTGATACTGCGTTGTGTTCGTACTGTGAGTGTGTTGTGGTCACAGGTGTCGCATTCCATAGGGGACGCCGAACGCAGCCTCTGTACCCGAACCTGTAGGCAGGTGATCCGTTTAACTGCTCTATTTGTGGTGAGTACTTTTAAAATTATTTTTTAAATAATTTCAAATAAGGAATGGCTTATAAAATGAGGCTGTGCGCAGGTACGTAACCTGCGAGTTGAGTAAACTGGTTTTATGAAAACTCAGCGAAATGGACGAGGTTGATTACTTGGCTACTAGTTTTTTATGTTAGACAGATAGGCAGGTAGGTATGGTTAGTATTAACGCAATCTAGACATGTTAACAAATTTAAAAACCATAAATTAAGTAGGTAAAACAGTTAACTCTTAAGTAAGTACCTACCTAAATCTACTGCTTTTGCTTAACGAAGGTAGGTACTTAGGTAGGTACTAGTATCTACCTACTAAGAGACTAAGTAGGAGACCTAATAGGTAAAAATATTATTTATTATGTTAGAACAACGCAATCAATAGGGGAGAGGGGGGCAGCTTTGAACAATTTTCATACTTTATTAAATATCTTCCAAATTTGAACGATTTCATTATTTTTTTCTTCCTAGATAGAGGTCATGGTTATCACACAACAAAATAATGATGTTCTTCTTAATTATTCATGAACGCTTATTAAGATATTTAGATTTTTGCACAGACCTGTAAACGTTCAAAACTGCCCCGTAGTCGGGGCAGCCTTGAACACGCCTGGGGCAGTTTTGAATTAGTATTTTTTTTTTCAATGAAATAACACTGAATATTTATGAATGTGTATTTTTAAAATAATTAATAAACAAAATTTTAAATGATCAGTGTCATTTGGGATAAATTTAACATGTTTATTTTATTTTACATCACTCTGTACAAAGTAACACAAAACTTAGGGATATTATTAAAAAAAAGTAAATATAAGATATATCAATTAACTAAATAATAATAAACTTTCTGTTTAATGACACATCAAAGACAAAACTGCATAATTTAAAAAATATCAATCAACTACTAAAACTAGCTTTTGCCCGGACTTCACCCAGCTTGAAATTTTATCTGTCACAGTAAAGCAATCTGCTTATTTTTTATGTAAAAACCTTCTACGAAGTATTAGAAAACTTAAGGTTTCATAATACCACTTAAAAAAGAAAATTTATAAAGTTCAAAGGTGCCCCAACCATTTCGTTCAAAGCTGCCCCATGGGTATATTTCCAGAAAAAAACATAAATTTAATAACGTAACATACTTTTATATGGGTCATTCCATAAAAATCTGTATATTTTCGACGTCATTTTGTCCGTTACTTTTTTAAGATGCTTTTGAATACTTTATTAGTGTAAATTATTGTTTATTAATTAATTATGTTATGTCTAAAAGGGCCAGTCACTTTATGCTTTATTTTAGGAGAAATTATAATTTTCAATTTTTTCATACTACATTACTCCTATATGACTTCTAATAAAGTATAAAACTTTTAACCTTAACATTTATAGATAAGTTAATACACATAATGTAGTTGTTTTGTTATTATCACTATATAAAAAACATCATTCCCTAACTAGTAATTTAGTCCCAAGTGCCGTTTAAAGCTAGGGCCTGACGCTCTAGGGACTGACGATTTGGAGTAAAACTTAACACAAATGCAGATTAACTTTATATTATAAGATGCTTAATACGATGTGCCGAAAATAGCCAAAAAACTACACGTAAATACTATTAAATTATATACAATTTCCAATTATAATCAATAAAGCTACTCAACTAGGGACTGACGAAGTGACTGGATTAACACATGTTTCGGTAACAACTGGCACATTTGCACTAATTAAAAAAACGGCTACCGCAAAGCCAGTATGGTCTAAGGATAACTTCGTATCGTACTTTAAACTCAACTAAATGTCATTCACTCTAAATACATATTAAAGCGCAAAATTATAAAATCAGTGCGTGGCGAGGGAATGACGCTAAAAACTGTAGACTCTTTTTCAACTAAAGAAAATCAAATTATTGTTTATTGAAACCGCAAAATATTAATAGAATTTGGTGTAATATACATTTAAATAGATTATTCGTTAATTAAAACAAAGGATAAAGTTGATGTTTTTATAAATGTGGGTCCCAAAACACAAACTTTTGGAGTACGGACATGCCTAGGGAATGACGTTTTGGGTCATTCAAAAGGAATTTAAGATGTTTTAAAAATAGTTTCAAAAAATATAAATGGGTGATGAATAAAGCACATTGCGAGCTGTTATTTAACAATTTTGGAATAAAATATTAACAAATATTTCATGTGAAATGTGGCGCGGACTAAGAGTTGACATATTTTTGTGGAATGACCCATATCGCAATTTCTTATCAAATCTTCATTGAAACTATTTAAACTTCCATATAGTAAACAAACCACTCACTATTTTTTAAAACTACGTCCACAAAAACCTTAGAACCAAAATAAAAAAGTGCGAAATTGGCAGTCAAAAACAAAAAACCACTTTTGCCGGTTAACCTACAGTTAGATATTAAAAATTAGATGTGACGGCTATGCGCATCAGTGCTGGCAATATAAATTATGATTTATACCATTGTAGCCTAAACCAGTGATTTTTAAATTCATTTGTTCTAAGCTGCCCCTGTCCAAAGCTGCCCCCCTCTCCCCTACGTCGCACAGTGTTTTAGAAACGCTCAAAATCGGACATGATTAAGTTAATGCCATCAGTCGATAGCGTCTTATGTTTCAATCACAAGAGTGAAACTCACGTGTGCTCATTTTACTTGGTTTTTGAGAAAAAAATTGTGAAAGTTGGCCGTTTTTAAAATTCCTAAAAATGAAAAAAAAAAAAATTTTTTAATAATTAAGAGGGTTTGTAAACTTGTGATATAGCTGATTCGATTGATCATTAAAGGACGCATGTATTGTACTTTATTTCATTTCTACAAGTCAAGTAGTTCCAGAGATTTTAATTATTTTTCATTATTTAGACTTTATTTTTTTTCTTCCATCCTAAATGGAATCCGCAATTTTATTTCATACTGAACAATACTTTGGTATAGCCTCTATATAGAAATGTTTTTATCTTTCGTGGATCGTGTCTTGTACCAGAGATATATGAATTTCTTTTTTTTTTATTTTCGCCTATACCATTTTTTATAGCAATGTTTCATCGACGCATTGGAATATGATAAGGCGTTTTAAAGAATAATTACAAGGGGACTTCGTCGTCAAAAATACGTGTCTCCCGTGCCAAATACATTGTGTCGTTTATATTATTATGGACTTTTCATCCTCTGTACTGTGTTCGGTATCTCCAGTATCTTCGGTGTCTTGGTGTTCGTGTTGGCAAGGTTGAAGTAATGAAAGTACTGCTTTAGAGAAAGGTATTCTTTTCAATTTAATTTGCTAAATGGGTTTTAGCAATCTCCCTACGAGTGTGGACCCCTTCCCGTGCCACACACAACCCTTCATCGGAGTATAGTTAACGTCAGATTATATTTCAATGCGTAGATGAAACATTGCTATAAAAAATTGTATAGGCGAAAATAAAAAAAATAAAAATTCATACATCTCTGGTACAAGACACGATCCACAAAAGATAAAAATATTTCTACATAGAGGCTATACCAAAGTATTGTTCAGTATGAAATAAAATTGCGGATTCCATTTAGGATGGAAGAAAAAAAATAAAGTCTAAATAATGAAAAATAATTCAAATCTCTGGAACTACTTGACTTGTAGAAATGAAATAAAATACAATACATGCGTCTTTTAATGATCAATCGAATCAGCTTTATCACAAGTTTACAAACCCTCTTAATTATTAAAAAATTTTTTTTTTTCATTTTTAGGAATTTTAAAAACGGCCAACTTTCACAATTTTTTTCTCAAAAACCAAGTAAAATGAGCACACGTGAGTTTCACTCTTGTGATTGAAACATACGACGCTATCGACTCATGGCATTAACTTAATCATGTCCGATTTCGAGGGTTTCTAAAACACTGTGCGTCGGTAGGCTACCTACCTACCTAAGTAGGTACTTACTTCTTTAATAGGAAAAAACATACAACCTGCCGAAGCTACGATCGCGTAAATCAAAAGCACGGCTGTAAGCTAGGTTATGAATTTATCACTGTTCTAAAGCACTGCGTCGATCCCGCGGCCGAAAAGGTAAGCGAAGGGAGTCAATGGTCTTCGAATGTCGCAAATATTTTGGTAATCGATTTTCCATGCAGGTTTAATGCACAGACGTAGAATTCTTTTTCCGCGATCAGTTTGGTCATGAAATGGAAAAATTTCATTACTTTTAGTAGATGAGAATGAATAGCATAATTTAAATCAGACGCTTTGCTTGCTGCGGCTCAACTACCTAGGTAGGTAGGTACCTACCTACTTTACCTAGCTAGGACCTACCTACCTACTTGGTGACCATTGCTTGTTGTTTCAAAAGGAGTCTGATTGTTCGAAATGAGTAGGTACCTACCTACATGTTTAAAGAAGGAAAATTAATCAGTTTAATTCGGTACAAATAGGTAGGTATTTTGAAAATGCCAGCATTTTCGATTTTTTTCGCACTCGCGCACGCACGTTACTAAGTAGGTACCTATGTAGGTAGTTACCTAGTAATTAGGTAGGTAGGTAGGTACCTACCTACTTGGAAAATAATTATTTTATCAATGTGGAAATGCAAAGTAAAATGTCGTCATAATAAATCTCGCACTGCACTTGAATGAATGAATGTTGGAGAATAGGGTGGATACAATAAACATGACATCATCCCAATCAAATTCAGATATAGGTAAACCAATGACGTCACTGCACTGCTATTATTAATTGTATTCGTGTCGAATTTAAATTCATTAGCCTATCTATTGTCTTCATATCTATTAATAATATGAATAATAGCCAGAATAAAAGGGTATTTGTTAGACCGATTTTTTGCTAATTATTGTCTAAGTTAATACGCCTAAAATGGTTTAAAATAAATTGTAACCACAGTGTGAGAAAGCAGTTTGTAAAATAACCTCCGAACAGAAACAGAATTACAACCAATCAATTGACAAGAATTCTTCAACTATACTGAAAATTATGGTTGTTTTTAGTGACAAACAACTCACAGACGCAGTCTCATGTCAATTCCAACATTGGACCTCATCTATGACGATTTAAAGAGGGGTTAGTGCTGTCAAAGGCCAGAGAAAACAGAAGAATAAGTGTTACACATACGTTAATAAATGATTCGTTGACAGCGACTTCCACATGCATTTATTTCCTACAGCATTCTCACGAGAAGACTGATAAATGTAGGCAATTGTGCAAACAACACACATAATAGGTACCTACGACTTTTTGTCATTAAAGATAACAATACAGTCATCGAACAATACCAAAGTAGTGCCTGCCTTTGCTTCTTACTTCTGTAGGTAGGATATAATATACCAAAGAAATTAATACGAGAATCTTAATATAATGTGTGTCATAATAAAATTAAGCGTGTCTTGGCCAGAAAACCCTCATGCTCATGAATTGCTTGAACGATAGACCATAGACTCATTGGATTATTAGTTTTCGTAGACTAAGGCTAGGCTGCTATGTGAGATCGCTTCTTAGCTATAAGACCGCCTAAATTGCGCGGTTTCCATAATAATATATTTCTAGTTGTGTTGTGTACGGGTCATTCCACAAAAATATGTCAACTCTTAGTCCGCGCCACATTTCACATGAAATATTTGTTAATATTTTATTCCAAAATTGTTAAATAACAGCTCGCAATGTGCTTTATTCATCACCCATTTATATTTTTTGAAACTATTTTTAAAACATCTTAAATTCCTTTTGAATGACCCAAAACGTCATTCCCTAAGCATGTCCGTACTCCAAAAGTTTGTGTTTTGGGACCCACATTTATAAAAACATGAACTTTATCCTTTGTTTTAATTAACGAATAATCTATTTAAATGTATATTACACCAAATTCTATAAATATTTTGCGGTTTCAATAAACAATAATTTGGTTTTCTTTAGTTGAAAAAGAGTCTACAGCTTTTAGCGTTATTCCCTCGCCACGCACTGATTTTATAATTTTGCGCTTTAATATGTATTTAGAGTGAATGACATTTAGTTGAGTTTAAAGTACGATACGAAGTTATCCTCAGTCCATACTGGCTTTGCGGTAGCCGTTTTTTGAATTAGTGCAAACGTGCCAGTTGTTGCGGAAACATGTGTTAATCCAGTCACTTCGTCAGTCCCTAGTTGAGTAGCTTTATTGATTACAATAAGAAATAGTATATAATTTAATTAGTATTTACGTGTGGTTTTTTGGCTATTTTCGGCACATCGTATTAAGCATCTTATAATATAAAGTTAATCTGCATTTGTGTTAAGTTTTACTCCAAATCGTCAGTCCCTAGAGCGTCAGGCCCTAGCTGTAAACGGCACTTGGGACTAAATTACTAGTTAGGGAATGATGTTTTTTATATAGTGATAATAACAAAACAACTACATTATGTATATTAACTTATCTATAAATGTTAAGGTTATAAGTTTTATACTTTATTAGAAGTCATATAGGAGTAATGTAGTATGAAAAAATTGAAAATTACAATTTCTCCTAAAATAAAGCATAAAGTGACTGGCCCTTTTAGACATAACATAATTAATTAATAAACTATAATTTACACTAATAAAGTATTCAAAAGCATCTTAAAAAAGTTACGGACAAAATGACGTCGAAAATATACAGATTTGTATGGAATGACCCGTACAGTAAAAAGTACCTGTTTACTCGTATCTTATCTTTTAATGATATTTTATTAAGAAGACAGTGTTCCTGTACTTACCTTATAATTTCTGTTGGATATAAAATCGATCTCCAACCATTCCGAATGCGAACATTAAAGCGAACGAGGTTGAAGATTTATTAAAGCGATCCGAGTACGCTGAAACTATACAGCTTATCTAATCGCCGATTTATCCAGAGCTATCAAGGCATTCGTTGGGGAAGCGTCTAATGAAGGGCTTTGCAGGAAGTAACATACAGCATGCAGCATAAAACAGAGCTCGTAAAAGTTACCCTGTCCATTTAATTTCGATTAAGCGCTTGTTTCAAGAGTGTAAAGGCGAAAATCCATTGCGGAAAAATTATGGTTACAATAATTCGTATCCTCTTTCTACAGTATTACTTAATACTTAAATACTGATGTGGTTAATCTTCCCAAATGAATTGAACGGCAAAACTAGGGCTGTATTTAAGAAACAGATAAATGCTGCGGTACTTATTTATAATTTAAAACTTACCTGGAATTAAATGACAAGATTTTTTATTAGGTTAAAAAATTGCTTGTGGTCCAAAATCCGAATCAGCGATTGAATTCCTCATTCTCAGTGTTCGTCTTTTACTTATTTTCGAGTCTAGTATGTCATTTCGGTATCTATATAAAAATAAATTCGTTTTAGGACCGCAGAAACTTAATTTGGGATGCCTTGGCCATAAATTGTTAAATATCGCAATAACAATCTAAATAAAGAAACTTCTAAATGGCAACCCTTTCTGCCTAAGACGACGCAGGGTTCCGTTTAATCAAAATGGAGGGATTTCTTCTCGGGCAGTTTTTCCCTTCAGAAATAAAACGTATCTCTGTGTGGGACGCCGGGCAGTTATTAAGTAAATAATGAGCTGCGAGCTGAGAAGCAGCAAGACAAAAAAGGTATCTGTTGCCATATTATAAAACGCATTCTTCGCAGTGTTTCTTCACCTTAGAGATAATTAAATGCTAGGTTCTAAGTTAGTAGCATCAAGTGAGCAGCTTGGTAATGAGCGCTCGGGTTCTTTTTCTTGAGAGAAAATATAGTCAGGTATAGAATTCTGTAAATGTTTTGCTTACCTTTGAAAGAGGAATGTTAGTGTATTCAAATTAAGCTTCTATGTTACCAATAATTTGTTACGTAACTAACAAAAGATTTAATTGAAAATCTGTAGGTGGTAGGTAAAACTGGCTTGCACCATCTTACTTTAACCGTAACAAACGTCGAAAATATGCCAAATTTACAAAAACACCAGTTGTCGTTATAGTTACGGTTAAACTTAGGTAGTGCAACTCAGCCTTAGACATATTTTGTTAGGTTACCCAAGTATTTATACGCCAATTAAAAACCATTTAATTTTTTTTCTACTCGCTGCTAAATAGTTAGTGACATATCTCCTTTTTTTTTTTTTTTTGTACGTGGAAAAAATGCATAAAACTGCATACCCGCCGCTGTGGCCAGGCGACGGGTTATGTGGGGCTCTCCATGCCAGAAGGGCAAGGCCTACCCACTAAAACAACCACGAATGTCCTTCTTTCTGGGCATAGGGGAAATGCCGGTATAGCGAACCTTGTCCCGATTTCCGCCTATGCCCAGTTTGTCCAGCAGTGCGGACCCACCTTTTGTGCCACGGACATCGAGTGCGCTTTCGCGCATACTATGTACAGAACTATACAAACATACAGAATATATTTACAATAAGATATTATTTACAATAACAATTATTTACAATAAGATCCAGTCAACAGGTGTAAAGAGCCTGTCGACTGGCGCTCATTAGTCCTTTCCTAGTTAACTGTCAGAGACGGCGCGCAAAAGCCCGCCGCCTCTGGCCCACCCTCTTGCGGCGTATGGGATCGGCAGAGGGATCCTCCTCCCTTTCCCGTTCCGCCGCCTCCTTTGTGGCAATCACAGCTTCGCAGAAAGCCTTGACCGCGTCCCATCCTGGTTTGCTGCCAACCATGGCCTTGATCATTGCCGGCAGTGTAATGTCCAATCCGATTGCCGCTTGGAGCCTGGCTCGTTGCGGCGCCCACGCGGTGCACACCTCAAGCGTGTGCTCCGCCGTATCTACCGGGTCATCGCAGTGGTGACACGCGGTGGTCCTCTCGCGACCGATGCGGTGCAGGTATTTCCCGAAGCAGCCATGTCCGGTCAGTACCTGCACCATCCGGTAAGTGAGAGGACCCTCTCGTGTAGTGACATATCTCCTACCTCAAGCGTTTCAATGAGGGACATTTAATTACCAACCATTGTTGCACCTGTCACACGGTATCTGCAACTTGGCGCAATACTCCATTCTCATTTGTATTACTTAAAGCTTGGCATACATTCAATATTTTTACCATTGCGTCACATCCTGACATTTCAAAGCACCCAACCTTTAGTACTACAAACATCTTGACGTCTCGCGAACAAGTTTCGTCGCAGCATCCATTCCATAAATTCAATTACGGACAGTTACAATAGTAAAGTTCGAGTCGTGAACACCCGGCTTTAGCTTAAGCCGACCTTACTTTAAAGTCACACTGCATCTTGCAACAGGTTTCGAGTTCTTCCACTAAAAACAAACAGTTTATGATCTCATCGCGATGTGGCATGTCGAATTCGGAGACTCATTAAAAAGTTGATTTTAATTTCCATTTCGGGATGCAAAATTCTTGTTTAAGAATAAATTTACGTGTTAATAACTCAATCGACTCAGTCGGTTACTAACTCGATGATTTTAAAAGCAATGTTTCCTTCAATTTTATATCATCACCATAAGCCACTGTTTTTTAAGCACAGCATGCAGGTAATCAACAAATTCTTCGAATCATTAGGCATTTGGCATCGGTTGTTTGCTACCTTGGTCAGAGTTCTACATTACCTAGGATCGCCACGTCTGACTGGACATGTGTCCTTCCTTCACCTACATTTAAGTCCTCTACCCCTCACCACGGCTACGGAGGTGTTTTGACTTCATATGACCAGAAAAATCTTTCTGCCTATCACATGAATTCTTAATTTCGTAATTGCATTTTGTTCATCCCTATTTTACCATTGTTAAATGATAAGACATGTGACTTAAGTCCTCCAGCTATTATCTGTGGACATCGTAGCGTTAAGTAAGAACCACAACGACTTGTAATTACTTGCGTTTAGACAAATTACATAGGCGTTTTAAAATTTGCTTAATTATGTTTTATTGTTTAATTCCTTAGACAATTAACTCCTAATCAATTCTCATGCACACTTTTCTAGGTCTATGACATACTAACTGTGGTATTTGCAATATTTTGTACCCTTGCACTATAAAATAATCGTGATAGACAACAAAGCGCTTGATTATAAATTCTAATCTGACATCTCTTGTTAGACACGCGCTCTATTGAATACTTGAAATGACTTGAATATCGTCAATTTACACATCAATGTGATATGTTGGTATGGTATGGTGAATGTAATTTGGAACAATACGAAAGAACTGACTAAAATTAATTATTGAATGTATCATTATTGAAAAAAATGCTACTCATAGTTGATAGAATACAAAAACAAGTTTGGGGACATAAATCACTTAATAAAAAGACGCATAAGAAAAGTTTTACATTGAAATTACAGATAGCATAATAAAAGCAAATCATTTGCAATTGGATCATAAAGTATGGCTCGCGTATTGAAATTACCTAGAATTGTATCGACACAAATCATCCAATAATACTGGAGCACAGGTTCACTTATACCCATTTAAGTCGGCGAGCAAAACAGATAGTATCAAATGTACGACAAAAAAGTATCAACTTATGGGTTTCGAAACTGCTCGGGCTGCATGGCATAAAACTTAATTGTAACTTCTCTAAGTCCTCGCAATAAAGTTCATAATTGCAAGAGAAAAATGTTAACAACGCTATGAGATAGGCCGACTGTTCCTTACGTATGACTATCATTACATAGATAGTTTAGATAACTTTACTACATATGGGGCCATAGTAAGAACCGCTGTAGCACTTGAAACGGTTCTTTTCTATTCTGGCATTTCTAATAGGGTAGTTTGAGACTGAGTATGAGTTCAGTACTGCACTAAAAGCTCAGGGAAATAAACGGATAAGTGGAAAGAGAAAAGAATTTCTATCGTTTCGTTTTATTATTCTCTTCAAATTGCTTGTTAATGATCAGGAAGAAATCCTTGATACCACTTAATTGCATGCATGCGTTTGGAATTGTCAGGATTTTTGAGAGGACAATTAACTATTGTCTGCTAGCGGAACTGCAAAAATCTACGGAATACTAATGCATCTGGTTTCATCTTGTCAGCTTTAGGATGAACCATAGTTAATCCCAACTCACGGGAATTTAGAGTGATCTATGCAGTTACATGTGGTAGGTACTTAAATAGGCTTTATTTCAAAGATATAAGGATTATATTACGAAAAATGATGCTGGTTGGAACGCGAATAGAGGATGACAAATTGGATAATTAGTTTAAAATCACGATGCTACGTACACTGCGGCTTTTATTACGACATTCCTGGTGAGATTCGTTAAATGTCATTCGATGGTGATTATCACGAAACCGTTAAATAGGAGTTGAGGAAATTCCTTGCGTTTTCACGTTTTTGCACTAGGAAGTTTACCTAGTTTTGTAATGGTGACCGTTTATTGAAATTTTGCACTAATAGCGGAATTTGAACCACGCGGAGTTTGTCACTGTCAAATGCTTATATTATGCATTATGCCTACCTACTATGTTTTGAAAGGTACCGACCTCTACTTTGCCTTTAGCAGGAATTATGGATTCCGCATTTAGTTTAGTCTGAATGTGCTTTAGAATTCAACTGGACATGGCTTTTGATCTCGATTGAACGCCGTAAATCTAACATTTAGTAGGTACAGTTAGTGCTATAGAAGGCGGTATACCTACCTACATTTGCTGACGAGGTCGATTAATAATCTAGCCTCAGTATTATGCATATTAAATAACAGCCTTCATTGATCGGTACTACGCACGCAGCTGATGTGAACAAATTTAATATTGATGTGCTACTTACATTCTACTTTCACAAAAAGGCGTTTTTATTTTATGTCTAGATAAAATAATAAAAAAATGTTTCCATCTGCCAGGAAACAGAATTATCTATCACTTTTTTTGGGAAGGGTAAGACTCTGCAACCTTACAAAAAAGCTAATGGCATACCACGGAGAGTACGTCATGTCCAATGGTCGTGGTATAATCACAGGTGAAGAATTCGGCAGCGTCATATTGCGTCAAAAATATTGTTAAACAAATAAATTCTTCACACAATAAAATATTTTATCAGGTTCGACATGTCGTGACTCCGACTGAAATATGAGTTATGCAGGCTGACGTAAGTCTCCAAGTTAACCCTTTAACAGGCAGTGACCAGTTCAGAGGTTTATTTTCGACTTATAGGGTCATAATCGAAATATTCTAAGTAGGTGGCACGGTTTGCGCTAGACAGTTTGTGAAATCCATAATATTGGTCGAGTGGCCACCTTTGTTTCCTTGCGAAATACGGAACCTATGTAATAAATTCAGATTAAGTTGTATAGTTCAGGTTTGACTAATAATCTTTTCATTATAATAAGGAGTGGCACTAGATCTAGGAAAGTTTCTGACGTCATTATAAATAACAGATGCTGTCTCAAAACTTTCTGCTATAAAATTGATTTTTCACATTTGATTAAAACGACATCGTTTTAAAGGCATCATCATTGTAACTTAATTTGTATCAGACGTTAATCGAATTGGATTTTATTAAAAAGGGTATAAGAGTGCTAACAGGAAAATAGGACTAAAAACCTCCTTTTCGTTTTAAGTTTATTTTTGATCCGAGATTAAATGTAACTTAAAAGTAACGTGGATTCGAAGCTACAATGTTGCTCGATTGTGAGTTCGATTGGAACGTTCATCCTTATCGAGACTCGAGACCTATTTCACATTTTAATTTATCATCATCATCATTATCTTCATCCCACTTTTAACCGGTCTATTGATAGAGATAGATTCTGTCAAGCGTCAATGTACTCCGGCTTTTAATTCTTTATCATGAACGTCAATCCATTGCAAAATTATTATTCGACTGTAGCTAAAAGTTTCTGATTAAATTCGTTTACGAAACAGTCAGCTAGCTATCTCTAGGATTATTCAATCTTGGCTGAATTTCATAGGCGGCCTAGTTGAAAATTCAGGAGTTACAAATACAATAGTGAGAACGAGAAGTCCAGTTTAAGAAAGAGGGTTTTTAGATCATTATAATATGTATTTTGCTAAAACCACTTTACTTTTGTTTCTACATAAAAAACGCTTCCGCCAAGCCTTCTTTCTTTGACAACTGGCAGGACCCAGCACGTACTTTTGCCAACTTGCTTTCGCAGTAATCGGTCGGTAACTTCAAATAATATGACCATGTTACGAGCTACTATTAATGGTTTTTATACGCAGACATTGACATTTGAAACTGCTCACGACCGCGACATTGATCAGGCGACAGGCACAGCTGAAGGGTCATGACAAGAGCATTAGGTTCTATCCAGCATCAGGTAGGCGCGATAAGTATTTGCCTACGTGTATTAATTAACGTAATCACCCTTTGTTTCTTCGGTCATGGTTAACAATTTGGTGCAGTATCGAGATTTTCTCAGGAGATTCACAAGTACAATTGTTAAGATTTTGAATCAATGGTTCTAATCTAATTAGTAAAATAAAGTCCTGAAAGTACAGTCTACGCTACAATTTGAAGATCATCTTTGCAGGTTCAAGATGTTATCATTAGATGAAATAGTAAATCTGACTGAACATGTAATATTTACTAAACTTTGCTAAAGCTAAAAGTACATAGAACTTAATTTTATCTTTATAAGTTGCTGCTACATCATTTAGTATGCTGATAACGTGATCCGCCCAATGCCTCCACCTGCGGTATTTGACGCACAATCTGTCAGAAGTGACAGTGTACCGAACCAAGGTGTCAGACTTCTCAAAACCAGTTTTGCAACGAGAACGGAATGGGCTGTATCTAAACACCGACAAAAGGAATGTATAGACAAAGGCTAGATAGTTGTTGGCCTCAACACAGAGCGAGGACGTTATGTAGTGTGAGGACGGACTTTTACCTCATTATAAAGTATTGGTTTTCGACATTTTCTGAACACAATAGGGATGATGACTGGGTAATGAAATCGAAATTCTATTTAGTCCGTCAGACAGATAATTAGAAAATATTAGACTCATATTTTTTATTTTTTTCCATAATCGAATAATTACAGTATTATATTGAGTTGAAATGTCGCGTGACGTCACTTTTGAGTAAAAATTCTACTCAAGCGTGACGTATCGCGCCATTTCAACTCGATGTAGCACTGTTATTATTTAATTATGAAAGAAAATAAAAAATATGAGTCTAATATTTTCTAATTATCTGTCTGACGTACAAATAATTGAAATTTTTTCATCTAGCCTATTGTATTGTACCTACATTGTAACAACATTAAATTAGAAAGCTGATAATCGATTTCAATGACTGAAAAGAGAAGTGCAAAAAGTCCGATGTCGCGGTTTGTAATACGAAATGCAAAATACTAACGCGGCAAATTTACATCTGTCTGCTAGCAATAGTTGTTTCTTTTCCGATTATAATTCTCAATGCATTTATTTTTCAATAGATAGGATTCATAATTCAGGGTGAATCGTTAGTACTCATCTAAGTACTTCGTAGTTTGTGAACACCCACTCTTCTCTTTACACAGAATTATTTAATTACCCACTATAGACCACATGATTATTTTATGGTCATGATGATGATTAACACCGACCATGTTAATTGGAAACTGTTCCATGAGAATAAATTAACAATTTCCTATCGCCGCAAATGTTTCCAATCGATGGGAATAGCAATCACAAGGATGTTGGCAATATCCATAATAGTTAAATTCATACTTTTAAAGTCTACAGAACATCGCACTATTCAATTCTGTCGCAAAATAGCAATCACACAACAGCCCAAATCTGAAGTCCTGAAAAAAGGAGTCGGAAAAATATGCAGTTAGTGGACCAAACCCGAACTTAGATATAATATTTGATTGAACCACACGACACGGTTGAACTTTAAATAATAAATATTCTGAATAACAGACATAATTGACCGTTAATTAGTGTTTTTTTTTATAGTTTTCCGAGTCATTGTACCTACTCATAGGTGATCTCAAGTCAAACCAATTATACACGTATTTTAACGTCGAGCAAAACAAAAAGGTCAAGACATTATAGCAGGATACTGTATTAAAAACTAGCTTTGGTTTTTTCTAGCTTTGTGAGTATCATGTCCTTGTCAGCATCACACACAAATGGTTGCACACTGCATCACACTTGGTGACTTTAATGACAAATTAACTACACTACACTTTTTCTCTCTGCCACGATTATCAATTTTATTAATTTGTTCAGTACCAATTCATTCCAATCGAGTCTCACGTTAATTAAAAAAAAAATGTTTTCGTAAAAAGATGATCAATCGAATTCTTAGAGACTCGTATACTCGTATAACTTTATCTGTACGATAAAACGTTATTTAGCGCAAAAATATCTATTCATAGACGCTGTTAACGTCTTGACAGCTCTTGTGGGTCATCTCATACCACCTGTTCAAAACACCACCCTACCCTTTAATATTGGCTTAAGGAAATCCAGTTCAAAACTCCTTTTCATCGAGAAGGTTTAGTATTGATTGTGTAATAAATATAATAATAAACATAAACACATCACTGACTCATAAGATCCGTGATTTGTGAAGATTATAATTAGGTATCCATAATAATTTATCAATCATTTAAATGTCAACATTCAAATTGCAAAAACTTAATGAAAAAGTCTGCAGAATTAAAAAGAAACTGATTCGACCGTCTCATTGCTAGTAAGTTAGTTTCTATTCAACTTTTTGCTGAGAAATAAAATTACTGTCGAAGATTGGTTACAAAAGAATATTTGGCGGTTTGCTTAGCGTTATTGCGAAACTGAATAAGGTGGTTATTATTATAAATCATTTGACACGTCAAAAGTCTGTCTAACTCCATACAAAAACACCGGTTATCGTTATAGTCGGTGGTTCAACTCAGCCTTAGTTTAATGTTTGAATTTGAAGATATAATGACAATATTTTATGTAATTGGAAAGATGGCCCAGGCAGGACGATTGGTAGGTAAGTGGATTTCCCATTGAATGGAATGTAATAAAAAAAGTAATTTGTTGGAGATATGAAGTTGGTACGTTCACTCTAATGAAAATTTCAGTATAGTGACCAGCTCCTAATTAAGGGATGGACAACAAAAATGTTTTAATTGCCAATCAATGCATTAACTGTGAAACAGACGACAAATCACGTTTACAGTCTAGCGAGCAGCAGTGACCGACCAGTTGTCTTCTGGTTCATTGAAGTTTAAACCTTAATACCAGGAATTAAGAATAACAAAACCTGTAAAACCTACATTTTATGTCAGTCTGTACTCCGTCCGCTCCGAGAGTTCCTTGACGTTTGATCAGCTGAGCCATAGATCCAATAAGTTCTTAGAGGTTTCAAGAAATGTAAGGTTTCTAAATTTTAAACAATTTTTTTTTTTTATCCACAACGAAGAAGCTCTTGGCCTTTATCTTGTAAATTGTTTATAAACACGCGATGTATCGTTGAAATAGGGTGTATTGTTATATGTATTATTTTTTTAGGTTTCTTTATTGTAATATCATTTCGATTTTTTAACGTAAGTTAACTTATTTTGTATTTATTTTATTTTCGATTATGATTTTGCATGTAGCCTTAAAACTTTAAAGTTCTTCCTTCAACCTATCAGGTTACAATTTTTTATTTGTATTTCATTTCGGAACAATAAGAAATGGAACCACCTGTTCACGTCCCGTCTCTACCACAATGAACTCTATCCTGCGGCTTCTTTGAGTGCGTGCGCGCACCGTGTCGCATCTCCCCTCCCGAACCCGAATCCCGCGGTCATCTTTTGTTTGTTAAATGCACTACAAAACCAACAAGAACACGGAGTAGGCTCGGCTGTTTTCCTTTTTTAATTGAACAGGCGATCCATTGTGTGGGCGCCTTTATTTTATTACTTTATTGTACGAGAAAAAAGTGTGCAGTGAGATAAAGCGGTGGTATAAATAAAAGTGAAGTTTACGCGCGTTGCGGTAGTAAGTGTTTAATTAAGTTTTAATTAAAGTACATACTCCTAGCTACTATTTTAAGTTTATGAGCGAATGGAGACTGGATGCACATTTAAGGAAAAGACGGGAACAAAATAAAAGAAGTATGCTGCAGTTTTTTATGTCATTTTCTGAGAAACATCCAAACTAAAGTATTTAACGGGCAAACACGTAGTTGTTCTTAGTGACTTTGTTTGGTGTGATTGTAACTGTCCAGTGTCCAGTTTGGAAGAAACATTGCCTACGTCCCTCCGAATGACCGACGATCAAAAGAGGCGTTGGACCGGATAATCGATCTGCAATAAAACAGGTTTGCAATTTACCGCCGTCACCAATACTGAAATCGTTTGTCGACTCGTAATAATACCTAGCATTTCTAAAAAGTTTACACAGTTTCGTCAAGCCAGTCTTGTCGTTGTTAGTGTTAATGGTACTTATAGGCTGTAAACTGGTGAATAATTCGATAACTGTTACTGGTGCACAAGAAAATCATTACCCGATACCGTTTGAGTCGTCCATCGAAGATAATGTTGCAACTTGCAATCGACGGCTTTTACGATAGTAATTAGGAAACATTTGTCTTAGGAAATAGGCCTCTCAAGATATCCGTTAGAACTTAGAACGCCTTCGACTGCCACATCTAAACGCATCTTGGGCATAAATCACAAAATAATTTCGCAACATCGAGCCATTAGCGAAGCGGATTCTGGTTTGTTAATTCCGTTGACTAATTGGATTTCCGATTCAATTTGGGTGAATACTAATGAGGTGCACCTGTATGCCTAGCCGTGTCTGCCGATGACATCATGCTGGAACTGCTTTCACAGAACCGCGCCCTTGTGGGCGACGTATTATTTAATAAGAGCGTAATTGCTTAGATCCCTATCATTACTGCGCGGACTCATCGAGATAGCTCCCGGCGATGGGTGCACCATGGAATTTTTTGGTCCATAAAAAAGGTAAAGTTGGCGTGGGAATTTGAACGACTTTGTTTCGTTCCCTATTATCTGACGACTCAATCGGGATCGTCGATTGCTTTTCTTGTTGTTCCCTTTTGGACAGTTCTTGTGGTTGATACCATTGGATATCTCATATTACCGGTTTATGATACAAGTCACGAGGTAGATAATGTATGTATGTTTCAGATTATTTTACTCGCAAAATACTCCCTCTTTTTATCAAAATTACTAGTAGTCTCGTAGATACCTACGTAATTGACTGGGCCAGGAGGTCGTCAAGGTACGAGTAATTTCACGGGTCTATCTCAAATGCGTCTCAAGTCAACAAAACCGTCACCAAACATAGACTTGCATCTGTGTAGTGCAATACAAACCGGATGGTGACATTCGGTTGCATTTACAGAAAAGACTTACACCTGAGTTGATGCCATCTGATGTGTCACCTGGCTACTCTCCGGATGTGGGCTGAATCCTCACGTTACAACTCAGCTCGCAAACCTGTTTGGCCGACGAAACTTTTTTGTCTCGCTGTATCTTGTCCCATTTGTTTGCGATCGCTGACGGTTATGGCCATTAGGAGCTCCGGGGAATATTTTGATATAGCATTAGCGGTCGCCATCATTTGTATAGAGATTGAGCGGACTTGCCATTACGGAGAACTGCCTTACGTGGCCTAATGAGTTTTTGAAGTCGGCAGAAAATATGAACCATTAAAGTCTCTTAAACCTGATTAGTCTTTTGTTGTAATTAAGAACCCTTTCGAACTGTGCTTAGAGTAATATCAACTGAAGCCGTAGTTATTTAAGACTCTGAGATTTACAGATGTGTACCTAATTGCTTTATTACGAGTAACTTCAATGTCTTCTGTCATTGCATTGAACTTCGTTTCACATGTTCCATATTCCATCTCTCCCACGTCCATCAACATTAGATGCACGCGATGTTCAGTAGTCATATTATTCTACTTTTATACTGTTAGGTTTATTCTTTATTTGTTTAAAGCCTTTTTGTAATTCTAATACCGTTTGTAATAACAGTTTAAGAATGTCAGGTGGTTTTAATTAATTAATTCAGTATACAATAATTCGTAATTCAGTCAATACAGTGCTTGAGATCGGGCCGCAGATAGCGTGTTTATTTTTCTTACTTATCAGATTCATCAAGATTCATTAATAAATGCAACTTGAAAAAAGGGTCTGTTGAGAAAAATGTTACAAAAAGTAAATTCGAAAGCACAGGTCAGAAAGAACAGGGTGGTAAATCTCGTCATTTAAAATTTAATCGGATGAAACCGCTAGTAGACTCATTGAAATACAGCCATGCTAATAGAATGGACTGGTTTGAACATTTGAATGGAAGCAATGCCTTTGTTTAGATCTCCCACGAGTTGCGTGTAACGGAACGTTACAGCTAAATAGTGGTTAAGAACGTCGTTATGGCAGGGCTGCGGCACGCTCGGTGAAGTGGGACGCGTCCCGGTAGGAAATAGGTGTCATAATAGTAATGGTCGCAATTTTCTTCAACTCAACACAGTCTAGCTCCTTTTTTAATAGAGATACAAAGAATTTATAGAAGGCTCAAGTACATTTTATCTGGTGAAGGTCGCAGGAGGTGCCTGGATGCGGGCGTCTCAGGACTGGTCTTTGTGGAAAACCTTGGGGAGGCTTTTGTTTAGCAGTGGACGTGTTTCGGCTGAAACGAACGATATTTTGTTCCTTAGGCGAATAGAGAATGAGCATTGCTGAAGACAGGGTCGTTAGATCCACATCATACATAGCAGATGAAGCTGGCCTCCACGACTACATACGATTTTAATCGCATTACCAGTCATATGGGAAATTTCCATTGACCAATGTCCATCGTATATCGGGACATACTTGTCCCAATTTGTCCCTCATTGGACCGCCATACGTGCGAATATCCTCTGCGACACTATTACCTTGTGAGAAACAAATTCAATACTTTATGTAAATAGTAAACGCCAAGACAGATGAGTCATGTGTTTACAGCCTTTTTGTACCGACACAGTTTAATGACATTCAGCTTCTAAAGGTGATAAGTATTCAGGACACTTGCCTTGTACGTAAATGATAATTCTGAAAAATACAACTAACAGTACGACTGCAAACATACATATTGCAAATACAGTTACCTATAACATTAGCGAATATTAATCTTTAATGGCGTATATTTTTCAGATCTTCCGATCGGATCCGATCCGTGAAGTTTTTGTGACTTGTATCCGCATTCAAATCAAACTTAAATATTCATCAATTAACATGACTTATGTTTGTAATTAACAAACTGCCTTCCATGGTTCACAGAACCGAGGTAGGTCACATGCAAAACCATTAAAAAATATGGTTCCACTCTAGAGAAATCGACTATAAACCGTTCTGGTGTAAAGAAATTAATCGTCTTCGTGATTGTACCCAACCTTTTAACAATTAATTGCCATTTAGACAACAATAAAGAATTGAGAATCATCAGAAAATAAATAAAGGTGAAAGTCTCTAGAAAGTCGCACTTCAAAAGTGTCACAACATTTACTTATAAATCAGTGATGTACTTCCTTTGTCTGCGAAGGTGTTATTAAAACCAAATTATGAAATTAATAACCGCTATTCGAACCGCTTTGAAAATATTTTGGGATTTAGATAACTCTGCGGAACCAATCAGATAAATTGGTATTTGGCGAAAACTGTGATTGTATGGAGTTCCTGCTTGTCCCAAGGAAATAAACCTCGATTTGCTGTGAGAGGTTTTGTGGTCTGGAGTCCATGATGTACCTGCATGGTTCCGGGTGCCGTAATATTGGCTTTCATAACGGCGAACTGTACTTCTATAGTTGGATGACTGCAACTTATGTATTATTCCATTTATAGGTTTTGTGGCTATTTCAATTTAGTACGAACTACAGGACGCCTTTTCTTCCAATACATAGGTAGGTACGTAAATATCTCATTTATCCTTGACGAAACACCTTTTCAATGTACAATCAGTAGCACATCTGACTATACATTTTTGTTGTAAAACCGAACCTATTACAACTACATAAGAGGCCACAGTGTTATGCTTGATTTGCTGTCGCAATGACACCAGTAGCCTGTTTGTACCGGAAATATTAACCATGTGCGAAGTGCGATGTGCATTGCATGTAAATGAAACGATGGCGATAATGGTGCCCCATTTGTTTTACATTTCTTCCTGGTGGTTATGGGAAAATGGCTGTCGTTTACTGGTCTTTTAATGTTTCATAATCAGGCCTCTCTTTACTACTGGACTCGTGCACGTGCCCAGGGCCCCGCGATCAAGAGGGCCCCGTCTCTCAAAGAAAACCTTTTTCAAGATGAAAAGGGCCCGTTGATCCTGAATTGCCCAGAGCCCCTAGTAAGTTGAAGAGGGCACAGGCTCTTGGATCGAAAAGGTTTCGGTGAAGTGTTTTTGACTGAGTGATTAGTCTTGTTGATGCTCAGTCGATGAGAATTCTTCTATCGAGTGGGTTGTAACATTGAGTTCACTGCTGGTGTCAGATTTTATAAGCCGTAGGCTTATTATTAATAGACATAGGCATGTGACGTGGGTCAACCGGTCCGGGGGTTTAAGGTGACCATGAAGAGAATCATATTTCTTTTCAGAATATCAAGTTGTGTAAGTCTGCAAAAGCCGATGCAAACTGAATTGTATGATTTGTAATCGAACCCAGGGCCTGTGAATCAAAAGAGTCCAACGAAACTACGGATAATAATGTTGTATTACGAGATTTTACGGTTACATGAGATTTTGTTGTCAAAAGGCATTTTCTAAGCTCCCTAGGTAGATTTCAGATTTTATCTACTTGATGACAGATAAAATTGATGACTGCTGCAGTTGTAGTTTGATCTTTTGAAAACGTAAGTTATGTTCAATACCGCTAAAGGTATCACTGGAATGAATGTTCAGTATCTAGACATCCCACCGCGTCGTGCTGAGAATTGACTATTCCCCAAATATGGGCTTCGAAGCACGGATCCGCCTCGAACGATGCAGCTAATAGAGATATTATTAAACGGCAAGATACAACCCGGTTGCGTAAGCCTAATGACACGTTGTTCCATCAAAATTATCGTTTCGATCGGCCCTGTCGTAAGCATAGAAATACTATGTCATTTTCTATGCGTACGCCTGTTATTTCTTTGCGGTATGCGGTTATAATTTATTAAGTAGTTGGACTTAAGTTTTAGTAATGAAAGTAACTGCAGGCTATCATTTTAAATGATGTCTAACGGTATTTTATTATTCTCTTCTTATGTTTGATGACCCACCTGTTTGTGTAATCTTTTGTGTGTATTTGCAATGTTCCGTAACTCTTCTATTAAGCAGTCAGTCACCTTTACATAATGTTGGTAAGCATTAAAATGGAAACCTCTCGTGTTTTGTATTTACTTAACTCTAGAGTACAATGCTGTACCTGTAAGCAAACACCTAAGAAGGCAAGACATATTATTGTGCATGACGTTTATGTGCTATTTTAATATTGTTACAAAATTTCAGTTTCCCAAACATCGTTAGCTATTTCGAACCAAAAAACGCACCAGTGTTACGTCAGCTATCAGGATTTCCAAATAACACGTCATCTGCACCTGCAAATCGCGCATACATCCGCCTCAATCTTGTCAAGAAAGTACGGTAAATGCACACCTCCGAACAAATCGTAACACCAGCTCAAAGCGAGCTAAGGGCTCTATAAGCCGGCGTCTTTGTCTCAAACGGCTATACTTACCGCGCGGGATGCGGAAGCGATAAACCTGCCAGCCGAGAGGGGATCAGATTATTGGCGTCAACCGCGCCAAGATATTGCCCGAGCTGCCGCTGAATTATCGAGGCAATCGAGGTCTGCTTTGTTCGTTTTGTCCTTCATAAGCCCTCATTAGAGACAGGTGCTGTTTATATTTCCTTGCTTTTTTAGTAACTGAAATAATATAAGTTTAGTCGTTTAGCTCTAGAGGTAAAGTAGCGTACTTAGAATGAGTTATGTGTATTTGTATGCACTCGAGGGAATCAGATTATTGGCGTCAACCGCGCCAAGATATTGCCCGAGCTGCCACTGAATTATCGAGGCAATCGAGGTCTGCTTTGTTCGTTTTGTCCTTCATAAGCCCTCATTAGGGACAGGTGCTGTTTATATTTCCTTGTTTTTTTTAACTACATAAGTTTAGTCGTTTAGATTTAGCTATTTAAGCACTACTTTAATGACTTTTTGTTTACATTTCAGGTAAGTACACTGCTCACGCGTAAATAAGGAGTAAGTAAGTGGAACCTGCGTGCTTCATCCATGGTATAAGTGGGTGTTGTAAACATGGAAATATGCATGAAGAATTTCCAATTTAGGTCAACACCGCATATTAAGTTCCCATCATAAATCATCGTTATTGATATTCTTAATAATACTTAACTATCGACGTCGACAGACTATCGTTAAAACAAGGCCCGCGATACTATGATCGAGTATAAATCAACACCTGCTTCTTGATGGTAAAACGAAACAGAAACGTTTAAGTGTTGAAAATCTTACTAAACTACAAGTAAAACTAACTCACAAATTCAAAATTCAAATAGTTTATTCAGTACATAGGCCCTTGTCAGGGCACTTAAAATTATACACGTCCCAAAAATATAGCTTGCCCCACCACAACTTCGGGACAACATAATGGACTGGTGCTGAGAAGAAGTGGCGGAAGAAACTCAGTCACACACTTTAATTAATTCTGATAGTTCAAAAAGATGGCGCTGAAATGATGGTCGCCAACTCCATGATTGATCCTATGGGTCTTTTAACGACGAGATGATACACGTTTCTGATTCCATCAATATCCCATAAAAACGTAACTGTTTTAATTCAACATAACTGTAAATCATTTTGCCACATAAAAATGAAATAATGACACTTCATCCGTTCGCAGTGAGGACAGCTAGTTAGAGGAAAATCTAAGAATTGAAGCAAAAACAGAGCCCTCAAGTAAGTCGACTGAGCAAGAAGTTACCTCCGGCTGTCTACTGCGAACTGACACATCTAGCCGTCAGCATAAAAACTGAATCGATCATTCGATCCACTTCAAATGACCCATACTGAGTAAACCACGTACAATAGGGACGGTGGTATTCATAGTTGTGTCGATATCGATAAATTGGTTATAATTGTGAAATTGATTACAATTACTGATGTTTCTAATATCGTTAATCTTGCATCTAGAAAAAATGAAGTAAATTGAGCATTCACTTATTTTGGAAAAAACAAATGCATTTCTTTGTCTAATTTTTATTTTTATTAAAGTAAAGCTCTGCGTAAAGAATTATTTATAAGTAGGTACAAAATATTGTAAAAGTTATAGAGTAGCATTTACCATTTTATCGATAGTTTAATCTACTACAACGTGTGTAATCCCGGACACTTGCATTCGACGCACGCGCACACATGCGTTGACATGCATACCACGTACCACAGATAACGTCTACGTTGTTTTAAATTATGTACCTTTGATGTATTTATAAGGGATTATTGAATTACGCACTTATTTCTATTCTCTTCAATCGTTCATGTTTTATTATTTTTTAACTGTAAACCGTGTAAGTACGCTGTTTGAATTAATTCACCCATTTATTATCCAGAACATACTATTCAGTGTAAAGCCAAAAAATAAAATAAAAATTTGTTATCACAATATTTATTTGAACTAGCACAGTTGCGATGCCCTAAAAAACGCAAAGATTTGGTGATTGGTCTCAATAAGTTGAGGAAAGGCAGGCTCCTACAAAAGCGTTATTAAGGCGTCAATCTTAGATGACAATGTCATCCACGTCGGTATAAATGCGCTATGAATGAAGCCCGTTTCACGGTGCCACGGTTTGTCGGGTCAGTGCCCGTGAACCCGTGCATTTCCTCTGCACTGCATGCCATGTCCGAACATTATTTAGGGCGTGAACGAACACTTTCGACCATGTCAAATCGCTTGTAAACGGGGAACAGACATTCTGATTCATCTTTCTAACTTAATTGTTGATTTTAACGTCCCAGTTAAAGTCACGGACGTTTTGTGCAAAGTTTTCTCACAAGAAATACTTGTACAGCTAACTGTATGATTTTATCATCAAAGCCATGACCAAGTCTAAGAAACAAATGCATTCCGGTTGCATTATATTAGAAAGAAACTTAAGTTAATCGCAGAGGAGCATCGAGTGCCCATGTTCTCACGGAAAATAAACTGCAAACGGAGCGATACAAAGTTGCTTTAAATTGAGCACCTTACGCCTCAAATAATAGAATACTAATGCTGTTCAGTCGTGCTCTTCGCTATAAAGATGTTCTGCTTGGAAATGTCATCACCTCCGCATTCCGAATTATCGTCCAATTAAAGGTTGTGCTTCGGTAGATCGGGCGCAGAATCACTTGTGGTGAAACTTGTGCGCGCGACCTTTGGCATAACATCCAAGATGGCTGCCCTGCTGTCAAACTGAAAACTCTTACTTTCGGTATCTTCTAACGATCTCTTTTAACGTTGCCACTTCGGATAATAAATTGTGCCCAGCCCAGATGATCTATTGTCATGGTTGTGGGTTATATTTATAGAAGCAGCTTTTCAACTTGGGAGGTACAGATGACAGCACATCAAGTGAATACTGTGGGATCTTATTTAGTTGTATTAAGTGCGATTTTTCAACAATATTATACTCTCACATGCTGTCATTTTGTTTAATACAATAATGGGCAAATCGACTCGTTGAGCTCACAATTCGGATGTGTAACTAATGATTGATAGCGATAGCGAACACGTAATCGAAGTAAGTGAGCGTGTCTTCTCCAAAACCATATTTGGCCATGCTAAAACGCATTACTAATTTGTAAATAATGGCAGTTGTATCTATTGTTCCGAACGATTTAGATAAAGACACGGCGTATTATTTGCGATCATAAACGTTAAGTAGCGCGGCGAATCGGACACACTTAAGTTTAAATTGTTACTCGACGTGTAGGGAGGTTATAGATATTTTATCTATAGATTCGTTACATCAGGTTCCCATTATGTGGGTAATGTATTAGATGTTGTAATTTTGGCGTAGAGCATGTGTTGGTGAGAATAATTGCAGAGCTAAGTTATTATTTAAGTGCGAGATTTCTACATCTTCTCGTTTGAATAGGCAGGTTGCATTTGCTAGTTTCATGAATACATAAAGTGAACTTTAAAGCATGTAACCAACTGCACTAACCCCTTTTCAATGTAAAGCTTTTCAAGCGTTTGTGGCAATGTAGGAAATATCTTAGCTACCACATAACTTAGCCGTTTAGCCTCATACGCATATTGTACCTGTTCCGCCTGACTAAATTATTATCTCTTATCTACACTAACGCTGACACAAAGCCTGGTTAACAATTCGAACGGTCCGAACTCAGAAAGTGAATTTCCTAAAGTGGTAAAGGGAATTCTGTACCCGAGAAATTTTGTCAATGATTATCAATTTATAGATTATATGAGTTATGTTTCTGTTGGTTTTCATTAGAAAGAAGAACTATGTAGATAATGAGACAAGATAATAACATCCTAAACTTTGTTGTTGATGCCGGAACATTGGAAACTATAGGAAAAATTATACAATGTCATCATCACTTTTTACATCAAAAAATATTAATATTAAAATCGTTTCATAAATGTATTCGATTTTAGGAACCGAAAACTGAAAGCATATTTTCAATCGAACACTACACTAGTAAATACTATCGTGCACCACGTCTCGAGAAGTGGGACTCACTTTCTACTTTGGTAATAGCGGCCCCTCTGATGGTAATTGGCTCCTAAGTAAGGCGCAAAGGTTACCATAATATTGTTGTTATTCAGTCGTGAGGTTACACTTTAGTTCCACGTTTTGTTTTGATGTTTTGTTTTATTTTTTGACAGACGGATAACGCTGAGAATCGCCCTTAACGCAATCCAACGTGGGATGAATATTTTCTTGAACATATTTTATTATTTTGATTTCTCATGGCGTCTAGGTGTGTGAGGAAGCTTTTATAAAGAACGAGACCTGAAAGAATTGAAACCAGACTGGTTTTATCGATATTGCTGATTGACGTTTGTTACACTTTCTACGCACCTCACTATTAATTAAAAGTATGTAGGTCTGCGACACTCACTTTTGTTTGTGGTTGTTTATACCCAGTTACTGCTTGTTTATTTGTCTTCGTTATGAAATTGAAATCAAATTGTTTGCCCAATAAATTGCGCAAATAATCTTTGAAAAGGCCATATTAGATTTAGGCTTACTGGACAACGTTACGCAGTCTAAACTTCTTATCTGGGTTATTTACAACTTATCTATCTCTGGGAACTAAATCTGTACTTTCATAATAGGAATTGTGAGACTTGTAATTTCAGAAATTAACTCCTATAATAAAGTGTCATTTTAAACCCACTGCTTTAATAAAACCCACGTTTTATTAGTTGAAATAGTTGCCAATCTAGAGTCAAAACCCTCAATTATAAAACTAAAACAGCCTGTTAACTGTTATGAATACAACAATGTTTGTCTTATTTCATTCCAACAAAATAAGTTGTTTAGCAATATTTTAATTTTTAATTAAGATCTAAGAAACAGTTTGGTCTCATGGCATTGCATGTGAATAGGGATGAAATGCTGCAAATCTTCTTTTCTTTTTAACCAGAAGACGTCCACAGCTGGGCTAATGTGAGGCCCAAGAATTTGCACAACGTCTAGGCGCTTCCCGAGACCATCACCGGATTCTTCACCATCATCATCTTCCAGTTCGAACTGATGTCTGCTGGACCTCTAGGTTGCGACTCAAGAAATTTTCTGCCCAAGAGCCATCGGTTCTCAAAGCTTTGTGCCACTATACTGGAACCGTTAGACAATTTTTCGTTTTTCTAACCAACGTTCACAAATATAAAAGCATCCCAACAGCAAATCGTAAAAGAAAGGGACAGATCGTAAACAATATACTTTCTAATGGCTGCAATAAGTGGAGGTAGGTTCGATGTAAATAAGTGTCTCGCTCAGGGCAAATACAGGAGTGTAACAACAATGTTCAGAGTTATCGCTAGGGGTGACAATGATTTTGTAGACAAAGGACATTAATCACCTTACAGCTTAAATATACATTAAGCACTTTCGATAAAAAATCATTGCGCAAGAATTTGGTTTTTACATGGTAATAATTGATGAATTAATTAAGGCCCATTTGAATTCATAAAGAAGGAAGTGATATCCTCACAACAAGATAGGTATTTGCTTCTCGACTTCACAGACATAAGCCACTGAGAGGATACAACTTAACCTGACGGTATAAAGCTTGACTCGATATAATTGAATGACGTCGTATTATTATCAATCAAGAATTAAATACCAGTCGCCAAGTGAAAGGCTAAGCAGACAATGCCAAGTAATACCAATCCAAGGTTACAAGTTTATCATGCATACGCGATCCTGGCAACCCTACTTGAGATACAGGGAGCGTGTGATTTACTAAAAGACACGCCGCCCCGAGCGACATAGTTTCCAAGAAGATCCAAAGATTAAGCCGCATTGTACGGCTAGCAAGTCCAGCAACTGAAGTAGATTACCAATTTTCACCCTTATCACCAAGAAGAGAAGGGAACGTATAAAGCCGCTTTCTTGCTGACCATGCCAGATCAAGAACACCGCAAGGAAGGATTTCAGACGACGTGAAATCCAACTCAACATAACATTCGGCTTCGATAGAACTAGGGATAACCGAAGCCAAAAATAAAAAAGAAGCAAAAAAAAAATGCTAGATACGGCTAGTCTGCTAGCAGGAAATTCCTATCATATGAGTAGCATAATATCGCGTAGTCAATAGAAGAACCAAGCATTTGCATTTTAACTTTTATGTAGATAATATTGTATTACAGTGATTGGTTAATGATTGAATAAATTATGAAAGGTGAGGTTTTAACGATAGCGTTTTGTTACACATGTGGTAGTTAAGGATAGGACAAGGATAGAATTAAATGGCTCCCAGTGAATTAACGGTTATTAAGAACACTAAACACGGTAAATGACGATGAACATAAAAGTTGCCGTCATAGTTGGAGAGATATAATAATGTAAAGTCGTAAACGAACTTATCGCCATTAGATGCCAACCGTAAAATTTGCCTGTTATCAATTTACCAAGTATAGTACGAGAACTATGAAGCTGGGAACCAGATTCGTTATAATAGTCGATTGTCTGACTATATTTGAATTGAAATTCGTTATTTACATCGTAATAAAACTGATCACGGTTCAAATGTTGGCATTTATATCCGATGTAGTTTAGGACCCGAAAAGTCCTTAAGCGTTAAATTACTGAAGCGAATTATTCTACCATTCACCCTTGAATGGAGTATCTGCCTACTCGTTTGCAATAAACGAGAGCCATGAAAAAGACACTGTATAGCTTTAGGCCTGTGTAAACATAACTAGTGTAAATATTAAAATAACCAATTTACGACCTTGTAGCTGACTAGTAAATTATAATTTATCATTTTCTTTTAAGGCCTTATAAATAATCGTTATTTCTATTCCATAAACTTATCGGAACTTAAATAAAACTTCATAAATATCACTATTGCACATCCTTCGAGACCAAACGGTGATTGCAAGGTTAATAAATTTTATTTACAGAAATCCTTCAAAATTAGCAGCACATTTAAAAAAAAATGGATTTAAACAATTACTCTGACCATAATTAAAACTAAGACAATTAGTCGTATATCAAATTGTAAAGGTTAGTTGTCTGATTAAGATTCTTAACCAGTTCAATCTAGAGCAAAGTATCACAGTATATCTTGGCTGTAATTGCTTGCAACACCGAAGTGCAGCCATAATAAATCATCCAGTTATTCAACATATCACCTGAGTACCCGTTAGTCAGATCGGAGACCGCAAGTTGCAAGTTTTCGTTGGAAGGTGTAAATCAAATCCTGTACTTCCTTCGTTGTTCGCTGTCATACGCAGAGAGTGCGTCATGTAAATTCTATTTAGCACACCATATGTATAAGGTAGTTACATTTATCCGTTATATAAACAAGCTAACAGTACCTTCGAGTAGCTTTGCCGGCGCGGAAGTTTTCATTTCAAAGGACATGCCGACCTGAGTACTGAACCTGTTCTCAGAGGAATATTTTTAAAGATAATAGTCGTTAACACTATTTTATATAGGTATAAGTACTGACAGTTAAAAATGCTTTAATCCTACTTTACTATTTAAGTAGACGCAGCATTTAGTTGCAAAATTTTAGAAAAATTCTCACCTAAATTCATCATTCATTAGATTAACATGAATGAAGAGCCTTTGAATGGTATTGAAGTCCCTCAAATATCTGAAGCGCATCACACTTTGCCACATTCAGATAAGACAATGAGTTTATTGACTTTAACAGACAGCAAATATGTACGAAGTCTATTACTTTATAAATTAGCAAAACATGTAAAATGCCTTTTAAACTATTATGTTGCATTTTTTACTATAAAATTATCACTTCACGGGATTTATTGCCGGACTGACTGTACCACTGACGAAAATATTGTGCAAATGCGGGTGGGTGAAGAAAACTCATCGCGCCGGAGCGGACGACGCCGCATCTCTTCAGTCTGCCCGCGACCATGACTCGTGCAACCGAGCCGAAACGTCGGGAGGGTAAATATTATTTACCGTTAAAATAGATATTGTTGCAATAAATCCCGTGAAGTGATAATTTTATGTAAAATGCCATTGAAGATAAGCAAAGCTAAACCAGTATAGATCGTAATGACTTCACTAAGCAAATTCTAGTAAAGTCAACCTCTGACAGAAATGCGTTAAATCATGCCTATGTGCCGGTCAAAACAATAGTTTAAAATGTAATAACGCCGACGACAGCTGGCGAAACAGGATATTCCTCGGCCATCTCCGTTACTATCCTATAAATTATCCCTTTGCTTCCATACGGTACCGCTGCGCCGGAGTCGAGCGAGCGCTTTGGTGCAAGCGATAAGATCTTCCGACACGAATTTGATGAGTTATAATTGGCAACAGCACCTCAAATAAAAAGAAAACTTTTTGGCTAGATGATCTAGCAGAATTGGAAGTGTAAAATAATTTTCAGCTGGTATATTCGAAAGGTAATAAAAGATTTATCTTTTTCTTGGTTCAGAGATTCGTTTTAATGGATTTATGTCAATAAAGTTAACTTAAAATAATATGAAAAAGAGTAATCCAAAATGACAAATATAGAAAATTCAAAACATTGGTATTTTTAAACGGTTTTATTGTGGTTTTATTAAGCTTGCCCTGTTTGTTCACCAGCAAGCATTAACATAAACATGTGTAATGATGAGTTAATGATAATCATTATCATCATTACACATTCCTACTTGTATTGTCAATGTGAGAGTAAAATAAGAACAAAAATTTAATGTAACGTATTCATCATCTTACTCTTCCAAACTTTATAAAATATTCCGGATATCCGATTCATATCCTTGGAGACCATGTTCACGCCACTCTCACTCAATGACTGTGCAAATCGAACTTTTATTTTCAAATCAACAGCTTGTTACTTGATCCTCGCCACGTAACTAATGCACGCCCATTTGCTGTCAAGTCGTACATTGCGATAGGTGTGCGGATACTGGACTGGTTGACGTATGTACCCTATTAATTATAGCCTCAGAGCAGGAGTGTGTTTAGTATCAAAAGCCAGAGAAAATTAATGGTGATTTTGCTTACCCAAGAGAATCATAAGATGAGCTGCAATGCAAATTGGTAAGCTATGGAATTATGCAAGCAATTTGCTCGTGCACTTTACGTTAACACCGGAACGACGAGACTGTAAAACTTTAATGACGTTTTCTCGTTATAGTTAATGGACTCGATTCTGTGTATTGTACGAATGATGCTAAATCATTGTGTTTGCCAAATTGCTGACACTGAAATGCACGCTTTTATGTACCCTAAAACGATGTTCAGTGAAGTAATTTATTTATTTATTTATTTATTTTATGGAAAACAAACAGCATATATGTATTATTAATAGATGAGGCGGTTAAGATCAAAAATGCCTTACATAGTTTTCCAGTAATCATGCTTATTGCTCAAGACGGAGAATCCTTTAGTTCCACACTGCAATTGCCTTTACAATTCCAATGTAGGCTAGATTAGGGCCAACGTATTATAAACGGGCTCTCCTCTCGTACGCAACTATATCGAATCGAATTCATAACGATTATTGCGTTACCCACACGGATGTTCACGCCAGAAATCTTGCAACCTGACTCACCGATAGTCGCGTTTTCAAAATTGCTAGCTCGTGACACTGTTTCTTGTACAACAGCATTATTGTACTATTGCGTTATGCGACGTTAAATTGCTATGTGAAGCTATGATACATGCTCACGCGTGAAAATAGCTGTAGCAATATTATGTTAGCAGTTTAGCACTAATCTCATGTCTTATCTTTTGCAAGAATTTTCTAACGGCTCGTCAATTCCTAAATCTTCTTTTTATTCTATTCTTTTGACTCCTTATACTATGTATGCAAAAGCTTAACATTCTCATCACTTTTTTCAACGGTAAAGTCAATAGTATTATGAATTCGAAACAAACTACTTGCGACATTCGCTTTCGAGACCACGCGTTTTGCTTTCAGAACCATGCCATTATCATGAATTACTTAACGTTATGTTAACAGTACGGTAACGTCTTTACTTTTACTGTAACACCGGTCGATGGAAACATTTTTAGCATATTTAAAACAAAAAACAGTAGATTAGTTTTCCAAGTTTGTATTATGCATTAACCTAGTTTAAATTTTGCTCTGACATCATTGAAATTGAATCCGTTCTAAGCCTGCCATTTGCGTTAAACATTCACATTAAACGGTTGTAGATAAAATACTGATCCCGGATAGTTGACAGTCAAATCGCACAACCGAGATTGGCATTACATAAATTCAATGAGAGTTAGCGCATATTTCGCGATCAGGCATCTTTGTCCATTCGTCTTGTTTGTAGCCTTCATTTTAGGTATATCTATTAAATAAATCACCCTAGCAAAGCCGCCGCGAAACTTTTTACCTTTCGAGATATATCAAAGGGCTATAAACATACAATTTATTGTGATGCGCTAATCTGCTTGACACACAGCCGCCCGCTGTCCCCCGACTTTGTAAACTTACACATATAAATTATTAAAACGACTTCAGAACTTATTAGGCTGATCGAAAATCGTTTCTAAATCGAGAGTTGTAAAGTTGTATTTGAAATGTGAGCTAATAAAAGATGCGTCGTCGATGTGCGCGCGCGCCTGTTCCGTTAGCCGCTCACCTGCGCTTCTCTAGTTATGCTAATGGTTGAACGCGCCTTGCTCTTAGTACTAAGTAGGTACTGGGAAACATGAAATAGGTTCACTGGAAAGGTTTCCAGCGCATGACCTTTTTCGTACTTGGATTAGCAAATTGAGATACATATTGTTAGCAAGAATGGTTAGGTTAAGCAAAGCATTCAGTTTACCGACTGTTCGAGCGAAAAGTAATTTTAAATCGTTTATTATCCATATCAAATTAGGTGGAAATTGTTGTTCACTATTGCTGATCGATATTGAAGAACCCTCTCAAAATCCAGGACATTTCCACCCTATTTACATCCTACTAACTCCAGACTTTCAAATCATAGTCCGAGTACTACTACTGAACCTTTCTGCATTCGTTGATACGGGAACACTTAGTCCAGTAATTGCGCTGACTGACGCTATCTCGGGTCTGGCTAATTCACTCTACGTCCGTGTCCCGACGTATGGTAATATTCCACTATTTTCGCTCCAACGGGACCGTGGGTGGACGCGGGCTTAGCGGAAATCGATTCGGAGAACGTGCTTGAATCGAATTCTCGACATCGGGGTTAAATGCCTCGGTATCGAATGAGATGTTCCTTCCTAGTCCTTGTACGGACAGACCATAGATAGAATTTATACCGCGATGATAGTATCACGTAGAAAATACTGGTTGTGGCCTCAGGAATCTTTATGATACAATTCAGGTATTTGTAGAACTACAAATAACTCGGTGTGGATGGCGAGCAATTTCATTTCTGATTATGGAAATTCTAAAATAGTTAAAATAATTCCCTTTCGTAAGTTACAACATTACATATTGTGTAAAGTAAAAATAACAAGTATTAAGAAAGAAAAGAGCAAACCTATCATTTATCACGTTTTATTTAAGTCGAGAACTGTAAAAATATTTTGTAAGATTTTATATCAATAAAGATTTTACTCAACAAGAGTAATTCTTGTGACCTTTATGTCCTGTCAGGTTTACAAACTTGTATCGCTACTTGAAAATGCTTTAGCTAGAGACAAAGCCTTGTCTTATGTTATTGCGTCATTTCTTGCCATTTCCAACATATCGTCGATGGATGTACACTCTATTGAATACTTTTTAAATCATGACTAGCATATTCATTGCGTTGGTTTCACAAAAGTCTGCTTTGTATATGGTTCTTTGCTACCGGCGCAAGACCGACATCTTAATGGATCGTCGTGTATACGCTTATTGTCGTCGTATCGACATCACGAATCGTCTCTCGAAATCCATCATGGATTGTGTGTGCGAACACACATTGTGGTTATCGTGATGTAACATTTAACACTCGCGTTTTTATCGTATTACAGCTGACTATTTATTGTTACAAATGTTACCGTTATTACTGTTGGATCTCAATCATGTATGACTAGTGCGTGTATGTTATCTGCAGCATGACTTAATCTTTTGTTGTGTTGTAGCTATTGTATTCTATCTGTTCTATTGTCAAAAATAGTGTCGCAATCAACAAGATTTGAGCCTTGATTTTTTCGGACATCTTGGATTTCTTGCGATTACTTTCATCCACGGCTTTCCTTTGCTTTTGTATTTGATTCGATTAGCGGCATCATTGCTCTATTGTCACCGAAATAGAACCGTTGGATTTCGGAATTTGCTTGAGACACGACCGACGGCAAATTTCATGGCACGCTCATGAGTAGGTACATGACCGCTCCTACAAGTCCAATGATTGGAAACTATTATATTTAATTGAACCGAAATACACGCTAGATTTAGACGTGACTCGTCGTCTCTAGTTTTGATACCGTTATTTTCGTATTTGTGATTTCCATCACAGTCAAATGTTGTAATGACGAATGCCGTGTAATAATAACTTTGGTTACAATATTCGTAAGTATTTTATACGTCATTTCCAGTCTATTGCGTGCTTCACGGAAGCTATTATGATCGAAGGTTTCTAGTTTTTATAGTCTTGTTATCTATATCGCCGAAGGGCTGCAGTTAGTGGGTGCGGTTACTTTTTGCATTCGACTCGATTTTCTTAGGAATTTTGTAACAGGTATTAGGAATTTATAATGTTGAAATTATTTATCATAACCAGACTACTGTTTGATAGTAATTTGCGCAAATGGACTATAAAGATTATTCAATAAATATTGCGAATTGGATTACTTATCATTCGAATATAGTTCTCACTGCAACAAGCGGGTTGAATATTTAGTAGGAATTTAACGGCGAGGAGAATGTATGAGGCATTATTAATGGTAGCGCAGTAGATTTAGAAATTAAATGAAGTGGAAAATATTCTAACTAGATTCCTGTTCATCCAAAAGCAATCAAGGTACCTACCTACAATTATGAATTAAGATGATCTAAGATCGGACGGAAACCTCCGTCTACCGCGCTCGGGAATGTCCGGCAGGTAGTCGTCAATCATCGTGACTGGTTCGGGGATGTCGTGCGCGCAGCCCACCCAGCCTGCAGCTAACAGTATCAATGCAATGGTGCAAGTTAGGAACGATCTGTGCCGATGCTCTAATCTGACTTATTGTTTCATGCACCTTACCGTTAGATGCGGTCCGCCCAGGAATATCGATGCAATTGCTAATAAATCCGCGAATGGGAATAGGGTGTGTTCCAAAGCTGTTGCGAATTGCGATATATCAATCTTGGCATCTCTTTTGTCGCAAGATTAGAAAGAGACAGAAATATGTATTGTATCAAAAATGTTTGGCTGGGTACCTACAATAGTGAATATTAATACATTATAAGGTACATCGCAGTAAATATTTGTTGTGACAGACTTATCTCTCCAAGCAGCAAATCTCAGTATTATGCGTGCAAAAGCGATAAGCTTACCAAGTTCCTTCATTTGGTTACCTATCACAGTCCCCTGAGCGCTATCGGCGTGGGATGGTCGTTTCATTTTGCCTATTACTTCACAATTTATGACGTTATTTCTCTTCTCCGTTGTCATCTATATCGTTAGCCATAATTTTATTAATTAATTCCACTGCCGTCTGTTTCTTGGTTTCAATTCTATGTGTCAGTTGTCTGCTACGCATTAGTTTTGTTTAGTTTATTAATCCAACAACAACTTCAATTTGTTTACGTGTAATATTCATTCATCAAGAATGCCTTCGGGCATTCATCGTCGGAGAAATTGCATGTTCGAATTGAAAGTTGTATGTAGGTACAATGTGATATTGCATAGAATGATGTATCATTTATTTTAATTTGTTTCACTGGTTCTTTGATATGAAATTCTACTCGGTTTGTACTACTAGTAGAATCTTATAATGCAACAATTCCAACGTCAGCAGCATTTACATCATTTTGCGACGTATCGCTACCTTCTACGATCCATCAAGCTGATCAGCTTGATGGAAAGAACGAGTGAAATATGTGTACGAGACTCTAGATCCCGTAGCTTTGTGAATACACCTTTAAGGTTCAGCCCTCAGAGACCGGTTATCACCGCTCGTTCCTGGCCCCGTTTCAGAGCGCGTGAGCGAGAACAAAACGCTATGACGGATTTGTTGCGAATAAATTCGTTATTTATTACTGTCAAGAGTGAGGAAACTATTGTTTATGGGTTACTTGGTCATTTGTTAAGTAAACAGTAATTGTGATATGTGCCGTGTTTTGTCTGACAATGACTGATGATGGTTTGTAACCGAATGATAATTTTGCGGAAGTTAGGTGTAGCAGATCTGAGTTGTGTATTTCGAAGTAGTTTATTTTTAAGACCAAAATAAACCCAAACCTTTGCATTACCTATCTAATTAATTGTTCGTCTTCAAGGGCTATAGATGTAAAACCTACTAAAGCTTTAGTATAGTAATCATCTTACTCAAAATCAGACAAAAAGTTTAAACATACTGGTTAACGTTGACAAAACGGTAGTGTATAACCGTGCTCACAATTATTGGGTATTTTTATATGTAAATTGTTGTATTGTGGCGGGTTCACTCACCTCATCTGAATTAAACAGCTGCCTAATGTACTATGCAAATGGATCATCTAATTTATTCCAGTCACAGCTTCAACTGTAATTGTAGGATTCGATTGGCATTGCGATTTATATGCTAACTGTTGTATGTTCTAGGGAGATTTTGTTTAAAATATCCCTTCTTGAGACAGTACTTGACGATGTGCCTTATTCGTGAATTATTTAACATTATTACTAGGCGGCATGATAATAGCAGCAACGAGGCTGTCGACCTCCATTATAAAATCAAGGCAACGCAATGATATGTCGTTGACATTCATCCCGAAGCTGTAGGCTGAGTCGATCGTTTGCGTTGCGATATCGTGAATTTATTTCTTTTGGCTCGGTTTCTATAGAATGTGGAGAGGAGATCCGTTATATCCACATCACCTCTCTGCTCAGCTTCAGTTCGGAAATCTGATAGGTTCTCAGATCATAGAAGGGATCCTTCTATGTATGATCTGAGGATAGGTTATTCAAACATATGTATCTCTCTTCTCCGCTTTGGTGGAAACCGGGCCTAACGCCCGTATTTACAAACATTTGAACATTACTATGAGGTCTCACAGTGCGCGTGGACGCACAGGAACCAATCACGTAGCTCTATTCAACGCTGTGCGTTCGATTTGCTGCTTCACCTAAGCAAGCATCGTTTGTGAATACGAGTGTAAGTCCATTATTCCCTTTTATGAAAAAAACTGGGCTTCAATAACTTCTTGACCGACTCATTCTCGGTCATTCTACGTCTCATTTCTCTACGTTTCGCATCCAATTAAAAAGTGGAAAGAGCTGCGCGGCACAGTAGTTTGATTTTAAAAATAGGTGGACATACGATCGAAAGTCATAATTTCACCGAAACAAAAATTGTTTTGGATAGCATTTTGAATGCTGATCAACATTTGTCATTATGCATTTTTCGATAAAACGAGCCTTTCATGCTTAAAAAAAACATGACAAGAAAATTTGTATGGAGAAAAATCTTTTTTATTTTTTTTCTGGCTACTGTTGCAAACTGTAGCGGTCAAACCTTATGCAGTCGTAAGTACCTATGGTGCCTAACATTACTACATAAATATTTTTTGCGGGCACGCGCGGCGAAGCGAGTAATGGACATGCAAAATTTTAAATATTTTTATTTATTCATTATTGATTTTAATGCACTTAAAGTAATTATTAATAGATAAATATACTTAGTCTAACTTACTACAGCCCCCTATTACCTCATTTCACGCTAAAACCTTTCAAACTAGAACCTAAGTTTGTAGGTCTAGGTAGTCTAAGTTGTTTTTATTGTCATTATAATATTCACTACTGGTCTACTGGTCTACTGGTTATCGTGTAAGATAGATTAGGTAGATATCAACCCTTTACCTAGGTATATACCTACATCTTGGCACTTATAATACCGACATACATGATTAAAAAAAGTCTTCAAGCAAGAACCCTTGACTTCAATGGTTATGAAAGATTTTTTAACTTTCTAGAGTAGTCCTGAATAGATCCTTAAATCATTTTGACTGTCATAATCGATTACAGTAGGTAGCGGGATAGTTTCAATTTTGATAGAACTGTAATTTCCAGTTCTTCTGTTGAATAGTCTTATACTTTCGCAAAAATATTCTTTTTTTTTGGCTTCTTTAAAGTGGTGTAAGTTTCTTTCCCTTCGTCTTAAAAGATAACGTACATAACACCTTTATAAGTAGCCTCAAATATAAAGCATACCTTTACCCAATCATCGAACTGAGAAAAATCTGAAATCCGACATTTATCACCTTCTTCCATTCATGTCTTCAATTATTATCTTCGTTCGAAAAACAATCAAAAAAAGATATTTTAGCCTATTCACTTATCTTGATCAGAGTGTTCAAAATAATCAAAGTCACTCACATACTTACTTTTTCCGAAAGAATCCAATAGGCAGGTTTGCAGTACACCAAAATGTTATCACATTATCTGCACCATGTATCAGCAGTTTTTGTGTACGTTAGCTGGCATATAAAACTATAGGTAGAGGTGTACATAATGGATCTGCAATAATGTGTGGCAATACGGCTCGGAAACGTGGCCTCTCAATATAGGCCTTATAAATAAGCTTAAAATTGCACAACGTGCTATGGAGAGGGCTATGCTCGGTGTTTCTTTACAAGATCGAATCAGAAATGAGGAGGAGATCCGTAAACGAACCAAAGTCGTTGACATAGCCCAACGGATTAGCAAGCTAAAGTGACAATGGACAGGGCACATAGTACACAGAACTAATGGCCGATGGGGCAGCAAGGTTCTGGAGTGGAGGCCACGTACCGGAAAGCGCAGCGTAGGACGTCCACCCACAAGGTGGACCGACGACCTTATAAAGGTAGCAGGAAGGCGCTGGATGCAGGGCACCACCAAGCGGCCATTGTGGAAATCATTGGGGGAGGCCTATGTTCAGCAGTGGACGTTCTATGGTTGAAATGATGATGGATGATGAATAATGTGTAGAAGAGGGTTACGGATATTTCCATTTATGATGGAATTATTTGACTAACTGAATGGAGAGCCATAAAAATGTATTGTTTACTATATGGGTTGAAACCCTTACTAAACCCACTATCTACTGTAATCGATTATGACAGTCAAAATGATTTAAGGATCTATTCAGGACTACTCTAGAAAGTTAAAAAATCTTTCATAACCATTGAAGGCAAGGGTTCTTGCTTGAAGACTTTTTTTAATCATGTATGTCGGTATTATAAGTGCCAAGAAGTAGGTATATACCTAGGTAAAGGGTTGATATCTACCTAATCTATCTTACACGATAACCAGTAGACTAGTAGTGAATATTATAATGACAATAAAAACAACTTAGACTACCTAGTACCTACAAACTTAGGTTCTAGTTTGAAAGGTTTTAGCGTGAAATGAGGTAATAGGGGGCTGTAGTAAGTTAGACTAAGTATATTTATCTATTAATAATTACTTTAAGTGCATTAAAATCAATAATGAATAAATAAAAATATTTAAAATTTTGCATGTCCATTACTCGCTTCGCCGCGCGTGCCCGCAAAAATTATTTATGTAGTAATGTTAGGCACCATAGGTACTTACGACTACATAAGCTTTGACCGCTACAGTTTGCAACAGTAGCCAGAAAAAAAATAAAAAAGATTTTTCTCCATACAAATTTTCTTGTCATATTTTTTTTAAGCATGAAAGGCTCGTTTTATCGAAAAATGCATAATGACAAATGTTGATCAGCATTTAAAATGCTATCCAAAACAATTTTTGGTTCGGTGAAATTATGACTTTCGATCGTATGTCCACCTATTTTTAAAATCAAACTACTGTGCGCGGGAGACGCGCGCGCGTCTGATCTTGTGCCATTGACCCACTGCGGGTTTTTGTTCGCATAACGGTCTGGCACACTTGATGTTTATTGATACAATAGCCGATGATTTTGGACTGCACATCGAAACTTGTCCCATTGTCGTGAGTAATTAAATATTTTATTTAACAGTTATTCTGGACTGGACCGATTCGATTTTTTATCGAGTTGCAGCAGCATCGAGTCGATCGATGGAAACGATCATTCAAACTCGTCACGACAGTGCTAGTTGTCAGGTTTCCGACTGCGACACTTGAATTTCACGCTTCAATCGGGTTTACTTGTAAGTCACGTGGATGAGTGGTAACAGTGAGTGATTTACGTTTCGTACTTACGTTTGAGAGCATTTCAGACAATTCTTACTTCTCATAATTACAACTGTTGTATCTACATGAGCCTAGTTGTTAATTAATATAACAACCAGTGAAGGTTAACTTAGTCATGGGAAATAGTTTCTTTGGCCTGCAAATAATGCGGAAGAAATTAAGACAAAAGCTAGCCTCTACAAACATTTCTTTGGCCATGGGACATTCCCATTAGTAAAAATTCGAACTAAAGGTATGCGTTTATTTTCTCAAACAATTACATTTTTGACGAGCGGATGCACCTAATGGAGCTGAACGCAAACAATATCCGGAATTAAGGTTCGATTCATCAAAATTCACACGAAACAACAATAAATAACCAGTTTTTGACCAGTAATCTGACTTATTGCCGTTTTGATCGGGTTTAAACCTTAACAAAAGGAGGAGTAATCGATTATACCGTTAAAATCCTTTATAGATCGTAATAACAGTAAAACGCTATTACGATTACAAAATGAGTTAACATTAAATCGAGAATCGTAGAACATTTCGTGGTTATCTCAATGTTCCTTAGAAAAGATTTCAACGCACAATATTGAGTTATTATTCTTGTTGAACAAGTACATTTAATATGTGAACAGCCAATTGTGAGCCGAGCCAAGTGTGTTTTTTGTTGTTCAACTGTTATTACTGTCTTCTTTTAATGATTTTTAATAAAATGCTAATAATAATTAACTTTAGTAACAAAACTACTTTTTATAAGACTACTTCAAAAATAAATGAGTTTTATGAGGTTTTGAACAGTCTTCTGTAGTAGCACCAAACTCCAAAGATGGTCAGTCATCTCAGTATCATCATCTTCGTCGTCGTTCCATCCATTCAGCTGATAGCATGATCTCCACTAGAGAAGAGAACCCCTTTAATTCAATTTTCTATAGACAGACATTCTAATGGTGTAGAGTCGCAAAACAATTAATTTTCTGTTTATAACGACGCGACTGTGTGATCAGGGACATTGATATCTAGGTGTTCACAAAAGCCTAAGTGGTCACTTCCTCCTAAAATTAGGTGGTCGCCATTTTTAAACTAATTACAGTCGATCAAAGCAATAATTTGAAGCAATTTCCTCGGACTAGTATTACAAGCACGTGTTCGTACCTATAACTGTTATTATTTATTATTACACTATTTTTCGTATTTCTTGCCTCCAGACTGTTATTTTGATTGTTGTGGGCAATTAAAATGTTTGTCTTTATGTTCTTTTTTTTTTTAAGCGGGAATTTAAAACATTTTAAAAATTATAATCTTAGAAATGTATGTAGGAGTTATTATCATACACATCTACCTGGGAAAGTTTGGATAAGTAAACAAAAATATTAATAATCTTCCGATTTCAATAAGTTGACATGGTAATTAATTCAAATCGGAAGATAAATATACGAATAGAAATAAAAAACACGAAAGAACGCAATGAAAATAAACAGATGAAGAGTTTCGCACTGATTACATTAAAATATATTAATAATATTCCTGCTGTGTTATTTATTAATAAAGCTGTCTAAAGGTACATGTCGTAGATTATAACACCGATATAACACTGCGGTTTGCCCGTAAACCAATATGAGTGACTCAACCGTCATACAAAACGTCTAAGGTGTTATGTTTCGTTAATTCTGCGCTACCTTTCTCACTTTTGTCGCAAATGGCGCAATATAAGTACAGTCAGATACTTTTTTTTTGTAAGGAGCCTGTATGCGTAATTATTTCTAAAGTGTCTCTTTTCTAGAAATGTTGTAGTTTGTAGAAAAATGCTCTAACTTGCTAATTACATAATTGTAACTGAAATTAACTAACAAGATTTTCTTCAAAAATCACTAGGTCTCCTCACTAATTTGAACTCTTCTGTGAACACCTGGCTAATGGATGTCGTCTGATTTAATATTTTTCTTAATAATACAATATTATTGCTAATAGTTGACGTTAACAAGGTGTATGTGCATAATTTCGCACTTGACTGTACAATTATGCGACTCTGCAGTTAGGTAACCTGACCACAGACCCGATCAATACATTAAACATCGTATTACCGTTTTATGTTTGTTGGAAAACATGTTGTATATCCAATTACATAGTGTCTAATTTTAATTATGCCTTGCTAAGTATCGATTGGAAGTCAATGGAATGTTAATTCTATTATAAAAGGGATAGAACTGTTTTTATGTGGTTCAAGTGGCTATTGATAAATGGATCTCTGTGAGAATGAGATGCCCTGGATACGCGGATTTCCATGCAAAAAAGGTAATATTGCCTGTACCTACAGTAGTAGGCATTTCTTCCATTGTGCTTGACATAATTAGGTACTGAGTCTGACCATTATACTGCCTGAAAACTTTTTACAGCTTCTTGACCTCCACCAAAAAACTGGCAACTTGTTATCCTCCCATTAAAATCAAAGAAGCGTTTGTGATGATTTTCAAATGCTTTTAAGCCCTGTTAATTATGTCCGTCTAAGTCAGAAAACGGAGTTACTTCGAAACTTCCTACTTGTAGATCCCATAAAAAATACCTTCTAAGACCAAGGCTTATCGCCAACCCAATAGTGTGTGAAAACATATTTTTTGATCTCGAACCTTTCCTTCCTATTGTCTAAGAGCATTAATGCAGGAATTACAACAGTTGTGTATTATACATCATCGGTAAGTGTTTTTGCTTGTTAGAAGCGATCACAGATTATCAGTTGCACCGGTCGATATCATTGTTGTTTTGTTTTCTCATGTAGCTTTCGTGTTAGGTCAATTTATAATTACTGATTGAACGGGAAGGATGCTTTTTAGTCGCATTCCAACGATGTTCTAACAGTTTTGAGAATCAATTAATCTATACGATGCTAAAGAAAGAGGATAGGACAGTAATATTACTCGCTATTGTGCTTATTTTAGACATTCTTGAAAAAATCTTCATCGTCATCATCAAAAAGCTTAAAAACTTTCGCTTAATGTTCTGTGACTACTGAGATTCTATCATCAAATGACCTATGCTCTTTCAAATGAATCAGTATCAATGCAAAAAACCTATTATCATCGTATGTCTTCGAAACATAACCATTAGCATCGTATCACTTTCCAACAACATGCAAGTGAAATAACTTGAAAGTCTAAATGACCAGTCATCACTCATCACTGATTGCAGTTTGAACGTACAAACCAACATACATAAATACACTTGTCATAACCTTTACATAATGCGTTGCTTTACTTGTCTGACTGATGAGTGACCTGGCAGAAACCAGAACATTACGGTGTTAATTACATTAAGTTGAGGTCAAAAAAATTTTACCTTATAAGGTTGCAGGTAGGCGTTGGATACAGACCGCTTCGTCTACCAATTTAGAAATCATTGGGACAGGCGCTCAGATCATAGAAGGGAAGGCGGCAAGCCTATGTTCAGCAGTACATGGTTTCTGGCTGAAATGATGATGAGGTTAAAACAGATAATTTGTTCTACAACTCCTACTCTTTATGCGATTGAGTTACTGTTACTATATTACCTTATCTAAAGTATCTATACTATTTATACTTCTATACTATCTATCTATGGATGCGAAAGTAACTCTGCCTGTCTTTCTCACTTTCACGCCTAAACCACAGAACCGATTTTGATGAAATTTGGCATAGAGATAGTTTGAGTCTCGGGAAAGGACATAGGATAGGTTTTATCCCGGTTTTTGAAACAGGGACGCGCGCGATAAAGTTTTTCTGTGACAGACAAAATACTACGCGGGCGAAGCCGCGGGCGGAAAGCTAGTAGAAGATAAAGTAAAAAGTCAATAATCTCATTTACTATTTTCTTTGTATAGTGTAGTAGTGCCTAGTCATACAAACGGCATAAAATCTTTAGTGCCTATAAATTTTAAGTCTATGGCTATGCTATTGGCGACATATAATATCTATGTAACATCAACATTTCATATTTTACATTACCAATTATAATAATGCAATGAGTACGGGAATAATGTTACATACAGTTACGTTTAAAGAATGGTTTCCTGTTGCAGTCGTAAAGTATAGCAAGCAGACATAATAGTAAATCAATTAGCTGAAGCTGCACGATTTTAAACAATGTTTTTAAATGGCTATAAAAGTCAGATACATTGTTTTAAGTTTTCATGGTCGATTAAATAAATATAACTTGTAGTTATTAAGTTCACTTCTGTAACTTCTACCTCTTAAGTTTGCAGATAGATTTCTTCGCTACGGCTATCATAAACTTTTTCAACTTTTGAGGTTAGATTCGATTTATATTATCTATTCAGTTTCATTCAGTGTTCAGGATCCATAATATCCATAATTAAGTGTAATAATTAATAAGGCTGAGTTGCACCATCTTACTTTAACTTAACAAACGTCAAAAATATGTCGAACTCCGCACAAAAAAACCGGTTATCTTTATACGGTTAAAGTTAGGTGGTGCAACTCAGCTACTCAGCCTAAAACTATGATATTTTTCCTATTGCTGTAATATAGCTCTAAGCTGTATAAATATTGGATCGAATTAAACCTAGACATGGAGTCATGCAGTCTGTTGCAGTGTTGTTAATAACACAGACATTTGTTTACTGAAATAACAAAAGCACGAACTTGAATCACGTAACACGTTTTACGTTCGTCATGTTTATGACACTACAGCAATAATTATTATTATGGAATAGTTGTATTTACCTAAATTAGAATAGAATAGAAACACGTTTATTTTGCTGCCACATGGAAACACACACATAAAACACAACATATAACAGTCAACATTACAGAATCAGTAAAAAAAAAAGAAAAATTACTTTATAGGCGGCGTAGCAGCAGCAAAAAGGTCCTCGTCTCAGCTTGTGTCAAGTTCATAAACCACATGACATTATGTTCCATGCACATGACGCTGATTTTGCGCGTCGAATATTACGTAACTATTTTGGAAACCTTAGTAAAAAGCTCCAACTTTTTACTAATGTTAGTGGCTCAAATTTGGCAGAGAGAGAATGTCTTATTCCCATGGCATTGAGTTGGATTTTGTACTTTGTTTCTCTAAAATAGTTGTAAATAAATAAATAAATATCACTCAGCATATTAATTAATTGTGATCTTATCCTATAGTTACTGAAAGAGATATCAATCTGCAATATTTATGTGACATGCAAACGAACTGAACGTGTTCTCAAACTCGATTCTAACTCCAGTGATTGGATGAATTTCAATATTAATCTAGAGCAGTGGTTCTTAACCTTTAAGTCATGAGGGACCATTTTACCAAATTTCTGTCTTGTCAGGGACCACCTCATAATCGATCAAAACCAGTTTGACTGCAAAAATCAGTTAAAAGTGGTTTTAACCAAGGTGTGCAAGTGCACTTCGTGGACCACTTGGAATGTCTCCAGGGACCACCGGTTAAGAACCACTGATAGAGCTATCTCAGGCTTGAATCTATTCTTGAGTGGATATTAAAACTTGGATCTCATTTTAATAATAAGACAGACCATAATCTAGATTAACTGTATCTAGCTGTGGGTCACGTAAATAAACATGAAATAATCACTTCTATAACACCGGTCAACAAAAAAATTTTTTTTTTTTGCGCATGGATTTTACTTATTATATTCTGATTATATAAGCAAATGTATATAAAAAAGTGCGATTACAAATCGAAAATATTTGCTTTTTAAGAAGTTATAGCGATTTGAATTTTCCATCTTCATAGTAGAATGTCTCTCAAGATGCACGTCACATTCTCATTGGGATATATTTATAAATAATTGTGGGGGCTTATTTGCAAGAACAAGGGGCACGCCTTCATCAAAATATAGTGGGATTTGAGAAACGACGTTACCAAGGCCAGTATACTGAAAGCATGATAGGGTTAGATTTTTATGAAAAAAATCTTCTATGGAACATGACAGGAAATTAGAACTATTCATTTTTAATAAATATTTGGACTCTATTTTAATTTTTCTCTTGTGAGAATGAATCTTAAATGGATGTTTGTTATGTTTCAATAATTAGAAAGAATGAAAGAAAGAAAGAAAAAAAATATTTGGCAACAAATTAAATCATCTCTATGTTCATGTTTCATACATTCATTGATATGAATTTTTCTATTTTTTACACATAAAAGCAAATTCAGAACAATTTTTTGTTGTTATTCTTGTTTCTAGGTTATAAAGCAATAAAAATACTCGTAAGCTATGCATAACCCGTGCGCAAAAATACTGTAGACAGTTGTAATAGGGAAATTGTGGTATTCGCACCTATTACCGTCACTGCAATCTTATAACGGTCGTTACGGGTGCTATAAACCGGATATCTGTCCTATAGTGTCTGTATATGAGTATTTGTTCTGTAAGCCGCGTAATTGTGATCACGAACACACGACCAGGTTCCTCGTCTTGATATACGACTGCCATTTTGCAATTATTTTGTCATGACTTAGTTGTATTATTTTGTCAAAATTATGCAGTATACATTTTCATACTATTATCTAGGGTTTGTGTTTATGATGACGTAATCATTTATTGTATCAATCAAAGTTTTTACCCTAAAGTAGCTTTGTAACTTTCACAGAAACATTGAAATAGTTTAATCGCTGTTTTAGTAGGTTTGAAATTGAGATTGAGACTCTGTATCACAGAGTGAAATGAAAACTGACATACTTTTAAAATATAACTCTACTTATTATGATACATAGACATGGACGAATAATTCGTTCAAGTACATTCCCCAAGTATGATTTAAATACAATTTCCCCCCGTTGTATAGGCATCAGTGTGAGCCATATGTCTTCGTATGACGTTCAAAGAGAAACCAAAGCATTCGATGCCAAAGTTCGCATCAAAGCAATACTTGGGATACGTTTATTGCTGCATCGAGAATCTTTATGATTTATTAGAGGTACAGTACAAAAACTTGCTCCTTTACTAAAGGGCCTAGTACTTATAATGCACGTTGGAATTAAATGGTATGATTTACTTCAAATGCCATATAAGTTAGCACATTTATTCAGCCACATCTTTCCCACAATTCTAGTATTTCGTATGAAGCATGAAATTTATAGGTAATTTTATTTATATTGCTGTTGTAAAACGTTTTGCTCATAACGTTACATGTTTCTTTTAATTTTAATAGTCAACCTTTATTAACGTACATTCTGGTACAGATAGAATTATGTTTCCATTTGCATATTATGTGATTCTGATTGTTTTATTTTTGTTCTCAGGAACAATAATGGCGGTGCGATTATGAGGTTACCGGCAAACCACTTTCAGGTGAGTTTACTATGTAAATGTTATGCAGATACGTTAAGGCATAAGCACATAATGGGTTCATTCTTGCATTTAATCGACAGGCCGTATGGACGAACGTTGCAGTCAGTGTTGCCACACCGAAGGGTGTGCCAACGGACTCAAAAGGGGAATTAGTCTACTACCCACGCGTTAGCTCACGGAATAAGACATTAAATTATTTTGACGCGAACGCCTTGATGATTTAACTGATCTACATTCCTTGTAAGGGTATGTGTAGGTTAAAGCAATCGATGTTTCTAACAAGAGCTAATTATTTACTGCGGCAGACAAACCCAGTTGGTGGCAAGGTGTTTTGTTGCAATATATTCCTTGTCTTGTTACGGACTTGGTCTAAATTTGAATAATGAGTTGATATAGCTGACAGTTTATGTTAAATTACATTTCAGAAGTAACTTATTTTTCCCCAACCAACAATAAGTCGTAAGAAATAAGTAATGCCCGGGTGTACTGACATTTGAGATATTTCTTGTATGCGCAGTTCGACAGCATTGCCATTCAAAGCGGTGAAATGATAAGGTTGTAAATCGGTGCGTGCGCATGGAATGCAGAATCGAAGTTGCACAGATCTTCGCCCAGTTTCGAAATGTTCGATCGAACTTATGAAGAATAGTGAGGGCTATATCGACAGGTATCGATATTGAGAGTGCGTTTATTGAAGCTAGACTCAATTTATCGATGCTGTCAAAGAGCGATATATTCTTTTAAATAAGGGTTTCGGAGGCAAGGTATGTAGTTAGTCCCGAATTCCCGATCTGCTCTTCAATAGTTCTCGCAGGGAAAAAGCTTAATTTTTTGTCAGAGAGCCACAATATACGAGTAAATAGTGATAGAGTCGAATGGTTTAAAATTATTTACCATCGATACCTGTACTATCATCGATGTAATCTGACAAGCCACATCCCTGATCTAAACGCACCTTTTGTAGTCCATTGGGCAACCCTTGGCAGCTTTAAAGCCTACTTTGTAGCAGGTTGTTTATTGGCGCTATTTGCTGTCATAAACGTCGAATTTAAAACAACAGTGTCGTACATATTTATAGAATATTTATGATTTACGATAGGAACAATTCAAAGGCCCAACATATCACTGTATCCGCATTGAATTGGAATTTTCTGCACGTTGAATATGTTATTGGAATTTCATGACAGTCGTGTCGTGAGAAGTGTATGTGTTCCTCATAGATTCAGGTGTATGATTTGTTGTTAGGTTTGGTACAAGCGCGAAAACATTTGTTATAGGTCTAGGGGATAACTCAGTCAGTTCCTATAAGGTATGGGAGCGGCTAGGGTTGCCAAGTGTGGCTTTTTACGGTCTTGTCCGAACAAATAATATCTTGTCCGGCCTGTCCGGCTTTTTATTTGGCTGCCGCGCCAGGCGCCACAGAATAATATGAAGCGCACGCATCAGGACATTGGGCAACCGATGATGATATTACCTACTCATTCGTGAGCTATGACACTAATTGACCCCCCCCCCTTTATGAACTTTTTGTATTAAATAATTAGATTTCGACTACTGTATAGGTATAGGTACTATAAAATATTTGCATGCATTCTTTGATGAAGCAGAACATGAGCACATTTCAACATGTAACACCGATATTCAATTATGTATACCATGTTTTAAGCAAATAAATAAATATCTTATCTTATCCCCCCCGTCACATGTCCGGCTTTAGGGTAAAATGTCCAGCCAAATGAAGCACAGAGTCCAGCTTTTGTGTTTTTGGACCTGGCAATCCTAGGAGCGGCACGGCCATTTGTATACTCTGTCACGTCATATTATTATGTCAAAATGACCTCTCCCGTGCCGCTCCCATACCTCAGGCGCGCTAGACTTATAAATGCCTCGGTAAATCGTACAATCAAATAGCATCCTAAAGGTAAAGCCCGTCAGCACGTAGAATCCCGTCCAATGACCCCAAGCTGCCCATCCTTGTCGCTCGTACGTAATTATGTTGCTGTCGCGCTCGCACACTCACTGCGGGCGCGCGTCGCACAGTCGCGACAGCAATACATATGTATAATTACGCGCGAGCGATAAGGATGGGTAGCTTGGGGTCATTGGACGGGATTCTACGTGCTCACGGACCAGGCTTTAGAATCAGATCTGAATTCGAGCAGTAAGTAGCCGAGAAAGGATATCACAAGTGCAACCGTTAAATCTGGATGAAAGTTGGACTTTGGATTTATGAGTCATCCATTACCTGGAGCTATTAATATCTGTAATACACGATCTGTAAGGCTTTTGTTGCCAATAACATTAAAATTAAATATTTCCTCAATGCTAATAATAACCTTTATTGAATTAGAGTCGTGCTCTTGTAGTGGAGTCTAAATTACCTGACTATGATTATGATGATGATGATCAATAAAAATGGCTATTTATACAAATATGGAAATAATTCGAAGAGTTTTAAAAATCTAATTAAACACGATGTTTTTCGACAATTTCTTAACGTTTCGGAGTGTATTTATTTAGTTTTGATTTACATTTAGAAGTGTTCATTCGGATTCGTTGTAAGTTGATTACCTCTGGCATTTTTACAGCTTGTGTACACTAGGAATAAGTTACGGCAGCCTAACTTAAAACGCCTTTTGAATCACTAATACGAATCCACCATCAATATGCACATTTGACGATACCGTTGATCTTTACCGTTCGACGATGTTTCTTTGACATGCAAACATTTTATGGCTTACAAATATTGGATTGGCTAAAATTGGTGATTTATTTACGTTTCGGTGACAACTGGCCAGTGGGTGACATTCAAAGACTATCAAGAATAGGGAGACCATATTAATCTGATCAAAAGTTGACATTATTGGATATGGTGCCAATTAACAGAAATATAAAACAAGGTGTGTTTACCATAGTTATGGTAATAGCTGTGTTAGCTAGCAATAAACTTACAACAATAAATATACTTCGCTAATGTCAATGACCACAAAGTAGAATGCTCATTTACTGCAAAACTTGGTTATACATGCTAAAAACGTACGAACCATACGGGCAGAGACATAAATTCTAAGTTTATTCATGTGGCATTTAGCTGATTAAATAACATCGTGTTTCTGATGTCATAGGTCAGTACAAAAATATAGCAAACAAACCGGATTAATTACAATGTTTATGCATTAACAAACGTCTTCATCAGATTCATCATGTCCATTGACCATTAAAACGTCAGTAGGCAAAAATACAAGAGATCAAAGATCGGCTCGAAATAAACATTCTTATGCGCAATGACATTTGACTTGGACCATTTGATTTAGATAATCATTGCACAACCTGCGTGTTTGACCGGTTAATGAGCGCAAAGTGAACGTGGATAATTTGTGGTCAAACAAAAAAACATACAACTGGAAGTTGCAAAACACTAGTGTAATGATCATTTTCAAACATAAGTTTCCAGAAGATGTCCCAAAAATGTCTAAACCTATCCCTTTTTATCCCAAACAATTTCTATTTTAGACATCATTATGTAACCTTGCTAATGGTCATCTAAAAGGTTTATAAAATATCCAAAGACTCTTCAGATACTTCAACCATCGATGTAAACTAACCTGTCATGCAATTGGAAGATAAATTCAAAATCCCATCGACTGTATAAGCACTGACTACAATACCGTTAACAAAGGACTCATATTATATTCGAATGACTCTAAATTTTAGTTATCGCCCATACCGTAAAACCGCTGGCGCTGGCAGACGCATTGTGCATATTGTGATTGCTTAGAACTCGATTCAGTTCAATTACTTCCAGACCTCTAGGCGTTGAAATGTTTTAGCTAACCACTGTTTATATTCCATAAAATAACGATTATTACTGTATAGAATCATCAAACGTGTCAGTCTTGATTTAGACGTCTTACTGCGTTGCGTAAATCAATTTACTTTCTAGTAATCCATCAACTTCTTGTTTCCCCGATCATTGATTCGTTGCTAACGTTGTACTTGGCTTGTAATGTCAATTAACATTATATCTACTATTCTGTGAAAATAACACAGCATTCCGTAACATTCCGTATTCACAAATTCAAATGCTGCTGCTAAATTCGCAAAATCTTCTACTGTTTCTAACCGGTATATTGGTTTTACCTAAATAATTGGCTCATTGACTACCAAATCATCGGCCACACGTAATTCTACACGGTACGCTGAAATCGCATTAAATCTTCCGGGGCTACACGGCCCTTTGCAGCTAATAAGGTCTTTACAACGACTACAACAATTCCACCGGCGCGGGCGCTTTGAAAATATTAGACGCGCCATTAGGTTTTGCTGAAGATTTCGAGATTAAAGTCAGTATTCGCCTATTAAAGAAAATCGGATTGACGATAATATCCATCCAACTTAGATGTTGATCAAATTCTAATAAACCAATCAAAAATGATAAAGTCTTCAACCAAAATATGACAATGAACGATTTCGTAGAAGTAAAATAAATTGCATAACCAATTGATTTTGGCCGTTAATTTTAGCCTGACGAATTTTACTGTGTTATCTTCAAAGTGCGTGTAATTATATGATGACAAATAAAAATGTCTCTGAACTTTTTTGTGTTTGCAATTGCACAGAATTGTCTACCCCGCGTTTCCATTTTCAAGTTACTTTAAAATAACGGTATGATTCCAGTGCTGCCCCCATTCTGTAGTGATAATACCTTTGTTACACACAGTCCACTCGGGCAGGGAGCAAAGGGATTTTATAATTGGATCGATAAATTGATTCTAGAAATTGATCGTCTACACCGGGGCGGGCTGTCGTTGGGTAATTGAAAATTGAAGCGGATATCGTTATAGTTTCAATTATATTATTTGAAATCAAGATCTGGGTCGGTATAAAAGGTTAGTGTATTTGAATTGCACTCTTTGGTTGCGTTTATGTAAGAGACACCTATTTAACGAAATTGGGTGCACTCTCGTTGAATTGATCCGTATCATCGATTATTTTTCTTATAACGCCTTCTGTCACAAAAAGTGATAGTGCTCTGTTGATAAAACTCGATTACAACGAACTGTTGACATCTACCGTTAGTCCAAGAGTTACCTACATTTGTGTCATAATATATTTTATTACACACGTATATCGTGGGAGTAAAGCTGGATCTTCAAAGCTTTTGTGTCTGAAGATTCGCATCCTCGTTCTCAAGGCTTACATTATGAAATCTAATATATGTTCGTTCAGCGTGTGTCAGTATACGTCGTCTCTACAATCGTATCTTTTGTCTCTGTCAGGGACCGCCGTCATCAATTCTTTCGCTGCCACTCTACATCTCTAGTCTATTCCGACTTGGCTCCGTTTCATATATTTATCTGTATTCCTCACATGTTTAATGCCCTTTTCATTTCCTCGTGATATTCCCGTGCATTTTCAAAGTTCATTCAGACTTATGTTCGTTTGAAGTACTGTTTTATTTAGGAGTTAAATTCTTTAGGCATGTCAGCGTCTGATTGATATATCCTGTGGTTATCGTTTGTTAACAATCTTAAAATTGATTTATTATTATCATTACGTGAACCTTGAATACTTAGCTGACATTGTGCAAGCGCCGATTGTTTGTCTAAATGATTACTATGAAATCAGCCATCAACCGTTACTATGGCACGATCGATGGTTGACTCAACCGTTATAGTTTCGTCTCGTCTTGACGATTCATCTACCTGTTTTTAATTACGACAGCTACGAAATGGTTAATGACCCCTATTTCGATGTTTCTTTGATTTCCTATGCATATTCAGATCGTTCCAGTATCTAAATGATACTGAGTGTAGGGAACCGTTAGTGTCGAGTGTTTATAAAGATATCTCCCCGATAGTGTATATTTATGCGTCAGTGTACCCGTATACCCAGTTTACGGCGTGGTGGGTCACGCCGCGATCTGACCGACTGGAAGAATAGTTCTATGATTTAATCTTGAAATGTTGATATTGAAATACTGCTTATACCTACATCTGACATATTTACAGCAAGTTCGAGACTCAAAAGAACGAATTCGCTAAAGTTTAATCAGGTTGTAAAAAACCATTATCCCCAAGACAAGACGTAATCGAATGAGTCACCGACCGATGTCCCCAAATCGAATCGAACATTAAATCATCGTCCCGTAATCGTAAGTTGTACAATATAAACAATAAAGTGTTGATTTATCGATATCGATCAATAAGAATTATGTATATTGAAGCAAAAAATCGAGAATAATTGGCACGATTGGCTTCGATTTACGCAATCAACCGTTAACAAGACGTATAGTCGGATGCAAAAGAATAAGTTTACTCGCAATGAAATTAAATGCTGTAATTCTGCAGTAAGTGGGACGGCCGTGTGATAAAAATTTGCATTTTGAAATGTTTCTTTTTGCTTTAGTTCTTTAAAGTCGACTGTACCTGGGATCCAGATAATACTCAGTGTAAAAGTGTTTGTACCGTAATCGGTTGCATTACACAACGACCAATGAAGATTGAACAATCAACTTTCTTTCACCAACCTCTTTTATTAAATTTGCTACTAAATAAGTAGGCATACGCTTGATTGATTCTGTACAAAGATAAGATTGTCTTGTTCTTTAGTAACTTATTGGTTAATAATAAATTAGTATTAGTCAATCTTAGACTCTTAGGCTGGGTTGCACCATCTTATTTTAACTTTGACAAACGTCAAAAATCTGTCAAACTCCATACAAAAAACACCAGTTATCGTTATAGTTACGGTCAAAGTTAGGTAGTGCAACTCAGCCTTAGACTTAATAAATAGTTCTCTTCAAAACGGATTTACTAGCAAGTTGCTAAATCCCATCATCATTTGTCTGACCTTTTCACCTAAATTACTTCTTAGACACAGTAACCTTGTCTGGTAACTAACTACCTATCTAGCTTATTTGTTGGTAAATAATCCCTGTGTCGTGATGATCAAGCTCCACCAAGCAATCAATCATTTCGAACGGAGCCGATCAGTTTATTGGCCGTAATCAGCGACACGACACGACCGATATACAGTTTTTTCTTCGAAAAGTCGCTTTGGTTTTATAATTAATGCCGCTTACTGGCCCAACGAGTATTTGCGTCCCAAATTTGGAACAACCTGTACACTGGACCGAAACGACTCGTGGGTACCATTTATGGCACCCAACACGTGTTTTCATGCTATATTCGTTGCTGTATAGTGAATGAACCAGTTTTTGTTGGTATAATTTTGATAAGCTCTACAAATCATGTGCGTTTCAATGTGGAGACTGCTAAATCGTGGCCCTTAAGAGTGTGGTCATAAGTTTGGTTTTTATAACGGTATTAAAGTCACTAGAAACAGCTGTAATCAGTGTAGGCGTTGCTAACACAGCTTTAGTTCTGAAATCAAGTATCTCAGATTATTCTATAAATCTTAGGTTAACTACAGACCGTTAATCTTAAGATCAATAAAATTACCGCAGAACGTAAGACGTAACCTAAATCTGTGATGCTAAAATTCGCTGCAGGCGATCCGATGAGAAAATTCCCGAGTAACTGATTACCCGTAACTGTAAAACGGAACACATCTGACGAATTCATTGACCATCAAACTGATGGCGGGCCTAAACTTATCTCTAAACGGGCATTGTATGGCGATGCGCTGCATAGATTTCCTCGATAGCACCGCTAAATTCCAATCGTGGCCGTTTCGATAACGATAGGAAACGATCTCGATTGTCCAGTCCCGCTAGTGCGGGTCTATCGTTAAATTATCGCTCACGCTTTGCTACCGCGGCGCTCCCTGGCTCGGTGATAACGAGTGAAGTTAGCGAGGTGACACGATCGCGAGTACATCTTGATGTTCTTAGACTTTTCGGCGAAGATACTGTTTTTTTTGAGGAATTCAAATTTCCGATTAGTATTATTGATTGGTCAAATTGTCATATGCTTTAAAAATGGTTGTATTTTTCGTTAAATTATATCATTGTTAAATTATTTCAATAGAATGCGTTCTTCATCAAGCATTAAGTTTACTTCCTGAAATCGTGATACTTCTTGCTTTAGTTTCAAACACAGTTCTCGAGGGATAGGTTAATTAATTGGGGTATTTTTATCAAACTAGTTTCTGTTTAGTTACATCGTGCGTTAAAATCTACGAGATACGCGATTCGAAATTAAAGAGGAACCGTAGGGTAGAGATAGACGTTACCGAAAAGAAGAAGAACATGAATAAAAAGTTATTCCTACAAAACGTATTGGGAGCATTTGCCACAATCGAAGAGGCTTTACTTTGCTGAAACAAAACAATGCTGGTCAGGTTTCCAGTGGGCGAACCTGTTAAAATTGGCGTAAACAACCTCAGTTATCGCTGACGTTACGGACTTTGTTTTATTAGCCGTTACGCCTCCGTTGATTCGTAACGTTGATCCATTAATTCGTAACGTTGGGCCGGTAATTTGTAACGTCCCTGTTAATTTATATTACGCCGGTGATAACCGTTAGATGTTATTTGATCTTGGAACGTCGGATTACCACCGCGGCGCGGTCACGTAATATTGATAACGGAATCATTTTAGCAGCTTGTCATCGTGTGACTCGTAATGGGAATTAAAGTTCTTTTGAACAAGCTCCGAGAAAAGAAATTACGTTGTTGGGCATTGTGGTGTTGGCATTATAAGATAATATAATAAGTATTATAAAATTGTATGTACAGTCGCAGAATGAAAAGGTTCGTCACCTTAGTGTCGGTTTTCGCTTGCACTAGGTACTGTAAGAGTCAAACCTGCCAACATAACCGTGCAAGAAACAGTGCTGCTAACATTTAAATAAATATGACGTTTGCTAACAAATAAGGTTTTGCTTGTTTATTTTTCTATCCCATCAGTGCAATGCAATGATGACATTGACCAATTGACAATAGTTTTTTTATTTAATAGAAATAATAATGGCAGGTTGAACCAACAAGAAGGTTTTAGTTTATCAATCATAATAATCTTCTTGACAAGATAAATCGTCAAACAACTTTGATCTGAATAATTTTGAACTTTACTGACGAACAGTTAAAGATTATTTTCTCTAACTCGAGATTATTCTGTAACATAGTTTCAAAAGGTAATATGTGCTCGCGATTCGTTGAAGGAATCAATTTGAAAACTGACGAACCTTTTCATTCCGTGACTGTACAAAGAAATTTTTTTTACATTTCTGCAAAAAGTTGCTCGAATTCGCAAAAGCTTTTATGTCATAACTGTCTTGCTTAACATTTGACATAACTATCGCTACTGTCAAAACGTCAGATTTAAATTGATTGAAATTTTACTACTGACACTTATCGATAATTATCAGTGTTTAATACAAAAGTAGTGCAGTCGATTTCATGGTACATTTAAAAACAATTAAATAACTTTTTTCTTTTTTAATTTGGTAGTCGATTAGAAATTGAAACTTTACTACTTGACTGGTTTTTGAATCAGCGAGTGTTCAATTGCTCGAAACCAATTTTAAATCGCTCTAGTGATCGTAAAAGATTTATCAATCGTATGATCTAGAGACGGGCTTTTATTTACTTGGAGGTAGGCACTTCGAACTTAAAACAACTTACTCATTTTCATTAATAATGAAACATCTTTAGTAGCTCGCCTTTTTTGCTCTACGGCTGAGAGAGATGATTAAGCAAGGGTTTTCTCTATTTCCTAACACCGTTTCCTAATCCTTATTTTAATGTCTACTCATAAGTCACCCATCATTCTCAAATTAGTCATACCTACGGATATTCGTATTTCTTTTTTTAAGAAATCGAGGCAGGCTCTTAGTAGATAAAAAACATGGAGGTAGAGTACATTATACTTCAATATAAAGTGGTCGTACAAGTGCTTTTTTACAACGTCAAGTACCTAGTCAAGTGGTTGAGTGTTGAATGGTATTTTACTGCATTACTAAACAGATTTTGATGGAAATTCAACATGAGCACTACAGATTAGTTACTAGTTTAAAAAGCTCAGCAAATCTAAGCCATTATTCCACATTATCCCCACAATTTTGAGGTGATTAGCACAAAAGGCATGTAACAAACCACTTGTTACACGTCGGCCCTCATTTCCTTACGTGCATCATAATTGCATATTCAATTCGAGATTTGCATTTAGCGGGACTTCGATGTAAATCGTTGTATACATGCGCTTGCGCCGGGATGATTCACACGGCATAGACAGCGAGCATGATTCTAAATAACGAGCAAGTGGGTCGCTGTCTTCGCTTTCGGGCTCGGGTGCGTAGCCAATAACATACTGCGGTTAGATACTATGTGGATGTGTTACGGTAAGAATGAAATGTTTGTGAACAATAAATCTGTGAATAAAAAACAATGGCCACATGCCTGAAGTAAAATCACTTGCGAAAGGATTACATGAGGGACAAACTTGACCTCCACTGGTTGGTTATTTGCGGTCAAACTTTAGGTCCTGGCTATAAGGAGTTGCAGAGGTGGCAACTAGAGGTGGGAATAGTCCCGTTGCAAAAGGATTGACCGATTGGCTGTTTAATTTTTTGCTGTTTTATAATGGTCAGAAGAAGGTCACTAGATCAGAAATTCAGATTCAATGAAGAAACAAACGTTTGATAATTAAAGTTTCACCTGAAAAGAAATCATAAAAGTTACAACTGAAATGAAACAATGAACAACACAATACTGTGCTAGCATGGTGCCAGCCAATAAAACTTTTATTACAGATCATAAACAAATAGCCTCGATTACTTCTGTTCTTAATTTTATGAAGGCAGTAAATGCATTAAAGGTTATTCAAGAGATATTACGATTAAATAGATTAAGTATTTTGATTAAACTCCCAATTCGATCACGATACTGCGACATACTGACTCGAGTGTAGAATGTAAATACGCCGCTTATCCTCTGAAAGATATCGTGTCTCGTTTTGCATATCGCCAACGAATATCTAACGTTCCTGGCTGATCAAATATCTAATGAATCAATTGGCGATTTGATTTTGTTCCTTGTGGCCTTATACCATATGCAGAAGAGATAAGGTTGCATAATGCAAGTTACGTGTGCTGCAATGTTTTCAGCTTTCAATTTTAGGGATGAACATTTTCTCTTACACTCTACCTACCTCTTACAACAACTAAAGTCACAATCTCGTCACATCATGAACCGCAATAGTGACTGAGTTTCTTGCGCTGCTTCTTCTCAGCACTGGCCCATTTATTGTCGGGTCCATATTCGGTTGCATAAAAAATATTGTCATAATTTAAGCAGGGTTCGAGGATATATATCAAGGGATATATATCAAGATATATATCGGATATATATCCGATATATATCAAGCCGGTTTTGATGATATATATCAACTTTTAAAATTTGTTACTGTATTTGTACTTTTTGACATAAGATTTTAATTTTTTCAGTTGATTTTGCCGTATTTCAAAGATATTTTATGTTTTTGCTTTATTTGTCTGATTTTAAGTTTTAAAAACATTAAAAACATGTTTATGTAACACATATGCAATAGTATTCATGAATAATACAATAAAATAATACTATGGCTTTCATACAAATTTGATATATATCGGATATATATCATAAATATCCGATATTTTGATATTTATAATAAATATCGGATATTTTCGAACCCTGAATTTAAGAGCGCATAAAGTTATTTGGCATACTCATCATTTCGCATAACGTTCATACAGAATAAATGATAAGGCATAAATTTTTTTGCCATAACCACTTTTATTATAATAATATTTTAGTATATATTTTTTATGTATTCTTGTTTTTTTAATAACGATTTCTAGGCATAACATTTATTGGCATCTAAACCAATTCCATAAATATTACTATTCATAATATACAAAATACCATAATGTTAACAAATATGAAATATAAAAATGTTATACATATAAAATATAAGTTAACAAATATAAATAGACAAGCAAGCATGCAAACAAGCATGCAAGCAGCAAGCATGCAATCAAACAGCAAGCACACAAGCATGCAAGCAATCTGCAAGGAAGCATGTAAGCATGCATGCAAGCAAGGTTGCAAACAAGCAAGCAAGCAGCAAGCATGCAAGCAAGCAGCAAGCAAGCATGCAAGCAAGCAGCAAGCAAGCGGCAAGCAAGCATGCAAGCAAGCAGCAAGGAAGCATGCATGCAATCAAGCAGCAAGCACGCAAGCATGCAAGCAAGCAGCAAGCAAGCATGCAAGCAAGCAGCAAGCAAGCATTAGGATTGCCTTATCTCCGGCGCTGCGGGAAGTGCGGTCCTTCCGCTCTGGCGTACAGCGAGCGAGGACCGCACTCCCTCCGCGCCTCCGGCTTTTAAATTACACTCTAGTATAGGGCAGACTAGTACCACGTGGAAGAGACCACGGCCAGTCGGGATCAACATAATTTCAGACCAGGCAAGCTTAATGTTGTAAAAGAAATGTGGACTGTATAAGAGGGATTCGAGATCAAACAGAATGTATTTTCACGAGCTTAAGTTTTCTAAGAGACAGGTCAAAAATTAAGAACAAAAATGACAATGATACAGAGAATTTTAGTTTTTGCAAATCTATAGGCCGAAAGAGTATAAAGGTGGAAGGAGGATCGTTCGTAACATCACAAATACATAATTATTTACTCTTCAATGTTGGTTGCTCTTATAGACAATATTTTATGACATTAAATGTTATAAATAATTAAATTATGTTTGTAGTATTTTATTAAAAACAAACTTTATGTATATGAAAATTATGTTCTTTACATTTATGATTATTTAAATTATGGTATTGAAAATTAGATAAAGTTATTATTATGCCTAAGAAACCATTATGCATTTAGAAAACTATGCATATCAAAGTTTATGCGAAAAAACTTTATGCAAATACTGTTATGCCAAACTAAATTATGATGAAAAATGTTATGCGTCTGAGAGGGCACCCTTTATTGTCCTGAAGCAGTGGTCAGTTAATACTGGGACGTGTAAAAGTGCTTTTTGAAAGCCTATTTGCCAAAATAAATGAGTTTTATGGCATGAGCGTCTGACATGGTTCTAAATTGACCCGAAGGCCCAAAGACCAAAAATTTAGTTTGTCGATATAGAAATTCAGATTTTAGATTTTACACTATTTGATCCTACTTATTGTGTTTGTAATATAAATAGCTATACGAGATGATTAGTTGTACAACGAGGAATTCTACGCCGTAACCTCAATATCCCAGTGAAACTTTAGAAACCAAACGGCCAGATTTTCACAACTACGAATAAATAATAAACACTACACTATCCTTTTGCACAATTTAGCTACAATTAACCGCAAATAACTTCAAGATACCAGTAACTTTCTTGTAAATTATATGCAGAAGCAATTCCGCCACCATTTGCATTGTCAACACCTGTGAAATGTATAGCTTAGCTTTTAATCCGATCCTTTTTAGTGAATCTAAACGGGCTTAACCGCACGCCTACGTAGCAAAGTCGCTCTATAAATCCCACTTCGTTATAGACTCCGAAGGACAGGTGGGGTCCCCGACGTTTTCCTGTTACTCTGACATAATTGTGCTTCAGTCTTCCACATACCACTAACGGTCCCACTAATTAATACCGTTTCGAAACCAGTAACAACTAGATTTCAAGATCTGTAATTACAAACAGCAAATGCCTTCGCATTCCTAGAGATTGACAAATGGATAATACCTCCTCAGTTACCACCTTTGCGATATGATAATCCATTCACGATAAGGCAATTCCATTCCCCGCGCATATAAGGCGATTATATAAATCTCCCGTTTTTGTCTCTCGATATACGATCACTATAAACAAGCTGGGAAGTCTACCAAAAGGCGTAAGAATTAATTCAATGGCTAGACAAACTAACCAAATAACGTTACAGACCAATCCCCTTTTTCACTTAGCGCATATTTATTGACGTTTCTGAGGCAATCAGTATGGTTTATGACGCCGTTTGTCTAGCATTGGGAACCAGCATCGGCCCGGGCCTACAATGGTCTTCAGCTAAATAATGCTGATTATGTATAGCCGGTTGTCTAGTATTTGCGATATGCCGTAGGCGTAGTCAATTCTCACGGTTGATTTTGATAGGTAAAACGGGATATCGGTGCTTAGGATCTATGCATATTGGGTGTGATTTAAGGTGTTCGCACGTGCAGGCTATCTGAGTATGAATGTACAAGAATGCAGCTTTTATAAAGATGCCTATAATTTGAAGTGTTCGAATTCCAATTGGAAGACGAATGTGGGACTACTGACGTTTCTGTATTTTTCGGGCTTTCGCTGTTTCTCTGTCAGCCATTTTTTGAGTGAGAGGAAAATATGGATAAGGTTCATTTTGGGGAGCAGACTTCATTCAATTATGTCTTTTATTTGTCAATTAAGAGCACACTCTTACAAAAGTGAGTATTCTTACCACATTCTTAGAAAATCATTAACCTGTATAGAATTTGTGTTCAAGATAAAGTAGGTACGAAAGTAGCTATAGGATATAATAGGATCGTGCAAAAAACAAGTTGCGCCACGATCTGTAACGCCCTTTACTATCTGTAAATTGGCACAGGCGTTTTCAGATAATGTTGTAGAGGATAATGAACGGGTCTTTCTAAGTGTTGAACTATCGAGATTTTAAGGTTAGATAGGTCACTCGGATGCCAGCTAGATTCTCATTAATCTGGCTCTAGCTATTAGATCGTTTAGCATTGCTCTGGCTTGGGTGGAAACGGTCTTATCAATGGGATCGGTTAAGGCGATTATGTTATAAACATGGCTGAACAATATTACTGATAAAATTAATCAAAAGGTTTTGTTCGTTACTTTCACTTTCAGTTGAGTCTCTAAGTTATTCTAGTAAGTTAATTTAAAAAATTGAAGCCTAAAATAAGCAATGTAAATAAACTGACTTTAGCGTTGCCGGTATATAAGTTAAAGTATACATACAAATACTGTCTTATCAAAGCACAAGCCAAAAATCTTTGATAGTTTGAAACCAAAGAGCAAATGGTGTCTCTTTTTTTACTTTTATAACTAAGTTAATGTATTTCCATACTACAAAACAAGTGACTGTCGCTGTGAGACTGTGGTTTGCCAGTTTCCCACTCGCTATGGTTTGTAATAAAATATTTACTGTTACCACTAATAGTTTGCCCCTACATGGAAACAGAAATGCGTTCGTCTATTTTTATTCATATTCCTAGTGCGGGTCCATTGAATATGCATTTCTGTCGCTTCCAACCTCATGAAATGATTCATACCCTGCCCAAGTCACCGTGTTTGGTTAAGAAATTTAAACTGGGGGACTATTCTGAATCGATTCGATGTATCGTTTCTTGCATGCAACTCGGTAGCTAGGACTTGAACCTACCACTATCGATCACTTTGAGATTGTCTGCCACTTTTATGAAAATTGTTTTCTGTAACGCAAATCGACAGCATATCATACCATCCAGCTTGTTACTGCATCATCAAAGGTTCATCATCATCATCATTTCATTCATAGGACGTCCACTGCTGAACATAGGCTTCCCCCAATGCTTAAAGCTTAAAGCAATAATATCCTGATTATGCCATTTATACAACAAAGTGGAAATCACGATTTATCAATTCAGTCATTAACAATTTATTTATCAACCGAAATCACTCACATTTTTCACAACTTTTGAGTGTAAGAAAGGAATTTAAAATATAATTTACCCAAGTAAATCGCACTAAAACCATTTAGCATGGTAGGACTTGATTTGAAACCATTGTATGAATTCTCCTTATTACCATAGAAGCGGGACAATACATATTGTGTGTGTACTGAAATAAATTACACTCAATAAACCATTCAACTACCCTTATGCTTGCGATTCGACAGGTTTTCATTCGCAAAGATTTACGACTGTGAAATAGAAATAATAGTAGCCTTGAATAAATGCATCGGTTTATTCTGTTTCAATTAATTCCTTGATCAAATGCGACTTTCTATATTAGAGTTTTCCCATGGATCTAGTTCTAGATAACGTTCTAATAGTATCTTAACAATACCTTTTGTATGACCTTTTTGTAGCTGATATTTAGATTGCTTCACATTACTAACCTATTTTGCTATTGCTGTTTCAATAATATAACTTAAGATTGTCGTTTCATAACAATACTACGCTCCTTTGAATTGACGGTGCTTAAATAATTTAAACTCGCGAGAAATAGATTTTATTTGTAATACAACAAAGGTGGAATTTAATTAATTGTTGCTAATTAAAGAACGTGCGTGACTTAACATGGCTGTAAAGATACTTAGATTGGTTTATTTGATGGGTATTAGTTGTGTCATAGGTGTCCAAACTTTAGAAAAACAAAGATAGAGTTGATTGATAGTAGCTAGCTGCACCTCTTTTTAATTTAAGACCACATATATTTTATTGTACAACATTATCTCTGTGAATAAATTATCTTTGAATCTAGGTCTTATTATTTTAGAAATTGTCTATGATGATGTGTAAAAGTTTTAATTCTTGCTAAGTCACTGGTCTACGTCTCTTATTATTATGTTGTGATCATCTCTTATCATAATGTCATCGTTTAATAGCTGTTATGCAGTTTATATACGGCAAATCAGTTTCTATTGGACTAAATCAATATAATCCGAAGAAGACCTACATAATTTATGCTTCTGGCATCTGCACGACAGCTATGTGGCGTAGCATATGCGATACGTATTCGACTTTAGTATGCATAATTATGGCCTTTTAACGCGCACAAAAACGACGCTTATACGAGCTCTACGCTTAGGCTGACTTGCACCATCTTATTTTAACTTTGACAAACGTCAAAAATCTGTCAAACTCCATACAAAAAACACCGGTTATCGTTATAGTTACAGTCAAAGTCAGGTGGTGCAACTCAGCCTTAGAGTTGATCTACAGTCACGAATGTTGAGAACAGCTGAGAAATGCCACAGAGAAGTTAGTGGCTATGGTGGGCCCAGCGGGAGGCAATACTCATTGGCTGGAGCCTAACAGGCATCTCGAACAATTATCGTTATAATACACGGCCATTTGTCTAAAAACGTAATTAGATGTGGATTTACTGTATGTGTTCGGAGGTCCATTTGTAAAGCAAACCTGTATCGAAATTGATTATTTGTCGAGGTGCTTTTGAAGGCGGGAGTAGTGATCATCCATGATCGGGCAATGAAGAAAAAGCGGGTCAGAGCTAAATGTGTGTTTATTGATATGTATGATGATAATGTAGAGCTTAGAATGTTATCCAACTTTACAAGTTTAATCTTATCTTGTAGGAAAGACATATTTGGACTATGTAGCTTGAAGGCTTTCTTTTGTCATGTGAAATGTTTGTCTGCAAAGCGAATGTCAATTGTTTGTTAACTTTGTTACTTCATTTTGTCTCTTTTACCTTTTTGGCTTCAGTCTTCAGCTTGCAGATTCGCTTTTTCGGTCGTATCCTTTCATTTGCATTTCTCTTCAAAACTCTACTTTTCATCCCAAATTGCACCTTCTTTCGCTTTAAAAAGATAAAAAAGCTCTTATTCATTTATGAATAGTAAACAATTCTACTTCCACCGACGTATTTAACTAACATAACGTAACGAATAGCAGCTATTGCAGCGCTGATTGTCTCAACAAGAAGCAATTACAAAGGGAAATTATTGTATATTCCTGGTTTTAATATTCAGAACTGTCTCGACGCAGTTGCGGTTACTTTATTGGTTGGCTCGTTGACAACGTTTATAGCCTATGATTCTGTTAGTTGAGTAGTGAAATTCTAATCAAATATAAGGAAGATTGTCTGGGTACTAAAAGTTAGATATGTACGACTAGCTTTATGCATTGAGTAATACGGCTTACATCATTTTGAAATGCACACATAATATACAAACGTAATGCCTGTTTTCACCATCAATCCCTAATTTTTAAGTGATCCCTATGAAAACAAAATCAAAATCAAAAATCAAAATCAAAAATATTTATTCAGTTTAGACCACAAGTGGCACTTATGAACGTCAATAGAAAATAATCAAAAAAGAAAAAGGTAGCCCTTATGGGGCACTTTACATGTCTCCTTATCTTTTGGGCCCTACCAGCGCTTCGAGACAAACATATGGCAAGTGCTGAGAAGAAACGCCGGAACAAACTCAGTCACCACTTATTGCCAGGAATTATCTAACGGTAAGAATAGTCAAATTTAAGTACATCAAATATGTGCAGACTGTACTGACCACGCATCCTTGTCATCAATATAGTCTCGAACCTTGTAGTACCCTTTGGACATAAGGGTATTTTTTATATGTATCTTAAATTTGTTTATTGGCAATTCGACAAGGTTGTGTGGTATTTTGTTAAATATGGTAATACATTTCCCCAAGAATGAATTACCTATCCTATGCAACCTAAATGATGGAACAGCAAGTTTATTCTTATGTCTCGTGTTAAATGAGTGGACGTCACTTTTCTTAGTAAATAAATGTATATGTTTACGGACATACATAATGTTATCAAATATGTATTGCGAAGCCACAGTCAATATATTGATTTCTTTAAAAACTTCTCTAAGCGAGTCACGTGGTTTAAGACCGTATATTGCCCGAACAGCTCTTTTCTGTAAAATGAAAATTGATTCTATGTCTGCTGCTGAGCCCCACAGTAAAAGACCATAAGACATAATACTATGAAAATAACTAAAATATACAAGCCTTGCTGTTTCAACATCAGTCAAGTTTCTGATCTTTCTCACCGCAAAGGCAGCTGAACCAAGTCTTCCCGCCAAGGCAGCAATATGGGGGCCCCATTGTAATTTACAGTCTAGGGTAATACCTAGAAAGACAGTAGAGTTTATCAGTTCAATGCGTTCATTATTTACTGTAATATTAGTATTAACTTGTTTGACATTAGGCATAGTGAATTTTAAACATTTGGTTTTTTTTGCGTTTAATAGCAAATTATTAGTTGTAAACCAGTCTAATACTTTGGAAAGAGCATTATTCACGTCGTCAAATATTTCCTGACGCCTGTCAGTTTTAAAAATTAAAGAAGTGTCATCAGCAAATAATACTATCTCACAAAGGTCCTTTGAATAAAAAGGTAGATCATTTATATAAATCAGAAAGAGCAATGGTCCCAGTATTGAGCCTTGGGGCACTCCCATTTTTAGGGGGGCGCCCGAAGAGTTAGTTCCGTGAATATTTACTTTTTGTAATCTGTCTGAGAGGTAAGAGTGTAATAGGCTTAAGGCCTTGCCTGATACGCCATAATGTTCTAGCTTAAATAACAGAGTTTGATGATCAACACAGTCAAACGCCTTCGATAAGTCACAAAATACACCAATAGCATCTTTTTTCTCCTGCCAAGCATCGAAAATGTGTTTGATAAGAGCAACCCCTGCATCGGTCGTACTTTTCCCTTTTGTGAACCCATATTGTTTTTCATGAAACAGTTTATTTAAGTTAAAATGAGACAGTAGTTGATTGAAAATAATTTTTTCAAATATTTTACTGAGCGCAGGTAGTATCGATATAGGTCTAAAGTTGGATGGGTCACTTTTGTCTCCTGCTTTAAATAATGGTATGATTTTACTATGTTTCATCAGGGTGGGGAACTGACCTTCGTTAATACATTCATTAAAGATATGAGCTAAATGGGGAGCTATAAGAGGAATGATGGGTTTTATTATGTCTGTTGATATGCCCCATATATCCTCTGTCTTTTTTATATTTAGTTCTTTGAAAGTTTTTATAATAACTATGGGGTCTATTTGTCTAAATTTTAATGGGCTATTGCAAACATCAACACAACCCTCGAGAAGAGACATTGCCTGATATGAACATGAATTAAGATTGCTTGTTGTTATGATTGGTACATTTGAGAAGTAACCTTCGAATGCGTTTGCTACCTTATCATTGCATTTAATATACTTATTATCAATTTTTAATGCGAATGTGTCATCCCGAGATATAATTCTACAAGTTTCTTTATTAATACAATTCCAAGTAGCTTTAATTTTGTTGCCAGAGTTTTTAATTTTGTCACGTATGTAAATAGATTTTGCCATAGTACAAACTTGTTTAAAAACTTTTGAGTATTTTTTTACATATTCTATAAAGTCCGGGTCGCTACTATAGGCTTTTCTACCATATAATTCAAACATTTTTTTCCTACTAATATAAATACCTACTGTAGCCCAGTCACTGAATTTAGTTTTATTGTTTTTAATAATAATTGTTTTCTTAGGAAAAATTTTATTGAACTCATTTTTAATTAATTCAAATAATTGCTCATATAAAATATTTATACTACAGTTAAAGTAATGCAAAAGTGGGACCTTATTAGATATTTGAGATTTAAATTTGTCTTTCTGGGATGCAGTGACTGGTCTATATTCTATTTCCTTGCTCGATGGCACAAAATGGTGTTGAAATGACGCTATTTGACCGCAATGATCAGAATTAACAAAATTTATTATTGATTTCTCTAGCACTAAGCAGTTACAGAATATATTGTCTAAGCAAGTAGCTGATGTTGGAGTCACCCTAGTTGGTTCAGAGAAAAGATTTAACAAGTTAAAAGATTTGAATAAATTTAAAAACCGTATTGAAAGAGAGGAATCTTCTATTATATTGATATTAAAGTCTCCACATACAACTACACTCGCGAGCAAAACTATGGAATCACTTACATGAAGTTGTTTCCACGCGATCTTGTGTACTAACGAATTCGTTAGTAACAAAAAAAGTGGCACAATTTTAAAGATTAAACTTTTACCTTTTAACTGATACCAAATTCATTTAAATCACACCGGTATTTAAAAAGATATCCCGGCTGATGTGAAGAAGTAAGGAAAAAGACATGTATCAACTGTTTGATACGTCGCGAGTTGCGGCCTACTTACCCCCTATAAAAACACGTGTTTTCGGATTTTTGCTTTACACGTTGATCCATACACATCTCCGCTTTTTTTGACACTTTACCTGGGATTCTACACCTATAGAAGCAGCACAAATCGTTGCACTATTGCAAGAAGGGCTCAGCCAGCAGCCTGTCGCACGTCAGCTCCACGTAAGCCAGTCCTGGGTTTCGAAAGTTTTAAGACGCTTTCGGGAGACTGGTGGCTTTATCCCGAGACCAAGTTCTAAACAGCGCCGGTGCATATCGCAGAGGGATGACCGTTTTTTCATGTCAACCTCTCTATCAAATCATCATTTGAGTGGTATCGACGTCCAGCAAGAGCTCAGAAATGTTCGTAGGATAGCTGTTAGCGTGTGGACAGATCGTCTAAGATATAAGCAATAGAATTTGACTCCAAAAAGGCCTGCCACAGGCTCAAAACTGACGGCAGGTCACCGACAAGCACGCTTTCAATTAACTCGCACTTATTTTGATGGGTAGGCGAGTAATGGAGGCGAGTTTTGTTCTCCGATGAATGCAGACTGTGTTTGCAGTGCAGCAGTTGAAGAGGTCGGGTCTATAGGCAGCCTGGGGAGCGATTTGTGCAGTGCTGGTTCGCTGAAACAGTGGCTTATGGGGGTGGCTTGCTCGACTTCCCATCGAGATGTGTACGGGCAAATTGAAAGCGTGCTTATCGGTGACCTGCCGTCAGTTTCGAGCCTGTGGCAGGCCTTTTTAGAGTCAAATTCTATTGCTTATATCCTAGACGAACTGTCCACACGCTAAACGCTATCCTACGAATATTCCTGAGCTCGTGCTGGACGTCGATACCAGTCAAATGACGATTTCATAGAGAGGTTGACATGAAAAAACGGTCATCTCTCTGCGATGTGCACTGGCGCTGTTCAGAACTTGGTCTCGGGATAAAGCCACTAGTCTCCCGAAAGCGTCTTAAAAATTTCGAAACCCAGGACTGGCTTATGTGGAGCTGACATGCGACAGCCCGCTGGCTGAGCCCTGCTTGCAATAGTGCAAGGATTTGTACTGCTTCTGAAGGTGTAGAATCCCAGGTAAAGTGTCAAAAGAAGCTGAGATGTGTATGGATCAACGTGAGAAAGCAAAAATCAGAAAACACGTGCTTTTATAGGGGGTAAATGGGCCGCAACTCGCGACGTATCAAACAGTTGATACATGTCTTTTTCCTTACTTCTTCACATCAGCCGCGATATCTTTTTAAATACTGGTGTGATTTAAATGAATTTGGTATCAATTTAAAGGTAAAAGTTTAATCTTTAAAATTGTGCCACTTTTTTTGTTACTAACAAATTCGTTAGTACACAAGATCGCGTGGAAACAACTTCATGTAAGTGATTCCATAGTTTTGCTCGCGAGTGTACTTTCTTTGAACTATTACACACTCTTCTAAGTACCTCTTCCATTGTGGTTTCAAATAATTCATAGTTACTAGATGGGGGTCTATATACACATACAATAACATAGTCGTCCAGTTCTGCACATGACAGCTCAATAGTTCGCTCAACAGAGAGAGATACAATATCTTTACGCTCTTTACATTTTAATTTATCATTGATTAATATTAGTGACCCTCCACGAATAGCTAACTCTCTAGTGAATGAACTAATAAGCTTATAATTATTAATGCTCAGCATTAGTTCATATTGCCTGAGCCAATGTTCCGTTAAACATAAGACATGAATATTCAATTCTTGGATAAATAACTCAATTTCCAAGTCTTTGCCGGAGAAGCCTTGTACATTCTGATGCACTAAATTAAAACCGTTAAATTTCTTTGTACCCGAATTTTGTATGCCAGAGTTATCCTCTATTGTCTTACGATGTAATTTAAATTATGATTTGGAACAGATTCCAAGGGTCGAACATCCATGGTCTGCTCAATAAAAGCAGTTTGGCTAGCCAAATTAATGGCTAAATATTTAATAAAATATGATAGCGAATTCGCTATTCGTCTTTTACAATATTTATTCAGATAATTATATTTATCTATTGTCAATAAACATTTATTTTTTAAATAATTGTTAATGTCAATTACATGGAATTTGCATTGATTATATGTCAGTGTATTCAATGTCAAATTCAATTTATATCTTAAATTATTTTCCTCCTGTGGCAAGCTTCTACTGTAGGGGAATGTGAACAAAATTATTTTATCTACATTAAGTAAACATAAGCTATCAAACATATTTAGTAGGTCTTTTTTGCCTACATTGCCCCTATTTCCTATTAAAATTACTAATGTGGTATTTATTGAGAACGAATAATTTGTTATTTTTCTCATAATTTGTAAATAGGAAGCACCAGGTAAACAATGGTTGATCACACTTTGTCCCAAATAACTATTAATCAGTTGGCCCATATTTTTGCCTAACTCATCACTGAACATTACCATGTTGGTTTTTTCAATATTTTTAGTTGGGGAGCCGCTGGTAAATGTGTGTGATATCCTAGGACAGTAGTCTTTGTTTAGGGTGTTTAGAGTAGGTGGTGACTCACAACCAGACTGAAAACTATCTGTACAAGATTCATCCAATAGGATAGAATTTTGACAGTTGCAATTAGATATAAATTTTTTCAAAGCCTGGAAATGTTCATCACACTCTTTTTTTGTACATTGATACCGTTCAGACATTGTGTTCAAAGATTTCTTAAGATTACCTAATTTATATTCTAGGTTTTCGACATCATGTTCATATTTCAGTACACTATTCTCTAACATTGTGGAACATATGTCAAGCTCATTCTTTAGACGCTGTCTCTCATTTATATAGTTTACTTTGTTGTATAAGCATTTTTGTTTTTTAATCAACTTATTTGTTTTTTTAATATAATTACTAATTTTTACATACTTTTTAAATTTATTTTTACTGCATCTGACAATCTTACCACATACAGGAGTATTGTTTAAAGTATTATCACAAGTTAGGTCTATGGTAATTAATTGTTTGTCAGATGCAGTTTGGGTCAGGCTGGGCGCACTACCGACTAACTCGTCAAACATGATTTGGGTTTTGGTGGCTGTGCAGGCTTCTCTTTCAGCTTCCATTAATTCGATATGGCTGTGAGCATCATAAAGGTCTTGTTTCATGATGGTCATACGTCTGAGGTTGTGTACGTACTCTTCATTGCACTCACCAAACCCGTCAATGATTAATTGTAGCCTATTCCGTTCCTCTACAATTGTCTCATAGTTGGTGTGCAGCTCAGCCATCTCTTTCTTTAAATGCTTGTTTTTATCCCACACATCCATCAGCTCCCTCTCATTGTCCTCTCTTTCCCTATTTAATTGCTCAATCAAGTCTTTGGCTGCCTTCAAATCTCTCAAAGCCAGTTGGAGTTGGGACTCCTCCCGGCGAGCGAAGGCTTTACGTGTAAGCATTGTTTCTTTTGGTAAATAAAAAAGTATTAAAATGTAAATGCCAAAGGATCAATTGATCAATAATTGGAGGTTAACAAAAATGTAGGTAAATATAACCTCTTACGCGGGTGACAGTATAAGGTCACAATAATAGTATTTCGTTTCTAAAATATGCACTACTGTTGTAAATATAAAACAAATAGGTACCTGTTTCGAAAGATAGAACAATGTTAACAAAATCCAACGTAATATTTTCGTAATTGCACTGTCAAATCGGTCCTAAGTATTTGCACAATTTGCACCATAAACACAATGCAATACACAGATTTAAACGTTATTTCACTTATAATTACATAAAACAGTAACAGTGATGAGTTTAGAGACCTTTTATGATATTAAATTAAATAAAAATCAGTAAATAAATTGGGACAAGTTCAAATCAGCTGTTAGCGGTAGTGTTGCCACAGGAAAAAAAAAAAAAAAAAAAAAAAAATTCCTGTTGTGTTACCATAGTGGTCACTTAAAATTATGGATTGATGGTGATAAGGGCATAAGACACAATTTTTCGACGATCCGAAGATCATGTCTCATTATAAGGTACCTCTGTCTACTAGGCTATTGAGATATCTATTGTTTTAATTATTCGGCATTTTATCTTTAAACAGTGAATCGTATAACTAGAGCGAATTTAATGCAAAGATCAACAAATAAATCTTACACAATAAAATAAATAACAGCCCCGAGAAAATGAAGTTACAAAGGTGCGGAAGACCTAAATGGTAACGTAACGCCTATGATAGGTACCGTGACTTGTGGTAGTAGGGTCATTCCATGACAAATGTTACCGAGGGTGAAAAACTAAATATGTTCTTTTCGCATTAAATCTGATGAATTTTGAAAGTAAACATTCCAAATTATAATGTGCAACAAAAAAAATCTCCAAGAAACAAGTAATTTTTAAGTTATTAGTCTTCAAAGTCTATACTTAAGTCAACTGTCGAATGATCATTTTCTCTCTAATTATTGGTAATACGATTTAAAAAAAACTATCAATCTGTGAAACGTTTTGCCACTATATGATTCGAGGGTATTTATCATAGTACTGGTAGATAGCGTCATAGTCCCAAAAAAATGGATAATTATCAAGTTTTAAGTGTGTTTTCTTGTTACTTCGGCGTTGTAACACCCGAAACAGAAAAACAGGTATTTGTTTTATTGTTGTACCTTGCACATGGATTAGGGTAACAATATTTGGTAAAAGTAAGGTCATGGTAGTAATGATTTCAAATACTAACTAATATCTGAGCATGATACTAATTTAGTATGTTTCTTTCTTGATTAAAAACTGTAACACCCGAAACGGAAAGGGTATTACATTTTTATTTATGTGTCGATAATGTGTGTATATTGCTTGGAGAAGTAAAAAAGTATTACTGTGAGGGTCCTTTGACCTCCCACTAGCGCTGGCATCGGAAAAGGAGTCATATTTCTCAATTTAAGACTTTTTTGAAATGTCGACTTAACACTAAAATTAAGGTATTGCTAAAAAGTGTCGATGTTTGACATTTCCAATAAATATCGTAATAAGAAATTAAAGTAATGCTATTTCAAGCCAAAAACAATAGAAAAAGCTATATTCTGAGGAAAAATTAAACTTCAACTTTGTATATTTTTTAAAAAAAGCTGCTTCGTAATTTCAAACCAGAATTCGCTCTATTTGTGTTTATTTGTTGTACTCCTTATTTTGTAGTACCAAGAGACTAATAAAACACCGATTTTATCGATAAAACGCGTTGAATTTTCGTACTCGTAACACCCGAAACAGAACCATTGTAACACCCGAAACAAAGAAAAAATTTATAAAAAAATAGTAAAACGTTTTATTTAACAGTGATTGTATGTTACATGGTTTGTAAATGTCATACTTTAGAAGTCCTGTAAGTTTTAGGTATGATTCCTTAAGAAAATTCGCTAAAATTCCAGTAAATGCAGCAACAGTCAGAACATAGAGGCAAAATCTCGTAACGCCCGAAACGCACACTTTTCGACTCATATTTTCGTTATCCTACATTCTAAGCTGTACAAACTTTATTATTTAGATAAAACAACTAAAAACGGACAGATTAAGGCACTAACATTATTAAAATAATATTTCAAAATACATGAAATTGTTGAATATGTGTGTACGAACGTAACACCCGAAACGATGGAATGACCCAGTAAATAATTTACCTCCTGGACTTCTATTGAATTGAAGGTTATTGAAAAGAGATCCCGGCACTTTGACGCCCGTATTCACAAACATTACTATGAGGTCTCACAGTGCGCGTGGACGGACGGACAGGGTGACACACGAACCAATCACAGAGCTCTATTCAACGCTGTGCGTTCGATTTGCTGCTTCATATAAGCAAGCATCGTTTGTGAATATGGCCGTGAGTGTAGTAAGCAGCCGCCTACGTACACTCAGGTGCGCATTATGTCATTCGTCATTATTCATTTTACTCGTATGTGATAGATTTAAGATTGACGATTGATAGTGGATGGTGTGCGAATAAAACAGTGCTATAGTCTATAGAGGGTCGTTATTAATATTATGATGTGGTTATGATTATTCCTGATAGGCTTGATTCGAAGTTATTTTTTAATTGACTTTAAACTTACGTAGTAGATACTTATTTAGAAATTATTCTCGATACTTGTGAGGTAACTCTCTTACTGCCCCGGGGCTCGCAAAAACTGCCTGCCCGGCGGCCATACGAGTAGGATAATAAAAAGCTCTTGTGAGGCCCAACTTACACGCATTTATCTTCCGCGAAAAAACGTGTATGACAACCTGATTAGCCGAAAATATACGTCACGTAGTTCTACTAACTAGTTTCTAGGACCTAATAAAACTTGACTAGTTTTAATAAGAGCCATTTTCGTGCGCAAACGTTATCTGATATGAATTTTCGCAATGATGCGTGCGTGCGTTAAATGTATCCCAGATTTACTAACGGGCTATTACACTCACTTAACGAAGGATTTATTAACAAGTCAGCTCCTTTCCATCAGCTATCTGTTTCGTAAGCGGGAGAAAGATATAGAATTAACAATTTAATTTGTCGACTGTACATTTTCAGTTCTGTCAAGAAAAGCATTAATGTAGCTGATAGAAGCATTGGCTACTTATCTATGCAAATTGATTGTTCTTACTTGTATTTTAAACTCCCGTAGAGTCTATTTTTTTGTATTAAAATTTGTCTTTGAAATTGCGAGTAAATAAAGTGTGATTAAGTGCTTGTCGATGAGTTTACTACAGTGCATTTGAGATGATGACGTTTATGATTTATTTACTGCCCCATGGAAATCCTACTAATATTATAAATGCGAAAAATGTCTGGATGTTTGTAACTCAAACGCAAAAACAACTGAACGGATTTTAATGAAACTTTACAGTATTGTTGTTTATAACCTAGAATATATGACGATATGGGACAAACTAAATTTCACGCGGGTGAAGCCGCGGGCAAAAGCTAGTCGGTTATATAAATCACATTTATGCATCAGTTAGTCTCATGGTCTCCTTCAATTAACGTTATTTAATTAAAGTTCTCTCTCATCCCATGTAGTTTAAGATTAAATTAAAAGTGAATTCCAATCAGTCTACAAGAAGCAGTTTGCAAGATCGTATTCTGAAGACGTTCAAAACTCGATTCAAACTTAAACCTAGGTTCAGGCCTGTTGTCTTATTGGTATTCTACAGGGTGTTAGGTAAATGGGTATATGAGCCGACACTGGCCCATGTAGGGCATGTAATATCGGAAGGTTTTCAATTCCGATATTGGATTCCGATATTAGATCTCAATATCGGAATTCCGATATTAATATCGGAATTGAGTTCATGTGCTATAAGATTAATATTTGGTTATATTCGTAAGAATTCTGGATTGATTACAATAAAATAATGATTTTAATCAAAATCTTTAATTTGGTACAAAACAGCACTTCATAAAATGGAAGTATTTTAAAACCATTTTTACGTTATGGGTATCCATTGCATTTGGTTTTTTATGTGACAAGAGGCAAACGAGCAGGCGGATGACCTGTAGGCCTAAGATGCGCGCCGTGATAACTTTTATCGACTTCAAAATGTATGGACAAAATCGATAAAATGGCGTGATAACCGCTTATCGCGGCGCGCATCTTAGGCCAACTGATAATCAATGGTTACTGATATTTGCTATAAAATCACAGGTATCAAACAAACTTTTACTCCTTCATTATATTACTCTGTTCTATGTTGGCGGAACGAATTTTAGAGTCATTCAAATCACGTGTTACAAAAATTGTAGAGAGTGGTAAAAACTTGAATATGCTTGAAATTTGTTCCTTTTTGATTATCGATGTACAACTCACAAAACCACGAGCCATCATCATCATCATGTCAGCCATAGGACGTCCACTGCTGAACACAGGCTCCGATGCTGATTTTCACAATGGCCGGTTGGTGGCGGCCTGCATCCAGCGCCTTCCTGCTACCTTTATGAGGTCGTCGGTCCACCTTGTGGTTATGAATCCTACGCTGCGCTTTCCGGTACGTGACCTACACTTCAGAACCTTGCTGCCTCATCGTCCGTCTGTTTTGCGTACTAAGGCAGAACCGTTGGAAGACCTTATCAGAATGCTCGAAGACCTTAATCGAGTTTCCCAACAGGTAGGCCTTCGGATGAATATGGAAAAAACGAAGCTTATGTCGAATGTCCGTGTTGCTCCTTACCCAGTTTCGGTTAGGAGCTCGATTCTCGAGATTGTTGACAAAGTAAGTATGTCCATCTCGGACAAACTATCAGCTAGGTAGTTAGATGCAATTTCGAGAAAGAGGTAAATCGTCGAATACGAAGACGAAAGTCTTCAATTAGTGTGTGTTACCAGTGATGATATACGGCTCGAAAACGTGGCCTTTGAATATACGGCACAACGTGCTATGGAGAGGGATAAGCTTGGTGTTTCTTTACGAGATCTAATCAGAAATGAGGAGCTCCGTAAACTAACTAAGGTCGCTGACATAGCCCGACGGATTAGCAAGCTGAAGTGGCAATGGGCAGGGCACATAGTACGCAGAACTGACGGTCCATAGTCCAGTAAAATTAATGTTTGAAAGGGAGTTGAGATGTCGTTCTTTGTTGACCAAGTACCTATGGCAAATGCTAAAATTGATTTAGAACAAGTTAAATTAAACATAAATAGTAAAGACTAGCTTTCCGCCCGCGGCTTCGCCCGCGTGGAATTTTGTCTGTCACAAAAAACAATATCGCGCGCTTATTTGCTCACCGTTTGGACCTACCTTGGACTACGACAAACATTTTAAAACCAAAATCAGTTCAATCGGCCCAGCCGTTCTCGAGTTTTAATCAGACTAACGAACATCAATTCATTTTTATTTATATAGATATTAAAATATTTGCAGTGGAACAAAAAGTGATGGTGAGAGACATGAGAAAATCATTGGTCTTTGCCAATCATGTACTTTGGGCTTTGTGGCAGGTTGTGGCGAGCTTAAACACTTTGTTTAAAATCTCAATTAAAACTTTTATCTGATTCCGATATTACGATATTGGGTCGCTCAATATCGGAATTGAAATATCGGATCCAGCAGTCCGAGATTCCGATATTACGAGATTCCGAGATTCCGATATTCATGCCCTAGGCCCATGTTAGCATGGGCATATAAATGGTATGGTAAAGTCAGAAATTTGATATCATCATTTTAATTTTTTTAATTTTCATACAAAATAATTTTATAAAATCCGATTTGTATGAAAATTAAAATAATTAAAATGAACTTCACCATACCATTTATATGCCCATGTTAACATGGGCTAGTGTCGGCTCATATACCAATTTACCTAACACCCTGTATATTAAGGCCAATCCTAAGCAATCCTAGAGAAGTAATAAGAAGGAGAAGGGCGTAAATCCCATAAACAAAATACCCAAGTCAGCACTCGCTGTGAAAGTCACTGTTTACCCTTGTACTTTACTTGCTGACATTCTTTATTTTATTTTACAGTCGGGAACGTTGTCTTAATGCATTTTCACTTTGCATTGACAGCCGTTTATCATGTTACTTAGCTTGTTTTGGCTCAATAGTCACTATAATTTCAATTCATCTGAACTTTCAAATTGCTGACGTGTACAAAAATATAAGCAAAGTGTCGGTCCTTTTTATGTAGGCTTCTGATTGACGTGATGTATGAAATGCAGATTTTATGAGATACATAAACACATATCTACGATGTATGTATATTACATACTATTGAAAGTAACTCGGTTCTGTTGTTTCTTCACGCCTAAACAAATTTTGAAGATTATGATATTAGTATTAGAGATAGATTGAAATATTTGTAGGAAGAATAGGAGGAGATAATAATTTTACTTGGGTTATCCAGAAGTAATTAATTAACTTTATTTAACGTTAAAATCTACAGTATATACAAAACGTCATTACTGTCTTCACGTCACGAGTTTGAGTGTCCATTCTTATTTTTAAAAAAACCGGCCAAGTGCGAGTCGGGCTCGCACACCGAGGGTTCCGCCGTACAAACGTAGCGGTTTACAATTTATGACGTATTAAATCAAATTACTTACTTGATTCCGTTGCGAGTAGTGGCGAATTTCAAAATATGCGGTATGATTGTTTTTTATTTATTTATTTTTCCTATATTTGCATTATAGGTAGGTACCTACCTCAGCGTTTTGAATTTTTGCGTTGATTTAGAATTTCTCACAGTTTAGAGGCAATTAGATTTAAGAAGTGTTTGATATGAATTTCAACTTTAATATCTCTACGCGTTCATGTGAAAAAGGGTAGGTAGTAAGTTTATAATTATTAAAAAAATATTTTATGTCATGTAAGCAAAAATAATATTTTAAATTTTATATAACTTCAAATTTATCATTTTCGCAATTTTTCCTTTATCTGTACTATATAACGTTGCTTCGTGCCGAATTTCAAGATTCTGATTTCACAGGAAGTACCTTGTAGGTTTTGATTCCCTAGCGTGTGACGGAAATTCGTCTAAGGTGTCGGTATAAACTGCTGTAGGTATCTTTTGATCGCGTTAACTTAAAAGTTTGATTTTTTTACTTCTTAAAGGGACAATAGATCTAGGTATTTGGTATAAATTTCAATTTGATACCTTTATTCGTTCGTGAGAAATAAGGTAGTAAGTTTCATTTTATTAAAATATTTTTATTATATTATATAACTAAAAAAATGTAATTTTCGCAATTTTTCCTATATTTGCATTATATGACAATGCTTTATGCCAAATTTCAAGATTCTGAGTTTACGGGAAGTATCCTGTAGGTTTTGATTCCTTTGCGAGTGTCGAAAATTTGTTGAAAATATCGACATAATCGGCTGTATCTTTTGATTGGCTTGGTTTAGAAGTTTGATATTTTCACAGCTTAAAGGGACAATAGACCTGAGTATTTCATGTGAATTTCAGCTTGATACGTTCACGCGTTCTTGAGATAAAGGGTCTTGACAGAAGGACGGACGGACAACAAAGTGATCCTATAAGGGTTCCGTTTTTTCCTTTTGAGGTACGGAACCCTAAAAACGGAACCCTTATAGGATCACTTTGTTGTCCGTCCGTCCGTCTGTCAAGACCCTTTATCTCAAGAACGCGTGAACGTATCAAGCTGAAATTCACATGAAATACTCAGGTCTATTGTCCCTTTAAGCTGTGAAAATATCAAACTTCTAAACCAAGCCAATCAAAAGATACAGCCGATTATGTCGATATTTTCAACAAATTTTCGACACTCGCAAAGGAATCAAAACCTACAGGATACTTCCCGTAAACTCAGAATCTTGAAATTTGGCATAAAGCATTGTCATATAATGCAAATATAGGAAAAATTGCGAAAATTACATTTTTTTAGTTATATAATATAATAAAAATATTTTAATAAAATGAAACTTACTACCTTATTTCTCACGAACGAATAAAGGTATCAAATTGAAATTTATACCAAATACCTAGATCTATTGTCCCTTTAAGAAGTAAAAAAATCAAACTTCTAAGTTAACGCGATCAAAAGATACAGCAGTTTATACAGACACCTTAGACGAATTTCCGTCACACGCTAGGGAATCAAAACCTACAAGGTACTTCCTGTGAACTCAGAATCTTGAAATTCGGCACGAAGCAACGTTATATAGTACAGATAAAGGAAAAATTGCGAAAATGATAAATTTGAAGTTATATAAAATTTAAAATATTATTTTTGCTTACATGACATAAAATATTTTTTTAATAATTATAAACTTACTACCTACCCTTTTTCACATGAACGCGTAGAGATATTAAAGTTGAAATTCATATCAAACACTTCTTAAATCTAATTGCCTCTAAACTGTGAGAAATTCTAAATCAACGCAAAAATTCAAAACGCTGAGGTAGGTACCTACCTATAATGCAAATATAGGAAAAATAAATAAATAAAAAATAATCATACCGCATATTTTTTTTTTATGAAACTCCGGACTTTGACGTAATTTTGGTTTAAGTGAAATGAATGGTGTCCATTGGCATAGCTACAGGTTTTATCTTAGAATACTTGTTTTATATTTGTAGATAGTTACCCTGCCTAAAAAAAAACCCTAGCTACGCCAAAGCTAGCGTTATTTGATAAGGATCAGATATAAACACAAAATAATCTTGCGTGCATACCAATGTTATTTATACCATTTTGCAAGGGGAAAGGGATTTGTGGTTAGCCCTGACTACTTAAGGACAGGAAAAAATCAAATGATACCGCGAGCTAACTACGAACAGCGCCATCTATTGACAACCGTGCGAACTACGTAGTGTCGTTGCTCGGCGATAGGTGTTGCTGATTGCAGCTCATTGTTACAATACTTTTTATTAAAATCGGATTTTATTCCGGAGGTTTTACAATTTCTTACTACTTTCGCAAATCATTACAAATGAAGAAAGGAATTTACGGTGTGGTACCCTCAATGTACAATTAGATTTCGAGCGATACCACTTTTGGGCATTCTCCTTTTAATTTCCTTTTGAGGTACGGAACCCTAAAAAAGATGTAGACACTGCAGACTGCTATTATGGGTACCTACTTTGTTATTGGCTGCTAACAAATTGACTATTAAAATTTAGATACGCACTATTTGTAATTAAGTTTCTCGTATTTGTTATTACGAACGGAGTTGGCCTAATTAAAGGTAATGGGGTTTTACGTAACTATTGCATAGATTAATAACCGTGTTTAACTAATTGTTAGATTGTATGTGCATCAGTTTCGACCTTCTTTTGAATGGTTTATTCTTAACTCAATAATTGGGCGAGGTCATGGCCGATGATCTCTTTGAGCTATACCAAATTATAGTTAATAATAAACAAAATCTGAATATTCGTGTTCAGTGATCGGTTACTGTACAGATTGTGTAGTTACCCAATGTCGACTATAAACACGGTTTACGACTCGTTTTAAGAGTAACTTACGTAAATCTGAAAGTTATGAAGGTAATTTAATATTCATTGTAGAAATTCAATCTGAATATTTTTTATCGCTCATTGCCGTTGCTTAATTTTTCTTTAAAGCGGAATTTTGTGTACTGGCTTACATAAATTCATTCGGACAATAAGTCATCTCGTTTAAAGTTTGATAGTTGTGACGTGAGTCGTTTCATAACAAGGCAACGAAAGCGAATGTAACAAAAAAGAAAATACAAAATGGCTTCCTTATAGGGACAAGCGTAAAAGCACACTTATCAGTCATGAAAGCGTGAAGTCGATACTCTATTATTAGTTCCAGTGACATCTGTTTACTTTTTCACTTTCCAAATCGAGTAAAGTCGTGTAAATCTGAAATGGGTTACTCAACTTTGCTCTCAGATAAGGAGTCAAGGCTGGCCCTTTCACTCTCATTAACCTTTAATGGTTGCCCCCAATGTTTGCTCTTTTATCAACAGTAGTTCATTATTGAAGCAATTTCGAATAGTGATTACTATAATGCCTATTTATTTGACCCTGTAGATGTAACATCGACCGGAGCAAAGTTTCGCCATCGCTTCGTCACGACACTGAATTCAGATACAAAAATATAGATGGTGTTACTACACTCTACACTTAAGTACCTATATTGAAAGACGGAGCTTGTCTAAATCATTTTAACACATCAATAAATCGATTTAAAATGCAATCGATAACAAACGTTACGATTCGATCAGATCCTAGCACTAGTACTTCTTGTTGACTTTTCCAGCAATACCTCACGTCAACTAGTCTCTATTTAGATACTAGTCTGTCCAGTCCAGTTCTAAATAAGTCTAGTATAATGCCTTTTTATTGGATTAATTAATACTCGGCTAGTCTCGTTAGGCTGCATTTAATTGCGTAATAATACTTTATTTAGAAAAGCTTTTAGGTTTTGAGATTATAGTCATATATCTTGGCCATATTCTATGCAATATTACCATAACCCGCTTTATTTAGTTTGGGTAAATAATTTTATTCCAGGCCTGTTAAAACTTCGTTAAAATCTTGTCATAAAAGAGTGTTGTCTAATATTTGTATCCTCGGCTTATGACCCAAACCATTTCATAAACACCAAATAAAACAACTGTGCGTGCGCACTCTGACCCTAATGCAACGATACAAAACCGCGTAACTCTCAAAATTTGAGAAACTCCCGCAAAAAACTTCCTGACCGCTTCATTTCGTCACCAAAATTGTGGCAAAGCAAATTATCCGTCTGAATTTCGTAGTTTTTGCTCGCAAATGTGATTTAGAACAAGGCGCGTGACTTTCGCAACCGGTGACATTACCGTGCCGTGGCTGGCCAAAACTAAAATGGTTTGACCTCGTCTCGAGAAATTGCACGGTTTATTGGGTGTTAGTTTTGTATATTTGTGTCTTAATGTGACTTATGAGCGTTGTTTAGTCGGCCATCAGTCACAATTTGTCTAATGCAAGTTGTCTTAATGCCTGGCGTACTTATGAATTGTAGTTTATGTTTACTTACACGACAATTAATCTGTCATATTTTGTAGTAAGTATTAAACTAGTACTACAGCTAAAGCTCTTGATGCCGAAATATGTTTGTAACTTTTGTAAGATATCTTTTTAGAACTAAAATGAAGTCATTTGCGTATTACAATGTACCGCGGGTCTTGAAAGAATAAATTCTCAATGGTTGAATCATTGGTCATTGGCTGATAAAATCTGATGGAAGCAACTGAATAGCTAACTAAGCTTCAACAGCCTGTACAGTAGTGTACAGTTCACACAAAAAACCGGCCAAGTGCGAGTCGGGCTCGCACACCGAGGGTTCCGCCGTACAAACGTAGCGGTTTACAATTTATGACGTATTAAATCAAATTACTTACTTGATTCCGTTGCGAGTAGTGGCGAATTTCAAAATATGCGGTATGATTGTTTTTTATTTATTTATTTTTCCTATATTTGCATTATAGGTAGGTACCTACCTCAGCGTTTTGAATTTTTGCGTTGATTTAGAATTTCTCACAGTTTAGAGGCAATTAGATTTAAGAAGTGTTTGATATGAATTTCAACTTTAATATCTCTACGCGTTCATGTGAAAAAGGGTAGGTAGTAAGTTTATAATTATTAAAAAAAATATTTTATGTCATGTAAGCAAAAATAATATTTTAAATTTTATATAACTTCAAAGGACAATGACCAAAAGTGGTCCAAATGTCCACCACTAATGAGACCTATAATGGCTTATAGTTCATTAAATAGAGATTAACTTTCAGTATGGAACGAAAAAAAAATAAGCTGTCAGTAAAAAGTTATGACTGTATGAAAAATTGTAGTAGTTTACGCGCTAATCTCAGGAACTACTGGTCCGATTTGAAAAATTCTTTTTGTTATGGATAGCCCATTTATCAAGGATAGTTTTAGGTTATATAACATCACCCTACAACCAATAGGGGCGGAGCAGTAAAGACAAATGTTGTAAAAATGGGAAATATTATTCAAACTATTTTCACGCGTACAAAGTCGTAGGCACAGCTAGTATAATATATTATGTATAATATAATTCATCTATAACCCCGCGCCAGTTGGAAATAACACTATTTTTACCCCTTTCGCATTATTCCAAGTATTCCAATATTGTTGTCTTTCTTCTGAGCTTGTTTTTTTTTCTTTTAGCGAGAACCTAACACGGCGCACTAAGCGACACGACATAACATGCATAGATTAGTCCAAAATGTGTGATGGATAGAATGATATCAAGAACATTTTTCAGATGAAAATGTAAAAAACATGACTTTTCATTCAGTCATAACTTTTTACTGACAGCATATTTTTGATTTCGGTTTGGTTATAATGAATCAGTATTTAGTAGACTATTTTACTACATAGGTCTCGTTAGTGGTGGACATTTGGACCACACTCCATACATTTTTGGTCATTGTCCTTTATCATTTTCGCAATTTTTCCTTTATCTGTACTATATAACGTTGCTTCGTGCCGAATTTCAAGATTCTGAGTTCACAGGAAGTACCTTGTAGGTTTTGATTCCTTTGCGAGTGTCGAAAATTTGTTGAAAATATCGACATAATCGGCTGTATCTTTTGATTGGCTTGGCTTAGAAGTTTGATATTTTCACAGCTTAAAGGGACAATAGACCTGAGTATTTCATGTGAATTTCAGCTTGATACGTTCACGCGTTCTTGAGATAAAGGGTCTTGACAGACGGACGGACGGACAACAAAGTGATCCTATAAGGGTTCCGTTTTTTCCTTATGAGGTACGGAACCCTAAAAAGTACCTGATTGATATGCAATCTAATTTATAGCAGCTACTAACATTGAATGAAATACTCTGTATTGTCTATAACATCTATATAGTCTATTATCTTCGTCATTTTAGCCACAGGACATCCACTGCTGCTACATCCATAGGCTTCCTCCGATGATTTCCACATCGCCCAGTTGGTAGCGATCTGCATCCAGCCCCTTCCTGCTACCTCCATGAAGTCGTCGTCGGTCCACCTAGTGGTCTATAATCTTTGATTGAAAAGTTCACACCATTGAGACAGTTCTCTCTGTCATAATAGATTTTTCTTAAATAAGAAACTACCTAATGTTTCTGGCACAGACTGTACAAACTATCAACACAGCCTACATCTGTAATCGTGACCGAAAAAGGTTGTGACTTACGATTTCATTGGAAAAAGATCTTAATCTCAAGTCATTATCGTCTGTATTCATACGGTATAAGGCTATCGGATCTAGAATGCGCTCATTTGGTAAACGAAATCGACTGTGGGGTCTCAGATGTGCCGACGTGTTGGACATAGATTGGGTTTTACTTTTAAATTGATTCTTTTGAATACTTGATGAAAGTGTTCAGTTAAGTGTGCTACACACTAGACTCAGTCGACTTTAATTGGCGTACAAATGACGTTATCAACTTGTGGCAACACTGTCATTTTATTCAGTTGTATTAAGAGCGATTTTGCCACAATATTGTATAGTCTGAGTCTGATGTCGACGATACAAATAAATAGATAATAATCAACAATACTGCTGAACGGTATTGTTTATTGTAGCGTAAATAAAACAAAAAACTATAATTTCATACGTCGTGTGTTCTCTCTGTGCTTATATCGATCAACAATTGACGGAAGTATCCTATTAAAGTGAACGCAATGATTTGCATTCTAAATAATTTCTCTGTCTCTATTACAGCAGAGATTAACTACGTAATAAATCTAATCACTTCTGCCATTCATATTTCGCAACATTCCCATAAAGCTCCAGATTTCTATTAAATCTTAACAGGAAACATTACTAATATCAATATTTCATAATATCCTTTGCCACTTAATCTTATATTCCGCCTGTTGTCCTAGATTCATTAAAAGAGCGAATACCCTAATCACGAGACAATCAAGAAACATTAAAAGCCAAAGCACATAATGCGTTGCGGCCCGCCACACTGCAAAGATTTTGCGCACCGCTCGTGTGCCCGCCACAGGGCCCCGATTGCGGTAAAAATTTGCAGTTGCAACCTTGCTACGCTACTGGAACACAAAAGTGCATAAATCCGTTGCTTCGTCTTTGTTTACTCGTGAACTCTATCGCGATACTGAATTGCACATCAACTGGAATGACATTCGAGCGCGACTGGAGATGAAACGCGAATGAATTGGAGATATTACAAATATTTCTATGTAGACGACGCAGCGATACCGCTCCGGCGTCGCACCGCGCGCCGCCGCAACGTATCGTGTGCTTTGGCTCTTACAGGTTAATAAGTAAAACTGTTCGTGAGCTGCTCGTTTCCATTTCTGTACGGTACTGTAGTTGGACAACTGATTGTGTTATCGTAGCGTTGATAAATATGCAAGCCACCCTCTAATTGTTAAAATCGCTAACGAGGCAATCGAGGTAAATGCCAGACAACAATTAAAGTTTATTCTCTAACTTTGATAGTGGGTATAGTCTAAGATTATTATGGGTTAACAGCGAAGGTATGTTACTTTAACATAACAACATTGTAGTTATATGGTGCAATAAACAATTTAAAGTTCTCGTAGGATGGCTTGAAATTATAAGATGAGGATTGCTGATAAAGAAGTTAGAACGAAGATCAGACTCAAAGTCTATTGAAAATTTTAATAGAGGGAAGTGGCTTTGTGATTACATGTAGAAGATTTTTTTTTTCTGATGTTTTTTTGTAAGATTCAACACAAGTTAGCTATCTCCTGAAACTATAAAAACATTGTACCTTGGTGTCGAGTTATTTTTCATATGTAGCATTTTTTACATTTCTACCCCTTGCTTATTACATCACTCTATTAACGATTCAGCAAGCTGGCATCTCATGACACGCTGGATAGATTCCGATCAAAAATTAACAATAATTAACGTTAATGGTACCAGGTACAATAATTCAACTCAAAACATGCATTGAAATACAGAGATCAGAGGCACATAGGTGTATCTTATGTATATGTAATACACAGATAAAGGCTTCAATCTCTAACATCGCTCTTTTTAATAAGTCGCATCGAGGCTTAATAATAAAAAGGCAGACTTATTAATTGTTCCCATGATTTTATTTTTGCAATATAAAACTTGAGCGCTGATTTAAAATGCAAAACACGTTTTACAACAAATGTGCATTCAATTTTTTTTGTAAGACGTGTCGATCATAAATGTCAATGCACTCTTCAAACTGACCGTTTTAACCGTTATCGCCCATAAGTTTATGGCGTTTCCGCGAACGCTTTACGACCTAAGTATTGCAGTTGATCTACAAATGGACATTATTGAAGAACTATCATTAAACTTAGTGTATATGAACGCATTGCTGCATTATAAAATGCAAGGAAGGATTCGATGCCCTCGGCTATTGTTCGAAATAGTTATTTCTCAGACTTCCTTATAGCATCTTATTGATATCGCTCAGGTTGTCGTGCGATATTCAGACCACGACTAAAGTAAATTAGTTATAAATAATTTATAATTTATGGTTTGGATCGTTGGAGTATGTTACTGAACTTTTAAAACAGGATGCCTTCAGGGGATCTTAGCTGATCCGTAACGTTTATGTTGTCTGCGATGTTCTGATTTTGAATTTATTGAACAAAAGAACTGGCTAGTAAAGATATTGATGAGTTAGAATATGATGCTGGCAATAATTGAATTATGATAAAGACGATAAAAACAAAAGAAGTTCGCTCGAAAAAGTAAAAAACAAAAACGCATCAGAAAATGACGCTGCAATGGAAACTCGCTCGACCGTGCATCCCAGCGACGCGGGCTCAGTGACGCCCCCTCGTGACGTTAGTGTTCCGATAACGGATCCCAGAGACCTTGACTGGGAAGGTTTGAACTTTACCAGACCTGTGAATCATGCGCCGGTCGGCTGAATGGAAAGTATCTGCCTAACTCGTCTCCAATAGTACGGTTTTGATGTCGAGAGCGCTATAAATATGATTTAGGTTGCTCAAATTCCGTTTTTTATTCAATCTAATAGGATTAATGTATGTATTGTTGTTTTAAATGACAATGTGATATCATTATGCTTATTTGGGTATTTGAGAATCTAGAAAGAGAACTTAGTAACCCGTGCGAAACCGGAGCGAGTCGCTAGTTGTGATATAAATTGTAAATTATTACCAATGAAATCTATAAATGTAGAGTAGATACTAAGATAGTTATCTCACTCAATTAAAAACTAATATTTTTTCCTATCTGTAGTAACAAAGCCCGAGGCAGTAATATTTTGTTGGTTAATAAATAATAGCTTTTTTATTACAGCCACTTTCAGGCTCTTAACTATAACGACACAGACAAAAGTGATATTATCAAATTGGTTTGATGCATTTATACTGCAATGAGTTCTTACTTTAGTTAGGGAATAAGCCACACTGTTAATTTTTAATACATGTGTTGTAATTTTACAGAATAACCTTTAACTGGTCCAAAAATTGCATGAAACATCTGCGACTGACAATTTTTTAGTTTGTGGCACACACAACTAACTACATAAACAATTTATTGTTGTCCCAAAACGACTAATAGCACGAAGCGGCATAACAAAGTGTACAATGTGTCATTACAGCGTTCAGTGATTGTTTATTTGCATAACCATTTCTATAAAGGGTGTTACCACAAATGAAGCTGTAATCCTAGGTCGGATTGCACGCGGATGCGAAATCCAGACATTGTCTATTACTTCGAAATGCCATCGGTTAAACGTGGGAGATTCACATTTTGCCGGCAATCATGGTTATGGTTATGTAAGGTTATCTTTGTCACGTATTTTTGTACTTGTAACAAAGGATTCACTTGCTACAAGGAAGTTGCGGTTGCAATTAGAGGTACGTTTTACATTATTAGGTTTGAAAGTCGGTCTTTATTTCCAAAAAATGTATGTATATACCTACTTGGCGACTGGACTAGTATGTGAATGTGACCGACATATTTGCTGAATATCACCGACCCAACCGTTATGCTCAGAATAATCTGCGTGTATAAATTGCTCATCGTTTATGACAGGTCAGATACATTATTTAAATCTAATACATGAATGAGACCAAAAAGGTTAAAGATAAGAGTTAAATGTGTTTACAAGATTCCTTTGGATGGAAGAGAAGAGATAGAGGGCCTTTTATTGCTCAGGAAATGAAATGCAATTCTTTCCAGGAATGTCTCATGTAAGCTCGTTAAAGTTAATGAAGAATACTGAACATAAAAGCTCTACAGGGTGACTTTTAAATCATTGGCATCCTTTTAAACTAAGACTACTCATGGTACACAGTACATTCCCTGAATATGAGACAAATCCAATGAGTTAAAATTTCAAAAATTAAAACCTTGTGCTTGTACAGACGACAGCATAAACTAAACACTTTGGCATCTTATTTCGATGTAGTAGGCGTTAATATGCAACAAAAATGTATAGTCTGATGTGTTGTTAACTTTACAATCGTTTTAAAACTCTTTTTATGAGCACACTAATACAAACAAATAGTAAAATAAAGACAAAAAAAACTCATTCGATTTGTCTCATATTCAGAGAATGTACTATGTATCATGAGTAGAGTCTTAGTTTTAAAGGATGCCAACGATTTAAGTCACCCTGTATAAACGGTAATCTTGCCTATCTTGAAGCAATAGAATTTCAATTACTCTTCACTGAAAAGTAAAAGTGAAACGGGTGTCCATGATTTAATAATTATTTATGGCATTCTAATTTTATAGCTCGTCGGCGACAGAATTCATTAGTAACGTCACCTTTTTAATTTCGCTTGTCAGTTGACTTGTCATTACAAGCTTAATTTTGTTAGCGCTCTTAAGGCGATTAGAGTCCTCAATCCGCGTCAAATGGGCATTTTGTAAAGCCTACTCCTCTTTTACTGCTGGTCAGAAATATTTGAAAAAAATATATGTTATACAACAGTTCAAGGACTACATTTGTGACGTTTGAATTTTCGCTACGTCTCTTTGTTTTGGATTAAAAAAATAAATACGGGACATCGATTTTTTACTTAAATTCCCTACTCCTCCAAAACGGCTATGTTAATTTAAAAGATTTTTGCACGAATAGATTGGGAATTCTTTAATCTTTAAATAACACGTTGCGTTTTTCAATCGAACATTACTTTCATTCATAAATTTTACTTTTGATAAATTCCGAACGTTTTGCTGTTGAGGGGGCCTTCGCGGGGTGCGGGCGGCAGTCGGCCGCTGGCCTTCAGACGGGGAGGTTGTGTCACTCGCTGCAAACTGACATTAGCGATCAAAATGATTTTTTTCTTTGGCTGAGTTGCACCACCTGACGTGACCTAACTTTGACCGTAGCTTTGGCGATAACCGGTGTTTTTTGTATGGAGTTAGACAGACTTTTGACGCTTGTCAAAGTTGAAGTAAGATGGTGCAACCCAGCTTTTGTTCCACAATAGATTTTATGTCAGAATTGTTCATAGAGTACGTGCAGTCAGACGATACAATTGAATTATGACGCGCTCAGACGCTATTTTCTACCTCAATAGAATCTATTAGTGTAAAAAAACTATAATTGACTCCAAAACAACTGCACTAGATAAATACAAGTAGAAAAATTATTACGTTCTTTATTTACTAAGCCTTTGCAATCAGTATCCAAATTAGGAGCTAGTCAGAATCTGTAACTTAATCGATTTACGTGAAGAAAACAATTTATATTTTTCATACTTATTAGAATTCGATTTTCAATATGTTTCTTCGCGAAAATACCACAATTAAAAATAACACCTGTAACGCCCCTGGGTCTGCGGGTGTCTATGGGCGACGGTAATCATTTACCAACAGGTGATCCGTTTGCTCGTTTGCCTCCTGTCACATTAAAAAAAATTAAGATAAAGTCGTATTGAATTGTTCTATAGAGCTTATTAAAAATTTTGGATACAGATTACAAAATTAGCCATTTTCGGAGTCGGTGGCAGCCTACCTTTTGGTGATTCGTTTTGGAGTTGGTTTTAATTTTTAGTGAAATTAATTTATTTCATGCCTTTAGTAGACTATAGGTACTCAGTAGACCTTGTTGTTGCCACTGAAGGTGCATAGGTACTCAGTACATTGATACCATATTTTTCATGTTAAGTGCAAATAAACTTCCCTAAATTACCAAACCATGAAACGTACCTATATTATTAAAAAGTTTCGCAGATAAAAACTGAAATCCTCTTATAAGGTGATGAATTGAGCTTGTTTTAAAAAAAATCTTTTTATTTATGATGGGGAATTTACTGCGGCGTAGTAGCAGAGATTTTCCGTTTGTAGATCGTAATAATTTCGAAGAATAGGGATGTTTCGTGGATAAAGATGATTTAAAGAGATGAAGCGCACCAAAGTTCAGAATATGAGGCACATGACGTCAAGGCATGCTTAAAAATGTGGCGATTTGTGTCGTCACGCGGAATTTCATCGCATCATATCTTCGTAATTACTTGTTTAATTGACATCATTAAATCCTGTGTCCAATATTTTTTGATAATGTAAAATTGACGTACCAAAAGTCTTTTTTAAAGAAACTAGCCTATTCCTATGGCCACATTCCAGCTCCATCATCAGACCCTGCAGTTTCCCTTAGAGAATTGAAGACTCATGATTTTCAAAGTAGCGTACTTACATAACATTAGGTACTTGCTTATACAGGGTGTCCCAAAATCAATGGATAACCCTTCAACCATCGATAGGCCTCGCCATGGTCTCCCTAACGTCCAATTTTGACCCCAGTAAAAATATGACCGTTTTCAAGATTTTTAAGTTTTTGTGCATTTTTAGAAAATTGTAATGAAATTATTTAGGTATAATAATAAATAAATACAAATCAAACGAGCCTAAACTCAATGGAATCGTTTAATCCCGGAGTTGCTATGGGGCCACTGGCATTCCAGCTCTACCATCAGATCAGCTCCATGTCATCACAATATTGCATTGTCACCCGAATTACCTACATGTATATCCGAAATTTTAACTCAATCAATTGATGAAGGATTTCTAATAAAAAGACAATACATTTTCAGTTTATTCTTCATAAGTGACACAGAGAGAATGACAATAGACAAAAGCAGAAACATTTGCTTTTTTAGGCCATAGACAATACTAGGTAGGTACTAATGCGTTCCAATAGGGATGATGACTGGGTAATGAAATCGAAATTCTATTTAGTACGTCAGACAGATAATTAGAAAATATTAGACTCATATTTTTTATTTTTTCCATAATCGAATAATTACAGTATTATATTGAGTTGAAATGTCGCGTGACGTCACATTTGAGTAAAAATTCTACTTAAGCGTGGCGTATCGCGCCATTTCAACTCGATGTAGCACTGTTATTATTTAATTATGAAAGAAAATAAAAAATATGAGTCTAATATTTTCTAATTATCTATCTGGCGGACAAATAATTGAAATTTTGTCATCTAGCCTAGTTGTCGTCAGGAAGTTGGTCTAACTAATTCAGCTTGCATGATTCCACCCGAACAAACATTTATGTAATTACCTACATACATCATAAATTGCAAGCTAAATAAAAGCTTGTAATAAAGTCGTTTTTGTTCAAATTTCGAGAACGACTGAACCGACAAAAGCATTAGAAAATTTACGAAAAATAAAATAAAATTTTATCCCGTACAAAATGTTCATGGATTTTGTTATTTTTATTAAATACCTTTCTTTACGCCTGAGTTAAATGACACCGACATCAAGGTTCATCAATTTAAGTTTAAAATAATAGGCAGTAATGTATGAAGAAAGAGCTTCTATTCTGTATCTACCTATGCCCGTGTATTTTTGATCGGTGTCAAATCGGAGTTTTTGGTGCGGGGTACGCGGGTGTTGCTCGCGGCGTGAAGGTCAAACGCCCAAGGTCATTGAGGACTCTAATCGCCTTAAGCATTTTTTTTTGGTTTCTAAAATCAATCATACCAATTTATATGAAATGACAGTCGGTTTTGAAAACGAGTTTTTGTAGTCGAGTATTGATTGAGATACTTGGTTAGGTAATTGCTTTAGGGGATGAAACTTAAAGTTGGCTCTACAAAACGTAATGTGAAAGAAAGCTGGTAGCGCCTGTAGATAATATTTTCTATTGTGTCTTTACGGACACCTTCTTTTTGCGAAGGTTGATTTTGTCTACACTAATATTATAAAGAGGAAAACTTTGTTTGTTTGGTTGTAATGAATAGGCTCAAAAACTACTGGACCGTTTTTAAAAATTCTTTCACCATTCGAAAGCTACATTATCCACGAGTAACATAGGCTAAATTTTATTTTGGAAAAAAATAGGGTTCCGTAAAATATGTAGATAATGTAGTCCACGCGCGCGAAGCCGCGGGCGGAAAGCTAGTAGTAAATAAAAACACCTAATTATAAAGAGTATGTAAACGTACTCTTTGCTTCTTTTTATTCTTATTTAAAAGGGTCAAAGAAGTGAAAGGGCCAAACTTGAAAAGTAAGTGGACAATGAACATGGTTTGACCTTAATATTTGACCTTAAAATCTTGAAACTTTGGGAAATACTGTTATCTATCCCATTATTAATATTATGCCATTTGGATGTAAATACTCTAATTTTTGTGATTTATTTTTTTGCTAATTTAATAGGGTTGTGCGTTGCCATGCACTGTAGTGGAATGTCCAATGTTCTTAAACACTTAGGGTGGGTTGCACCATCTTACTTTAACTTTGACAAACGTCAAAAATCTGTCAAACTCCATACAAAAAGCACCGGTTATTGTTATAGTTACGGTCAAAGTTAGGTGGTGCAACTCAGCCTTAATATCCTTGAGTAGACCACACCTTGCGACAAAAAATGAGTCCAGACTTCGGCAACTGTTGGAAACAAGAGAACGCGAACGGCCGATAAAATTCCTTTGACGGAAATGTCACTGGGTTACACAGAATCCAATTTAAGTTTTTGCCCGTTTAACACGAGGCGTTAATAATGTAACCTATAAATAGCAGACAAACGTGAGACAACTAGGCTTGACTCGTGTTGCGAAGTTGTCGATATTTTCACTATCAATGGTCGACCTCGAAATATATTCAGGCAGGATATCAATTGTTTTATTCGATAGGGTATTTTGAGCAATAAACTGCTAGAAATAACAAAAAAAAATCTATCGATCCTACCATCTTGGTTTTGGTTAATGCTTTTAGAAAAATACAATAATATCGAGACTTTCGATCTTTTTACTTTCAACTAATGGAGAGTATCGATCGGACGTAAAACTATCGCTAGTATCGTTACTGTACACATGGCAATACTATCGATACTATTAGATTGGCCTTTACTATCGATATTGGACTGCCGATAAAACAACACTAGGCTTAACTATCGCTCACCATACCACGCCTTCGAGCCGACAGCACGTCTGGAAATACCTTGTAAAAAATGCGTTCACAATCTACTACCGTCATATCAAGGTAATGAATTATTTATATAATAAAACGATATGTTTACGCCACGATCACTGATAACTATCTTACACGAACAATATGGAAATTATAATAAGCTGACCATAATTTTAAAGTCAACAAAAGTCTGTTGATATACTCGTACCTAGGTGAAAATTGCTTGAACGTTGAAAAGGTGCCTGAACTTTAAGCTATTTATCTTTTATTTCCAGTGAGCAGAAACAGCGCCTTAACTGTATTTTTATGACCCGTTCAAGATCTCACATAGCCAGCAGAAAGAGATTGTTTTCAGATGCTATGGCTGTTAAAGCCTTTGTGGCATTGACACCGTCCAGTTAGCCAGACTGATTTAACTCTATTTTCTGAATGGCGGTTAAAAGATCAGCCTCTCGATGGTTTATGGCCCGTTTAAATCAACTGTTCAGTGGACAAACAAAAGGACTTATAGGATTGTTAACGCATTGTAAATTGTCCGAGCGTATTGATCGAGATCAAACCGTTAGGTTAGGAGCCGGATAATAGGATCTTAAGCCTTTTGTATGGGATATTTAGTGTGTAAACATGCACGTAAAGTTATTTTATGACTCAAGTATTGTACATACTACATAATATCGTCTCCGCAAAGGTGAGCTCTCACTTTTGATTTATCTATGGCCTCAAAACGATAGCTGGCAGAAGCTGAATTAATTTTGTAGACACAGACCGTGATCCCTGAAAAAATCGTATCTTATATCTAAATGTTTAACTGTTTATTTATCTATCTCTAGATCCATACATACAGGTACTGCCTTATCTCTACATTCCTATCTATTAAGGATAATATGAGTCAAATCAGTTCACATACAGCTATTTTAAGACAAAGTAATTCCGAACAAAAAACTCGGCAAACCTGATTTGATTGCATCCCTTGCAGCATATCTGGAATGAATTTTATCGCTCTGCGCGGGCGCAAGGAGTTTACTATCGACAACTTTAATAGAATCGTGTTCGGGTACTAATCGTAACGACTATGTCTTGCTCCTACCATTCCGTCGAAGTTACTGCCCACTGCTGAAGGTTTATTAGCATTAAAAATACTATTTTTGCAGTTGAATAAAGTTGTAAAGCGAACTGTTTAAGATTACTTGGAATGGACTTGTATAGAGCAGGTGAGAATATAAGATCTTTTATTTTCAATGGTGACTCAGACTTGAATATAACTAGTCGTATAACAGTTTGAATGTGGTATTAACGGTTCGTAAATGTAAAGCGAATCGTGAATCTATAAAAATGTTCTCGTGCATAATTTCGCGGTTATCTTTTTTCTTTTCAACACTGGTCTTAAAAGGCTTATTTATTGCAACGTGCGTGCTAAATATGTTATTTGGCAACATAGGTTAAATAGGTACTACAAAACAATACAGTCAATAACTGAAACTGCTCTTGCATAAGAATGACTGTGAACCGTAGACGTACAACGCGTGAGACGAAAACGAAATTCGTGAGTGATGTATTACTTTTTGACACGTTTGCAAGTATTCATCATTGTGTGACAACAAAACTTGCTACTTTGTGTGCAATGATGGCGAAATAAGTTTTAGGACTGAGTTTAGTAGATGTATTACATTCACAACAATACTTTTTCAAATCGAGCTTATACAAAGAAAAAGTTTTAGACGAATCAAACACAAGTCATCTAATCATCTTCTTTGCCTGGCCGATTCCCATTTTATTTGGCGTCGGCCCTACTTATCATGCGTCTCCAGGCGGCTCGGTCCTGGGTCGTCTCTTTGTAGACTTGGGCTTCTTAGACAGCATACAACACAAGTTATCTTATTTAATTATTTTGCAATATTTTTCATCAATTAAATTTTAAGGTCTCTGTTCTTTTCTTATTTTGCCTTGCTCGTTCCGTTTCCCAGCCTTTTAAACTTTTAAACTATAATATTCGTGTCGCCGCGCCGATATGTTTGCTACAGTTATGTGCCTTTGTAAATAAACGTTGTAAACTGTAATGCATTACGAATGTATTTGCCTAGTTACAATGTTATCATTATCAGTGTTACGAAATTCATAAATGTCAATTTGGCCATTGCGACTCGATTATTCATCGTGACCAAAGGTTGTATCGATTAATCCAGAGCCTCATAATGGACAGTACTCGCTGAAGTCGACACGCTTGATTTCTCTGGTTTCGAACTTATATTCGACTGGCTTTTGCCTGTGACTTCCCCTGTGGCCCTTTGTAGATTCCGGTTGTCAAAAACACAGTAGTAATTGTAATGATATTTCAACCCTATTTCGGATGGTTTTTGGAATAATAGCTATCCTATGCTCTTCTTAGACTCTTAGAGGATATCAAACTATATCCGTTCCAAATTTCACCTGAATCGGTGTACGTAAGTGTGAAAAGGCAATAGACAGACAATTACTTTCATATAATATTAGCATGGTTGTGGATGTAGTTTATTTATTCAACCTGTTCGTGTTTAGTTGACCGATTTGGGCCAAGCTACTCCCATCGCCCACGCGGTGGCGAAAGCCCAGCACACAACGACACACAATTCTGATCTCTATTCCATTGAATATAAAGACACAAAAGACCGATAACTAGAGTACTATTGTGCAAATAATGAGAAGTGCTTTATTATGTTTTTTGTTCTACGATTCGTCCCCTACATGACTTGATTCACTGCATAGTTGAATCGATTTCTTATACAGTTACATTGATGTCGAAAGGCTGAATCGATTGTTGTATTCTCAGAAGCTGGTTTGAGTCTTCAATCAGTCTAGTTTTTATGTCATTGATAGGTTTTTGCCTAAACTGATAAATCTATTTCGAGCCTTAAAACGGATATAAAAATGAATAGACCTTTATGGATCGATGTTTTTATCAAATATGTTTTACATAGATCATCAATCATTTGTTTTGTCTCTATCGCCATGTCGATTTGTCTAGTTAAAAATATTGTAAATGAAGCGATCCACTTAAGACCGAATCTGATCAGTGAGTCACGTGTCTCGGAGACCGGTTCCCACACCCACTCTGCGCCTACGCAGCGGTCAGTTGACATCACTTATGCAAGGGGTGCCATTTTACTTTACTTTATTCGTTGCATAAGTACTGGCGATTTGCACCTGAATGTGTTGAAATGCTTTTTTTATGCTAATTAGAATTGCTGCTTTCGCCAATTGACTGTTTGAAATATGACTGTAGCTAGATCAGTTTTGCACACTTTTTTAACCACAAGCACAAAATTAATTCTACACTGGACAAACTGGACATGAGTAGAACCAGACAGACACACAAGCGTTTATTCTTTCATTAGTCCTACAATATTTTCTAATTTAAATAACTTCGGAACTTCAAAATTGTTTTTTGGGTCACATGTGGTGAACACAAAAGCTTATTTGCTTAATATCTAGTGAGATTGATCAGATTGAGAATCTGTAACCTTAACTATGGCTTAACGTGATTAAGTACCTACCTACTGACTGAAAAAGTTCAGCCATTTTAGCTTTAGAATAGGCGCGTAAATAAAGTTCAATGATCATGTTATAATATGTATTAGCACTCATTTGCAAAAGTTGTCTGTCCTTTTCCGTAACGACTGAAGATTCCAATGAAATCCAACAAAAGGTACCGTTAAATTGGAAATCCTAAAGTGACGCCCACGCTCCTCAATCACATCATTTCTCGTGAACACTCGTATGTGACAAAACCATATACGGACACACCGCAAACTGAGCAGTCCCTAATTATCCAAGGTGATTGCAGCTCCATTTGACTCCGAATAAGGCACCATCAATTGCGCGTGTTTGGTGCATCTGTTTTATTTGTTTTGCCAATCGAAAACAATACGGCTCGAACAAATATTTAATTGGCAAAGCTAATTGTCGACCGTTCCATTGTCTCGGATTCTTTCTAACAATCGGCATTGTAGTCGGACAATGTTGGGAGCTGACCTCAAGGAACACCGATGCCTTTTTGTGACCATCTAGGAAGAGATCCGATCTCGTACGTCGACACCGGAGGTACAAAAACTGAATAATGATTTTTTGTACTGACTCTACATTTCTTTTTGCAAAATCGCGCTTAACAAAACTACTTAAGGTGCTAATGTTTAACTTCATTTGCCGTCGTACTTAGAAGTGGAATTACGTGACGGAACAAATGACTGCTTGATAAAGACTTAACTTTTTTGAGTCATTCTTTTTCATTCATGCGTGTGTTCACACCGGTCTAATAAGTATTTACCATTCCTTTAAATATATTATGTTAACGACTCTATTATTATTCCTAACGTTAGATTTTTTGTTTGGTTTTTAATCTAAGTTTAATGAGCAAAAAGCCGTGGATAAAATTAAATGTCCCAGTTGTGTTGTGGTGTAGAGTAATACTAAAATAATTTGACTTCAATTTTTATTTGCAGGTCCCTAATTGACTAATAGCAATAGCATCTATAATATACGTCTATACTTAGACCATAATAGCCATTGATTTTCTCTTCGCCTTTGTAAAAACGTCGCCGACAATTTATAATAATAATTTCACCCGCAAAAACAACAATAAGTCCACACGTGTCTTGTTAGAGTTAATTCAGATAATGTACAGTTGAGCACATTATGTACGTGTGTTTCTTGAAAAATCGCTTCTATTTCATACCACATAAGTCGCCAGTATTTAGTCTTGTGGCTAGTTTCTCGTTAGTAACAACTTGCTTTTGTTGCAGATGGACAACTGGAACAGATAATTTGAGTAATGCGAACACATCGGAATTGTAACTGCTGGGTAAGTGCTGCTGAGTTCTTTATTTTTTGTACAACAACAGACAGGTTCATATTAAGGGTATAAAGGCATCTTCACACGACCGCGAACGTGTTTCATTTGTTTTCTTCAACACTGCTTGTATGCTCTTAACAATTGTATGCAGTATGCAGTGGTTCTTTAAACATAGTATGCATAGGGAACGCCCCGCGCCCGTCCCTTGGGTGGAGGAGGATATACCTTAACAGTAGCCACGCCTAAAACGATTGTCCATCAGACAGAAGTGACAGAACATTTCTTACTTCTGAATATGATGATTGTTGTATTGACACAGCATAAGTTCATTCAAGCTCTTAAACTAGTTCCTAAATACACAAAAGTTATACCTTATTAGCATTAAAAAAAAACTTCTTCATCAGAAAGTGAAATTAGCGGCAATGCTATAGTAAAAAATAATAATTCACGCTACAGAATCGTATGCATGCGAGTACGTATGTACTTTTTACGTAACTTAATAGGCGGTTTTGCTCGACACATCGTTTTGCGATTAACCACGCGCACTTAACGTTTAATAGCTGTTACATTGCTGCGCTGATTTATGTTAATAACGTAAATGCGAGGAAAAGAACCAGTCTAACTTGATAATTAGGGTAATGCCACACTTTGGACCCACAAAATTTTTCATCCAAAGCTGTGTGATTGATATTTAGTGGCCACACGCGCTGCTCATTATCGTTGTGTTCTAAAAAAGGTTATGTATTTTAATCTTGTTATAATAATCTTTTATATTTTTTATCTTGCTTTAATAAAGTAATTTTTATGATTGTGCTACAATAACTCAGCAGTTTCGAGTACTTCCCTATTGTATTCTAAACTACTATTAATAAAATCATGGTTTATCTTTGGAATTGGTTGGGATCATAGAAACTAATTAATTAATCAATCACGTCATATTATTTCACAAACGCTTTACTTTTAATTTAAGTATATTTTGTGTCAAGCATTTGGTTTATTTTTACACAAGAATATAAATTGGTTGATTTAATTTTTGCTAGCAACTGTACACAGTTAACAAACGAGACAACTTTATCTCCGAACGTCGCTTTACTTAAAACAAATTAAGAGGCTGCTTAAAACCTCTCTATAGATACTTTATGAAACCTTAAACCAGCATTAAGTGATACTATTTGTAACGCGTATAACACGCTTGAGATATCGTGGGTGTCAGAGATTACATATAAAGATATACCCAACACAAATCGAGAATTGAGAAATAATTGATGCGCCGTATGCTGTATTTAAGATTATAATTACTAAGTTGGGGTTATTAATTTAAATAAATGATTAATCTATTCACACGGTTCTACTTCCTGATATTAATTTTGCGAAGGCACTTATGAGGTGAGATTAAATCAATTTTGTAATGCAAATTAATACTTCTCAAATTGTGCCACGTGTGTTACTTTCATATTGAAAGGTCTCTGAAAGGTCAGTCATGGATTGGCAATGCCCCATATGTAAATTTCCATGATGACGTTAGTCACTTTTCCTAAGTGAAATACTTACGAGTGAAATACTACGATAATTACTTTTAGATATTCTGCTTACGAGAATTATTATACATTAGCTTCTGCCTACGTCTTGGCGTTCCTGCATCTGTCTGCCCGATGCATAGACAAAAAACCCTTTTACTAATAATATAATTTACCTCTTATTAGAGTAAAACAATAAAATTTCGACATTACGTTTACGTCTGCAGATAACTTGCCACTAGATGCTGATAGCATGATAAAATCACAAAGCAAAAAATATTGGGCAAACCTATTACAATTTTCAACTCGCAGCTTTCCATCGGCTCACGTCTCTTAAAAAAGGAAATGCTATAAATACCTATCCAATTGAATTTGAGAACAAAAAAAGGAATTGTTAAGATAACATAAAGCACCGCTTGGAATTTCTTGCAAAGAGTGAAATCACGTGCTTCAAAGGCATTTGGAAGGTCTGAATAGATTTGGACACTAAAATCGAAACACCTAAACGAGCTCTGAATAATATAAACATATTTCACGCTTAAGTAGGCACTATCGGAGTCGTTTTCCTGCTTACTTATCAAGCACTTATTAGCAATTGTGTTTCATTACTCAACAAGATACTCAAACAATTTGCAATGCGGATCAATTGTTTCCAACAACAGCGTCCAGCTTAAGATTTATCTTGGGCTATAAAACTCCCGTTTTATTACCAGCTGTATCGGTGCAAGTGAAATCATTATTGTAGCTTTTTAAGCACTTCAGTACACGAACCGAAAAAGAACGTAACTTGGTGATCAAGGTTTTGGAATGTGTTTGGCTCATAAACGTTTATGTGCTCTTTTAATCTTTAGATTCTTTGGGTTTATTGTGTTTTAACTAAAACGAACCAATTTCAAAACCATAGCATTGGTGCTTACTTATTGCAAAACTATGATTTATAATCGCGATTTTTCGGTGACGTATTTCAATGAATTACCTTATTAAGAAACTTGGAATACTCATTTTGCTATTTTCTATCGGTCTACAAAAAACCGGTACTATCTACTTAGTACAAGCTTTGTTGAGTTTTTTATTTTAATTTTTATGAAAGAACGAGGCAGTAGCAACAAGTAGTAGGCCTAACAGTGAAAGCTGCAGTTTTTGCTGGCTTGTTAGGAGTTAAAAACGATTTCTGCTTTAGTGAGTTAATAAAAACATTCCATTTCCTTGATAAAAAAATATATCTTAGAATGAAAGTTGTAAAGAAAATTTACCCATTGGTGATACTCGTAGTTCAGCTTTCTAAGAATAAAAGACGGATTTGGTAAAAATTAGCGGCTATTCTCATTTCGATTTTGAATACATCGATGAAGGATTGGTATCAAAAAAAAATATTTTTCCTTCCAACAAAAAACTAAATGAACACAACTTGTCATAAATAACGGGTTTTTCTTTTGCCGGGGGCGTCTCCCAACACACCAAACTATAATGATTCCATTTGATGACGTAATTAAAACCTTGTTTAACAGATATAAATTTTAACCATTAAAAATAAAAGTGTGATATTGGTAATATCATCTGATTTCGTTTTGATAACCCATGTGGTAAATGTAAAATACCGCCTTGATTTCACGATGTCAGAACCACCAAACCTGGTAAATGAATACCGATTAAATTCCCAATCGGAATTCTATCCATCCAATCTATCGAGTAACGAAACCGATATAATTCACCGACGCCCACCGACATCTACGAGCGAAATAAGTTATTGTGTTGCAATTTCGTAATTAAGATAAGTGAACCAACGATTTGTTAAACTTTTAGTTAAGTATTACCTAAGACGATAGTAGATAAGTTTAGAAAATTTGGGTTTATGTGATTAATATCTGTTGTCAATGTACATGTATCTCATTAGGTATTAATTTATTTTGCGTTTGAAGTTTCCGAATGAACTTACGCGATTTCACGATTTCACTACCTTTGTCAGTTTTGTGTGATAATTATATAGTGAACTTAATTTTTATGAAATTGATGAAATGAACAAAAGGATTTAATTCATATTTGAAGGTAGATCCTTTGGATCTTGAAGAATATTTATACCATTGCTAAAATCAGTCTAAAATCTCTTTGCCTGTTTGATTTTTCATAAATTCTTTAAAATTTAAAATTCCTTAAAATACAGGAAGCTATCATTATGTCAGCGAAAAATGTTAACAGAGTTGTATTTTGGCTAAAATTCCCATATATCCCAATCAAAAAAGCACCGAATCACCAAGCGGAGAAGGTAATTTGTAACAAAAACACAGAAGTAAAAAAACTTCGGTTACGCTGTGTAAAAAGGAAACGCTTGCACCTGCCTGCCATAGGTGGGCTGCGCCGGCGCAACGGGTGGCGACCGGACCATCGGGATTAAAATATGTTTGGCACATCTCTGGGCCCATGTTTGTATTATATTACTACCATATTGGCGGATTACATTTAAATAAGTTAATAAAGATTTTATGACCAAACTTAAGGTAATACCTAGTTTATTAGTCCATTTCAACCGATGGGAAAAACGTCACTAGTCATTTCCTAGTTATGCTTCCGGCACGAAATGGATCGTTAGGAATGCCTGTGAGCTGGATAATTGTATGCTGGATAATGGGAAAGGCAATGACCATTCCAATAGAACAGTCAAAGGGCAGTATCTACGCTAGCAGGTAGTTAATTCATACGTGCTTATGTAGGTACATAGGTAACTAAAAAGTTTATCAAAAAAAATATATCGTTTTTTTTTGTCATTTTAAAATGCAGACTAAAGATATACTATTAAAATGTTTCTCTTACCATTTCAACGTGGATTACAACCTGAAGTGCCAAAACTTTGCGTAATGCTCTTAAAATTGACCATTTAATCCTAAGACACTTGTCTGTTGCATTGCATTTATACAATACCAAAGCCTACAACTAAATCAGCATTTTACATGAGACAAGTATTTTGATTTTAGTTTCACTTAAACGCAATATCAACTTCTAGTTTCACAGGCGTTGTCAATATTGCAATGATATCCTACACATAATCTTTTAGCTGCGGTTCTCGTGCGCAGTTCGTTCCAGTTATCAGTGCGCTTTAGAGCTCGTTGCCAGCTCCGTCCACCATTATGCAAATATAATTAAATAGACAAATATCATGTTTGATCAGTTTTATTACAATGTTGATCATAAACCCAGCGGGCTGTGGCCTTTGCGTTTCGTCACACTAACCGCCTGGGCCGCATTCCAACTCTCGTACACCAAATACAGCGTCAACTTGTCTCACTCCTCCATTATTATGATACAGATTTATGTCTAGCATTCAACTAAGTACAGCCACTACTTTGTCAAACCGAGAAGAATGCCTTTACGGGCTAAAGGAATGTTTTTTAAGATATAATTACCAGATTTCGTGACTTACTGTATTTTTTGTCGTAATTTATTCTTTGAATTGTTCTTTTGTGAGTAACTCGTTAGATTCCCACTGTGAGTTTACTTCCAAGGACTGCAATATTTTTTGTTTTAGATGTCGATTATGGTTGCTTCATTACTCTCAATATCGTATTATGTTTATCTCTTCCATTGGAATGAATGAATGTATAAAACAATTTCAAAATAGCATAATTCGTTATTTTTATCAATGATGATTTATTAAAACTGAGCCCATTGGTTAGTGATGGTGAAACGTATCTAGCTGAGAATTGGATCATCTGTAACTCTATCAGTGTAAAGATTCGAACCAGTGAAACGTTACGTTTCGATCATTTGCATCAGCAATTCTCAACTACAGCAGCAATAAATCCTCACTGAGATTCATTTATAAAAATCGCGGAATCATTAGCCTACTTTTGTAGTGCAATATAAATGAATTTAAATCTCCAGTGAAGCTGTGAAACTCAATTGAAAGGTCGTCCTCGGTTTCAAGTTCAAGTATGTTTTCTACCATTCCACTTTCTCACATAACCTTTACGCCTCTTGCCGACTTTCCTCTACCTTCGTTACGCAAAATGTGTAAAATAACGTTTGGTATGAGTTAACGAAAGAACAAATATTTTGCAGTATCACTCAAATCATAAACTCAACATTTATTAAGAAAAACGTCTACTTGTGGACCAATCTAGATTGTGTCCAGTAAATTGGAGCACGTATTTCTTTTTTTATCATTCACGGAGATTTTTCATCAGACGAAAGCGAATGAAACTGTGGTCAACCACGAGTTGAACTTAAGATTTGCTTTTTTAGTAAACTATGAATTTTGTTGGCACGACTGACCGAAATGTTATCCTTATTGAGATCAATTTTGTATTTTTTATTCTTTTAAACTAGATCTGCGACTTCATACTTAATCAACGGTTTTTTTTATTACTTTTAGAGTAAACACAATCTAATTCACAAATCTGGGTTATACTGTGGTTATACTGTAACATGACATTTATTGCCCTGCTAATAAGATTGAACGATTTATTACAACTATTTTGATTGATGATAATAATATGCAAGCTTTGTGTGTTTTAATTTGTATAATTAGTTATGTTTTCTCAACAATATTTCGCGATATATTTATTTATAATAGAGTAGAGCATTAAATAGCGGCTTGGAGTTCTTTGTCTTAAATTTTCGACTTCGTAGGAGTTAATGTCACATAATTTTCTTTCTTAAGACAAAAATGCATTTTTGTTAACGAATTATGAGTCATAATAACCTTCCAAGAATGTCTGATGTTGCAGTATAAAGGTGCTAATGAAATTCTTGCTTAACACCGGTGACACGGTATTTTCTTTGGAAGTATTTCTTCGCTTTGTTGGTATTCCTGGAATCTGATTCCATCATTTGAATGACGTTTTTTCGAGAATGTGCACTGATTGTAATTGTTGGAAATAAATGAGTGTATAACATTTTCCATGAAATCTCACGTTCACGTCCCATAAGTATCAATTGTAACGTAATTATTCTGATTTGTCTAATTTTGTATGGGAATTAGCTAGAATAATATGGTGGATAGTACTTTCTTGAGCCGCTAGAATCCTGCTTGGGGGCTTACTTAGAAGTGCTATATTTCCCATTCGAAAATAATTGATCAGGAAACACTGCATTTATCAAATCGTGTGTCATTTGCTTCTTGCTGATTGTCTCACTAGCTAATTAGTGTGATGATGCTATTCGCTATTCTGACGCATTATTGTATTCCGGTTTGAAGGCATGAGAGTGTAATTATATGCAGCCATTATCTTAGTTCCCAAGGTCAGCGGCATGAACTGTCACTAGCTCACAGGGCAGGTGTGCGCATTCCTTTCCCTTCTGTGTACTTGTATAAAGGTGTATGACACCAATATGGACAAATGATGATGGCATTTTTTATACCTCGTCATTAAGTATGTTTATTATTTACACAACATTCAGTTGATCACACACTGTTTGTGATCGCAGAGTATTTGCGATTTCTGTTTCAGTAAATTATTACAGAAATACATTTGCAACCGTAGCTTGTACATATCTATCCTAAAAACGTGCAGCAACGACCATTATTTTTTGCTGTAAAATAGTGCATATTACAACAGCATTAGATTCCATACACAATTAGACATACTGATGTGCCATGGTCCGCTCACATAACTCTTAATCGAGGCTGACATCCCATCGTAATCGTAGGGCTCGATAAAGGACATTGTCAGAAACCGCCTAAAAACCGCCCAAAAACATTAACCCATCATAATTATTTTCTATTTTTTTTAATACATTAAGCACCCTTTCATTCTAATGGACACTTAAGCATTGAAAAATTATATAAATAAGTCTTTTAACGTTTATTCTATAATACTATTACAACTTCCGGACGTTTTGGTGCGTGGCATGGTCTAAAACCTATCAAGTTCCATAATTTTTGCCGATAAAATCTGTACGAGGCATTACCGTACTTTATTGCTGGGAGTCCATGTATAGTGATGTTCCTGCGGCCATCATAGACAATAAAATATCAATTTTGAAAATAAAATAATCGATTAAACTGCTTTGAAGACTAGATTTGCGTTAAAAGCTAAAAAGATATTGACACTATTACAAGAAGCTATCTAAAGTGTCCAACTGGTCGAAGGTCGTAAATAAAATAAAAATAATTAGGACCATAAACTGATATTCATGGTATCATAACTGTAAAAGTGTCAGAATCCGATGTTGAATCCAATGCCAGTTGAAGTGTGAGAAACATATATCAACCTAGTATAGTTGCCAGTCTCTCATAATATATGCCAATGAGGGTTTTCGCGATTGAAAAATCCGCCAGATGGCAATACGTAGACGTGAGGTCCAAATGCTGCATGATTGGTTATTTTTGACATGACATTGACAGATATCCACCAATCATGCAGCATTTGGACCTCGCGTCTACGTATTGCCATCTCGCGGATTTTTCAATCGCGAAAACCCTCATTCATAGCACATGTATAATAATAGACCAAATGAACTTTTATAGATTGTGAAAGAGAAGATAATGATTTTATTATTTTATTAAAATCTTGCCACGAGGTAGTTTTTCAGTAGAAACCAGGATTGGATAATCGCTACAGGCAAGTATCAGAACATTTTATAAATGTACCATCCTAGACCGCATCCCACTTAACATCAGGTGCGATTGTGGTCAAATACCTGCCTTGTTATGCATAAAAAAAAAAAAAAAAAAATATTTTTAATCGATTATATCCTTGTGAATCGTTTTAATAAATTGTCATTTTACTTTTTCAATTAAAACTTTTTCAATCCCTAGTCTTGTCAAACTGTCATAATGTCAACAAATTATAAATGTCACGTCAGTTGACTCAATTTCAGTCTTCTGTGCGTTTATTGTATTTTTATTTCAATGAAATAGTGCTAAAGGGTTAGTACTAAAAGTGAAAGCCTTTTTTCAGAAAGAAAACCAATGTGGTGCCCTTATTATTCATACTGTTTGAAAGTTACAAGTCAGTGATACAGAGTTGCCGACATTATAACTCCGTAGTGATACCATACCAAAGAAGAAGTTTTCCTAAACACTTGTGTTATTTTTATATGTGATCAAATAAAAAGGATTAATTCTACTGCTCAAATGGAATAACTTATCCCAAGAGACCGAATATAAAAAAAAACCTCTCCATAGAAATTATCACCATCACGAGGATTTGAATTTTTTTGAGAATTTGATATTGGTCCTGTAAGAAAAGTAGTTGTATTTCAGTAGTAGAATCAACCCTTCTTGTTTCATCAGCAAGAGTAACTATAAAAACGCCCTGTAGGTAGGTATTATTAAGCTGAAGAGTTTGTTTAGTGTCAAAGACTGTCACACAGTGTAACTTAAATTGGCATATTATGATAATGAACAAAAAAACTTAAATAAATATTTATGTTAATATTTTTTCTATTTATTTATTTTCCCAAAGCTTCACAGTGACAGCTGAAACAGCAATACTGTTGTAAAACTAAACTTGGAACAAACTGGTACAAATATTTTACAAATTAAAATAAAACCGCATGTTGCTTTACTTTCTCGTATAGGTAATAAATGTAATTAATGGCTAGATTATTAATGTTACTTTGTTACCCTCAATAGTGAGGAGATCTTATAAAATGGTAACCCTGATTTTCATTGTCATTCAAGTGCTCTTTCTTCGCATAGGCTTCTGTGATTTGGCCAAGGGCCACACACATTGCGATAACATTATGCGACATTGATTTGACAGCAGCGGAGTGAAGTCTTGCGACTATGCAAAATGATACCCTGTAATCGTAGCGCATATAGACATAGACGGGGCGGGGCACATAGCTCGTAGAGCTGATGGCCGCTGGGGCAGGAAAGTTCTTGAGTGGCGACCACGAGCCGAAAGACGTAGCGTGGGCAGGCCTCCCACTAGGTGGACCGACGATCTGGTGAAGGTCGCGGGAGGTGCCTGTATGCGAGCGGTGCAGGATCGGTCTTCGTGGAAATCCTTGGGGGAGGCCTTTGTCCAGCAGTGGACGTCTTTTCGGCTGAAACGAACGAACGAATGATACGTATTACCACTATTTACCAGACATTACTATTTATTGCATACTCGCCGGATTACACGTAGGAGCACGCGCGTTACAGCTTCGGCCTTGCATTATTATAAGATCTTGTTCCGCCCTTTTACGAACTTCCTCCGTGAGGATATCCCCGCCGAATTCTATGATGAACCTATCAAAAGTCATATTCTGCTATGTCAACCCACCACAAGGTGGACCGACGACCTGATAAAGGTAGCGGGAAGGCGCTGGATGCAGGCCGCTACCAACCGTGCGATGTGGAAGTCATTGGGGGAGGCCTATGTTCAGTAGTGGACGTCCTGTGGCTGAAATGATGATGATGATGATGAAATGAATGAAAATGACAAATCTTCGAACGTGTATAATACCGTGCCAAAGTAATCATATAATTTTGACACCTTAATAACTATTGCCGTTTTTGTTGTAAAGATCATGCAGCGCTACTTGCGGATATTATTGGAAAGAAAACTATGTGGGCTCTAGATCTGAAGCCGCTTTAACGAACACTAAGTGCTCATACAATGCGGCGTATTTTCTTCCAGTCTTTAGTCAGGACTTTAGTCGAATTGAAACCCCGGTTGAACGTGATATAGCCGCACTAGAATACGATGCTTTTTTGCATAATCGCAAGACTTCGTTCCGGTGTCGACCGAATGTTATCATGATGTATGTGGCCCAGGGGTTACCGTAGCCGCTAAGGTTTGAAACTTCTTGCTTAAAATATTGTAGTCTTTGGCATAGACTACGACGGTAGTCATGGAGATAGGAGTTTGTTATCTCGTGTCAGATGTAAATGGTGAAAAGAAAACTCATGATTCGTGTTATTTTTATGCAATATGTAGGTATTTTATAAAAGTGGAACCCCGAGTGATCTCCAAAACCCATTCTATTATTATATACGATTCGGCTTCGATATCTATAATACAATAGGAGTTTATTTCATGTGTCAGATGACAAGGGTGGAAACAACCTACGATTCATGTTGTTTATTTACGTGCAATATGTGGGCATATTATAAAAGTGGAATGCCGAGTTGTATTTCTAAAACTTGTTCTATTATTTTATACTATTTGGCTGCGACTCGGCGTGACGACAATACAAAACATTTTTCGCGAATCGGTGTTCATACATTCACACAATACATTAGACGCCATGTTGTCATAAACGACATAATTATAAAATCGCTGTGATTTAATATTCTTAATCATTAATTTTATGGCAAGTGTCCATCAGGAATCATTGTTCTTACACACAGAATCGTATTATTTCGCTTTCGGGTAGTAATATGTCAAAATTGTTGGTTCTTAGGCGAACAATGTATGGAGAACGAACATTGTCCTTTCCAACACGCCAAGTGGTCAGCACTCCTATATCCGATTTCGCAGCAAATATTTCATTCTATATTATGTTAATTTCTCAAAGCTTCTGTTGACTTTTAAGGCGGACATGCCACATTTATGGTTTTGGTCTCTTTAATAGCCATGTTATTGCCTTACCGCGTTTGGATTTATTATTATGTTTGTTTCGTAACTTACGTTCTCACTCTTCGTCTAATTCATCAGTTTTGAAATATTGACTTATAAGAATAGTATCATATTACATTGGCTGCCCATGTGTCTATTGTGGGTCAAGTTTATTATGCATTTATTAATGGTTATTATGATTGACTACCTCAGATTTTTTATTCATTAACTTTTATTGAAACTGCATATGAATAAATGAAAGCGAGTTTTCTAAATATTTATGAAGTTGATAGAGGCTTTACACTAGTCAATTACTATAAATCTCCAACATCAATCGAATAGGTATTATACCAAACATTAACTTCACTTAAAAAATGAGCACATAAAACGATTACAACCAAAACAAGATTATTAAGAGTAATATAAACCCGTCCCATTCAAGTTAAAGCGAGCCATTTATTTGAATTTGATCCGATAATGACTTAGTTTATTTGATTAACATATTTGGAAACAATGTCGCTTTATTTATTGCTTCATTCCGACTTAAATTGTGAAGACAAATGGCAGATTAATTCGATTTGTATCAACAAACCCGACTGTTACAAATGGCGAAACAGCTATCGTATGGGAGAATTATTATAATAATTCACATTGTATTCAAAAATTCTGTGGCGTGTTAAGAAAAAAACATGGCCTCGGATTTCTCGTTAGCCATTGCGTGCCTCGGGGCACTGTTCACACTTTCTCACGAGTTTAAAAATTGTGGATCTCATAGTCTGTGTGTCGATTCGCGTTTTTTCATTCTATTTTGTGTGTGTTTCGGACCGAGTTGATCTGCATTGTGATTTGTGGTCTAATTGTTTATAGCCATACTTCCAAGGTTTCTAGCTGAAGAATCTAGCTGAAGTATTTTAACGGGTAATATCGTAGTTACTTTAAGGCTGAGTTACACCATCTTACTTTAACTTTGACAAACGTCAAAAACCTGTCAAACTCCATACAAAAACACCGATTATCGTCAAAGTAACGGTCAAAGTTACGTGGTGCAACTCAGCCTAAAAGGTGCTACATCTCCACCATCAATTAAAATTGTAAGACTATTCTTTATTGCGATCGCATTAGGTAGGTAAGTAGCTATCACATTTATTAAATATTTCTAACATAAGTGGATTGCTAATAGCTATTATGATATTCCTCTGAGAACCCGTTTTATAACGAGCTGGAAGATATCTATAATTCTCATTTCCCAGTATTTATCGGTATCAATAACTCAATATTCTAACCATTCGCACGATGAAAATAACCCATCTAATTACGTAATTTATTCTTAGAATCTAAACACGTATGCTTGTGAGCTTGTCTGCTAATTATAGTACAGTCCGCCTCAAAAACGTTAACATCCTTTGTATAAGACAGTTAAAAAATAAGTATTCTAAGTATTCCAGTGGGTTGTTAATATTAGCTGTTAGTGTTAAACTACCTGCTCTAGCTAGAGCTACGTGAAGAAGATCTCAACTTAACATTAAGCTTTAACCGCCTCTGTAGTTTAGTGGTAAGACCACCTGCTTCAGACGCAGAGGTCCCGGGTTCGATTCCCAGTAAGGGCAGATTTTTCTGTTCGGTTTGGTTGGTGGTAGGGCTTGTTCTAAGTCCGCCTGGCTAGCTACCACCATCTTACCTAAGTCTGTCGCCATAACAACAATATTAACAGCATTGTTGTGTTCCGGCAGTTAGAGGTAAGATAGCCAGTTCCTCCGTGGTTGAGAATTCCGGGTGAAGCTCGCTTCCACCTTCGGCCTGATCATCACTTACCATCAGGTGAGATACAGGCCAAGAGCTTCCTCGTTGTGGATAAAAAATAATAATAATAATAACTCCTATAAGTTATCGTATTTCAGTATCTGAATTAAAAAGTGAAGGAACTTAATACAAACCTCTCATCTTAGTTACTGAAATCTTGATTGCTGATTTTTCGTCGGCCGATAGTTTAGTCGGGCAGTTGATCAGTATGGGCATGTATGGGAGTGCGCACGCCGCACACTACGCCGATTCGATTTGGCCGATTCTTCATACAATTTGAAATCGGGCACAACTATCGGTGTGCGCCTACTCTTAAAGTATCCGTCAATGTCAATTAATTCGCAATCAATGCAGTGCAAATCTTTGTCACGTCTTCGTTGCTATTTCTGGGTCTTGACTGTACTCGTACTAGTAAAACATGTTCTCTTGTAGTTCTATTGTTTCGAATGTAGCGTCACTCCGCCAATTACGGTGCATGTTGTTAAGAAGCTAGCTAATTTGCACATAGGTTACTTACGTACTAACGCCCGTATTCACAAACTTTACTATGAGGTCTCACAGTGCTGGTCACAGAGCTCTATTCAACGCTGTAAGTTCGATTTGCTGCTTCAATTTAGCAAGCATCGTTTGTGAATACGAGCGTTAATATTTGAGATCAAATTATGAAACATTTATTTCGCAATTAACACCAAAATGAGCAAATAAAAGATATTTTATAATAGATTGATTGACAACTTACTATATCAATAAAATGATTTAATAAGTTTTGTACACGGTTATTTACTTGTAAAAATAATTTATTGATTGTTTTGTCTCTTATTACGACAGCTCAAACGATCCTATTATTTCAGAAAGTGACAAAAACAATGTTCAGTGTTAACTAATTTGACCGTTAGTTTTTATTCAGTTGGTTAGTAATGATAGTCATGAGCTCATCATGGCGGATTGAATCTCATTTTAATATGCATTAAAAATTAATTGTCAAAACTAGAAGCTATGAAAAAAGTAATGGACGGTTTCACTTACCAGCCTTCAGGCGTTAAACAGGTGCTAGTCTGTAATTATGTAGATTGTTCTGTGATATTGAAAATGAGTATCAAACTGGATATTTGGCGTATCGGACGCCCACACACTATTATTATAAACACCAATTACTATTAACTATCGGCTTTAAAGATCTTTTCATAAACTCACGTCAATTATACCGTTTTTGGAAAATAGTAGATACTGTAAAACAAATTAAAAATTACACGCTTTGACGCTCCCGCGCGTAAATGTGCTAATAGTGTTGTCCAAAAAGATACGGCACCATCGATATCGAGGTTACAAGTATTAGCACTTATGACCACATTCTCGCTTCCTGTAGAAAGCGTACGCAAATAGTCAAAGCAAATAAGAAACGTATCTGCTAATGAAGCCATCGACAATTAATGACGGTAGAGTTACAATACCATTACTTATTCGCATGACAACCTCTAGATTACATCTCGTCTGTAATTACTTTTGAAGTTATTCATGGGAGGATACCGGCTGGCTTGTGAGCGAGATGCGTGCGGTAAGCTCTATAATAAGCCGAGATAAATCATGGGGCAAACACGGAAAACAATTAACTGAAAATAACAAACAATTTGCTTGACCCGCGCCAACAAGATATCAATCTTTCAATCAGATGTCGAACTATTTTTCAAAGTGTGGGCGCTGATAGACTTGCGCAAAGTTCACGAGCTTATTAGAGGTTGGTAATAAAACATAATGATGTTTATGAAAGTTATCGACAGTATAGCTAAAGTGTAAGTACTTCGTAATCTCGATAAGTGCTCTACAAAGTGATCTTATTAGAATGATACAACCCGAGTCCGAGCACGAAATACAGTGGAACAGTCAGTCTGAAAATTATTATGTTCCCGGATGTGATAATTATCTACCATAAAAGATTCAGAAAGAAGACATCTAACATAAATGTCTCAGACGCACTTCAAAATGCCTAGGATATTTTAAAACTGCCTCCTTACTAGTATCATGATATAAAATGGTCAAAATATTGGATCAACTGATATTATCTAGCGTTCTTTAATTAAACAAACTATTGAGTAATGTGGGTGTGGTTACAAAATTACCTTATAATGAAGTGGTTGTCTCATAATGAAATCATTACACCTGTATTGTTATTATACTGTTTCTAATAAGTTTCGTTGGCAGATCTGATTCGCGTCCTCATTATCTTGTGTGCAATGCACCTTGTGTAATTAAACAAAGCTTGTTTTATTCGGCGATTGGCACAATCAACGAATCTTGCTTAAAGCACGTGCTTAATTGTTTCGTTTATTATAGCTGCACATGATCAACCGTAAAGCTTCACAAGTATTTCTTCGAATCCTATTCTAAGGCCCTGGTAAATACGATAGCATCGAAGGATTTAAAATGGTCGGAGCCGTATAGTTGCATACCACGACATAGTGTAGTGGGACAATAAATTGCCCATTGACCAGCCAAGATTATCGATAACTCTGACAGGCCACACTACTCTTCTTATTATTTGCTGCTTGATTAATATTATCTTTACAATTATTCCCGCTGTTTCATAAGTTATAAGCTAGTGTTTTATCATATTTAAATATTCTGCGCGCACATTCAAACAAAATTATGATCGCTTATAAATATTTATGTGAGCTCTCACAAAACATCTGGTCGATGTCATTCATAAATGATCATAATAAAGATAAATTAAGTTAGAAGTGACTTAGCGGATCAGAATATGGAATTTATGTTAATGGATGCAGGTTGACCCGATTGTTATTGACTTTACATATAAGGTTGTTGATACATTTGCGAATAGCTAACTGTTTTGGGAAATATTTGCTGAACCATAATGTAATAACGGAATAATCTAAATTCTGAACGCAGAAGTGAAAAAACGCTGAAATGAAAAAATATGGAACAAGATTTTACTAACATGTATAATGTCTTGAATCAGATTCCTAAGTACCTATAACGTAAATTGCATGTTTTATTGTGCGATACTGTAAAATTCCATCCATCTCAACCAAAAAAGGTCACGAGGAAGGTTCCGCGTCCTCGTTACAGCAAGGAGGTTTTCTAGTTGTAAAGTAAAACGGACAGTAAAATTTTAAGGTAATGTGCATTTCTATTCCATGAATATCCTAACCAGAACTTATGTCCTCAAACATGTTCGTATCGTTTTGAAATCGAAACTGGTTCCGTTTTGCTTTCAGTACCTACCCATGTCTTCTGCCACTAAACCAAGCTTTCTAAACCTAACACCAGCTTGTGTTAGGTGCCTGCAAATAATTTGTCCCTAAACAGTGGTTTTGACCTTTAGATGTGATACTACTATTTGTGCAGGATGAAAGTTTGTCAAATATGTAATTTTTTTGAGTCTAGTGAATCGTTTTCTGATGGTGTGAAAATTCTAAATCTACAGCGTAGCCATTTTGGGTAATTTATAGCCCAAGAGAACTCATTCGAGAAAACTCAGAGCTTTTGTTTAAACTGCAGAATTAACGTTTAGAATAGATTTATCTCCTCATTTTCTTGTGAGCTCAGCTTATTCTGGCTCTGAACTCTTCCTTAACAGAATTATTTCAGTTTCACATTGATTTTATTCCAGTTCACTCATTCAGAATTGATGTTTTGATTATGTGACGCTCATTTAAAACTGATGTTTTGAATAAGTTAAATTCTATTAGGCCAAAAGTAACATTGGAATTTTTTTATGAGATAATATTGGCACTAGTCTCAAATGAGAAGAGAAGTTATAAAGCAGGGACAAGTACAATCTAAATCCAGAAAACGACAATCACTTCTCGTATTTACCGCGTGGCTACATCATTCAAATTTATGTATCTCGATACGTAATCACAGTCATTCAATATGTGTGTAACGGTGTTCCACTAGCTAACACACGTTGGCCTATTTCGATACTGCAAAATCGGATGTTAACGTTTAGCGTACTTTGTAAAAGCTGTTCGTTTGTTTATCGATTATCTTTCTTTTGATTTGATTATAATTATAATGTTTAGAATATTATCTTTTCCATAATAGTGTACGCTTACTTCACAACGTTAAAGTTTAAGATTCAAAATCTTGTAAATACGTCCATTTAAATATGTTAACGAGGAAAAGAAACACGGGAATTCATTCCCAATTTAATTTACATATCACATAATATTTTCACACGGAATCGTAGCTAAAAGCAATATGGCGGCTTTATCTGAAAGATGCAAATCTGAATATTACTTACTTGGATTTGCAAATGCTTTCTTTTTGTCGTGCCGTATTCTCTCATCGGAGTTTATATCGTGAGGTCAATAATTCCGTAGATATGTGTATTTGATTGTATGTCTTCTATTCTATCAACTGAATCTTTTCTCTTTAGCGGTATATCTGGGATTGTTTCGAAGAGATATTTGTGTTAATAATCTTCATTCTTAGTACGTTTTGTTTTGTCTTCACTATTCATAGCTTACAAACGCATACTTCACTCCAATTGGTTTTGTGAGAAAGAATAGGGAAAGGACCGTTCCTCCTTCGGATATTTTGAAGAGTATTTTATTCGTATTGTATTCAAAGTTAACCGAATCCGACTACGTAATAACTTTAAAATAAAGTAAGTAGTACTTGATCTTAATGATAAAAATTGCATAATTAATATGTTAATCTCATGCGCATTTTAAGTGGTACCCTAAAACTAATTAACACTATGCATTTAGTGATCATTAACTTGTGTTTTACGTAACTTACGTTTTATTGGAGGAATCTGATTTTATGTCTTTTTGGGCTCGCCTAAACCTGAATGTGGATTAGTATAATGACACGTGTTAAACACGCCTAAAGTAGAACAACTGCCCAATTAGAAACATCAAATCAAGAAATCGTTAATAATTAAGTTTGAGTTAAATTCTATCCAGAATAATAAATACTTTATGAATATAATGTAGTTAAACATCAAGAAACTTAGGTAACGAACGAGCCTATTAGAATTTATTATAATGTAGTCACAGTAATTTTAAAATTAAACAGATTCACTTACAGAGCTTCTTATATGCCTTGTGGTGGTTCAGTTCAGATAATTTTCGACTTTATCAATGGACTAAATAACTTGCCAAACATTGTGCTTGCTCATTTTGAGCTGTGCCATTCGCCCAGATATCTATAGGACTTGGTTCCAACATTACGTGCTTATCCAAAGTTAACCGGACTGCATTCTTCTAAGTAGAGCATAATTACGATAGCCCCAACCGTCGGGCAATAATGGTCTGTCTAAAACGCCACGCTACCTGTTCCTAGCGTAATGACTGTAACTGGACTGCTTCTGGATACGAAATGAGCTGAAACGAAACTGAACATGCAAGAAGATAACTGTTCTATTTGCTATTGCCGAAGCGATAACGTGCACGCCTCTAGCGGGTGAAACACATTGATGTGAAAGTTTAGCTTAGTTTGCAACAATGCAATGAAGCGAGTATTAACATTATGTTATTTAGATAGTTACAAAGAGTTGCATCTCAAACTAAATTTGAAATAACTCGAAGAAATCGGAATTGAATTAAAAATGGTGATTTTTGTTTTCTTTTATTTATTAAACTAAATAACAGCATTGAACTGTACATACATGTGCAGAAAGATACTACTTAAAGAAGTTTCTAAGAAATATGGTCATTATTCATTATAACATTCACTAAATTTGAATTTCATGGCCCGAAAATTTATGATTAATTCATTTAAAGCCTTGTCTATAATATTATTATGTATTTCATTAAATGCCAATAAATGATTACGCATAAACATAAAATCTGCAAAGTTTCCAAATAAACATTGATTGATTAATTAAGATTTTGATTAATTAATTTCGCGGAAGTGATTGATTCAAATTGAATATTTATAGTGTTACATCGTAACCGATGCGTGAAACTTAAAAGCTTCAATTAAGTATTGCTTAATTGGTTTATTCCATAACTCATAATGCTGAAGAATTGAGTGCGAACTTAGAATAAGGTGAATGGCAATCTTCTAGTTCATTTTGTCCACAAAAATAATGCAAGAGTTTAGTTTCCAATCAGTGATACAGGTTATCATCTCTCTACAACTACATAGAAAACTAGTAAAGCAAACTTTTTGCAACCATAGTGCTTAACTAAATTGTTAACCATCACCGTCCGATTCATCCTTACTTATCTGCGTTCTTCCAGACATGCCGCGAATGCTACCACGTCGTCCATGTAAATGTGCCTATCCTGTGGAATTAGAGTAGGGACTAGGGATGCATCGGTTGCTCCTTTATTAATACCGGTATCACCGGTTGATATTTTTAATTGCCACATCCTTTTATAAAAGTAATTTTAAAAATATAGTTAAAACTTCTTTACTTCTACCGATTAACGAGGATTACAGACAATGTTTATGACCCATAATGTTTTTTTTTGAAAATTATATATGTAATTACATCTCTATGTAACTAGTGCCGCCACCTTTGTGAAATGCATCTGCTTTTTTGTGATAATAAGTTATGTTTCTTTTTTTTCCATTGTAGATCAGACGAAATGGTGATAAAGTAACCTAAACAAACCCTGATTTATTACCCTGCGAAAAAGCAAAGATAATTTGTTCTAAATTACATGGAATTTTATAGAACTGAGTGTCGGTATCGGTATCACCAGTCGCATCCCTAAATTCAAGTTGTTTAATCGCGTCTGGATTGCCGTTTTACATTTGGTCAGATTGTACGTTGAATATGTAGTTGCTGGTAAAATGTTAATGGATCGCTTCCTTATGAGGCGAGAACTCGAGCAGGAGCCTGGGAAATGTCCGTGTTTGTATAGAAGGGCACTATTGTGAATTGCTAATATTCTTTAGAGCACTGACAATTATTTGGTTTTGGTAAGGTATCTATCGATATCGATAGATACCTTACCAAAACCAAAACCTCGACCTTTGACAGAAATCGAACCTCAATAATATTATTGAGGTTCGATTTCTGTCAAAGGTTTCATCATAATTTTACAAAACGCACATACGCTTGTTACCTACTATCAATATAGTAAAAGAAAACGTCAGAATGTTGATCATCATATCAGTCACAGGACGTCCACTGCATAACATAGACCTCTCCAAATATTTCCAAATCGCCCGGTTGGTAGCGACCTGCATCCAGCACCTTTATGAGGTCGTCGATCCACCTGTGGGTGATCAAGTTCACTCTAAAGTTATGCTTTTCTAGTAATAAATTATTACTTGTAAATTGACTATTTAGTCGGATCTAATAACTCATCATTCCGACGATAAGCGACAAGTCCATATATTCTCTAGATTTTATATCATGTCCTTCGCTTCCTGTTTCATAAATCTGCGATTATGCTGCACGCCTAGGGAACTTATTACCTATTTAAGCTTGACCATTACTTTTAACGTTTCATCGACATTTGCATCGGTACAACTCGTAAATGATATTCAACCATTACTCAAATAATTTCACAGAAAAACAGCTTCTATTTTAACGTGTGAAGTCACATGATTTGAATGCATTCGTCGAGTTATCCGATGACAGATGTTTATCCGATACCCATAAAGTAGGCATGTAAATCCTCAAGCTGCGAACAAGATTTGTTTAATTTAATAGAATTAGTTATGGCATTGCTGTCACATTAGCAGGCTGATTATGGTCTTAATTTCTGCCCTATAGGGTTAAGCTGCGGCCATCTTCAATCTGAGCTATTTCTTGCTCTATAAGCGATAATCTCTCACGCTTTCAAGATTGTAGTATTGAACCATTTGCTTGCAAAATAAGACTATTCGCAGCTCTATTTATTTCACTTCCAATAAATTTAGTTCATCCGACTGGTCACCGTTGAACTTCTTTCTTTGTATCATTATGCTGTCTAAGAATGCAAGTGCATGTGCAAATAGAAATGATACTGAATCAAGACTAGGAGCTGATTCAATTTAAGAGTTCCAGTGGCGGTGTCACGTCGATAGCATCTAGATAGCATCGGTTCGCGTGCCGATCGCATCAGCGCGTTCCTCTTTGGCTATAGTTGGTGACAAGTAGTGCAGCGATAATGAAACTATCGAGTCAATTGGTCTTGTGATGATAGAATATCGAAATACTTATGAATATGTATCGTTGATACATTAATTTGGTATTTTCAACTTGATTCTGTGCCGTTGTACCGCTAGAGAAGATGCTTGTACTTCTTGGGCTATCAATAAACAATTTTTTATTCATTATTTTACTAAGATCAGATACCATTAGCTCTGTGAACAATAAAAATGTATAAATACCCAAGATAACGTTAATTCATTTTTGATGATGAAAATTGATGTTTAATTCAGATATCGAAAATCAAGAAACATCACTAGAATGACCACGAACATGACCGTTGCGTTTAATGTTAACTGTTTATTAATTCAATAATGATGTTATTGGAATCATTGAATCTTGTCCAGTCAATAATAGAATTCATGTAAAATTATTGGCGTTTTTATTAGGAAATAAAGCTGGTGAATTTTAATATAATATATTATGGTTAGTGAAATTAATATCTCTGACTACAACGTAAATGGAATAAATGTATGCAAAAATAGCATCATCATCAATGTGACTAATAGTGAAAGTTTTGTATATAGGTACATTGACCCTGCTATAAATATGGTAATTATGAGATCCTTTGATATATCCGGTGGGAAATATTTAATAGATTGAACTAAGATACATTAATTTTAAAGTTACATAATTATTTATCTAATGAAATACACAGTCACTGATTCCACGGCCCAGTAATATGTTTCAACACCTTAAAATGACGTAGCGTGCTTGAGTGATACCCATATACATCATTATTATGTAAATATTAGCGTATTTATGAACAAAAATTATCGCAGTCATAAACCATTTCGAGCACAGCAAAGCAATTTGTATGCAAACTGCGGCGATTAACGTTTTTAATAATGGTCATCCCATTCTCACCTTTGAGGCTTTAAATTACGACAAAAATGTCTGGTAGGAAGTATTAATTGACTGATTAAGGATAAACGAATAAATATTTCGCCGCCTCTTTTCATTTTTGTCGAAGGTCATTACTCTAACTTCTAAGTTTCTAACCAAAGATTTTCACAACCAGTATTGTCTTATTGACTTTTTTAAACGCAGAACAAGGCAAGTATTTGACCGCAATCGCATCTGATAGTAAGTGAGATGCAGTCTAGGATGGTACATAAAGTCTCTAGCTGTTCACATTATGATTCTTAAATGTATCGTCCATGTATGTAGTAAGTTCTCTATTCTAAAGCTTAATTGATAAGTGTGTTCCTGTACATTGTCATCTCCCAACCGAACACAAGATTCCAATTCGACCCATGTACCAGAAGTGCAATCCTCGCACTACCAAATTAGGGTTTAGATGTTCGCAATTATGAAGTCTTGTATACTATGATAGCTCACGACTAATGCACTGACCTTTTGCTCTCAGATGAGGGTATTGCGTAAACATGCAAATCGTTCGAAGATGCGCCGAGAACCTCTTTATGTAAACACTTTCACGACCATAAACTGATGGGGAGATAAATTCATTATTTCTAATACGTAATGGCGTAGCTTTAGGTGTGAATATGAGTCGTCAATTGTTTGTGGTTTGGATTTCACGAGATTGATGATGATCTTTTTGTGAAGCTATTGAATCATCACCTGTCGTTATGTAGTCCATCGTGATTAGCGACTAACAATCGTGAGAATTCTAATGAATTTGGATTTTTTAAGCTAGATGCGCAGTGAAGGCGTTTCGTCAGATGCTTTTTGTAACTATTTTAACTAAGGCTCAGATTTTCTTTGTTTTGTTCACATCAAAAGATTTAACATAAAATCTCGAAAGCTACTTGCAGCTGAAATAGTACTAAAATATACTTCATGTGAAAATCCGTTGTTGATATGAGTAAGACACCGTTTTTGAATTCTATGGAAAGAAGTTGCCTTAACTTGTATTATATCTTAAATCTTTAATACATCCCGAAGCAATAAATCACTGTGGCGTATTCATTTGACTTCCCATGAAGATAATGCGCCTTAATAACGTAAATTTAAAATCAATGAAGACACAGCGGAAGACATTACACAACGGCTGTCCTTAAATGGTGGTTTATGGGGTGTACCCGTCAAACTATGCAGCATGTTGCATTGACGATAGCATCAGAAAATTCAAGTCACCCGCCTGATCACCTGATAGATACCCACTTACAAGAGATAACCTAACCTCATGTCTAGCCGTATATTTATTAGTCCCCCTTCTACTGGGTGGCTTTTTCTCTCTTCCAACATTAGCACTGAAGCAAAGTTGAAGATTTTATTCAGGACTAAGGCCCTTTCCAGGTCGCTTATACGCGTCCTAAGTATAGCTTGCCCTACTACCACTTCGGGACAACTTGTGGACTGGCTGAGAAAAAGTAGCAGAAGAAACTCAGTCAACTTTATTAAAAAGCAAATATTTATAACCCTTTTACGAACGAAATTGTTGCCACTTTTTGTTGAGAAATACACACTCGTGTCTTGAACGTTGAATGTGACGAAATTGCACGGGAGTTTGCTAATAAAAGGGAACTTAAATCATGTCGGCAGAATTCAAAGGAATTTCAACTTTATGCTTGTTGTTTTACGATTGGAATTCCAACAGTGAAACGTTCAAGTTTCTTACACCTGTCTCTAGTAAAGGATCAAGAAACATTAATCTGGCTCATGACTGCGGTTAATTTGAAAAGGTTCCATGTTGTTCCCACCGTCTCTTGTACGTAGGGCGTTGTTCGAGTAATTTAATTAGATCTTACGATAAAGCTGAAATGCCAGGTTGTATGAGACCCGTTTTAGTTTGACAGTAAACTTTTATTAGAATTGTGAAAAAGCTTTGGTTGCTTTATGGACTATTGTTTAATGTAACAACCTGTTGTAACTCAATGTCAAAACGTTTATTGTCGGTGTATAAGGGCTCGTTCCCATGGCAAACCATTTTTGCGGGATTCAGTAACTCAGAATCGCGCGAAACTCTACTGTGGTATGATCACACCAATTTTATTTATTTATTTATTTATACTTCAATGCCAATTCACACGTGAGTTTGAAATTCGAATTCCAAACTCGAACGGATCGATTTTTTGCGGGACACAAACGGGATGTTCATGTGAAAGTTAACATTAAAACACGTATACTATTAGACGGGATCCTGCAAAATACGGGATGTCTGCATGGGAACAAGTCCTAATACGTGACAAAACTAAGATTCCTTTTTGTCAATAAACACAAGCGCTCGGCTTTGAAATTAATTCCGTCTCACGCATGTTATTGTAGAACGAAATAGATTCACGCGCGTGTGGCCATTACAATAAACCATCGATCATGGCTGCGCTTGCGCCGCTCATCGCCGTTAGCAAAGCAAATCGAGAGGAGGATGCGGAAACAGATGGGAATGATCTGTGAGATAGCTTCAGCTTATCGGGCCGTGATTCCTTACAAATAGCTGTGGAATTCTAACGAATTGATTTCGATCCACTCCAAAATAAACATACCTGACACCTGCTTGAAACGCTTCAATTTTGTGTAGTAGTAAGTGTAATAAGGATAATTCCTGGGTAAAAAAGTTCGTCAATTAATTCATGAAAAAATACTCGACACGTATTTTTCACTTTTTCAAACTAATGAAAATTGAAAGAGATAAAGGGCGCCAAATTTCAAAAGAAGAGGCCTGTGACGTCAAGGAGTGCTAAAAGTGTAGTACTGTGTGACGTCACGCGAAATTTCAACACATCATAACTTGTTTGATTGACCAATAAAAAAGTGTGTCCAATATTTTTTAAATAAGTATAACTGACGGACTAATAGTATTTTTTTTTAAGAAACTAGCCTATTTGATCTATATCTTTACGTTTATCATTACAAACATCTAAGTCTACTTTAAATACTATTAGCACTTCAAATCAATTATATGAATATTAAGCAAGTCATTTAAATGAAATTACTAACTGAACCAATTTTATTGTTGAATCATGATTTTATCTTCTAAGTAACATTCAGTTTTATGCAACAAGTGATTATATTTGAATTAACAATGCCGTTTATTTGATTTGTACTATCGTGTGTTTGATTGAATAACATTATGTAAGCGATATTCTACAAAGGTTTTAACGTCCAGTTTAGGGATTCTAAATTCCTTATCTAATCTTACGTTTCACAGGAAGAGCATGCTTACATTCGTTGGGTGTTCCACAGTATTGTGTTCAGCGAACGTGCGCAGGAGTGCTCAGTCCGTTAAACAATGGCGATGGGTAACTGCAGCGGTATTACAATACGAATTCCTAACGAAAATTATAGTTTTCCACGCCTGTCTGGTCCCTTTTCATTATAATGCCGTGTGCAAATTGCTGATGGGCACACGTTAAATGGTAAGCTTGCGGTATTAATACAATGCAGTGTCTACAAACTTGCTATTTTATCTTACGTCTTTCGCGTTCGGAGAAGTCGTTAGCCATTTCTCGCGGTGCCAATGACTTTATGAGTTCCTGTTCTGTAAATACGGGCGCTAATAAAGGGAAAATTACGTACATAAACAAAACATCTGAAATCATTTCTCAAATATTAATCATCTAAATAATTACTGGTAACAAACACATCATTTTAGATTGTCCTGCCACAATTACAAACTAAGACCGCGGCTCAAACAAAATGTGCTCATTTATGCAGATTACTTCTTTAAGTCGCCTCCAGGCTCCATAAAGATATAACTGGCGCTCCAGTGGTACTAGATTTGTATTGCATTGCTCGTTAAATATGTAAAAACATGGTACGAAGCTGTAATAAACCATAAAAATGACGTACGCAATCGCTTGCTAGTCCTGTACGTACATAGTAAAGAACTTTTACTGCTTGACACTCGCACAATAACTTAATAGCTGCTTCAATGCTTAATTTATAGTTGCGCTTAGTCCGCCTGGATTCTTTCACAGCTGCGACATGAAACATTAATGTTCGATCTTACAGAAATGTTTCTTGTTAGTTTTTAGTCGGGACATTCATAAAGTCTTATGACTCAGGCTTCATTTCATCGTTACATTGTATCTAATTAATGGATTCTGGCCTGTTTTATACCGCCCATAAATTCGATATGAAATAATATGAATATTAGAAAACCGTATTATAATTACAAATCTGCTGTAATACCCTACTTTCTACATTATGAGAAACCATTCTAATAGGATTAAGGCTTCCATCCACCTGTGTGTATGGTGCCCTAGTGATCGTAATGCTGTTAACGGCTTAGTTGGACTGTGATCAAGAAAAAATATAATCATAATTTTTTGCTTTTCTTTAGACTTCGTAAATGGCTTTCACCACATGGAAGTACTATAATGATTATTAAAATTATATTCTGTTTTGACTTATGATATCAATAAATTATCTCATTTGAGTTTTTATGTTCTTAAATTTTACCTATTTCATAAGATATCACTCAGCGACTTTTTAAATAAATTATCTTCTTAATAAGTGGCATAATTTTTTATACATAATAGATGACTTATTCATTTTTGTTTTTGCCAAAGGTGTGTTTTTTCTGTTTCCTTTTTGCGTACATGGTAAAATATGTCTTTCTAATCTTACCGACGCTACGGGGTATGCAGCTAGGCTCACAGCTAGACCCTTTGGTGTGCTTATCCCCGGCGTGACATATTAATTCAGTGTTCCAAACCCATTATTCAATATGTTCTAAGCTAATCGAGTAGATGTAATCTGATGATCCCCTAACTCCAACTCGTTAGGCGTTTACAGCATCGTCACTTATCTTATTTATTGGCGACCCCTCCCACTCAGTGTTAGATGTTCCATCCCGAGGAGGTGGTTTCTTTTAACTAACGTTTTCCTATGATTTACTGGAATTATTCCAGATAATGTCGATGGTTAATTCACTCGGACTAGTTTTTGCCATGAGTTACGCGGACAACTCTCAACCGGTCTGAGGCGTGTACACGGTCTATAAGAAAATAAACTAGATAAGAGACGAACGTAAACGGGATTTAATTTAATCTTCCGTGTGGAGAAAATTTCAATTTAAAGCAGCCGTAATGTCCTTTCGCAGTGAGGCCATTTAGGTAATATATCTTTAAGTTTTTAAAGACCTAGGTGGTCTATGTGGTTAATGAAGCGCACGATCAGTTAAATTGCCGTAAAGCTATTAAATACCAGTCTATTAACATGATAATAAACCCATTGATGTAATATTGATGACTATCAGTGCCATCCATTTTAATAATTGTCCTTGATGACAGTTCGTTCGCATCATTAAATTTTAATGACAAAATCATACAAGTGTGTCTGAGAAAAAATAAACCGATGTACCACCTACGAACATAAAATAGTCCCACCAACATGCCTGCATTGCATTAGCCCTTCTTGTAATAGCAAAATCACTCAATAAACTTCTATATTTAGCACTCAGCTACTTAAATGTCTTTCCTAATTAGCTTGTGGTCATTAGTTTCTAGTTTTGTTCAACATTTGTCTCTTAATGGGATTTATTTTAATTCTAATTCGATTAGGTTTGCAAGAATAGAATCGTCAATGTCCAATTCAATGTCATTAGAATGTTTTTGTGCGAATCGTATTATCTGCACTTTTATTCGTAGTGTATAATTCCGCCATCACATTCGTATTTGTCAGCGATTTCCTGCCGTTAGCATTCAGGTATAGATTTTCTACTATAACCTGCTTGTTCTAGTGTAAAATAGTGTTACTAATGAATGGTACAAAGGGAGGTGAAATCTTAAAAATTTAGTGAATAATATACAGGGAACTGTTGGCAATTTTTTCAATGGTGAGTGAGGCTTTATGAAAAAGTAAATGGCAATTTCAGCCGGAAAATTCACGCTATTTTTTATGCCAATTTGGATTTAGGACCGTATATTGGACCATAAGGATGAGAAATGAATTAATTCAACGTTTTCATTTAATTTTCACGCTAACGAAGGCGCGTTCAGGATACACATCTCAGTTCGCAGATACTAACTAACCTGTCTCTTATCCTGCAGTACTTCCTCTTCCTATTAATTTGTTATCAGCAGTTTTTTAATCTCACGCGATGTGTGAACATCGTGTTCTAAACGCTAACTCGATTCTGGGTTCTAAATCGATTCTAGGGAGTTCAACTCTCGAGTCGTGGGAGATATATCCGATATACGTGGGTGATTTTGTCGATATATTTATTTATGTAAATATTTGTATTGTTACAGTGAGATGGCGCGGTGGAGCGCGCTGGTGCAGCATGGGCAAACAATCTGGTTTCTGTTCTGCATCCTACACACAGTATGGGCGACACCTGGTGAGTAAATACAGCATTTTTATACTGTCTAGGTACTGCAATCACTTGTTGGATTCGACTACATTTGATGAGATATGAACCCTTGACTACACGTCACTGCTTTACGCTGATGTATCAAAGCTGGCTAAGACCCGGTTCTCACCAAAGCGGAGAAGAGTGATGTGTTTGATGAATAACCATCTCTCCCTTCCCTTTAGTGGAAACCGGGCCTTACAGAGTAAAAATCACTAAAATGCTCAATAAGCAACGTCTTGTTATTTGAGTGAACGCCCAGAAAAGTATACATTGTGCTGGTTAATCGTAGCTGACCTAAGACAGTCAATTAGGTGATAATTTAGCATCATAAAAATCATAACCATAAATTAATGTGTTTTCTATTAAAACAGGAATTACCCAATGACTTGCCCACCCACGACACCAGTATTGATCTCTTACTATAATACTTAAATAAATAGTTGCTATTCCAGTTTCAATGGACTCGTTAAAATTTAGTATGCGCTACTCTTGCTTTTCCATATTCAGTTACTTTACACTGACAAAATGTAGATTAAATGGCGCAAGTACACTATGCGGGAAATTGTGAGATCGAGACGTATAGTGGAAACACGCATTTCGGTTAGTTTAGCCGTGTGTCGCCCATACTTCGGTGTGCTTTGCGCTTCGTATCGGTCAATTTGCCGCATAGTGTCATCATCATCATCATCTCAGCCATAGGACGTCCACTGCTGAACATAGGCCTCCCCCAATGCTTTCCATGCTGTTCGGTTGGTAGCGGCCGGCGTCCAGCGCCTTCCTGCTACCTTTATGATGTCGTCCCGCATAGTGTACTTGCGCCAAAACACCTGAGTCTTCCAGTGACTTGTCCCATTTTTATCTTGGTCTACCAGCCAAGTCGCTGGATTGAATTTTTATATATTTTTTCTTCCAGCAACTGGGCCACCCCTTCAATGTTAACAAAAACACACCAAACAACACTAAATTAACTAAAATCTACTCTAGAATGTTAGAGTGGACCCAGTTGCTGGAAGAAAAAGTATTTAAAAATTAAATCCAGCGACTTGGCCCATGGACCAAACTAAAAGTGGGCCAAGTCACTGGAAGACTCAAACACCTTACGCTAAATCCTGTGGGCACGAGTTATTTTCTAATAGAAATGGGACCATTGGATTGCGGACAATAATGACGTGTCTCATTCATTTCCATTCAATGGTAATGTTTGAGAATTGCTCGGTGCATAATAGTTTGTTTGTTATGAACAAACATAACAACGCACGGTTCCGTTTGACTAAATTATGATGATGTCAGTGAAAGTTTCGATTGTGATCTTCGGATTGATCGTTTAATAAGATGAATTGTAACTTTGATTACAATCGGATGTTATGTTTTTATAATGTTTGTCTTCTCGTAGTGAGTGCATTTTTTCAATGATTATTTTATTTGGCAATATTACTTTGTGGACGAATTTCTGACCAAAATTGAGTTTCCATATCCGTAATTTTCACTCTCTTAATACTATTGCGTTCTCCTTAAACTCATCTCTATGCTATATCATGCCATCTCTATGCTACGCCATGTCCATTGCTGGATAAAGGCATCCCCCAACCTGAATACAACAAAGTGTTGGTCGTGTTTGTAAATATTAGTATGGAATGGATAGCCATAAACTCTTCGGTCACTTTTAAGGTAGTAATCCAACAGAAATGCCACTGTCAATCTCGTGTGTTCAGCCACTTATACTGAACCTAGTATGCCGGGCTACATTTTAATGTTAACAGAAAATATCGAAGTGATAAATATAGCAATGAAACGTAAAGTTATGTATCCACTCTATCTAACATGTAAGCAGACATTTAAAGGCAGTAACTTACGCAGCTAATTTACACTAATTACGGAACTCCACTAATGTTAAAATGTGCACAAAGTATTCAATATATCTGTCAAAACAACCAAGAACTTACTTTCCAATTGAAACAGTTCGTATATGGTTCCATGCAGTAACCTGCTCTACCTTTTTGGATAGAACTAAAATATGATGCTATTATTGAGTACAAGTGTACTAATTAACAGTTCTATAAGGTCCTGCCTTATACTTTATGACCGCTATGGAGACAAATGAGTTCTTAATTGAATGATTCTCAGGCACTCCCTAGATTGGAATTTAAGACTTTTACGGCTTCGGCTTACTATCTAAAACCTATACCGTATAAACTACCTAATGAACAAACATTGATCTTGAGTCTACGGGGTGTTTTACTATCTCAACGTATGTGAGTGCTCATATTATTATCATAGTGAACAGAACATCTAAGTAAAAAAGTCGTCAAACTATTCTCAAGTGATGCTTCCTCATAAAATCCTGTGACAGTTAGATTTTATTTAAATAAGATTGTCTATCTATGTATTCTGTTATCTTTAAATGTGCAAGATAATTTTATAGAAAAGAACCTAAATGTTTTGAAAATAAGTTTTTTTTATCTTTTAGTTTCTTTGCGATTTTAACTGAATAATATTATTAGAAAACTGTCACACGGTAAATCTCATTTCACACACTACACTGGGAATAGTGTCTTTATTTACAATTTGATATTTATTACAGGTATTAGACATAAAAACCGGCTAGATTATTGCTTTAGATAACCATTTGTAATTTTATTACTTGCATTGGACTCCACATAGATTTCAGATTATAACTTTTATGTAGGGTCGGGTAATATCTTGTCTAGTGATTGCTTTAATACCAATAGGTACTCGTAGTAACTAATGAACTAAAAACGAATCATGTTGATGGACATTAAAAGTTTATTGCATTTCATTCTAAATTATATGATATCCATATTTCTTCTTCCGCAAGTAAAACGTAAGTCATCAGGTGAGATACAGGCCAAGAGCTTCCTCGTTGTGGAAAAAAATATCAACTGTTTAGATTTAGTCTTCCGAAAGGACATTCGACAGCATATCAAGCGTTACAATTGCACTGCAAAAGTAGCCTTATTTAGTGGATTATAGTGGTGATTTCAGTATGTACGAGTACCTACCTAACTCTCACTACAGACACTAAGGTTGTGTGCATAATTTTGATCTTTTAACAAGAACGGCTAATATTGAAAGAAAGAAACATTAATTTATTACAATGGACATCACACAAATATAACAGGCCACATGCCACATGACAGTGGCACATAATAATGGAAGAAGAATATTGCTCCTTGAAATCTATGTAGGATCAAGTACATTTTAATACATTCTCTTCACTTTCTTAAAATAATTTATATCCTATCTGTAACACAGAAACCACAAACATCAACTATGAAACCGGTTATTGGTTATAATAATATAAATCTAGTAAATCGAATCTACTTAGATTTAGCAGGTTGTTGCAGGAAAATGCTAACTTGCGTGTTCACTTACTGTTAAATAATATTGATTACAGATAAACCACGAGATCTATGAGTTAATGCACCCATTAAGTTAATGACTATATTGAGAATATTTACTATTGCTAATATTACGATAGCGTAGAAAGGCACTAGATGATAATCATAGATAGAGACTCTATCTATTCCGAGATGAACGAACGGTTTATGTATGTCTCTTTCCATTCTAACGCCCTTAAAAGGGACAGAAATAAAGCTGTCGTTTTCATTTTTAGTTAAATTTTGTGTCTTCTTCTTTTAGAATTATGAAGATTTTGAAATTATTTCTGTTTTCAAAACGTAACATAATAATAATAATATCATCAAACTAACTCCACAACATAATTTTGCATCACCAATAGGTGTTTCACCACCAAGGTGGGCCGACGACCTGATAAAGGTAGCAGGAAGGCGCTGAATGCAGGCCGCTACCAACCGTGCGATGTGGAAGTCATTGGGGGAGGCCTATGTTCAGCAGTGGACGTCCTGTGGCTGAAATTATGATGATGATGATGAATAGGTGCTTCGTTGACTATTACAGCCGATAACGTTATACCATACGAAATCACCCTTGTTACCTTATTTGGTTAGTCTATCTACCTGCTATTTGGTTAGTCATTAGCACATTTTATTATCTCATAAATAAGCGTTAGAATTTGCTCTACATCCGCGACTCACGAATTCATTTATCAGGGAAACGATTCTATTCATACGTCTCCATGTAATGCTTGTATTGAGGGTAGTCTGACCAAATCGGCGATTCTGGTTGCATATGCCAATTTGCGTAAACGCAGAAACTTCCTCGAGTTAAATTGCTTGCGCCTCATTTTCAGCTCAGTTTGCTGTCTTACCAAAATGGCGGACTTGTGGATTCAAGCCTTCGTTACAATGTTAAACTTACTGCTCATAATATTCTTACGACTGTTTGCACACTTATCTACCATACTTGTTTATTGCAATTTTTATTGCACATAAGCAACAGTATAAAAGTTAACCTTATGCTAAAGAAAAATATTTACTAGACAGTTTCTTTTATCAAGATGATTTTCCAAATGTTTCTCACAATTGAAGATTTCCCATATTGATAATGTTAGTAATTCAAAGGGATATTTAGATTACTATGTGGTTAAATCATAAAGTTTTTGTTTGACCTTAAAATGAAACATCTAGTAGATTGATAGTTAAAATCCAGTTAACTGTACAGCCAGATACAATCACTCTGTAACCAATGAAACAAGATCTAAACCTTTCCACAGGTAAACGTTTATCAATTTATCTGGTATTTTATCTGCTGGTTACGATTGCTGATCAGATTATTCATCTAGTCTTTCCCAATTGCGCATAATGATTTCATTGTGGACTCGTAAGGTAAACAATTATCGAGCCGAGATGAGGAAATCCACTGAAGTGTTAATTAGGGACACAGCCTAACGAAGCCCTAGCGAAATTTCGCTGTACACCTGCCGATTCTGTTATTTATGACCATTTGTTAGTACACGATCCTATTCCGTTCCCGGCTAGAGCTTCCGTGGTTGCATTCGTTACAAATGGACTCTTGCTTCTACAATTTAATGTTAGTTTTTATGGCTTCCTGCACGGAGTCAATATCTCTATGTTCGACTAACGCGCCTGTCACGTTTGAACGATTATTTGAGTTGGTGGTTTATGACGGAGAGATGGCTTTTTCATTTTACATGACAGGACATGGTCGGACAATTAACATGTAACTTTCTGTTTGAAGACGCCAGCTTTGAACAAGTTTGTTGCATTGTTTACTTTAAATGTTTTCATTACGTTGAAGATTACTACTTGAAGTACATAAAGGTAGCAGGAAGACGTTGGAATATATGCAGGACGCTACCACTACCAATCGCTCATTATGGAAATCATTGGGGGAGGCCTATGTTCAGCAGTTGACGTCCTATGGTTGAAATGATGATGACGATGAGACACGAGTGGTTTGATAAGGTTGTTTATTGGTTTATATTATAGATAATGACAGTAACTTATGTTTGTTCCAGGTCCATGTGAAGTGGAAACAGGCCAGTCCAGTATCATAGTAGACATAGAAGAAAGCAGAGGAAATCGTAAGTACATTTTACTTGTAAATAAAACAGAGCTTTAAACTTGAAAAGTTGAAAGTGAGCTTAATGAGTTTAGATATTTAATGTCAATGATGATTTCACTGTGGTGAATAGCGACAGTTACAACTGTTTTTATTACAAACGGTTTACCGTTATTGGTACCTTACTAAAGTCCGAAGTAAAAGGGCTTGTCAACATCGTAATGTCTCGCGGAATTTTACTAATAATCGCAGTGACAGTGCTATTATGTGCAGTAGTAACAAACGGTTAGTATTGGCAGACAGCTTGACAACCAGATGATTGGTTGCCCCAGGGTTCATTAATTAGAAGTATGTGCTAGCTCGGGGCCAGCACTTGCTGGGCTCTGGTAATTGGAGTGTCACTGTTCCTTTAGATTTATCTCGTTTTATATCCATTGATAGAACTGTTATTGGACGTGCTATTAAGCTTCCTCGCTTGCCGTTTGATTGGTGGACTATTATTGCGGGCTCTAAGGGTCTTACTAGTTGACGTAATTAAAGGAGTTGCCCTAAGGTCCGCGTTCTAACGAAGCAGATTGTTCCTTTGGATTGGATGTGTGCTTTAAGATGGATGATAGATATATGGTATAGTTTGTTTGTACGTTTGGTAAAGTGCACTAGTTAGTAAAGCAGATCGTAATACTAATACCTACTATGTACTCGTATGTATGTATGTATATGTATAAAATGGTTCATGTTTTATGTACAAACTGATAGGATACCTACAATTAACATGTTATGTAACTTTCTATTGCAGTCGATATGTAGCGATATGATTGTCGTAATTGACGAGATGTTTTATTATGATTTCAAAGTTCAGTTTTTGTATTACTAATCTTTAGGAAAGATTTTTTCAGTTTTTAAAAACATCTGAAAAATGCAGCTAATTCCAATCCGTATTTTGTCCATAGAAATCTTCTCTAATCTTATTCTCAAATCTTCTTAAAATCTATATTATATTCGGCTATGGCCGTATAGTGGCTCAGTAGTAAACACGATGGCTTAACGTTCCCTAGGCACTTCCACCGTAAATTTTTACATCATCCTTAACATCTTCAATTTTGCAGAAGTAAACCAAAGCACAGTACCAGCCGAGCTGCCGATCGTCGGCGAGCCAGATGTGGACGTGGTGTTGTCCACCGTCTTTCCAAAAGGCCCGACGCTGTTCCAGCTGGATGGGAAGCGGTTACAGCTGCTCCAGCCCTTGGATAGAGACGCTGATAACCTTTCGCATATGGTCTTCCAGGTTAGTAAGATTTAACTTTGGATGTTGAGTAAACGTGTGCCTACGGGTATACTTAGTTGTTACAAACATAGTTGGGAGGATCGATGGTGAAGAAGCACTACTTTTTATACAACGATATTATCGAAATTAAATCTTAATCTTACCTATCTTAATTTGTGGAGAGGGGGGCATAGTGGAAGGGGTGGGCAAAGCGAAAAATTTGATTTTACCCACACTCTTTCACCCAACGGCACTCGTGCTTCACGTAAGCCAAGCACAGGGCCGACCAAGGTCATTGACCAAAATCAGTCCGGCTAGCGCCACCGAGCTGGCTACATGACTGCGCGATGTAGATCGTGTGAGTTTCTTACGAAATTCAAGGATTTTGGAGACTGGATATTATTGTGAAAAGTGAGTAGTGATGGTATTTTTATTATTTAAATCTAATATCTGTTTATCATAGATTCCTTTGACATTTTGTAGATTGAACAAATTTTAATACTTTCTTAGTTATCAATTGAAAACTGTAATTATTATCAAAAAGGCAAAGTGGAAAAAATTACAAGGGGGCAAAGTGGAATGATTCCCACATACATATAAATATTTAATTTGTTTTTTCAGATGGTTCATAATTATTACAAAAGTAAAACGAACCAAGGCTCATGGAGAGAAGATCAAATGAGAAGAGCGACGCGATGGAGGAAGCGAGTCTTACTACGATTAGTTCGGCATCAAAAAATATGGTATCCTAATTGGAACTCTTCATTGTAATTTGAAATCTGGTGATGCATCGAAGAAGATTGATAGGTTTCGTCCAGTATTTAAAAAAAAAAACTGGAGCAAAAAATATATGATCTTGCAGTAGTAAGGGACAAGGTTTTTTATGGCCTAAAACAGTTCCTAATTACTAAATAAGTTGTTTATGTTATTTCATTTAATTGACCTCATTAGCAAAATGCTCAAATACAGTAGATAAACGCTTAATAAGTGCTTTTTTCACTTTGCCCAAAGTTCAATTCCACTTTACCCTTGTGATAAGGGCAAAGCGGAAAATTATAGACTATAAAAAAAACTTATTTTATGCCAAAATAGTTAATAATTCGTAATTTTTTTTTAGAGTTATCTATAATATAATACTTGTAGTATCATTTCGATTAAAACTAGTCTTCGTAACTTATCTGGTTCTTGTTATTTTTTCGATTGAAGTTAAGTACTCCACTATGCCCCCCCTTCCCCTAGTTGTTACAAACATAGTTGGGAGGATCGATGGTGAAGAAGCACTACCTTTTTATACAACGATATTATCGAAATTAAATCTTAATCTTACCTATCTTAATTTGTAGCAGATGGCCTCTGATCGTTATTTTTACGCTAAAGATGTGCGGTAGATCTATGGTGCGGTAACTCGCTAAGCACAAGGTTTTGTAAAGCCCCAGAGGAGTCAATTCCAGAAACTGGAGAAAAGATGGGTCATTCCACTTATCCCCGTAGACTTGCATCATCAATTTATAAAAAAAATCTTCTACAAATCCTAATTCAGTTCTTGTGGATTTTCCATTGCTGTAACTAAAAGAGCAGAAGTCGAAGTATATTTTATTTGCGATAGTAATGCGCAAACAGCTTTCAAGAAAATGTACGATCACATTACATAATCCAACACGGCTGGTTTTTGTGCAGATATTGTGGATAAAGAGAGATCTCGTTAGCACAGGTGACTAAACAAGTTTGTTTAGTTACACGAATGATAAAATATGTATTGATTACATATTCCTTACAAGGTGAACTCTAATTTGTTCGTGTCAAACGTTAATTGTGATTGGAACTGATTCAATGACATTAAGTTGGAATGTTAATTACAATAAATTGCTGTTTTATTTTTTGCATTGAAACTTAGAAAATTGACCCAGACAAGATTGCTTCATGTCAAACTATTGCTTGGGCATTTGCTTTTTTGAACTTTTTTGCGGGCTTAAGATCAACAAAAGTAACTACGATGCTAATCTCAAGATCATTGCAAAAAGTGCAAAAGTAAAACTCGGTAGTGAATTTAAATATAGCTGTCTAACTAATTCTAAATAAATATTTTTCAAATGTTTTGAAAGCTACGTAGGTAGGTACTTGCCTACATAACTTCTTGTATGTAATGTGATCTCAAAAAGGAATGTTTTATCACAGTATACACCACTAAATTTTTATCACCGAAAAATTTTTAACAGGTTATGTAGAAACGTGTGGAATATTGAAAGCAAAAGAAAAAGAAATGGTTTTCATGAAGTTAATTTTTTTATTAAATTTTCGTTAGTCCGTATTTTACGCGTCACAGCTGGGTCACTCCGCTGCTCGCTAGAGTAATCGTACACGCTCGCACGCTGCATCGATCTGTCTGTCTCGCTCACGCCTCGACCACGCTTCCAGTGTCATTATTACATACTTAGCTAACTTAGACCATTTTTAATTCTAATAAGTGTTACATTATCGTACTTAAATAGTGCTAGCGACGCGTGTGTCAATAAATTACCAATTTTAGGAGGATATTTTGAGTCACTTTATTTTACTCTTTTTTTTGCACAAATGGGATCAGTATCAATAACTCACTACCCAGAATTTTTTTTTTCGGTGATTAAAATTTAGTGGTGTATATCTATCTACTGTGGTTTTATTGTAGGTATTTTCTTCATTCACTTTTCCTGATCTTTTTAACTGCCACTTATTTAAATTAACTAGTAACCAGCATACCGTTTCCCTTTCAAATAAGGCTTGAAATGCAAAGCGTTGTGATCAAAAAGATAGCATCACAGCCATTTTCTTTTATCATCATAGCTCTTATCACGCTGATATCACAACCGCAATTAGATACGCAAATTGGGCTGTCATCTTGTAATCGTAGATCACTTTTCTGCACTCTTTCAATAAGTATGCCTCGGGCATTGGCGATGCTACGACACATACTGGTGGCGTCTAGAGCTATAGACCGTTTCATCCACGAAGACGCGCCGCACCATTCATCCGCTAATGTTTGAGTGTTATCGGTACACGCTAAATTATCCATGAGTGCACACGCACAATACAATAATGATGCTCCGGAAGGAAATTTTTTTGCACTTTTGAACCATGTAAGCAAAAAGCGCATGTAAATAATGACAACTTTATATCGCTCTCTTGAAACTACATGAGAATTAGTTAGTTCACCACAGCCTAGCGATAAATCTGCTCCGTTTTGTCGCTTGTAATCGACTAAATTAGGTTGTGATAGGAATCACAGCATTTCGTGAGAATTATTTTATTTCAGTACACTTCAGGACATTATATCTACGAGTAGTGCCGTATAGATGTTAAATTATGTAGGTATGTAGGTCGTAGGTAGGTACTTAGTAATTATAATGTCTGTAAATAATTTCGTTAGTTCATAAGTGTTTAAAATTCATAAAAATTGTCTCAAATGTGTATGATTAGATTTCAAACCTATCATCTGAGCAGTATAAATCGTTCGTATGCGCTCAACCAACACGCCTCGAGGTGAATCTTTGTACTATGTTAATTGAACCCGAAGTGCTTGTGCCAATTAATAGTATAGCCCGCGGCTGTCGTCAGCCATCTTGCTTTCGCTGGGAAAGGATGGATGCGATAAGAAAATCGTCGGAATTAAAATTATCGAGATTTTGAATTGGAGGAATCTGCGATCAGAAATGAGACATGATGAGCAAACTGAAGACACGGCGGGGCACATTTACAGTAGGCGCGCGAGTTCATGTCCATCGGGGCCTTACTTACTTACTTATTTACTTATACTTATACTTACTTATAAGTTGCAAAAAATATGGAATAAGTAGATAAGGTTGACCTACTTAATTGGTAATAATTATCGATATCGACATTAGCATAATTAGTTAGGTAACAGCACTACCGCATTCCTCAGGATGGACATGAACTCGCGCGCCTACTGTAGAATTCTTTAAAATCATGAATTTGTGTTACTTTAATTGGAATTTAAATGTAATAGACGATTTTAAGAAATAATCTCCTAATCTGGTAAATAATAATTTCATAACAGGTATCCTGAATTGCTAAGCTCATCACTTTTTGTCAATTTGATTACAAACCAGTAGGTCATCAAACTTATTGTTGAGAAAGTTGCAAGAAAAGGAAATTGTGACTGTTGAAACTATAAAACCACAAAATTAAGTAAAGTGCGAATAAACTCACGACTTTGTTTGTCTTCCGCCTCCTGCCTTTTGTTTACGTTCACTCTTTCATAAAAATAAGTTTCATTTTTACCTTCAATAATTTATGGAATGCCAAATTTCATCTAATAGTCTAACTAGCTAGTACCTATAAAGTGGGCAGGAAGGTTGTTTATATTTGGATTTGATTATCAATTTTCCATAGCTATTCAGAATAAATAAATATCTATCTATTAGTACAACTATTATTTACAGTAATTATATGCTCCAGAAAACCAAGACCAGGAACTTAATAGTAACTCCGGTTTTCTTGTTTTCTTGCCGCGGGCGTCTCCTAGACTCACTCGCAAGCCTATTTTAAAAAGCCATTTAATTCACCACGCTTATGCACCACCGGGTTTAATAGATTAATAGAAAAGCTGTATTATTCGCTCTATTTTTCCTGCTGATTTTACATAAGTGGAGAAACTGTGTAATTGGTTAGTTGACACCATTATCCAATAATTTCAAAACACATCTTCAAAACATTTCAATCTGGCCCTGAAAATAGATTCTGTTTTCCATTGAAATCAATAAACAGTCACTCAATTGAATTCGCGTCCTGCTGGGCTAGGATGCGCGCCATGATAAAATTGTATCGATGATTTTAGACGACAAATGTATACGTTTATCGCGTAAAATCTATAAAATGGCGCGATAAAAGCTTATCGAGGCGCGCATCGTAGGCCTAGTCCTCGTTGCCTTATAAAATCCATGGTAGAGTCGTGTTTTAACTGCACGAAAAGTAATTGAATTGACTAGGGATCACTTACTACCCTAATATGTAGCGTAAACTCTATCTATGTAGATCTCTACTTTGCTTTTCCAAACAAATAATATAAATTCTGTCTTATCTCTCCACAGCTCGTGTGCCAAGTGAAAGCTACTAAGAAGAGGCGGACAATACCGGTGATAGTCAGGGTGTCAGACATCAACGACAATGCGCCGGTCTTCCAGGGGCTCCCGTATGAAACTAGTATATCTGAGGTGAGAAAAAATATACAGTTCTATATGATAATAAATAGAAGTCTTTAAGAATACCTTCAATGTAAGACTTCAAAAGCTGCGTTTTCCGTTCTACCCACGAGGTGGACCGACGACATCATAAAGGTAGCAGGAAAGCGCTGGACGCAGGCCGCTACCAACCGGGTAACATGGAAAGCATTGGGGGTGGCCTATGTTCAGCAGTGGACGTCCTATGGCTGAGATGATGATGAAGACTTCAAGCTGGTGAAGGTCGCGGGAGGTGCCTGGATGCGGGCGGCGCAGGACCGGCCGTTGTGGAAATCCTTGGAGGCCTTTTTCCAGCAGTGGACGTCATTTGGCTGAAACTTATGACTTCTATAGACACAGTGATTAACGATCAAACAATTATCTTAGCTTGTGAAAGAACTAGATTATTTTATAGATTCTTTAGGAGATCATATGAAATTATCTTTGTTTTGCATCTACAGTTTTCATTAAAGTGGGAGTAATTTATTTGTAGGGTCTCAACATTATTAATTTTTCTCAAACCAAATCTAAATGACTATTTGGGTTTCATTGATTGCCGTGATTCCATAGCCTTTATGCCCGTTAAAGAATACAATTGGAAGAGCTAAAATAGCTTAGTTCTGGGTCTACAACAGGCAATACAGTATTCACTATACAGCAATAAAGTAGGCTGTCATATACCTATCTACATACGTATCTCTTTAACGTATCCCAATTTCATCTTTCCAGCTGGTACCGATCGGCACAACGATATTCGACGGCATTCGAGCGCTCGACATCGATGCAGGAGTCAACGGTCTCTCAGAGTACTTCATCATACCAGGAGACAACAAAACCCTGGAGACCACGAACGCAGCGGACGGCTACGGGTACTTCGCGATACCGATACCCCATCAGGGACAAGTGACAGTCAACAGGACCTTGGATTACGAACGCACGCAGCAGTATCTAGTCACTATTGTTGCTTCTGTAAGTATTTTTGCTGTAGGTATTTAACATTACGTGAAGTCACGACAAGTTTGCGAACTTACAGTGACTATGTTTTGTAACGTTCAGAAATAATAATTAAAGTATGTAATTTATTTAGATTACAAGATCACGACACGGCAACCCAACACAACAGAATACTTTGGAACTGTCTCAGTGGTCTTACTACTAATATCACATGACAAATAGAGATATTATGTTCTTATTAGATAGTCACATACGTTATTAGAAAGTGCATTACATTTTGAGTGCTGTTTAGGCTCACTACCGTTTAGGTTTCCTAGAAGTTCGTTTTCAGTTTCTAGCTACGTCTGGGCAGCATCGAGTGGACAGAATGCGTACTTTTATTCTACTCACTTACGAGTATATTCCATGTGTATTACAAAACTTTTTAATGTACTCATATTAATTTTGTTTCCAGGATCGTGCGCGCGATACCAAGAGAAGACTGTCAAGTACCACGACGTTAACTGTCAATATACAAGATGATGATGACCAGGATCCTTCGTTCATTTACAAGGGATGCACGCTGCACGAGGGAGCTTGCTTCAACCCAGAATATTCAAGTTATGTAAGTATTACGTATTGTTAATGAAACATATTATTAACAAAGTTTAAACAACTTCTTAGATTTACACTAACTATTAAAGATTTTTTTGGATAATGAAGATGAAACAAACAGAAAAAAAAGTTAGTGTATTTTATTTAGAAAGTATTGATCAAAGAGACGGCTCATTTACTTTATTTGCCTGACTAAAAATATAAATAAACGTAATTCTATTTTCTAAATATTTTTGAAAATTATACTCTTTGTAAAAGTTATTAATAAACAGGCATTATAAGCTTTAAAAGACGTATTAGAGTAGGCGCACACCGTTGATTTTTAGTTGGCCGATAGTTGTGCCCGATTTTAAATTGTATGAAGAATCGGCCAAATCGAATCGGCGTAGTGTGCGGACTCCCATACATGCCCATACTGATCAACTGCCCGAATTGTCCTGAGGGGGCAGAGGCCGGCACTCGTGCTGCTGACGAAGGCCTACCGGTCTGTCAGCACGGCCGCGTTCCCGGTCTTGGCCGGAGTGTTGCCCGCCGACCTCGAGGTGGAGTATGCTGGACGGACGGCTGTACTGAGGACGCGCCAGCTCGCGACCCTGGACGAGATGAGCAGTCGAAAACGCGATATACGGGATTCGGTGATCGTATTTTGGCAGCAGCGTTGGGAGCAGGAGACCAAAGGTCGTGAGCTCTATCAGTTCTTCCCGGAGGTGGCTGGTAGGCTCAGCATGCGCTGGGTCCAACCGGACTATGTGACCTCGCAGATACTCACTGGACACGGGTGCTTCAATAAAAGGCTGAGCGACATGAAGCTGCGAGAGGGGAGTATGTGTGAGTGCGGCGAGAGTGAGGAGGACAGACACCACGTTCTGTGGTACTGTCCTCTGTATGAAGACCTGCGGTGGGAGATGCTGAGTGGGATAGCGCTCTCGGAGGGTTACGGTCCTGCGTGGTACCCCGATCTTGTCAGCTCGGAGGCGAACTTCGCGCGGCTGCGATGTTTCGCGCACGCGTGGCACAGGAGGCGGAACGGACAGACGCCTAGCGGCCAGGCACCGGATGGTGCCAACGTGCTAGTAGAGTCCATGCCCCAGAAGGGGGAGAGTGGCAAGGGACAAATGGACAAAGATTAAAGAACTTGTAGAGAGTCAAGAATTGCGCGCGGTGGAGTGCAATCTGCCGTAGGCAGCCGCAATTCCGCGCGCATCTCTCAAGATTCGGCCACAATAACCGCGAGGTTGGTATGGCCATGGGTGGTGATGGGATTTGATCAACTGCCCGACTAAACTATCGGTCGACGAAAAATCAACGGTGTGCGCCTACTCTTAAGGAGCGCCACATAACTGGCAAATGTATTGAAAAATAAATAATCTTAATTTAAAAAAATATACACTATATTTCCAGGTAAACAGCGGCGTCCTAGCCGGCATTCTCACCATCGAACCTGAGAAGATCCAAGCTGTCGACATGGATACCTTAGACGCCAAGATTCGTTACACCATCGAGAGTGGAGAACCAGACTCCTGGGCCACATACTTCTCTATAGATCCCAATAGTGGGGCCGTGAGGCAGCTGATGCCTGTTGATACTAGCATTGCGAAGAAGTTCCAGCTTGTTATAAAGGTAAATAATCGATCTTTGTTTGTTAAAATAAAATACTAGAGTTGTGGTCATAGCTTTTACAACGGAAGAATAAGGAAAAATAGGCATACTGAAACCACAACCCAAAAAGAAATTGTAGGTATATCCTGTTAGCTTTTTAATTCATGCGAAAAGTCACGTAATCTCACATTTAATTGTGCGATAAAGTCGCTTATGCATTGTATAACATAAGAATGTAACTTACTAGCATTTCGAACTTGAAACTTTACAGTTACATTATTAGACGCTCTGCCAGAATCTTGACTGTCTCTCTAATGAATGATTTAGATGCTGCTAAACTTTTGAATGCGACAGCTTTATTTAGGTCACTTTATGTACCAAATCTATTATGGCAGTAAAGAAAAAGTAAACAAATGAACATCTAATATGTACTACTAAATCCCTTTCTCTCCCACCGTTCCAGGCTGAAGAAGTGACAGAAGCCAAGCGATTCACCACAGCCAAGCTGACCATAACAGTGCGGCCAGTCGACGCTAGTCCACCAGTAGTAGAAGCATCGTCAGATGAAGGGCAGGTTGAAGAGAACTCGCCTAAAGGCACTAGGGTGCTGGATGCGAGTGGAATGCCGATCAAGATGAGCGTTTCTGATCCTGATTTGGTAAGTTTGATTCATTTTTGTGAGTGATTTGGGTCTAAAATAGTAAATAGATAGTGGTGGTGTGTTAGTTTCATCAACCAACTGCTGATAAGCGATCCTGCGCTGCCTGCATTCAGGTGATTCCCGCGACCTTTGTTAGATCGTCGGCCCAGAGAGTGCGATATGGTAGTAGTTTCAGAGATTTTAGAAATGTTTGAAGTAAAACAGTAAAATAAAATTTTGAAATATTGCTGTCTACATACGCCAATACTGTGCCAATACTTTGCCTACTGTAGTTACTGTAGTCATTGACAAAAATGGATGATGATTTTATACTTGCAATATGATTGTGTCATTGTTGTAATTTATTTTCTTGCAGGGTCCCGGTGATCCCGTACCAATCTACACGTTCGAGTTGACGACGAACTTCTTCGACATCGACAAAGATGGCTTCTTAGTAGTCGCTGAAGAGAACCTCGACCGCGACCAGCCTAACAACGGCAAATTCAGATTTCAGGTAAGTAAGCAATTTCAATTGTAATTATTATTAATCTGCATCTGCATATGACTGGAGTTTTACACAAAAACACAAAATAGTCAATATTTTGTAAGATATTTTTTGTTATAAGACCAATTTAATGATTTTTGATACTCAATAAAAATATCAAAACGAGACCTAACTTTTGAAGAATCCAATTTTCACTCAATGTCACATTTCATTGAAATAATATAACTTTACAAAAACGACTGCCCCAGCTGGTCATATCTCTAGCATTATTATGTAGTATTGTAAATAAACAATTAACTCATCAATCCTTAGCGGTCGCATATGACCGAGTAACAATTGATTACTTGTCTATTGTGTCTCCATTCGCAGATCTTGAAGGACTAATGCCCATTTTCACCATCAATCCCTAATTTTTAAGTGATCCTTTGGTAACACATAACAGGAATTCTGTTTTCAAAGGGATCATTTAAAAATTAGGGATTGATGGTGAAAACGGGCATAAAATTGTAATATTTGTAATGATATTTTCCAGGTTGTCGCAAGAGAAGCGAACGGAGGCGCTGCGTCCGCTCCGCTTTCTTTGGCGGTACAGTTGCTGGATGTAAACGACAACGCGCCTGTTATACCCAAGACGCAACCGATCATAGTGCCGGCGAGCTTAGAACCTACTGCAGTACATAAGGTAAATAATAGTTTCAATCTAAGCACGTCCACGGCCGGACAAAGGCCTCAAAGATTTCTACAACGACTTTAATAGTTGCTTTCCGCGAATTTTACCAGATCGTAGGTCTACTGAGTGCGAGGCCTGGGTCCTACTACGGCTAAGGTCCTTGGTCACTGGAGAACTTTTGTACTCTAACGGCCATCAGTTCTACGAGCTATATGCGTCACTGTCTCTTTAGTTGGCAATTAAGGTGAACAATAACTCTTTATAATTTATTTTTATGATCTAGTAACTACTAACTGATTATGTCGTATTTCGGTCTTAAAATAGTCTGTTTAATCATGATGCAGACAATGTCAAAACAATTAGTATACATTTTAATTTAGGAAAATTAGTTATTTTTATTGAATAAATTACTAATACTCCAGTTAGCCCCTCGTACTAAGCTAAATATGCTTGTGTCATGAGTGGGCTCACCACAATAGTCGAGCGGCGGCGGGATTCGAACGTTGTCCCGATCACGGATCCCGGATCATTATAACCATGGCCGTCTCTTTTGTATGATAAGTTAATATAGTATAACATTAAATAGTCCCATTAAACTAGCATAACTCTTGAATACTAACACCTTAAATTGCCATTCCAGGTGGAAGCATATGACATCGACGAGGGTGAGAACGCACGTATATCGTACAGCATCTATCACGTGTCTAACAATGGAGGAAACAAGTTCACTATTGACCCTAACACTGGTGTTATATGTAAGTTGCACTCTAACCGCACTTGTAGTTTGTATTGTTTTATTATTGAGAAATGTAGAGGAGAGCGAGGTGAGTTGTCACAGAGTAGGTATAGTTGTGACATTGTCGTTTTTTTTTTGGAACTTATTAACTACTAGCGAGCGTGTGACAGTACGCGTTTTTTAGTTCAAGTCTCGAGCTAACAAATACGCGCTGTTGCGATCTCGCTCATTTAACATGTGGAAATGCTCCTCGGTCTCCCCTACTATAGATTTTCTACTTATTTGATTTTCCCCGGCAATCAGTAAAAATGGAGGCTAGATTGTTGATCACTATTCACGTTTATTTTAGGACAGTTGAAGTTCATTCTTATTTGATTGTATCAAAGATGAAATATTTAAAAAATATTTTAATTTTACAGCAGATGTGTGCAGTGTTTGAAATGTGATTTGTTAAGTATTTGTAGTTAATTTTGTGTGTGACATTTTTGAGTTTTGCACTGTGTGAGTAGTTTTGTTTTTGACTCACTGTTTGAATGAATCACTTTATGTAATAACTTTTTGTCATCTTTATTCTTCAATGTAGTTTTCTTGTGACGTAAAAGCAAAGACGTTTATCATACTGTTAAAATATTGTCACATTATCACGTATTCCAAACGTCCATATTTGTATTTGGGCCGTAAATAACCCATAGACGGATCACCCCGTATCGCAAACGTGGGCATTCTATTCACATAGAATGCCCACGTTTGCGATGCAATATGAACATACTTTAATGGCGATGTATTCCGTTACCTATGTTGTACAAATAAATGATTTGATTTGACGACTACACTATTTCTAGCGCATCATTTGTAACTTTTATTCACTCGTTATTTACTAAAACTTCCACAAAACACTTAACATTGTTTTATAAAAAAGAAACTTTCTAAAATTAACCCATTTTCCCACAGCGAGCACCGGTCGCCTACAAGCGGGCGAGCAATACAGCGTCACGATTAGGGCTACCGACGCCAAAGGCCTGAGCTCCCAAGGCATCGTAGAGCTGTCTGTAGCCCCCGGGCCTAATACAAGGCCGCCGCAGTTCTCTTCGAGGGACTACTACGCTCCCGTGTCCGAAGGCGCTGCGATTAATTCTACGGTTACCACTGTTACTGTGAGTAAAGATTATAAATCTAAAATATAGCACAATGTTAAGACTAGGGCTACAAATGCCAAAGGCCTGAGCTCCCAAGGCATCGTAGAGCTGTCTGTAGCCCCCGGGCCTAATACAAGGCCGCCGCAGTTCTCTTCGAGGGACTACTACGCGCCCGTGTCCGAAGGCGCCGCTATCAATTCTACGGTTACCACTGTTACTGTGAGTAAAGATTAAATTGAATCTAAAATGTAGCACAATGTTAAGACTAGGGCTGCCGACGCCAAAGGCCTGAGCTCCCAAGGCCTCGTAGAGCTGTCCGTAGCCCCCGGGCCTAATACAAGGCCACCGCAGTTCTCTTCGAGGGACTACTACGCGCCAGTATCGGAAGGCGCTGCGATCAATTCTACGGTTACCACTGTTACTGTGAGTAAAGATTAAATCTGAAATATAGCACAATGTTAAGACTAAGGCTACCGACGCCAGAGGCCTGAGCTCCCAAGGCATCGTAGAGCTGTCTGTAGCCCCCGGGCCTAATACAAGGCCGCCGCAGTTCTCTTCGAGGGACTACTACGCGCCCGTGTCGGAAGGCGCTGCCATCAATTCTACGGTTACCACTGTTACTGTGAGTAAATATTGTATTAAATCTAAAATAAAACACAATGTTAAGACTACTGCTACCGACGTCAAAGGCCCGAGCTCCCAAGGCATCGTAGAGCTGTCTGTAGCCCCCGGGCCTAATACAAGGCCGCCGCAGTTCTCTTCGAGGGATTACTACGCGCCAGTATCGGAAGGCGCTGCGATCAATTCTACGGTTACCACTGTTACTGTGAGTAAATATTAAATTGAATCTAAAATATAGCAGTGTTAAGACTAGGGCTACCGACGCCAAAGGCCTGAGCTTCCAAGGCATCGTAGAGCTGTCTGTAGCCCCCGGGCCTAATACAAGGCCGCCGCAGTTCTCTTCGAGGGACTACTACGCGCCCGTGTCCGAAGGCGCCGCTATCAATTCTACGGTTACCACTGTTACTGTGAGTAAAGATTATATTAAAAGTAAAATATAGCATAATTTAAGACTAGGGTTGCCGACACCAAAGATCATAACTCTTAAGGCTTTAGGCCTTCAGAGCTCTTATTGACTTCTGATCCCAAAATATAGCCATAGTTTCACGAGTTCCTTGTGACATGTTTGAAATCATTTCATCATCATCAAACATAGGCCTCCCCCAATGCATTCCATGTTGAAATCATTTATTTAGAGGAATTTAATAAAAGTTAAAAGAAAGCATGATTGGTGTTTTATCAAATGCACAACAAGATTCCATCTTAGTTTATGTGCAACTAATGTTCTGCAATTAAGTGAAAGGAGTACTTCAAAGATTCTGATAAAAGAGAGTAGTTTTGATGAAACCATTTCAAATATTAATGAACACGAAATACGGGACTATTCCCACCTCTCGTTCCCACCACTGCAACTCCTGTGTAGTCAGGATCTACAGCTTGACTGCCACAAAAACAAAACCAATGAAGGTCAAGTTTGTCCCGGGGGAAAGTTAAACTGTCATTGGACCCGCAACGAAATTAATCAGAAGAACATAGGAGGAGTTCGAAATTAAGGTTCGACTTCCCTTCATTGCAAAGCGGATGACAGGTGACAAACAAAGGTTTAAAACCTATAAGAAAAGATTATGCACCACATCTTATGAGCAATTAGCAACTAACTGCCTAATGAACACGAAATGTGTCAAATGTGTTTTACTCAATTGTTTCATATTTATAAACTACAATATCATTACTGTTTTTTTTTAGGCCAAAGACCCAGAAAACGAGCCAGTCACGTATTCGATAGTGTCCGGCAACGACCTCCGTCAGTTTGCGATCGGCGCTACCACCGGCATCATCATGGTCATCAGAAGCCTGGACAGAGAAGTTCTGACGCGGTATCAGTTGGTGAGTTGTCTTTAAATAAAATATGTTGCCATCATAAAGTAACCTTATTTACTTATTATAAGATTGCAAAGCAATGATTTTTAAAATCATGCTGTGCCCAGTGTTAATCGTTCGTTCGTTTTAATCAAAGGATATCCAATCCACTCCACTGCTGGATAAAGGTCTCTTCCGACAACGATCAGTCCTGCGCTATCCGTATCCAGATGCTACCCGCGACCTTAATCAAAATAAATAAAGCAATAGCCGTAGAGCCAGTCACCAAATCATTTGGCAGAAATTGAGTAAAATTCAATAAAGTACATAACTTTTTTTTGTGCCCAATCAGGAATTTGTATCTCAGATTCAGGACGAAGTCTAACTAGTATTTTCTTTTTTATTATGCTATAAACATGACTTTTCCTTTTTACAGATGGTGAAAGCAGAAGATCCCGGCAAATTAGCGAGCACAGCAACTGTGAATATCAAAGTCACTGACATCAACGACAACAATCCCAAGTTCGACGAGGATTCCTACCTATTCCATGTAAAAGAAGGTATGTAATTCATTCATTATTTTGAATTTTGGGAAGGTTAGTGTAGACTAGAGCATTTCTATGTCATGTAACGTTAAATACAGGTAAAATGTACTACGTTTGACTTGTGAAAGGGTGCAGTTACACTACATATTTCATACAGCGGCTCGTTGTTCTGTAAATGTTTTAGTCTGTACTCACCTTAAAGTGTAACGAACATACGATACAATAAACCAATAATTATAATCATCCCGCTTAGCTAGTGTTGCGAGTTTAGGTCAATTCCTCCTCTTTGTTCTTGATAAATGAGAGAGGGGTTGTCATCCTGCAACGGATACAAAATGCCTGATAATGGCACCTTTAGAGTTTAATTAAAAATAATTTTGTTAAGTTTGTAAAGTGTTAACATTATTTTGGTTATTTACAGGCGTGTCAGGCGAATTCGTCGGCTACGTTCACGCCACAGATATAGATGAAGGAGTCAACGCTTTAGTCAGCTACAGCATTCCACCTCATCTTCCGTTCAGTATCGATAATGCCACTGGATTGATCAGTACCAACACTAAATTGGACTATGAGCAGACTAAGGTAATAGTGAAACACTTTGTCCGTTCGTTTCAGCCAAATGACGTCCACTGTTGGACAAAGGCTTCCCCCAAGAATTTCGATAACGACTGGTCCTTTGCTGCCCGTATCCAGGTACCTTCACCATATCGTCGGTTCACCTAGTGGGGGGCCTACCCAAATTAAGTCTTCCGGCCTTCTTCCTATCTACCTGGAAACACTTCATTGTAGCCTTATAAAAATCGAGTAGTAAGTAAACTAAGGCCGAGTTGCACCACGTTACTTAACGGTAACTATAACAATATCCGGTGTTTTTTGTATGGAGTTTGACAGATTTTTGACGTTTGTCAAAGTTAAAGTAAGATGGTGCAACCCAGCCTAAGTAAGCAATCTGTAAAAAATGGGTAACTGACCTCTTTTCCACGCCAAATTACGAGTATACAAACAAAAACACAACGTTTTAGCTTTTTAAACAGTCTATTAGTTTCATTGAACTGTTAAACTAGATTTTGAGTTGCCTATAAATATTAATTCTTTCTCGATCACAGGATTACGCGTTCGTAGTAACAGCCACCGACGGGGCCATTGACAAAAGGTTCGGGACCGCATCTGTCACTGTTCAAGTTGAAGATATTCCGGACGAAGTGCCTGTGTTCCCGCAATCTTTGTACTCGGTTCACGTTCCCGAAAATGCGGCCAACTATCCTGTGGTTAAAGTTCACGTGAGTACTTGAGTTATGTTAGCTCTTTTCTTATCTTTTAGCAGATAGATCAAGAATCATGTGCGGAAAAAAAATAGTTTTGAATTTTGTAATGAACTCACTATAAAATACTTTTTGAACCCAAAAAGCTATAAGGTGGTAATAATTTTTGAAATAGACAGTAGATACACGCCCGTATTCACAAACATTACGATGAGGTCTCACAGTGCGCGTGTACGCACACGAAACAATCACAGAGCTCTATTCAGCGCTGGGCGTTCGATTGCTGCTTTACTTAAGCAAGCATCGTTTGTGTATACGGGCGTAAGTCTTCATCAGTTAATAAATAAAGCAATGTAGACATTCACATTTGGAAAATGATAAATTTGCTCAATTTCATTGAAAAAAATCAATGTTTTAAAGTTTTTTAAGCGCCGAAAAGTTTGCTGATTATAGCTAACTATTGTAACTGTGCTCGCCACTTCTATAGTGGTGCTAACTGGTATCGCAAATTATAGTAACTTTTATTCATACAATTTCTTCAAATTATTCCAGGCGGAAGACCCTGACACCACTCCCGAGATAACCTACACGATAGTGATGGGCGATACAGACTTATTCTCCATCGAGCGCAAGTCAGGCATGATCCGGACGCTGCGGCCTTTAGACCGGGAGATGATGGCGCGACACGAGATTATAGTCGGCACTGAAGAGAATAGCAGCGAGGAACCCAGGGCTACTACTACTGTGGAAGTGTTGGTCGATGTGAGTATTACTTTAGACCTTATTCCCTTCTCTTAACGTACACTTTAGTGATGGGAGATAGACTTGTCATCTATCGAGCGCAGGCCTTTAGACCGAGAGATGATGGCGCGACACGAGATCATAGTCGGCACTGAGGAGAATAACAGCGAAGAACCCAGGGCTACTACTACTGTGGAAGTGTTGGTTGATGTGAGTATTACTTTAGACCTTATTCCTTACTGTTAAAGCAAACTTTAGTGATGGGAGACAGACTTGTCATCTATCGAGCGCAGGCCTTTAGACCGAGAGATGATGGCGCGACACGAGATCATAGTCGGCACTGAGGAGAATAACAGCGAGGAACCCAGGGCTACTACTACTGTGGAAGTGTTGGTCGATGTGAGTATTACTTTAGACCTTATTCCTTAATGTTAAAGCACAATGGGAGACAAAGACTTAATCCATCGAGCGCAAGTCAGGCACGATCTGCTTAGTGAGAGTTTACACCAATCGTCATCACTAGCGTTCGTTAATTCTTTCGTTTCAGCCAAGTGACGTCCACTGGTGGACAAAGGCCTCCCCCAAGGAGTTCTATAACGACCGGTCCTGCGTCATCGCTAGCAACTACGTAAAAATCATGTAGCTTTACCATGAGTTTACTTTAAACGTCATCGCTAGCGAGTGCGGCAAAAAACATCTATGAAGACAAGTACCCTGGACGCTGCGGCTTTTAGACCGGGTGATGAATCATTTTCTGTGCTCTTTGACAGCATCTTGCAATTAAGCTGATTTACTCGTATTATTAAAGTATCAGGCGCTGTTCTAATTATTAGCAGGCCCAAAGATTGTCAGGATACAATGCTCTATAACATTAGCTTTATCGTTGTATTTTCAAATTACAGGACAAAAACGACAACGCGCCAATCTTCACATCGGTCGTCCGTCCGATCACGATCGAAGACTCCTCTCCCATTGGCAGCCTAGTTCAAACCGTCACCGCAGTGGACGCCGACGCGACCGCTCCTAACAACCGCGTGCGATACAAGTTGGTTGGCCGCGGGAAGGCGTCTAAATACTTCCACGTGGAGCCCGATACGGGGGCGGTGCGGGTCCGAGACGATCTGCGGAAGGAAGCCGATAGCGAATACACTGTGAGTGTCCTATTGATAGTCCAGTGGGTCTAGACAAAGTGCAAATTATAATCGCAAACCAGCCGCAAAGTGTTCGAAAAGCCCCTTTTTTGTATGGAGTTTTGACGTATTCGATTTTCGATTCGATCAAAAAGTGCGTTTTGTCTAGGGGGGCAGTTTTGTAGTCACCTACGTATGTAAGGTCTACAACTTCTTCGTGACGTCTGTGTGGCTAGTACACACAGGTTTTTTACTCTATGCGCGAATGAGTCTGACAGCTAATATACTGTAAGTTTTACAGATTCCATTGGATGTCCATTTATAGCCTACTGTAGTATCTTCTGGATGGTTCGTAGTTTTATCAGCCACTACCACTACATCCTGACATCAGTCTGTGTGCCTGGTATTGGTTGAAATAGTCCATACAGTGCAGCACTAACAACGTCGATTATACCACAGAATACGTACAGAAGTTTTAATTAGGTATTTAAAAAAAATATGCTCAATGTCAATAACAATATGGTGTAATTTAGCCTGTCTCTTGAGTCAAGCACCATTTTGTTGACAAACGTCAGTGATCGGCACTGCGCCGAAGCTATAGGGCTGACTTCGGTAAAATGATGTGACGTGAGGTGCCAAACTGCGGAAAATGGCGGAGGAAAAACATGATTTAGCATGAATTATCATGAATTACCACTTATTTACCTCTCAGTGTCTTGAGGCAACTTAAAAAAGTACATTCTGTGTTTTTATTATTATTTAGGCAGTTTAAATACTGCACAGTATTTAGTACACCATTTTCTTTATTTTCTTCCATCATACACAAGAATACGCGTGCGTGAGTCAATGTTCGCTCGTATGTGAGGCCTTGTCGAATAGTATCCTGTAGGTGGGCCATCGTGCGTGTTTTGTTTTCGATGTAAACTCGCGGAGATGAACAGGCCTGATTATACATAATCTTATCGTTAAAGTGTGATAGACAAAAAGTGCACGTGACTTTTTACTCCTACAAGTATAACAAAAAAAAGTCACGTGCACTTTTTAATTCATTAACGCATCTTAAGAGTTGTTGGATATGATATAACATAGTCTCAATGGTTGAGTTTAGATTTCCCAATCTTAAAGAAGCTTTATTGTTTGCAGGTCGACGTGCAAGGGTTCGACCAAGGCGAGCCCGTGATGTCTTCAGTCACCAGCCTGACTGTGTACGTCAGTCACTCCGCCACCGTTCCTCCAGATGTAAGTATCTGTAAATACTTTATTAATATAAAACATTCTCATTTAAACGACACTAATCATACCTCATCATGTTTAACAGTTTTGAAATAATATTTATAGATCGGTTCATTCACGAAGACGCGCCCCACCAAATTTTGGTCGAGGGAAGCGCGGTGCGGAGAGTTTGATCCGAGCAATAGTGTCATTATTGTCGTGTGTACTCATGGATAATTTAGCGTGTACCGATAACACTCAAACATTAGCGGAAGAATGGTGGGGCGCGTCTTCGTGGATGAAACGATCTACATTACATTACATATTTTAAACTTTTACTTGTTGTATTTTTCAAATTTTACATTTATCAATTATTTTAGTTATAAGTTCTGTGATCATAATTTGTTTCTTACTAATTTCGGCTATGGCAACCACTCATACTCAACTTCGATGTTGTAAGTACAAGATTTTAATGGTTATAACTACTTGTACATAATCATCTTAACTTTCCCGTTAACATCAGCTATATTAGCCGGGACACTGTAAATATAACTTTAAAACCTCCGGCTTAAGGCTTATTTTACACTCTCGCAAAATCAGTTACTATTCCAGGTGGGCCTCGGGTTCGCTGACACGCTGTACACTGAACACGTCGCTGAGAACTCGCCCAACGGGACGCTGGTACGAGTGCTGCCTTTGCTGAACAAGAGGGAACATTCGCCGGACATACCTTTGAAGTGCCGCCTTACGGAGTCGTCGCAATCAGGTACTTTATTTGAGTTAGAGTTTTTTTTTTTGCGTGATCGGTTAGAGGCTCTTATTCGGTGTCATTTTTCATTAATTTAGATTATTTATGCTTAGTATGGAGTACTGATTTGTACGTGATTTCTAAATTTCGAAATCCAAGCAAAAATTAGCAAGTTTTATAAGAAATAGCGGCTACCCGCCCGCTTCGCACTGATAGTTTAGGTATTTAACATAAAGTTTGGATTGTTATGGTGAAAGATTTTTGAAATGGGTACAGTAGTTTCGGAACCTATTCAATACAAACTGTAGGAGATTGGGATAGGAATGGGATGGGATACCTTCGATTGAGCAGACTCCACAGGACGGTCCAAGCTTGGTTCTTCTTTCACTTTCACAAACACTTGAATTTTTATTGAGATGAGTTTAGCGCGCGATTTGTGTTTATTTGAATTGGTTTATTTTGGATACTTATTTAGTATTAACGCCCAGATAGGTAGGCGAAGCGGCGCGTTGCGATGCGAGAGCGAGACTGAAGGTGGGAGGGAGAGGATAGGAAAAGGACTGTCAGAATGAGTGATAGAATAGTGTGACATGAGTTTGAAATGTATGAGGTTTTAATGCTGGCGCGTACAACTCCCCCGGCCTAGAGGTCTTCCTCTAGATTGAGTAGCGTTTGTAAAAAAAAAATAAAGTTAAAAACGCAAAAAAGCATGCGTTAGAGAGAACTAAACGAGTTAAATTTGAGTTAAATGAGCGTTAAAGTTGAGTTAAATTAAAGTTAAAGTTGAGTTAAATTGAAGTTAAAGAAAAATTAAAGTTAAAAGCATTATTTGAGTTACTGTAAAGGAAGAGGACAAACTCTAACTACAGGCCGAACATAAATACCGGTTGCAGTGCGAATCTTTAAGGTGCGAATGATTTTGTCCTTTCCGGGATATACTTCCACAACCACACCCAATGGCCAACAAAGAGGATGCGCATTGTCATCTTTTATAACAACAACAGAGCCCACATCTATCGGTTTGGTCACCGTATTCCACTTTTCACGGCGTTGTAGAGAAGTTAAATACTCCTGACTCCAGCGACGCCAAAAGCTTTGCACTAATTTATTGACTAACTGATAACGCGTTAACCGATTGTCAGAAATATCAGAGACATTCTCTACTGGTAAGAATTTCAGTGGAGTTATATTGAGAAAGTGATTGGGAGTGAGAGCGGATATATCAGATGGGTCAGAGCTAAGAACACACAATGGTCTACTATTCAATAAGCCTTCTATTTGTACAAGTACAGTGTTGAACTCTTCGTATGTTAACACTTGAAGACCAATAACTTTATAAAGATGCGTTTTTACATAACGAACATTTATCTCTGTGATGCCGTTAAAGTGCGGGCCATATGGTGGACTATGAAGAAACTTAATGCGTTGTTCAGCCAAATGTGAACTTAAATAATTTTTGTGAGAGTCAGATTCTAAAAGAGCGTAAATTTCGTCAAGCTTGCGTTTAGCGCCAATGAAGTTAGTACCTCCGTCGCTATATATCATGGAAACGGGGCCTCTTCTACAAATGAATCGACGAAAAGCGGCGAGAAATAGATCAGAGCTTAAGTCTGAAACTAACTCTATGTGTAGAGCCTTAGTTGTAAGACAGCAAAATAAACAAATATAAGCCTTCTGGCTTTTAACACCTCTGCGGCGAATGTGAGTAATAAAGAAGGGACCTGCATAATCGACCGATGTATAAACAAAGGCTTTAGCTTCTGAAACGCGAAATGATGGCAAGTCGCCCATAAGAGGGTTTGTAGATTTAGGGTTTAAACGAAAACAGATATTGCATTGATGCACTCTTTGACGTACTAAGTTACGTGCGGAAAGTATCCAAAATTTCTGTCTAAGCAGACTGAGTAGAAGTGAAGGACCAGTATGTAAATTACATACATGAAAGTAATCAACTAAAAGTTGAGTGAAGCGATGTTTAGGCGATAGAATGATTGGATGCTTTTGTCCATAGTTGAGTTGAGAGTGAGTGAGTCGACCTCCGACACGAAGTATATTATCAGAGTCAATGAAAGGGTTAAGTTTGAGAAGCGATTTGTTAAAGGGTTTATTATTTTTAATTGCGTGCATATCTTGAGTAAAAAATAGTGCCTGTATATGGCGTACTAAATAGAGTTCAGCGAGTTCTAAATCAGAGGATGTAACCACTCCGTTTGAACGTAGTATTTTAGCGAAGCGTAACACGTACACAGTAGCGCGTAATAATTTTGGGTACGTGGAAATGCGATCAATTAATCGATCGAAAAAGTGAGAGTTCGATTGAGAGTTTGTCTCTGAAACAAGAGCGATAGTTTTCTCTTCCAGTCGAACACTGTTAGATGAAACTTGAAATGGCTCGATAGGCCATTGCGAGATTGGCTGAGCTGTCCATTGAGGAGAGTGAAACCAATTTAATTGATTTAATAACGCTTTAGGAGTTACAGGTCGCGATATTACATCTGCAGGATTTTCATTTCCATTAACATGATGCCAAATTTTTGCGTTGAGTTTCGAATTAATTTCAGTAATTCTATTCGCAACAAATGTGTGAAATTTGTACGCGGGAGAATGTATCCACGTGAGAGTGACAGTCGAGTCTGAAAATGCGTAAATTGAGTTAACAGGATAACGATTCTCTATACTATCGCGAACCGATAATAAAAGATTTGTCAAGAGCAGCGCTGCGCACAGTTCAAGCCGCGCAAGAGATATTTTCTTTAAAGGCGCGACGCGCGATTTGGATGCGATAAGAAAGACTTCACCGGGTGAATCTGCATCAGAGCTCACGCGCACATAAACCACAGCTCCGTAGCATACTTCGCTGGCGTCCGCGAAGCCCATGATAGTGACGTGGCAACCCGCGGTGATTCCTATATGACGAGATATTTTTAATTGCGATAAATAGTTAATCTCACTATCAAACCGATTCCATTTATTTTTTATTGAGTCTGGAACTGGCTGATCCCATTCAAGTTCGCGCTGCCAGCATTCTTGAATTAAGAGTTTGAGAAACGCTGTCACAGGGCCTAGCAAACCCAAAGGGTCGAATAATCTAGCGGTTGCGGAAAGAATCGTGCGTTTTGTGCATTGGTCAGAGTTAGTAGAGTTAATTTTGTAAAGAAAAACGTCATCATTAGGTTGCCACTGCATGCCTATGATTTTTGTCGTAATTTCTGAGTCAGTGTCAAAATCGACGAGCTGTGGATTTTTATGCGAATCGGGAATCTTATTTATAAGCTCAGGGTTGTTCGAGATCCACTTAACCATTTTAAACCCCCCGGCCATGAACATCTTAACCATTTGATGGTAAGATTGTTCAGCTTTTTCTAACCCGTCCATCGATGAGACATAATCGTCCATATACATACAGGATTGAGCTTCAGACGCGGCGATAGGATAATTCGCGCGCTCGTCCTCAGCGAGTTGGCGAACGACACGCATAGCGAGGTAAGGCGAGCTAGAAACGCCAAAAGAAACCCTATTGTATTGATAAGTATCAATCGGTGATTCAGGATCAAATCGAAATAATATGCGTTGAAACGGGTGGTGATTTTGATCAAGCTTCACACAGAAATACATCTTTTCAATATCAGCAGATAAAGCGACTGAGAAAATGCGTAAGTTAATTAAAAGATCAAAAATATTACTTTGTAAGTTTGGGCCAGTGTAAAGAACATCATTTAACGACTTTCCAGAGGTTGTTTTACAACTTGCATCTAAAACGACTCGAGTTTTTGAAGTGAGTTTATCTGGTCGGTATACTGCATGATGAGGTATATAATAATTTGGAGTATTTTCCTCTGAATTCGATGCGTTTTCGACTTTTGACAGAAAACCGCGATCGATACAGTCTTGAATATTTTCATTATAGTTAGTGCGTAAGCCCGGAGTTGAGTCTAACTTTTTCTCTAAGTTATAGAAGCGACGCCTAGCAGTAAAGTAAGAATCGCCGAGTTCTGATGGGTCGAGTTTAAATGGCAAAGAAACGGTATACGTCCCAGAGTCGTCGCGAGAATGAGTTGATTGGAAAATGTTTTCACATATATCATCGTCAGGGCTGATGTGTCTCTTAGTAGGTACACTTTCAAGCTCCCAAAAGCGTTGCGTGAGTGATTCTAATGAGTGCGAGTCTACATTGCAAAAGAATGCTTTATTATCATTGCGTGAATGAGCTGAGTAGCACTGAGCGCGTCCCATAGCGAGATATCCGAGCGTGGTTTCGATGGCGATGACAGAGGATTGCGGTGAAGTTATTTTATTACTACCTAAAAGAAGCGGGAATATCTCATTGCCTAACAAACAATCGATTTCAGCAGGGATATCGAAGCTGTCATCAGCCATAGGAAGACCTTGTAAATGCGATAACTGGGTTATGTCAACCCTTACATTAGGTAAATAATCGGTTATTGTATCAATGACGCGTGCGTTAATAGTGTATTTACACCTGGGATCAAAGCGTGAGGCAATTGTGAAAGATACATATCCCAGCGACACACTTTCAGACTGACCTATGCCCTTAATAGTGGTAGGTAGCGGATTGACTTTGAAGTTCAGTCGCGCACAACATTTATTTGTGATAAAGTTGCTCATCGAACCTGTGTCTAGAAACACGCGTAATTTTTGACACGTCTTATTATTGTCATAAGTATACACTGACGCGGTGGGTAATAAGACCGTGGTACTAGATTCATCAGCGATCGACGGCGTGACTGCAGAGAGAGACACATTGTTGGTTGGCATCGATTGCAACGGCGGCGTGACCGGACCGGGCGCGGACATGGACGCGTCGGTCGGCGAAAGCGTCGCGCTGCAAGTCAGCTGTTGTGACGTCATAGGTCTATTCACGTTAAAATTATCTATATGAATAAGAGTGTGATGTTTCCGTTGGCAAACTGAGCAACGATTTTGAGATCTGCAATCTTTAATGTTATGAAAGCCTAAACAATTGAGGCAAAAGTTACATTTAGTAACTAAAGAGTGGCGAGTTGGCGCATTTTTCGAGCGAAAATAACTGCATTTGAATAGGGCATGTTCAGGTTCCGTCTTACAAAGTTGACAATTCTTGCGTACAGCGGATGGAGTGTATGAGCCTTGCGAATTCGGTAGAGATTGGAAGTAATGTTGATTGGGTTTTACTCCAGAAGCTGTATTAGAAACAAACGACTGTGTCGGTTTCGAGTTTTTAGACTGCGATGCGAAATTCGTTTTATTATTAACGTACGGCTTATTCTGCGTAAAAGATGAGCGTAAAGAATGGATCTTATTCTGTTCTTTTATAAAAGTCTTGAGATCATTAAACGTAGGCATTTTTACGTGCTTAATGGATTGTTCAAATAAATTTAGAGTGTCTTTGTCTAATTTACTGAGAGCAATATGAGTCAAAATGAAATCGGAAAGGTCCTCAATCTGTAAACGTCGTAAGGCAGCTTCAGCTGAGCAATACTGTTCCAAAAATTCATCTAAAGATTGCGATTTGAAGTTTATTAATTGTTCCAAATACATAGAGGCTTGTACTCTTATGTCTTGGTATTTTTCTAATAGGTTGTTCCAAATTATGTAATAGTTCTCACCAGTAGGTGGAATACCCGAGCAAATTGTAAGTGCTTTTCCGGAAAGTTTTCCTATAAGGTATTGAGCCTTTTCACCTGGAGACAAACCAGTGTTCTCATGAATAAGCGTTTTAAAATTTTGGTAGAAAACGGGCCACTTGGAAGGGGCTCCGTCGAAAGAGACTAGTTCTAAAGGCGGTAATTTTTTTACGAAATCCTGTTTGCGACGCTCTGTGCTGGCCTTTAGTTGTGCGATGGAGCTTTGCACCGAAAGGATGTTACAGTACAAATCGTCAAACGAGTTGAGTGCGGCAAATGTAGGTTTGAGTTCCTCATCATTTTTCATATAACACAAATTAAGTTCGTCAATGGTATCAAGAAAATCCGATCTCGTTTTTTCAATCGAATGCATGCGAGACATGAAAATTTGTTCAATCTGAGGGTCGGAGACCTTTAGGCTGAGGTCGTATAGTTCCTGAACCCTCTGAAAAAGCGCTTCTTTTTTAGCTTCAAGCAAATTAATTTTGCGTTTTACTCCCTCCATTGTATTGTAGGTGAGCAAACACACGCACGAGAGCTAGCGTTAAAAAATGAGTTGAGTTGTGCGTATTTATTTATAATCCAGTAGGAAAATAAAATGCGTAGCGTATGTAAGCGAATTTGAAATTGAATTGAAATAAAATTTTAAAAGATTGAATTTAAAAATACACGTGTTTACAAACAACGAGTTGACGTTTGAGCGAATAGTAATTTCTAGAATGTGTCAAATATCAAACGAATCGAACTTTCCAGAAAGAATGTGTCAAACGAGCGAATTTTCTAGAATTTTCTAGAGAGTTGTCAAAATGACGGATGCGTGAAAATGTGTAGTTGTGATTTTCTGTAAGTGTAAAGGATAGGAAATGAACCATGCGGCTCGGTAGGACCAGAAAGGAGTTGTAGGAGATTGGGATAGGAATGGGATGGGATACCTTCGATTGAGCAGACTCCACAGGACGGTCCAAGCTTGGTTCTTCTTTCACTTTCACAAACACTTGAATTTTTATTGAGATGAGTTTAGCGCGCGATTTGTGTTTATTTGAATTGGTTTATTTTGGATACTTATTTAGTATTAACGCCCAGATAGGTAGGCGAAGCGGCGCGTTGCGATGCGAGAGCGAGACTGAAGGTGGGAGGGAGAGGATAGGAAAAGGACTGTCAGAATGAGTGATAGAATAGTGTGACATGAGTTTGAAATGTATGAGGTTTTAATGCTGGCGCGTACACAAACATACAAAAACTTTTAAGTGATGTTATGATAACAAATGAAGTAAAGCATCTTTATCGAATTTTTGAAAGATTTATTATAATTTTCTCGTACCTATATCAACATTATTTTTATTCCAGGAATATTCTACGTCAAGCTAACCGAAGACCGAGACTGCGCGATCTACCTCAACACAAGCTCACTGGACTACGAGACCCTCTCCGAATACTCCTTAGAAGTCCAACTGGAGTCCATCCAGGGTCTCATAAACCCGGAGACCAGTAAAGCAGTTGTAAAGGTCCACGTGACCGATGTCAATGATAACGCGCCCGCGTTCGTGTTCAAAGAACAGAGCACGATAGCTGGTGCTGTGGGGAAATACTTCGCGATTGTTACTAAAGATATGCTGCTGGATACGAATGTGCTGCAAGTCAAGGTTAGTAGTTTAATAATTAGCGCTTAACTGAGTATTTCCTGAGGTAGTGAGAGGTGTGAACTTCAGTCAGAAGTTACGTCATACGACGACGTTACGTGACGTCACTGTTACCTAAGCTCTCTGTTACTGTTACTCTCTGGCTCAGGGACCTATAGATAAAAGACGATTATCAATTTCTAATACTTTCGTTTTAGAAATTGATAATCGTCTTTTATCTAAAAATGTACTTTCTGCCAAACAATGCTCTCTAAGGGTTGTGTCTCACTTAACACCAGGTGCGATTGCGGTCTAATACCTGCCTTGTCATGCATAAAAAAAAATCTGAATCTCCTCTCCTAACTCATAGAAAACCGTATGATTGGTTGTATTTCATACATGCTCATTCATACATCCATACATTCATACTATATCGTCAGGCCTTAATTCGGTCCTGCTAAATTTCTAAACATTTAAGATTCTCCGTTTTCATATCTTCTCAATAAGTATCTTTTTAACTTTTTCATTATAATTTCACAGGCTAAAGACAAAGACAGCGGCGACTACGGCAAGATAGAATACCACAAGCACTCCTGGCCCAAAGCAGCGGAGGAATACTTTGCACTGGATGCTGACACAGGAGTCATAAGCAACGTCAAGACGTTTGACAGCGTGCCCAGTGACGTGCTGCCTTTCAAGTTCAGCGTGACAGCGAGAGACAACCCTAGTTCGCCACAGGATTATAATATTGCTAGAGTTTCTGTTGTTGTGAGTATTTTATCACATTTTTTTATTGTTCTGCTTCCATGAAAGTTCGTAGTGGACAGAGGCTATGTATAAAATGTCAGTGAATTTCGGGTTTTTCCTTAACTTGAACATACATTATTACGAAATAAGAAGCCTTAAGGTTCTAAATGTTAGGAAACTCTTACCTATTTAAAATAAAGATTTGGAATTCACGTTAACCACTTAGGCAATTTGTTAATAATAGATTTGTTCTTTTGCGAAATTATTTTTCTTTTACTGTTACGAAATTATTTGTAACACAGTTCTCGTTCAAATCTTTTATGTGAAAATATTTGATAAATTATTTTTATTTTCAGGTAAATCTCCTCCAAAAAGAAAACCAACTTGTGGTAGAAGTTTCCAATGTCAACACTGAATCTATGGGCCGCCGAGCGCGTAGCGTCCTCGCAGCCATAGAGAAAGAGAGCGGGCTTGTCGCTGGTCTAGAGAAATTAACTTATAGACATTACCTGGGAGTAAATGGCACGTTAGAGAGTGATACTAAAGGAACGGATATGTGGCTATATCTGGTCGATCCTTCTACAGGGAGGATATTGACCAGAGAGTCAGCTTCTGCGAAGAAGTAAGTAATAAAGTCATTAATTTAATTTTGGCCCAAAATGATCCAATGTAAATCTGATTTTAAGAAGATATTGGAATAAAATATTTCTCATTTTGTTGGTACTGCTGAGACCTAAACTAACTATTCCTATAGGCTGATCTATAAACGTATAATCAAATCGAAAATCTTAGCAATCGAAAATTATTTTAATCTGGTGTCTAATAAAACCCTTTATTGTTGAAAATCTTAACTATATACAACTACCTGCTGATAGTTGAACTGTTAACACCTTGAACTTGATTGAGATGGAATACGTTTTATTTCAATGATAAAAATTCAACCCTATATTGGTTAGGCCTCTTTGTGCATTTCTAAACCACCACTTCTTTCAGGGCCGTCGAAAGCGGCGTCCACAAAGCTGTAGCAGCCAGTCTACAATCGCCAGTTAGTCAAGTGCGAGCGCCGTTAGTGCCCGCAGAGCAGCCCAGAAGGCCGACGCATGTGGCCGCGGCACCTTTAGCTACGGCCTTACCGGCTGCCTTGATAGCATTGGCGGCTTTGGTTCTAGTAGCAGCAACTGCAGCCACGATATACATCTGTGCTTCTTGGAACAGGTAAATACCCTAATACATTTTGTAAGACGTAAAATAGCTCAGAAGGCCGACTCAGAAAGTCATAGCCCTTTTAGCTACGGCCTTACCGGCTGCCTTGATAGCATTGGCGGCTTTGGTGCTGGTAGCGGCAACTGCTGCTACGATATACATCTGTGCTTCTTGGAACAGGTAAAATTAGTCTTAAGCCACATATGACTACGTAGAATTCTATAGCAGCGTTACAACGGTGTTACCAGCTGAATTGAGTATTGAGCTTTGCACTATAATGAGAACTTAAGTGCTTCTTAGAAATCTCATAAAACAGCTACAAAGGCTGACTTAGAATGACTTGTGGACCTGCCTAATCACAATCCCTTTAACAACGAAGAACCTTCATGTAGTTCTTGGAGCAAGGTAAAATTCGTGGTCTCACACAAACGTCACGTAGCAATGTGAATATACATTGTCTCTTCCCAGTATTTTTATTTCGTATTTTAATTTCAGTACTCTAAATTAAATTGTTCCTTTGTCCAGGTACAAGAAACACAAAGAGCAAGCGATCCAGCAGTACGGGACTCTTAGTATGAGCATGCCGCCTCCCAGACCGCCGTCGGGATACGAGTCAAGTGAAGACGAGCCCGCGCCGAGATACGAGACTCAGGTTAATTAACAAAATTATCCTGTCAAAGTGACAGATAGATAGTTAAAAATAACCAGTGTCGTAGTAACACTGAGGCTGTACCTATGAGTGAACAACAAGCGGATACACTCGACCTTTACGCCCGTATTTACAAACGATGCTTGCTTAAGTGAAGCAGCAAATCGAACGCACAGCGGTGAATAGAGCTATGTGATTGGTTCATATGTCCTCCTGTGCGTTCATGCGCACTGTGAGACCTCATAGTAATGTTTGTAAATATCAGCATTAAAGATGTTACTGGATGACAACACATTCCGCACCGCATGTGGGTGGTTCCAATGACTAAACCCCATTGTCTCAGACAGATGATCATTATTGCCATTGATAGAAAAAAATAAAACCGTTTTTGCATAATAAGTACTTGCGTCATCAACTATTGTACATCTTAATCCACTGTAGAAATGTTTAATTAGTAAATATAGTGTTGTTTACGCTTAGTTACTCTTGCAGAAAATATTGTTGGCAAATATATTTGTCAATATTTAAGTCAACATTCTAAACAATCGACGTCACTTAAAAGCAAATGTTGTGGAATCTTACGTGGTTGTTATAGCGTCTATTTTCCTTTGCCCACAGGTTCTCAACATGGCGGTGGACGATGCAGACTTGCAACTGGACTTCAGTCCAAACAACCACGCGTTCAACATCCACAGTGTGCAATATTTATCCAAAGACAATGGTATGTGAATTTAAATTGTTTACTATAAACAATTTGTTTTTTTTTTTATCGACGCAACTTTGTACACAAATGTTGACAGCAAAAGAATAATGGATGTCTCAATTAAAACAAATGAAAAGTGCATTGTCATTGAAATAAACATCTACTCATATTATAATAGTATTTCAAACTCGAGATAGTAATTTCAAACTCGTTTATTACCTGCATTTCTTTTTTTTTTGTTACGGCAGCCAAACCTCTTTAAAAGATATATCTGGGCTAATAATGCCCACCTTTAAATTAAAAAAAATTGCAACTTTTTTATTAACGCAACAAGATATTTGAGCTATTAACAAAATATACAACCCCCGCTTATGTTTCATTATTTATAAGTGCATTTTAGAATACATATTTTTTTATCTTATCAGGAGAACGCAGCCCAACTCTCTCCGAAACAGCCACCACCGCAAGAGCGTCAAGCGTCAACGAGAACGGTGGTACGCTCAACAACAGTCACTTCGACACTTTGGCGAACAACTCAACCATCGCTCGCAACACTCAGACCCTCAACCGACGAGTGCCTAACAACCACGCATTGAACAACGCTCTAGGAACGTTACCGAGAGTCAACAACAATAATGTTGGTGGGGGATTACTAGCAGCGACGCTTGGGAGGAAGATAAACGGTGGGAACAACCATAAGAAGAAAGCCTCGCAGCCGATCATGGCTTATGATGAAATTCCGGGGCTGCAAAGGTGAGACTTTATACAGTGCCATCTAGTTTTACTAAGGAATGCTTGTGCTATGGGAACTAGACATACGTTTATAACATACATAAATACGAGTACTATGCAAGGACTTATTTAGAAAACGCCCAGGCCAAACACATTAGTGTTCAATAAAAGTTTGAATTGAGTCTCTGGCATAAGCGCCATATTAACGTTCTATTTTTTGTGTCTGAAATGATGATGATGACGATAATAATAATGATAAAAACGACCTTTTACACTAGATAATTTCATCTATACTTATAACTAATATTATAAATGCAAAAGTAACTGTCTGTCTTGCTTTCACGCCTTAACCACTGATTTTGGTGAAATTTAGCATAGAGATAGTTTGCATCCCGGGAAAGGATATATAGGACATTTTATCTCGGTTTTTGAAACAGGGACGCGCGCGATAACGTTTTTCTGTGACAGACAAAATAGCACGCGGGCGAAGCCGCGGGCGGAAAGCTAGTTTGCAATAAAATATCGTATCTCCAATGTAAATTTTACTAACCAAATAGAGAAAAGATTAGGTACTCTGTAGTCTCCGCGGTAATATTTAACTCTTAATCTATTTAAACAATAACCTTATTTCATAACCTTAACACTTACATGAAACATACCCACTATTTAATTAGTTCACACACCTTACTCATTGTACACTCAGTCAGGTCAAACTTACTACAGTGGATGTTTAGCCGTATGTCTTTCTCATAAGGTTTAAAATTAATTAACGAATCTTGTCGCTATCTGGCAAGGTTTATGTGACTACGTTTATTACTGTTTGCTTTGGCCGAGCCATTTCTTGTTTCTCTTTGATATTTTAGGTCTGCTATTAATGAAACAGGGATCCATTCTACTTTTGATGTTAGTTAACGTTATAATGAGACCCTATCACGTGCACGAATAATTTAAAGAGTATTTATTTTAAGTGAAAACACGTTAGTTTTAGAACAAGCAGAGGTTGTATCGTTGTTAGGGTTCGGACAAACCAACGCGATCACACCGCGATCAGCCGGCGTGCTGCGATGACGACCAGACCTAAATGCATTGATCGCCATCGCTGCACGCCGGTTGATCGCGTTGGTTTGGCCGAACCTTTACTATGACAGAAGCTGGGTTCAATGTATCTTTTTGTATTGGCCTGGTTTAAACAGAAAGCTGTAAGCTGTTTATAAAAAAAAAAACTTAGTATTCATCAAAATCGGTTCAGCCAGTGCAGTCGCATGCATGATTACAGTCATCAAGTTCAAACAGCTTTAGGCGATTATCACACTGCGCCGCGCTCCGCGTGATTTCATATAAAAAATCCCGCGCGCAGACGCGTTGTGAGTGTGTTGTGCCGCGCGTGTTTTCTATACAAAATGAGGTATTTGCATACAATGATTAAATCTGTCATCCCGCGTACCGCGGCGGAGCGCGGCGCGCTGTGATAATCGCCTTACTGGTTTCTGATAAAGTTTCCAATAATACAATACATAGATTGCTATCTATCAAATAAAAGTTGTTCTACAGTGACTTGATTAACGTTGTAGTTTTTGACTGACAGTTATCTTCAGGGACATAATTACCAGGAAGTGTCATCAGACCCGGATCAAAAATAAAAACATTTTTAATCAAAAATATTTTATTCAATTTAGACCACTAGTCGCACTTATGATCCTTGTACTGATATAAATATTTTTCACAGGGCATCAGAGAACGACAACGTCACGTTTGGCAAAAGAAACTTCACGGGTTTCTCGTACGACCAATCACCGGTGGAGACCACGACGGAGCTATAGTGACACTTTAATAAAATTGGAGTAGGTATTTTAATGAAATGGTATAGGTAACATAAATTTGCTTTACTTTTTATTTACTCATGTTTTTTTGGCTTTTCTGGCTCCCTTTAATCCCTTTCCGTGAACTTGAAAAATGTAATTACGTTTATTTAAAAAATCCTGCTGTTTTTTAAGAAGATATTGTGTCAAATAAGATTCTGTCTTTATAGTAACATTATTATAAACATTGAATATGTCTAAAATGAAGACAAAACAAACAAATTTATGTTATCTGTTTGTACGGTCGTCAGCACATCAGCCTATCCTAAATTCTCAATTGATTTTCAACCTTTATTCTAATGGTGTAAAGTTAAAAATGTTATTAAAGATGAGTGATAGGTTGATCTGCTGTTTTCGGTACTTTTAAGAAAGTGAGAGTAGATAGATCGAAAAACAATATTGAAATGGTGAAGGCGATGGAATAAGTGTATAGTGACTTACCATTTGTTTTAAAGAAGTGAATAACATAGACTAAAAGTGATATACTTTCCGTCCGTAACACAGCACATAGACAAACTATGTGTTGAGTAGTTAGCATAATATGTGTTCAACGAATGTTAATATATTTTAAGTATGATATATCGCCGACTGAAAATACTTCAACGTGATGAAAGTTGATGTAAATAACGAATTTTTTAAATATTTTTGTACGTAATTGTGTATGCACTTACTTAGCGATGGCTAGTCTTTTATAATAATTGAACAAATTGTGCATAATGTAATAACTTATGGATGTGTATATAATTGAGGCATTACACAGTAGTGTATATTAGGTACCTGAGATGTAAATACAGGTACAAAATAATTTTGTATAAAATGTCATTGTCGAGTCTTTGTCATGAAGCTACAGATAAAAATGGAGGCCACACTCTGAATACCTACTTGAAGCATAAACTAAGTATCACTATCTCGCTCTCTGTGGGCAGACTCGCTCTTTCTAAATAAACAAAAAATATAAAATTGCTCAAATTCAATGAAATTCATGTAAAATCTTTATTTCTTGACATAGGTATCATTAAAAATGATAAGTGTAATAATTACTGGTAAAACGTTTTAGGAAGAAATTACTGTAAAAAATGTGAAAAATGCTTACAATGATCCAATGTCGGAAATCACGAAATAAACACTTACGCGTGGAATCTTATGTCACTTCCAGGACACCACGTACTACCGCAACCACGCACTACAAAATTTTGCACCAATTCTTGTGATAAAACAATGATTATTTCCTGTAAACAATCTCAAACGAAATTAACTGCTTAATAAACAAAATAGTAAACAACCGCCATGATGGGCCGGATTGGGCCGATGTTGCCACATGGTACCGATTACCCAGGAATTGGGATTGTAATTCCCTGATTCGCCAACACATTAAGCCTAAATGGCCGACAATTTTGTGATTTTTTATTTAACTAGGTAATCTTAGTTTCAAATGTTAATTATTTATTTGTTTAACTTCTGATTTGGTTAGTGAATTGGCTATTTCGAAGAATTTACAAGGAGATTTAAATCAGAAGATAGCAATACTACAGTTCACACTAAAAAGAGAGGTAGGGCCGCAGAGAGCGAGATAGATATAAGTAGGTATTTGACTCAAGTTTTTGTTCCAACTCTGCCCTCCATTTTTATCTTTAGCTTCATGGTCTTTGTTACCTATTTAAATCTTGCATTTTTGAAAAAAATTATTGTATCTATCACATTGATGACAGTTTATGTTTCGACATACATACTTGCCAGTGTTAGGGCTGTATCACATTATAGTTGTACAGTCGCCTTTATATAAACCTAAATAAATGTCTTCGATTGATTTCGAACCTTATGTTAATAAAATAAAGTTCATAATACATTGAAGATTTTTTGGTGTGTTGATATTTAGTTGACTGTACGCTAATCATTGAAGCAAAAGGTAGTTTTTAATGTATATTTTTGTAGAAAATATAGCTTCGGTACATGAGCTTTACGTGTAAGATGTTATTTTACGTGTAAATACGTTCGCATAATACCCTAATGTATGATAGAAAAATATATTTTCAAGATCTATGTGTGGTTCAGTCCTAACGCGTTTGTTTTCCGTTTTTATACGAATTTTGTGCCAGTTATTGTTAAATGTAACTTTAAGAATACAGTTTTGTACTTATCATAATAAAATAAGAATGCTCATTTTTTTTTTTCTAAATATTGAGAAGCGGATTTGTGCCAAAAGTTTTATAAAATGATTTTGATACGTTTTTTAACATTTGTATGTAATTATTGGCTAGATAAATAAAAATGTTACCTACCTATTCTATCCTTTGTAAATGAATTGTAAATTTTAATATAATTTTTATTCCACTGTGAAAATGAATGTGTAATATAATTTTTTAAATAGATTGTTCATATTTTTGTGGAATAAATTAATTTTTATTATTATTTCTTAATGTGTTGTTACTTTATTTAGAAAAACAAACCTTCACAAATGATATTAAAATTAAACTTGTGAATTAACTAAATATTGATCTACACTTAACTCGGTCAGTGTTCAGGCACACTTATGGGAGCGGCACTGGAGGGTGTTTTTGTAACGTCAAATGTCAGTGAAACTTCAAATCTCCTTCAGATTTATATTCTTCAGATAGATTGTCACGTTATAATAATATAATGTTTTCAACATCAGGAAACTTCTCTATTGAAATGCTTGAAGAGCAATTTATTTACAATACCTCTTTATCTTGATCATCTATTGAAGAACAAGAAATGCAAGTGGAGTTCTTAGAATCGTTTTCTAGTTCTGAATGAAGTGATAAGTTATAATTATGATACATAATAAAATTAGTTACATAAAGTAATATACGATTTACTTATTTTTCAAGACATTTTTCTATATTAAAAACCCGATATATAACCGCATTCTTCTTACACATACCTAAAATGTGTATTCGTACTTCATGTTCATTAATATTAAAGTCATAAAAGTAAAAAATTAAACAGTATCAAGATCGTTTAATCCAATTTACCCAGTATTGCTCTCAACAAAGTTTATTTTCCCTATTTGCCATGAGATTCTGGTACACCTTATAATAGATACACTTTACTACAAATAGTGTTAAAAATCGGAACCAGCACTTCGGTAATGATGGTGGCGCCCCCCAGTCAGTGTTACGGGTAGGACAGTTCGTTTTAGTTCATCTATTTATGACATTTATAGGAGGGCGCTAATACATCTTTGCCTCGATGAAATTTTATCGCAGCATATTATTTATTTTATTAGTTAAGTCCATGTGAGTGATCAGAACAAAAACTTATTAACAAAATATAGGTTATTATTTAAAAAGTACACAAATCAGAGGCTCCTAGTCTAAAATTCTTATAATCGAAATTAAATGATCTAAACTACAAATAAAAATGATTCAAACAGTACTTTAGACATTGAGACGCGTAAGGCACGGCGAAATTACATCTATTTATATTACATAATATTACAACTAATAGACACTCTTGGTAACAATATTTTATAAACTATCTTGCAAATCGTGATATGTACAAAAATATTTATTCCATCTTTCTTTACTATCTAGCTCAGTAATAAATATAAACTTTGTACTCAAAAACGAACATACAAAAAATGAACACGCATAAAACTTTTAAAATGCTGTTCTGTGATGATATCGTATAGTTAAAATGCAGCATTTAACCTTAAAAATAAATAATAGGTAACGTGCAAATTAGTAATCATAACTAAGCAGAATACACGAAACATATGCTGCGTTTACACTGCGCGGAAATTAGCCAAGTCAAGTCAAAAAAACAGTGGAGTGGGGATGAATTATGAATGAATTTCATCCCCACTCCTCTGTTTTTTTGACTTGACTCGGCTAATTTCCGCATAGTGTAAAAGCAGCATTAGAAATACAACACTTCAGAATGTAATTCACTTCACAGTATTGGCACCAGTTCACAAAACTGTTTCTTTCATATCGGTTAGTAGAACCGATACTCTTCAAATCAGGCACGCGAGTTCTCTCTTCTTTGCTTTTCCAGGTGTTTTCTGTGGTTGTGTCTTTTCCTTGCGATTACTGCTATTAGTATCACGACAACAGCCAACGCGACTGCTATACCTATCCACCAATACATGTTGTAAGATTCAGTCAGGTTAGGTTTTGATTCTAAAATTTTAACAGTCGTTGTCTCTACCCCGTCCTCATCCCCAGTATCAATAATATTGATTTTCGGCGATTCAGATAGATCTGGTATAAAATATGTTCATCGGATTCGACAGCGCTATTTTCGTCGAAATTTGCATCGAAATCGTACGTAAGGTCTTTCTCGTTTACGTTAAGTTCAGCAGGATCATAGCGATCAAGCGTCTATTCATTCGATATTGTTTAACACCTAAGATGTTTTTATAGTATAGATACGTTATACCCGCTCAAGACTGGCAATGCAAAAGTAAGCCAATTGTACTGCTTGCATTCAGTCGGGCATGATCGGTTGCCGCGAACAGCCACGAATGCACTTCCCGATTGCCTTCCTATAGTCTTTTTCACGTAAGATGATCCGTATGACACTTCAAGGTTATCCATATGACGCATACTACATATGCAGAATATTTTTGAAAAAATGTTTGTATTTTATTAGCAATATAATAAAAAAAAATTAACTACTTGTCTTGAAATATATAGTAAAATCTGAGTCTATTGATTATATTTTAATTAAATACGATGTAAAAATGTTTTTTATTTAATGTACGCAATGTGTGAAACGGAATAGATTTAGTGCTGGGGTATTTCTTGTATAATAAAATCGATTATTTCCGCGGTTCATCAATCGATTGCAGTGAATACTTAGTTATTAAAAATATCACAAAAATCAACTATATTTTTCGATTATTGACTGTAATAAACGCATTGAAAATAAATTAATAGTTTTTAATTTAAAGAAACAGAACTAGTACTTTTTAGGAATCGTTTTTTTGAACACGAACCTAGAAATTTGAATATTATCAATAAAAAATTGTTACAATAATATTTGTAATTAAAAAAAACATGTTTTTTGTTAAATAACACCTATACAAAATATTTCTCTAAAAGTAGGTTTTACTAACTCTTCGAAAAAAATCGATAGATAAATCGCTATGGTTTAGTTATGTGACATCTCTAAATCTTTCAAACTCGAAACGTCATACGGATCATCTTAGGTGAAAAAGACTATAATTGATTGTTAATATGCTTTCTTGCGTTTTTTGTTGGTGTACAAATTACACTGCCACTATTATGTACCAGAAAAATGTGTCATTTCATTCGTAAATACAGTTTTTTTAGTAAAATATTAAATGTATTTAATTTTATTCAATTTGACAAGTGTTGACGGTTGAATTTGACATGTGGCCACTGCCAGGGGAAGTTGGGCGAATATGTATCACTTATGAACTCTGCATTTTAAACTCACGCAATTTTTTTTCTTTAGAACAGAATATATTCCTGTGTTGACGTATTCATCAGAAATCCATCAATGCTATGGCTATTATTACTGTATGATTATAATAATTAATTTATGATCAAACGAAGAAGACTCACTTGAGAAACAAAATTATAGCGGAAACGAAAGTGCTAAAAATGCAGGTTGGGTAAAATATAATTCTACTTCCCGACCCCAAAAAGATTGCAATTATGTATAAAGAATCGAATTTTAGTCTTTTTTTAAAATCGCAATGACGTGTTTTTGTCGTTAATTTATATGTCGATAATTCGACTTTTAATCTCAGAGTACACCTCACAAATTTTGCACGTTGCTATACATAAAAATAATCCGGATTTAAAAACTCATTTTTTAAGACAAAAAAACAGACCTAAGTTGGTTTGAGGGAAAATAATAAGTTACGTTTTGTCTTGCTTTTCTTTAAATATTAGTTTGATAGTTCATTCGAAAATTCACTCTACCCCATTCTCCTTTCCTGTGCAAAATGTCTTAACGCATAGCTGTCATAAAATAGGACTATTTGCGCCATTTTAAAAGACAATAATGTAGGCGTATAACGTGTCTATTTATATGATATGCCATTGTTTATCACAGGATCGAATTGATCGTCTAAATATTTTTCTAACAATCGGTAGTAGTCAATTAGACCGGTGTATTCCAGGCCATTTTGTTTCTTGAATAGCAGATCTCTGACGAGTTCAGGCCATTTAATACTGAAGCCTTGGGACATTACGTCACTGGAAAAAATAATTCAGTATCATGAATCACGCAATGTAAACGAAACTGTAAATTGAATGCAGTAAGTAGTAAAATGTCTTCGTACCTCAATCGATTACTGTGTTCAGCTATATGTTTGATCAAATCAGAATCATCAGACTCGAGTTCTTCAGCGAATGAATGATATATCTGATATTTTAGGATGAGACCCATGAATTTCCTGAAAATTAAATATAATTTTTCCTCAGTATGTATAGTAATGTATTGTAACTTCCTACTTTTTTATATTTTTAAACCGGCAGTCAGTGGTGACTGAGTTTGTTGCGGCGCTTCTTCTCAGCACTTGCCAAATGTTTAGCGCTGGTAGGGCAAAAAAAGAATGAGACATGTATAGGCTCCTTAAGAGCATTTGACGATTTGCAAGTACTAATTTAATTAGTCTAAACAAATAAAGATAATTTTGATTTTAAAATTTTAGACAACAACAAGGTTTCTAGTTGCACGCTTACCCAATAAAAGGTTTGTTGAATTGAACGTAGGAGTCACCTAATAAATCTGTATCCAAGGTTTCAAGTTGGGAGAAATTTCTTCTAAATTCGCTCCAACTTGCAGCTGTCTTCGAAGAAGGCGTATTCCCCGTCAGTACTTTGAGTCTCCATTCATCAGCTGCCAGGTAGAAATTTAACCTGCAAGTTAAGTAAAAATTTAAAACCATATTCTTTTCACTTTATCAAAGGTTTCTGAAAAGTGTTTCATTCGTTTTGTATTGAAAGCACGTATTGAATTTGCTTCGAAAACACCAATTCATACGGCATACCTACCATTGTATCGAAGCCCTTTGTTACTATTGCCTACATAATTATTGGAATAATTATAATTGAATGCATGACTGCTTCTCTTCCTAATGATGTAGCACGCGTTCCAATAATGTGAGCGAAGTATTTTCAGAATCGAGTTTTAAATTAACGTGAATGTTGAGAGTACCTACATACAACTTATCTATCAATTTGATTTTTCTTTGGACTAGGTGTCGAATAGTTCACTTTTAATGAAAAATCCACTATTTTTATTCGTTGTTTCTAAATAAGAGATTGTCATGATCTCAAACCAAACTAGAAAAAAAAAGTTATTTCTTTAGAGACACTTGTAAATTTTTCAGAGATTTCTACTGGTGATTATAAACAGCTGTGGGAAAACGATTTTCAAAATGACCCAGTGTGTGTAATGTTGATGCAATTTTCGTCACAAATTACTTACTTAGCTAAGTCCCTTAGGGCGAGTATTAGCTGCAATACCATGCGATGGTGGTTGCTGTTCCGATTGAAGAGCTCGATGTTAAACAGGTCGTTCCTCGCCAAAGCGTGCGGGCTCAATGCCAGCAACGATAAGAACCCTGGGATGGCTTCGTATATTGCTGTAAAAAATATAAGAATTAGCACGAACCGATTGCATCAAGCTAATCATAGTGGCGAGTTATGTCGTTGTAACAAAGGCTATTTAATCAACTTTAACTTCAAAATTATAATTATAATTATTATGTAACAACATCTGAAATAGTTATAAACCTAGGGTGGAAGACGCTGGCAGCTGTGACACATTGTATACTAGTAGGTACAGCTGTCACCGCTAACCTCTTTGAAATAATAATGTTGTTCAAGCTCCATTATGTACTTATAGCCCGAACAGGAACATAAAAACCCTCGCCATGTTGCGGAAAACTAATGGTACTAATTTATTTTAATGGCAACAGTAACTGAAAACTTCATTGATATGTCACCTTGCATGTCAAAATTAAACTGTCTATTGCTGTCAAAGTGTAAACAAACTTTATTTTAAATGTGTACAATTGATTTTGTGAATTAAATTGCTTAAAACTTTTTATAGTCGTGAAAGAAAAGTGGTTCACAATGTGTTAAAGTATTTGTCGAAGAGAAATACTAAGGGTTCCTACAATATTTTCATTGAATAATGTTTCCGACAAGGTTGTCAAATTGACTGACATGTTTATCGTATAGTACAGTCCACTGTGAAAATTAGCTGTGATTTGTTTCAACTACCTATTGTAACACTTTTTTTTCTTGGCGAGATTAAATACTTACCGATTTCCACAAACAAACATTCCTTTCCAACTGACCTAGGTCGCATACTAAAAAGTGTACAGTATTTCCTTTGTCACTTGATTGTGTCGTTAGAGATTCACTGAATTTAGATTAACTTCTGTTAAAAATTAATTACATTGTTTTGGTAAACAGAGCAATAAATAACCTCACTTTTTGAATGTCTCCGTTTGACAGATCAATGCGTTACGTTTCATTCTTTTAGTAAAGAAGACGTGTATAGCGAAATTAAATATTCAACACTGAATTTTTATAAAACTTAATATATAGGCTCTTTAATTTAAATTCTAGCTATTTCTAGTACTTTCCTCAATGTTTATATTAAAATAACATTATAATGTATCTTGATTGATCATGGATTCGGAACGTTCTAGAAATTTGACATATTCTGAGTGAAACGAAACGCGCGGGAGACGTTCCGAATACTGCTGGTGGAGTTTCTTTTATTTCTAAAAGTTTAATTAATTAATTAAATTTAAATCAGAGGAGCAGTTTTGTGAGTTCTCATATCGAAATTATTCAATAAGAGGCTAGTAGACTCAAATAGAAGTTATTGAAAATAAAAATAAAAATGTGATACATTTATTGATTGTTGTTGTTGAGGAGTTTGAATCGGACCTCGAGTCACAGGTGATGACCGACGCCTTTTTGAGTGTCCCTTTGCTCTGCTGGCCATGCTCGTGAAGAGAAGCTTTGTAGTGTGTGGTGTTGTGGCATCCTGAGTCGGCCTTATATGTGCCATTCCCAACTCAAACGGGCAGGGTACGCATATTATTGTGGTCGAGATAAGGGAATTCCGGTTGAACACCGAAATCCCGCTGTTCGCCGATTTTGTGGACTCACTGCCACGTGCTGAGTTTTATTACTGAAGGTAAGCAGGACCTATTCCAAGGATCACCTTTAGTTTCTTCTTGTTATTTTCTTGTTTGCATTGGCGGCATTGTTAACCAATGCACGTGGTTGTTATTTGCAGATTGTGTGTGGTTGGGCAGTGCTCGGTGGCGAACCTCTGCGCTGTCTTGTGTTGCTGTTGCTGTCTGTTGTTGCTGATGTTGCCTCCATAGCAGGTATGTTGTGGTTTCTTCTTCAAACTCATTCACCTCTCCGCTGAGTTAGGATGAATTAATAGAAACGTGGCACTCGGCCACGGGCTACCCTACTTCATAGGTTGGCTCCATTTCTATTGAGCTTGTCAATTATTTTAGTTTACTTTGAAAAAGTAGATTACCCATGTAATAATTACATTTTACCAAAATGTTACTTCCTAAATAGATTTACCATTGTTATGTATTATCGATGGATTTTGTTGTGTTAACTATTTTTAGTTCGCTTTGTAAAAGTAGATGATGTAATAATTACAATAATTACATTTTACCAAAATCTTACTTCTTAAATAGATTTACCATAGTAATGAATTACCGATGGATTTTGCTGTGTTCACATTTGCTCCATCCTCGAGAGCGATGGATTGTTGTTTTTAAATTGTTTTTATTATTATGCTGTTTGTATAATTTTTTATTGTACAATAGGAGGTGTATGGTACCGGCTGTTCTGTATGTTACCGGCTGTTCTGTTTGGCACCGGCTATAAGGTGTTTGGCACCGGCTGTCCCGCAGTGCCAGACGCTTGCTGCACCCGACGGGTGCGGAGGGGGTTGAGCCGAGTGGTGGAGGTTATTGTCTCACCCACAATAAATTGTTATTGATTCAAATAATTATTTTTATTTTGCTCCGGCAATTTTTTTTATTTACACTATTTTAAAGTTTTTTGTCACTTTGTAAGTGTTGAATTTTATGGAATTGGGAAAGAAGTACCGAGTTTGAAGCGTTAATGAGCAGACATTGCAGTTGAATATTCAAGTTCTGAATTTGATTATTGATAAATAATAAAAAAAATCCTACTAGCTCGATTGATGGTTTCATTTAATTTATTTAAACCAGGTTACCTATAATATAATCTATTTTTGTTAATTTATGAAAATATCAAATTAGCCCGTAATCCTGAATCCTGATAGTTACATAAAGTTAGCTTATTAATTTAACACAGGTACGACTGTACTCAGTGTCGCACTATCAAATGAAATTGACGCGCCTCTATGCCAGGGTTTTTATTTATTTTTATGTTCCTGGTCAGGCTATAGATTAAGAGATTATTGTAAACAGGAGTATATAATAAATTATTATTCTTCTTTATTCTTACTCTTTATTTTGCAACAAAAATATAATATAGTCTGTTGTTACTATCGACTGACCACACAGAAGTATCTTCCAGGGATTTTAATAATTTTAGTATCTGAAATTTTATCAGATCAGAATATTCCAAACTGAAAATCGTGCAATCTCAATTAAATATAATAATTTATTATCACAGAAAACATTAATAACAATTACGAGTATATTGTGTAACAAGATCACGAGCTTTTTAAACTTATCACCTACTTGGCAATCTATTAGAGATAAAGATAGGCACTACCTGGCACTACTAAAGTCCCCAAAATTAATTATAAAATGAATCAGTTGAAAAAGTAAGAATTTATTTTAACAACTTTTACTAATCTTAAAGTTATTAAAGGGTTTGGCCTTAAGAACGTCTTAGGTAAACTACAATTTTATTTTAATTAACTAATCTAGTAGATACCTAAATAGATTCTGATTTCTAAGCCTTCCAAGAATTGTTTGAATTTCCAAAGATGAATGCTACTTCATAAGGACAAGGGCTAATTAGTTAACTTTAATTAAAAAACTGGGGATTATAACAACAGTATCAGTTACAGTCTCAAGTTACCTTCTCTTATCTTTTCCAATATTAGTACCTATCTAAATACTTTATTTAAAAGCTTAATGGTACACTGCTATGGGGCGTGCGCAGGTCGTACGATTTAAAGACTCGGGTAGGTTTTTAGCCGGGTCGTTCTACGCTTTCCTGCAAATGTTATAAGCTTCATAGCATTTTTAAACACCTAACATCTTTAGATAAGTTTATCTTAGCCTAGATATTTTATCCTAAGTTTTACTGAACCGGTGTTTAAACGGTACATTTAAATTTTAAATACCTATTTTACTACAAATAAGAATTTTGCCATTATAAGTTCAAAATAGATTTTGAATTTCATTAATAGACTAGTTAGCATGAATTTAAGATAAAGGAAGTTGTTTTAACATAATTTTTACTCAATTTTAGAACCGGAATTTTCAGGTTGTCTGTCGAATTACGAATACGAATGCATGAGAAACTAAATTGAAAAGGGACTTAAAAACTTAGGGTCCTTAGGATTTATATTACACTTACCCGAGTAACGTGGGGCTTCCCTCAGGATAAAAGTGTTGTTACTGTACGAAGCAGTGAGCTGCTTGAAAGCGATCTTCATGGCAGTCTCGTGCGCATCCAAATAGTTTCCTATACTGACGTCTTTACACGTGACCACCTTCATTTTGTTGGGTTTGCAGTAGTCAACGAGGACGGGAGGGCAGGAACTGTTGAACACTGATATCTGCCATATCTCTGGCTTGATCTCACCAAGGTTCAGTTCTTTGATGAGGTTAGCTGCCGCTTTGAAAGCGTTTTCTCCGCCGAGATTCTGTTGAAAGAAAACAGTTAAATTAATCATCTATTTTTTTACTGAGATTAAGAAGTAAATTGACTTCGGCATACCTTACCTTTATTTGCAGATTCGCAGTAACTTTCCGGTAAACTGCTGGGTGCTTGGGCAACAAACTGTCTATCACATTAGACCAGTCGTCACCATTTAGCGACCCTGTAAAAGAAATTACATTATTTTGATACGTATTTTATTAGTCGATGTTGTAAAAATATACAGGGTGTGGTTTTGTAAAACAACGCCCATCTTAGGGGTGGTATACACGACACTCATGCCAAAAAAAAATGTTTTAAATGTTCATGAAAAATTCAATGAAATCAGGAAATGGTATTATTACGCGGGCGAGCTATCGGTTAGTCTCCCCGCTCTCCCGGAGCGGCGGCCGCATGAGCTCGGCGGTGAAGCGGGGCACGCGGGGGTGGTGCGGGCGGTAACAAGCGCCGTCTCGAAAGTTTTAGATGTTTGAATAAGTTTATTTACTAATAAAGTAATAGATAAAATTTTATTGATATATTTTTCTTGTAATTACTTTCATAAATGTACTACTACCCCTGTGATGGGCGGCGTTGTTTTACAAAACCTCACCCTGTATACATATTTACTACGCTACGTGGCATGAGCTCTTTGTATGAAACATGAAACGGATTACAAATAACCGGGCCTCACTACGGTTTCACGCCCCACGAAAGCACGGTAATGGTGCGCATATACCTTTAAACTTTAACAAAAACCAATCAACATTATGCATCGATTCATTTATTCACGCTCATGCTACCCGTTCTATACAAGTTTTAGTAACCATTTAGTACCATTTATTCATTAGCGGCATCCTTATTTGTGTGCCAAAGGTTACCGTTCCCTGGCACAAGAAAATTAGGGATAGGACGTAGCAGAGGGAAGTTTGGCAATAAAACGGCGTAACATCCCTGGGGCGGGTTAGTGACGATATTTATGTTAGAGCCCGACCAGGAACATAAAAACCCTGGCATAGAGGCGCGTCAATTGCATTTGATAGTGCAACACTGAGTACAGTAGTACCTGTGTTAAATTAATAGGCTAACTTTATGTATCAGGATTCAGGATTACGGGCTAATTTGATATTTTCATATGTCAACGAAAAAGATTGTATTATAGGTAACCTGGTTTAAATAAATTAAATAAAACCATCAATCAAATTCAGAACTTGAATATTCAACTGCAATGTCTGCTCATGAACGCTTCAAACTCGGTACTTCTTTCCCAATTCCATAAAATTTAACACTTACAAAGTGACAAAAAACTTTAAAATAGGTAGTTGAAACAAACCACAGCTAATTTTCATAGTGGGCTGTACTATACGATAAACATGTCAGTCAATTTGACAACCTTGTCGGAAACATTATTCAATGAAAATATTGTCCGAACCCTTAGTATTTCTCTTCGACAAAAACTTTAACACATTGTGAACCACTTTTCTTCAAGACTATAAAAAGATTTTAGCAATTTAATTCACAAAATCAATTGCACACATTTATAATAAAGTTTGTTTACACTTTGACAGCAATAGACAGTTTAATTATTGACATGCAAGGTGACCTGTCAATGAAGTTTTCAGTTACTGTTGCCATTAAAAGAAATTAGTACCATTAGTTTTCCGCAACATGGCGAGGGTTTTTATGTTCCTGGTCCGGCTATATTATGCTTGACATGGAAAATCGTTACTGCTAGTTTCTTTGGTAACGGCCAAAATTCGCTGTCTGATCTTTAGTCTGATCTGATGATACCGCTTATGTAAGTGGGACTGATAGGAATTTTAAGTGTATGAGTAACAATAATTGAGATTTCTAAGGTTATCGTAACAAAACATCAAAAAATAGTAATAAAGCTTTAGTAATGGGTTAATTTAATTACAGCTAAACTAAGCATCAAATATCAATATTGTTTTATTATGTTGGGTTGTTACTTAGGTAATTATCTTTTACGGAGATTTAACTTATCCATTTAATAATTTTTACATGAAGCACTAAAAAATAAAAAAAACAGTGTTAACACACGAACTTGTGCTAACGAATGAGCTACGTATAAAATTAGTTATTTTTTTCTAGTTATACTTTGGGAGATGTGTGTTTCACCGGCAGGCCATTATCACACCACACGTCATTACGATGACATGCTAGAATTATTTAGGTTTAGCAGCTACGGCAATAAACCTTGAAGGAAAGTCTATAATACACTCGCGAGCAAAAGTATGGAATCACTTACATGAAGTTGTTTCCACGCGAACTTGTGCACTAACGAATTTGTTAGTAACAAAAAAGTGGCACCATTTTAAAGATTACACTATTAACTTTAAATTGATACCAAATTCATTTAAATCACACCAGTATTTAAAAAGGTATCCCCGCTGATGTGAAGAAGTACGGAAAAAGACAAGTATCAACTGTTTGAACGTCGCGAGTTGCGGCCTATTTACCCTCTATAAAAGCACGTGTTTTCGGATTTTTGCTTTCACACGTTGATCCATACACATCTCCGCTTTTTTGGCGCTTTACCTAAGTGTCAAAAGAAGCGGAGATGTGTATGAATCAACGAATTTGGTATCAATTTAAAGTTAAAAGTTTAATCTTTAAAATGGTGCCACTTTTTTGTTACTAACAAATTCGTTAGTACACAAGATCGCGTGGAAACAACTTCATGTAATTGATTCCATACTTTTGCTCGCGAGTGTATACAGGGTGACTTTTGTATCAGTATCCAAATTTTAATATAATAATCTATGAAGCGAAAGACAAAACACGTATTTTTTATTTTTGTATCGTCCAGTACAAAAATGTCAAAATAAAGCACCCAGAAACAGTCTGAAAAAACACTTACACCGTGGTCACGGCTCACTCGCTTACGCACGCACACACGTACGCGCCTGCCCGCGCCGCATTTCATTCATTGCGATACGATTTATAAGTTGTCGATTTTCCCTTCATACTTTCACGGGCTTAGGACCGTCAAAATGCAAAAGATTTCAAAGTGGTAATTAGTTTTAATTAAACAGACTTACTAATTTATGGTAGAAAAATTAAATACCTACGACAATAATTACGCTATCAAAAAGAAAATAAAATCACCGAGAGCGGTAACACTACTTTTCTTGTGTACCTAATTCGGGGGTATTTAACGTTATTTTCTTGTGCAATAATTGAGATTGCTTACCAAACCTACCTAACATAACAACAAACTAACAAATTATGAGTAGTTATTTTAATAATTGCCCAAAGTGCATACCATTTTTCTCCAGACAGACTTGCACGCTTTTGTACATTGTCTTTGAGTTTATTTAAAACTACAGTGTCATTTCGCACTTCGCGTCTCGTGTAGGTACTTACCTACTTGCTCGCGGATCTCGCTTCAGTTTGCCGCTAAAATCGTTCACCGGTTTGGCACTGTTGGGTTTAGTCCTTGGTTACGAAGTCGAGGTATTCCTCTGGGCCCGGTTCAAACTCTCTCCACTTAAAATGTAGCACCGAATCATTTCATAACACTCGCGCTGCGAATACATCGTTACGTTGACCGCACGACGGAACGATCGGCGCGCGCAGCGATACGCGCGTCTCGTAATGGGTTGCGCGGGCGACTGATTGAAAAGCGCCGCGCGGCCAGGCCGGCCGGTCGAGCGTTGCCACACGTTGCCAGCTCTCCGCTCGACCAGCTCTCCCGCAAAATGTTTACGCGCTAAGCGCGGTAACCACACTACGTGATTAATTGGTTAGGAAAAAAATAGTTGATGTTAAAATTTGACCTACCTATTTTTTATTAAAAATGTCATCTATAAACGATACCTAATGTCAGGAAAAAATTTGGATACTGATACAAAAGTCACCCTGTATAAAGTTCGATTTCTATATTATAATAAAACTCAAAGGTACTAGTAGTAGTAGTACAAAGTAAAAGGACTGACTGACTGATATAGTGATCTATCAACGCACAGCCTAAACCACTGGACGAATCGGGCTGAAATTTGGCATGCAAGTAGATGTTATGACGTAGGCATCCGCTAAGAAATAATTTTACGAAACTCCACCCCTAAGGGGGTAAAACGGGATCCACGCGTACGAAGTCGCGGGCGGCCGCTAGTCTTTTATATACTCACTTAACAAATGAACCGGTAAGTTGCCCCCAACCCCCTTGTCGCCCAATAAGCTCAAGGCCACGTACTTATGTAGCTTTACGTACAAAGGCTTCACCCCTTCCCAAAGCTCGCGGGCTTTCTGTATGGCGCCCTCGTATTCTACTAAAGAGTCCCAGTATTCTTCCACAGTCTTATAATCTGGAAATAATGGCTTGGTTAATAAATAATGTCTGTGTCTTACTATTTATGTTGGTTTATTAAGAAAACAACGGAATGTAACGACATTATGGTAAAACTGAAAAAACTTATGACAACATGTGGTATAGCTAAATAAAAGCTTCTAGCTTTACATAAAAATCAACAGTAGGTACGTATTTTTAACCGACTTCTTAGATTACATAGAAGTAAAATAAAGGGTGTTAAAAGAACATGATATAGGAAGAAATTCAAGATAAATTTTATCCTCGTATATAGGAAAAATTTAAGTGTCATGAACAGTGAAAACAACCTTAGCTTCTAAATTGGTAATCATTGGAAATGTTTCCCCAAATATTTGTGACTTTCAGAAGTTACAAAATTGCTGTAATGGTAACTACAAGTTGTAAAAGTTATTGTTTTTCTGTACCTTTCGATGCATTTCCTAGAATAGGCAGGATTTGTTCTACATATTCGTTGATGTCTGGCAGGTTACTCTCCCATGATTGTTTCATTTTCTTCAACACTGCTTTATATTGTTTCTTCGCGAAACTATTGTGGAACTCTGTCAAAGATAGAATTTATATCATAAAAGATATCAGACATTTAAAAACAAAGAGATTGAAGAAACAGCTTCAAAAGAGGCCTGTTTGTTTTTATTGAAACGTGTCTGTAGATTTTATTTTATGAATTTCTGTAATAACTGTGAATAGAGTGTAATCAAAGTGCTGTCTCTTGGGATTCGTGGGTGTTTTAGTGACGGATAACCGAATATAAAAATATTTGTATTACTGATCAATGTGATTAATTTTATTGATACCTACTACGTGTGAAGTGAAATAGCGCGCGTTTTAAAAACAATATCTAAAGTGTTTTATAAACATGCGTCCATTCTATATCCATATTACATGCTTAGTTTGTTCATAGATTGAGGCTCCAGATTAATAGTTTGTTTCCGCCAAATGACGTCGACTGCTGGACAAAGGCCTCTTCCAAGGGTTTAAACAACGACCGGTCATGCGCTACCCGCATCCAGGCACTTTCGGCGACCTTCACCGGGTCGTTGGTCCACCTGGTAGGGGGCCTGCCCACACTACGTCTTCCGGCCAGTAGTCGTCACTCACACACAGAACTTTTCTGCCCCAGCGGCCATCAGCACTGCCAGCTTACTTATGTGCTTTAGCACTTTCGTAGATGATTGATCTAAAGTGAACTCTAAAAGCTCATGTTAAAGGTTAATTTTAAACTTACCTCGCAACGCGCAAGTTCTCGACCCACAGTCGTAGTTGGTCGCAAACCTTACTTTATTCTGCGCCTTATCCGCAAACGTCACCAGCTGTAACCAACATTTTCTATTAATTATTATTGATTTCGACACCCACATCTAAGATTTACTAGATTTCCTCTTCTAAGTTGACCCGCCTACGTAGGCATATAATATTTACGACCGCTTCCTATCAAGGGGTCTAGCCTAATATTAGAATTAACATTAATAATTTATGTATGAAACTTAAGGTTCTTAGACAAATGAAAAATATTTGGTATATAAGCTTCATGATTTAGGACGCCAAAAGCGTCACATAATTTCGTGGCTACGAGTCATGGGAGTGCCTAGTATTTATATTAATAAGTTCTTGTAAATAAATATACTTTGAAGGTCTAACGCTTGACTCAGTGGCTGAGGTATAGGAGCGGCATGGGACGGCGTTTTTGAGACGTCAACGTCAGCGAGACTTCAGATATGTTTCAGATTTTTAAGATAAGTATTCTTGTCAAATCTTAATATGTCAATTTCACCTCCTGCGCCGCTCTCATACCTCAGGCACTGACAGAGTTTAGCGCTAAATATATATATAACTCAATCTAAATTTCAATATTGACAACATTGACATGTAATATTTAATTTTTTGGTTGCGCCTGTCTTGAATAAAAGCCTCATGAGATTATTGTAATGTAAGATGATAAAGCAGAATATTTGTGTTATACACATTACACAAATATTCTGCTTTATCATCTTACATTACACCTGTATTCTAATTTATATCAGTAAATAAATTCACAAAATATATTTTTTTAATAATAAAGATTCACTTCTTTTAAAGCCTGGTCCGTGAGCACGTAGAATCCCGTCCAATGACCCCAAGCTACCCATTCCTATCGCTCGCGCGTAATTATACAGTGTGAGTCACGTTAAAGTGTACATATGAAAACAGATGAAACTAGACCTATTTTTATCGATAAAAAAGAGGTCAAAAAATTTTAGATTTTTTTTAAATTTTTTATAGAATTTTTTTTTCTTCCAATTACTTATTGTAAAGAAAACGTAATAACTTTTAAACTAAGCAGTATATCCTGATAAAATAAAAACAGTAATAATGCTAAATAACAGGCAATACTAAAACAATACATAAAATACACAAAAAATGCCAACAAATAATAAAAAATGATATACTTTTTGAAAAAAATCTGCTTAAAAATTCGTATTTTTTTGGTTATTTGATAAATTTCTCCAAAAAATGCCCCTATAACAGATGGTTTTTATTACTTTTTATTATTCTCTATCGTATTACTTTTGTAAAACTAAAAATCGCGTGTCTCTATCCCTATCACAACATTTGCTATGATCGTTTGAACAAAGGCCTGCCACCACATTTTTCTCCGCTACAGGTAGAGACAATTTTAATTTTAACTCAAATGCTTATTTTACTTCGAAATTTTTTGTTTTTATTTAAAATCTAACTTGTCTTTATCAAAATTACAAATCTAGAGTCACTTTCAGTTTCGTTGTTAACGAAGCGTTGAATGGCGCGCCCGTAGAGGCTTAGTTCAAACGATCATTGCAAACGTTGTGATAGGGATAGAGACATGCGATTTTTGGTTTTACAAAAGTAATACGATAGAGAATAATAAAAAGTAATAAAAACCACCTGTTATAAGGGCATTTTTTGGAGAAATTTATCAAATAACCAAAAAAATACGAATTTTTAAGCAGATTTTTTTCAAAAACTATCGTTTTTTTATTATTTGTTGGCATTTTCTAGGTATTTCATGTATTTTTTTAGTATCGCCTGTTATTTAGCATTATTACTGTTTTTATTTTATCAGGATATACCGCTTAGTTTAAAATTTATTACGTTTTCTTTACAATAAGTAATTGGAAGAAAAAAATTCTAGAAAAAAATAAAAAAAAATCTCAAAAAATTTTTGACCTCTTTTTTATCGATAAAAATAGGTCTAGTTTCATATATTTTCATATGTACACTTTAACGTGACTCACACTGTATTGCTGTCGCGACTGTGCGACTGGCGCCCGCAGTGAGTGTGCGAGCGCGACAGCAACATCATTTTATTACAATCATTTTATTACAGGATCATAATGAAATTGTAATCAGTAGATTTGTTACACAGCATGATGTAATTTAAGTAGCAGTCAGTAGAAGTCTGATTTAAGGTCAATGAAATTTATGAAAGTTGCATTAGTTAAAGAAATACTGTACTTTTATTGTGGCTGTAGATAACCTAACTTTAATAAGACTCAATAAATACTGACCCGGTTTAAATTGTTTGATAGCACATTAACTAACTGAAAATTTGGCTACATTTTAACTTACTCATCAGGTTTCCATACTACATACATAACATAGTATTTATTTTATTTATTTATTTAAACTTTTAGCACATACATACATACATATAATGCACTGTGACGGACTTAATGCCGGATGGCATTCTCTGCCAGTCAACCACGGTACCACTAACTAACCACTAGTATCACTTTTATTTCTATTTTGAAATACTCCTCCAAGATTAAACTGGTTCATCTCATTACTTAACATACTCATAATATGTGGACAACTTTTTACCTTTACAGAAATAAATAGGTAAGTCTACCAAAGCTAAAAATACATGAAACCTGAATCTTTTTGTCCTTCACAAGTAAGACTACTGAACCCATCTTAATTGTAAGACCGTGTACTCGTAATATTTATCACAGGTAAATGAAACGGTTTCAGAATTTTGAAATGCTGATCTGAATTTTAGATGAAAATACATGCGAATGGCAGAAAATGAACAGCTCTTGTAGCTTTGATGTTTAACTGCAAATTGCTCTTTTAGTAAAATAAATTCAAATTCCAATTTATAAAATTTCTGCATGTGAAATGTAGATACGTTAATGTACGTATAGGTACTATCTAGAATAAATAGTTTTAAAAAGCAACTGTTACTGACTGTCTGATCTATCGACATACATTTAATTGATAGAAGTCCCTGCCGGTGAAGCCGTGCTGGTATCATTTACTCCATCATCATCATCATCATTTCAACTATAGGACGTCCACTGCTGAACATAGGCCTCCCCCAATGAATTCCAAAATGGCAGATTTGTGGCAGCCTGCATCTTCACTTATAGGACGGAAAATAAGTATTAGCGTACGAAAACTAATACTCACTCTTATCCATTGGTCGCTGTCCAACAAAACATCACCGGGCTGCAGCAGTAGGTGCACTTTACGCTTCAGCAAATCATCAGTCTGTGTCCACGAATGCCTCGTGATAGTCTTGAGGTCTTCAAGGTTCTGCTTTACGAAGGTCTTGTATTCTTTGTCGCGCTCCAACTGTGAAAAATAAATATTTATAAATCATACAGTTTAGCCCATAGGGTTAAGTAACTAAGGTATAAAAATAACTGAGCTTTTTGGTCGTATTTCATAAGTATTTTTTTAGTAATTATCTACTAAATTTACCTGATTTTTTTGAAAGCAAAACAGGACATCTCGTAGTTATGATTAAGGCCCGATTCGACCAAACTTTTATCCGAAAATAACTCTTGGTATAACTGGCACATTGACAGTTTCAGTATGGGAAATATGTCAAAACTGACGACTCTTGTTTGGTCGAAACCACCCTAAGTCCCATTAGTATAAAGGCGTGTATATTGTAAATACTGCGAAGCTGCTCACGAGTTTACCTTGTTTGAGCAGTCGAGAGTTTAATGTTCAAACTGGCAATGTCTTCAGGATTCAAGTCTCAAGTCTTATGACTTCAAGTAGGTACCAGCGAATCGGGACAATAGAAAACTATTGTTGGCGAGGCTTCATGCGACCACTTAGGGTTCCACGAGTTAAGGATTCAAGTCTCCAGTCTTAAGACTTCAGGACTCAAGTCTCTGTAGGTCTCAAGCAGCCTCGTAATATCGATACCTTTACAACACTAGGCTGTGAGGAAGTGAAATGCGATCCTAAAACGCTCAGTTTGTTTGCCACGCGTTAATGATAGTGAAACATAAACGTTGCTATTAAACGAAATTCGGAGAAGTTGTTAAATGGTTTCGTATCCGTGATGTTTCAGTGTGTAATATTATCATGCCAATATTATTTGATAGTGTATTCACGCTTAATATTCATATTAGGTTTCAGTTTAATCTACTATATGATTACATGTGAATTGACATTATTTAATAAATTTTAACCGTCACACTTTAGGCTGGGTTGCACCATCCTACATTAACTTTGACCAACGTCAAAAATCTGTAAAATTTCATACAAAAACCACCGGTTATCGTCATAGTTACGGTCAAAGTTGTAAATATTGATTATCTTCCAGTGTATGTCTTGTTGGTTGTCCTATTAAATAAATAAAATAAAATAAAATAAAGTTAGGTGGTGCAACTCAGCCTTAAAGAGCTATTTATTGTCAAAGTACCACTCTCTAGACTTTTTATGGCAAAAATAAATTATTAGTATAGCGTGTTACTTTTTTCCAAATAAGTTGATTTAGCTTAGTTTAATATTAGATTTGTACTAAATTATACTTATGTATTTCCTGCGAAACGTAATACAGTTTAATTTAGTCAATTAATATTTTTTCTTATAACTTTTGTAATCTAAATTATTTGTAAAATCTATTTTGTATTATGTTGCTGTACCTAAATAAATACACTCGCGAGCAAAAGTATGGAATCACTTACATGAAGTTGTTTCCACGCGATCTTGTGTACTAACGAATTTGTTAGTAACAAAAAAAGTAGCACCATTTTCAAGATTAAACTTTTAACTTTAAATTGATACCAAATTCATTTAAATCAAACCAGTATTTAAAAAGATATCCCGGCTGATGTGAAGAAGTAAGAAAAAAGACATGTACCAACTGTTTGATACGTCGCGAGTTGCGGCCTATTTACCCCTATAAAAGCACGTGTTTTCGGATTTTTGCGTTCACAGGTTGATCCATACACATCTCGGCTTCTTTTGACACTTTACCTGGGATTCTACACCTACAGAAGCAGCACAAATCGTTGCACTGTTGCAAGAAGGGCTCAGCCAGCGGGCTGTCGCACGTCAGCTCCACATAAGTCAGTCCTGGGTTTCGAAAGTTTTAAGACGCTTTTGGGAGACTGGTGGCTTTATCCCGAGACCAAGTTCTCAACAGCGCCGGTGCACATCGCAGAGGGATGACCGTTTTTTCATGTCAACCTCTCTATGAAATCGTCATTTGACTGGTATCAACGTCCAGCAAGAGCTCAGAAATGTTCGTAGGATAGCTGTTAGCGAGTGGACATTTCGTCTAAGATATGAGCAATAAAATTTTACTCCAAAAAGGCCTGCCACAGGCTGGAAACTGACGGCAGGTCACCGACAAGCACGCTTTCAATTAGGTCGCACTCGGAAGGCGAGTAATGGAGGCGAGTTTTGTTCTCCGATGAATGCAGAATGTTTTTGCTGTGCAGCAGTCGAAGAGGTCGGGTCAATAGACGGCCTAGGGAGCGATTTGTGCAGTGCTGGTTCGCTAAAACATTGGCTTATGGGGGTGGCTTGCTCGACTTCCCATCGAGATGTGTAGGAGCAAATTGAAAGCGTACTTATCGGTGACCTGCCGTCAGTTTCAAGCCTGTGGCAGGCCTTTTTGGAGTCAAATTCTGTTGTTTATATCTTAGACAAACTGTCCACTTGCTAACAGCTATCCTACGAACATTTCTGAGCTCTTGCTGGACGTCGATACCAGTCAAATGACGATTTCGTAGAGAAGTTGACATGAAAAAACGGTTTTCCCTCTGCGATGTGCACCGGCAATGTTCAGAACTTGGTCTCGGGATAAAGCCACCGGTATCCTGAAAGCGTCTTCAAACTTTCGAAACTCAGGACTGGCTTATGTGGAGCTGACGTGCGACAGCCCGCTGGCTGAGCCCTTCTTGCAATAATGCAACGATTTGTGCTGCTTCTGAAAGTGTAGAATCCCAGGCAAAGTGTCAAAAGAAGCGGAGATGTGTATGGATCAACGTGTGAAAGCAAAAATCTGAAAACACTTGCTTTTATGGGGGGTAAATAGGCCGCAACTCGCGACGTATCAAACAGTTGATACATGTCTTTTTCCTTACTTCTTCACATCAGCCGGGATATCTTTTTAAATACTGGTGTGATTTAAATGAATTTGGTATCAATTTAAAGTTAAAAGTTTAATCTTTAAAATGGTGCTACTTTTTTTGTTACTAACAAATTGGTTAGTACACAAGATCGCGTGGAAACAACTTCATGTAAGTGATTCCATACTTTTGCTCGCAAGTGTATATAAACTTTTTTAGGCTACGTTTATTTTGTTAATCACGTGAACTTGAACATTCATGAATGGCATAATAGTATTCAAAGAAAAAGTGTGTCACTAACCTTAGTTTGAAAGCCCTTAGGGCTGCCAATAAGCGCGTCCCACGTTGCCGACGCCCTGTCGGCACAGTTGTCGGTGTAGTCGAACTCGACTAAATCGATTACAGAGGTCAACAGCTCGCTGTCGTTGCCGTTCGACAACGTTGCAGAAAGAAGCAGCACGAAGAAGTGGGAGAAGCGAAGTGAGATTGTCAGCCTCATTTTTGGTCTGTGGACAATGAAAAAACACATTAAAATTTTTGATGATTTCATAATAATGTGAATCGTCTCATGAAAAGTAGTTTCTCGCGAAGTAGGTACCTAGATGTTAAAAAACGCAGGTTCTATTATTACATTAATCTTGTCACAGTTTCGAGACTAACGCCCGTATTCTTAAACTCGCTTAAGGGAAGCAGAAAATCGAACGCACAGCGTTGAATGGAGCTATGTGATTGGTTCGTGTGTCACCCTGTGCGTCTACGCGAACTGTGAGACCTCATAGCCTCATAATGTTTGTGTATACGGGCGTAAAACCTATGCCATTGCTGAGAAGAGGCAGCGCGGCGCAAAAAACTTTAAATGTCTGTCTATCTACACAATATGATCTACAACTTATTCATAAGATGACGATGGATTGATAACTTTACTCCTTTACGAAAAAACTACAAGATGGATTTCGAAACTTAGTATCATTAATTTACATTTAACGAAACCCATGCGAACCAAGATGCGAGCAGAGACCTATTCCATTATAAATCACTTCTCTGTAGAAATTCAGCTGTAATAAAGTAATATTTTCGTAACTGTCGGAAAGTTTTATGTTAAACATACTTAAATACTTTTTTTGTATGAAATGTATGAAACTCGTGTCTCTTTTTTCTTCTACCAATATATAATTTTATTTACATATTCAAATTCAAATTATTTATTTACAATAAATAGGTTTATATTAGGAATTATTTATACTAGGTCCTTACTTATGAAATTAGCGATTTGTATGCAGAATTTTACGAAAATTGATTATTTCCATACTAACATCTTTTTGCGAATTTTTAAGAAACCACAAATTTAATTTTTATAAAATTTTGTGGGTAGAAACAAATTCAATTTTTTTAAAACTTAGTAAACCAACATTGTCCTAACCCTAACCTAAACTTGTCATCTAATAATAAATTATGGCAACTATTTCCTCATAGTTTGAAAGGCAAAATGTTTATGTTTTACAAAACTTTGAAGAGCAGATATCTTGAAAACTATACAAGATTTAGAAAAACTTGACTTACAAATTAAATCAATTTTAATTCTCTAGAAGTATTCATATCGCTAGGAGATGCTTGGTTTTTTATTTAGATAGTTTTTGACAAATAAGCGAAAAACCCAAAAATGGGAGAACTTTTAAAATTGTCCATCCTCTAACTAGCTAATCCAAACAAAGTTACAATGTTGTAAAATTAGTCATAATAATTGTTGTTCTTCATTTGACACTTTCTTTGGGATATTTAGGTGGCATTTAAAAAAAGGTGAATTAATATATTAGAAGCCTTTTAATATCCCGTGGCTTAGTTATACAATCTGAGGATAGATAGATGCCGTGGCAAAAAAATGTATCTGCGGCTTGACTTATTATAATTCGCCATTACTAAATAGCTAGAAATCTAGCTTTGTTTTTTAATATACCTAATTAAATATTAGTAGACAGTTTACATACCAGTATAATAACGTCCAGGTATTTCGGCCACTCGACACCACAGATGAATATAAAACTCGGGTAGAAGTATAATAATTTATTGCACTTTACACAACAATCCTTACGTCTAGCACACTTCACTCTTTAAACAAGAAGAAGCGAAAGCTGGCCATAACTCCGCTTATAAACTCTTAAAAATCGCGGGAACTCAAACGTTTCGATTGGTTGACATAGTCTGCCCATCACATCTTGTGGGAGTGTGATCTTTGGAAACATGAACGTGATATAATGCTTAATTCAATACAACATACATCAGTTTCCGAAATTTATTACACCGATCTTGTCGCGACAAGGAAAAATTTCCGTGCTTTTAAGCGATTTTGTGAAAAATACTATTGGCAGGTAGTTGCTAATTGCTCATAAGATAGGCTCCCTTAATTTTTATTTATTGTCCGTGGTGCATAATCTTTTCTTAAAGGTTTTAAACCTTTTTTTGTCACCTGTCATCCGCTTTGCAATCAAATGGAGGGAAGGCGAACCTTAATTTCGAACTCCTCCTATGTTCTTCTGATTAATTTCGTTGCGGGTCCAATGACAGTTTAACTTTCCCCCGGGACAAACTTGACCTTCATTGGTTGGGTTTTTGTGGCGGTCAAGCTGTAGATCCTGGCTACACAGGAGTTGCAGTGGTGGGAACGAGAGGTGGGAATAGTCCCGTACCTACTATGTGTTCTGCCCATTATCACTTCAGCTTGCTAAAACATCGTACTATGTCACCATGCGACTTTAGATAGTATAAGGATCTCCTCATTTCAGATTCGATTGCATAAAAAAACCAAGCATAGTCCACTCCATAGTATGGTATGCAATTTTGTGGTTCGTAAGCCTATAGTGAGAGGCCGCTTTTCAGAACAACAGACTTTCATCTTATGGCACTAAGGTATTTTAGATGACTCTACCGAGCTGTATCACTTATCCAAGCTATCGTTGTTAAGACGTCCACCCCAAGATGAAGAAGGTGAGATGAGCTTATAGAGGTTGTGGCAATGGCAATCAGTTAATCTCGAAATCATGGGAGGCCTATGCTCAGCAGTATTATTATATGCTATGAACGCCATAAGTGTAGCTGAAATAATAATAAAAATAAATATTCGTTGGGCAATTCCATACAGCGCCATTTAGCCATAAAATAAGCAACAAATATGCTTGTGTTATGGTTCCTAGCTTAACGGATATAGGGCAAGTGACCCGGTTGTGGCCACCGACCCCTTTGTGGCCATTTGTGTCACTTTCGATCGGTTCTTTTGTCAAAACAATATTGAATTGTCAGTATCTACAAATAATCTTTAAAAATATACTTAAAATTAAAAATAAATAAAATGACATAGCTGATTTAACATGCCGTTAATTTGACCTACATGAAGAATAAAAAAAGTTTTAGAATAGAGTATCGATAAGAGATTTTTTTTTTCATACATTAAACAAATCCATTTTTCTCGACAATCCTGCTAGGTGTAAGCATCTAATAAGTACAATAATTTATGCCACTAATAAGGTTTTAAATGGCATAAGTTTTGTAGCAGTACAAAGAACTTAGTACCTGTACCAACCCTTCATACAAAGTGTTGTTGTTCAAAAATGAAAGTGTTTTTTTTATTGTCCTGCATAGGGTAATTCCAGGATACATGCCCCAGTGGGATAGGTGCCGCGATTTTAAGTACACTATGTTCCAAGCAACTTAGCCTAAAGTTATAGTACGTATAATAGAAAGGGACCTCCCCGTACCACTTTTCGCCTCGCAAACCATCAAAGAGTGCGTTCGTTTAGCCAGTGAGAGCAAAAGTCTTCCGCGGCCAAACCTTAGCGAGCGTCGAAATAAAATTGGTAAGTATCTTTTAATGGATAATTTTTTTGTCAGCTGTAAAATGAAGCAGATTTTTATATAATTTGATAGACTATCTTATAAATTACACGGGATAGCTATGTTTAATTCGATTTTTAGTGTTATTATATTTTTTATTAAAAAAGGCACCTATCCTATGCTAAAAGGATAGTTGCCTAATTTTTTTTTGGTATAGATGCCCTTAGAGCCATGTCCCATGCACCTAATGGCATCTATCCTAACCTGCTCTTTTTGTTACAAGTAGCAAGTAAGAAGAAAAAAAGAATGTAGTACGGCTAACCTTAGGAAAATAATAAAAACGATTCGATACGAACCCTTCTTCGAATTACCTTTTTACCCGACTGCGCTAGAAGGAGGGCTATGTTTTTCGGGTGGATGTACTATGTATTTAATAACAAACAATCTTAAATAATAATATGTACTTGGCTTGTTTGATTTCAAAATGCATTTGATCCTTCGAATTCAAAAACTGTATTAACGTGTCATCTATCCCCGCATCAGGCTTCTATCCTTTGAAGCAATCATACAGTGAGTCTTCTATCCCCCACATTAGGCGTCTATCCCACTTTTTAGAGGTCAATTAAAATGGTACTTACTCAGAATCGGTATAACTTAAACTAAAATAATTATAGTAATATCATAGACGAAAGACCAAAGTTTACAGATGCTAAGGTCAAATTGTTGATAAAAACTTACTGACTGAGTTACATAGCTGTTTCAAAAAGTGGGGCATCTATCCTGGACTTACCCTAATATAAATTAAGTAAAATAAGTTAACGATATATATTTTAATTAATAAACCGTTATTATCTTGCTAAAAAGTTGATACATTTGCAAAAATGCATTGCATAATTACCATGTTTCATTGCGCTACCGTTATCCACATTTTTTTTCTAAGTCCGAGCTTTACTTGAGAACCATGTGACGTACACTAATCTTGGGAGCCGCGCGGGTCAGCTTATATTAATTATTGAAGAAATGCTGTCCATCGGCTCAATACAGAGGTTTGAACATAGGTCTGACTCGCGGTCATCATTGTCCGATGCGGCCCGAACGGAAAGTTAAAGTGTCGCCCATCATTGTCCCCCATGGCCCGAACGGAATAGTGCCATTTTTAGGCTGGCAGCGAAGGTGTTAAGTAAATATTACGTGGAGCGTAGCTTAAATCTATCAGTAAGAACTAGAATTAGAAACTTGACTGTTGTTGACCTTTCCGACGGTCTAGATAAGAACACCTCTAACTAGGTGTCTTAAAATTTAAAGTAGATTAGACATTCTATCTAGATACCAAATATCTATCTCTTTCACTTATACTGGACTGCACGCCATGAGTGAATGAGTCAGATTCCATCTGTCGCCTTTGTAGCCGGACAAACTATCACAACTGTACCTCTAGCACGAAAAACTTATCTTCGAATCGTTTGCTCATTCGACAATTCGATACCCAGCCTCCAAATTCAACGATAACGCGTGCGTGACCATCTCGATTGTCAAAATTAGTTTCGTGCTACTATTTCTCATACTAAGTTCGATTTACGTCATATTCACAGGGGCGCTGTTTCTAAATCTTTTGATGTCGATTTGAATACGCAAACAATTTGAAGTCGAAATTTTTTCGTGCTAGAGGTACTTGCACGTTGCTTTAACTTGCAGTTTTAAATTCGAAGTTTTCGAAGTGAAATCTACACTCAACATCAAATAAACCGCACCTTCCGCGACGCGAACTTTAAAGATTTTCTTCTGACACAATCATGGTACCCCAACAATATTGGTGTTATTTGCAAGCCCAATAAATATCCTTAAAGAAAAATACATTTCATTTCTAAATAAATGATTAACATATACCATAAATGTGACTTGAAAATAGACCTCACTTTGGGCTCACCTCTGGGATCAATTAGACCAATTTTTATGGTCATAAAACCAAATAAAGATCTCACGTGTCCTCTTTAACAGATGGATAGCGATTAATCCCAACTTAACAGTTTTATAGTCATAAAAAATGGCTATAGCGTAACTACCTATTTTTTGAAGAAGTGACTCTGGATCCTTGTAAAGACACATTTTTGGGGTAAAATCCTTTCCTTTAATGAAATGACGTTTAGAACTAGGCTTTCAAATGGTACCAATGTTGGTGGGAAGTGGGCATGCATACGTTTGATAAGTGCTTGTCGCGGGAGGTGCGATTTATTTGGTGCCGAGTGTAGTTCTTAGAGTACACGTATGTGTAACTTACCATATCGATGGTAAATAAGTGTAAGTTGGAAGGTTGCACCTTGGGTTTCGGTTTTCGTAGAACTCCTATCGTTCGATCTTAGAACTTAGAAGCATTTAGGTATTAGATTTAACGGTTTCACGTTTTTGGTTACTTGCCTCAGTCGAGGCTTAACCTTTTGTGTATCTAAACCGCACCTTATAACTAGTGCTGTGTATATGTTACAGGAAATGTATGAAATCCGTCATTGTATACAATTCCCAGGAATTGTGTATAAGTCCTAAAATCACCCGGAAATGTGTGATGTAAATTATATTAGACACATTTTCTAGGAAAATTATACATTTCCTAAACAGCAATCGGAAATGTAATTAAGATTTCAATGAATACGCGTGGACATGCGGTGCGAGGGGAGGATATTGCATCATCCGATTACGCGGGGTCTCTATCGAATCGAATATGCTTATCTGAAATTTGTGGTTATTAATCAACCGGATCCTAATTTATTAATTACTAAAAACATCAATAAATGTACTTGTGATGACGAAATTCTTATATTGCAAAATAATATTAAGTTACTAGAATATAAAGTCGAAACTCTAACAGCAAGTCTTGATTTTCATATCAAACGGAATATCCCAAAAGTCCGATACGATAACACTGTTGTTGTGCATAATAACGTGCCTAGCGTGAAACCAAGTCAGATAAGCGATTCAAGTAACGAGGCTAAAAATATTAACATAACGATAAGACCTAGCGATAAGGAGGTGAAAAACACTTTGTAAATGAAACGAATAATATACTTGTTAAACCATATTTATTTCTTTTTATTTATTAAATCCAATTCCCATTTTTCAAAGTTAAAATTCTTACGACTAAGGATAGTCGTAAGAATTTTAACTTTGCTGAAGTATTAGGTATAACATCCGTGTTTGATAGAACAATAATAGGTGTTCTTTGTATACTTGCATCACCCTCATATTTAATTCTTGCTGGACATGTATCTCCTCCAAATAACAATTTCAATACCTCTTCAGATCCAGGCTCAAAATTTGGTTCATTCCAAATTAAAATTCTACGTTGAACTACATTACAGTACATTTATTGATGTTTTTAGTAATTAATAAATTAGGATCCGGTTGATTAATAACCACAAATTTCAGATAAGCAATTAAGTACCAAAGTCTCGATTCCTTTGTGTTAGATTCTGTATTTAAAATAAAATCATATGTATACAATAAATCTTGACCGTATTTAGAAAAAAAAATTATAAGTTCTTTAACTAGGCGTACAAAAAATTTGGCGATTCGATAGAGACCCCGCGTAATCGGATGATGCAATATCCTCCCCTCGCACCGCATGTCCACGCGTATTCATTGAAATCTTAATTACATTTCCGATTGCTGTTTAGGAAATGTATAATTTTCCTAGGAAATGTGTCTAATATAATTTACATCACACAATTCCGGGTGATTTTAGGACTTATACACAATTCCTAGGAATTGTATACAATGACGGATTTCATACATTTCCTGTAACATATACACAGTACTAGTTATAAGGTGCGGTTTAGATACACAAAAGGTTAAGCCTCGACTGAGGCAAGTAACCAAAAACGTGAAACCGTTAAATCTAATACCTAAATGCTTCTAAGTTCTAAGATCGAACGATAGGAGTTCTACGAAAACCGAAACCCAAGGTGCAACCTTCCAACTTACACTTATTTACCATCGATATGGTAAGTTACACATACTTGTACTCTAAGAACTAGATTTCACTTCGAAAACTTCGAATTTAAAACTGCAAGTTAAAGCAACGTGCAAGTACCTCTAGCACGAAAAAGTTTCGACTTCAAATTGTTTGCGTATTCAAATCGACATCAAAAGATTTAGAAACAGCGCCCCTGTGAATATGACGTAAATCGAACTTAGTATGAGAAATAGTAGCACGAAACTAATTTTGACAATCGAGATGGTCACGCACGCGTTATCGTTGAATTTGAAGGCTGGGTATCGAATTGTCGAATAAGCAAACGATTCGAAGATAAGTTTTTCGTGCTACAGGTACAGTTGTGATAGTTTGTCCGGCTACAAAGGCGACAGATGGAATCGGTCATGGGAGAGGGCTGCAAACAGCGTGCCGCAGAAAGTGTTTGCGATACATCACAAAATTGGTATGCAGGTCTAGCGCAAAAAAGGATTTCACTCATCTGACTCATTCCCCCTTCCCTCCGGACCTCTGAGGCGATCAGACGTGTGTTTAGTTAGTGTCAAGAAATTTTTAAAATAATATTTTAATTTTTGCTAAGTTTAACCCGGCCGAACTACCAGGAGCGCAGCAACAAGTGAAGATCGCCGCGCATTGGGTGAGTGAAACATCCCTATGTGCGTGAGTGCGTCCGCTATACATAACATCGCCTTGCCGTTCAAACCACTCCTACGCATCTAGTGGGTGTGCGCTAGAGCAAGCCCCGCCCCTTCACCAATTCATTTGCCGTCGGCTCCGTGCGTCATTTAGGCCTACGAGAAATTATTCATCTAACAATGCCGAGAGTTCAACGTTCACCGCCTCTTAACAGCGCTTCGGCTATCAATGTCGAACCAGAAAAACCACCCTCTCACTACGGATCTGACTCAGAATTAAACTTGTCATCATCTGGGTTAGTGAGGCATGATAGTGCGGTAAATATCTCAAAAAGAGTGAAGCGCAGGCTCGCAGACACGCCGGACCGCCCAGATGAATTTTTATGCGAGTTCAAAACTTCAAACAAATGTTCGACAGGCTGCACTCATATCAGGAGGAGAAAATTATTTAATTGAACAAAATGCCGAAATCAAAAAGTCAATGGACATTATGTCGTCCCAATATGATGCTCTCGTTAACAAGGTTGAGTCACTTGAAACGGACAATCAGCTATATTTATATAGCTGATTTATCTCATATCAAGTCGCTTGAAACTAAAATAGATATGTTGGAGAGAGATTCAAAGTCTGCGTCAGTGGAAATACGCAACATCCCGAAACTTGACCAGGAAAATAAGAAATCTCTGTGTGACATTGTACAAACCTTGGCCTCGGCCATAGACTTAACTCCCCAAGTTCAAGACTCCGAGATCCGCGACATTTTTCGTATGAAAAATCAAACAGTAGTAGTGAATTTCACTACCACGTCAAGGAAGGAGAATTTGGTTCGAAGATTCAGGGAGTACAATAAAGAAAAACGCCTGTCCAATAAAGCCACGATTGACATCTCGACTCTTAAGCTTCCAGGTCCAAGCAAAACTGTGTTCTTATCGGAAGCCCTTACAGCGAAAGCCCGTCGAGTATTCTATCTCACAAGGGAGCTGTTAAAGATCGTAAAATTGCGGCCACCTGGACTTCGTTTGGGAAGGTATACATCAAGAAGGACGAAGATCAACCCCCAATACGAGTGAATGAAGAGAGCGAAATTCCAAAATTTTTTTTATGATATTTTTTTGTCTATTTTATATTTCTTTTTTACTTCTGCCAATGTATTTCAATGTTTACAAACATTCCGAAGCTGGCTACCAATTCTTTTGCCATTCTCAGTCTTGTTTGTTATATGCCAGCCGTACATGGCCTACTTGTATACTGTTTCCGAGGTATGCCTCACCAAATATAATTTTCTGATTTATGTTTGTTTATTGTATAATGATCTGCAGAATTACGTCATCTCAACATACTGCTGCTGTCTTGCACGTATCTTATTGGTATTCTACATATTTGTTTTTACAAAACAATTTCTTTTAAGCTAGGAGTATTAACACATACACACACACACTCACATAACTCACTCAATAAACACCACACTACAAATTTCGTTCATGCGGGGAGGGAGGGGGTCCTGATCACGGTTCTAACCATTCTATTTATTTCTGTCAGTCACGTAAAGTTCGTGACGCAATTACATTGTTTCAATAAAATCACCTATAATGCAAAATATTAACACCTTAAACCTTGATCTGGACTCCCTGTCTCCCTCCTGTGTGATTACGTGTGGGGTCGGCGACGTTAAGGAAAAGATATTTACTGATAAATTATCCTTAAATGTTCTAATGCAAAACATCTGCAGTATAAACTGTAACCTAGATAACTTCGAAACACTCCTACAAAGATCTGAAGTGGCCTGGGACGTATTGGTATTGACGGAATGTTGGCTTCCAAAAACTAATATTGTACCTAGTCTAAATAGCTATGTTCATGCAGCCAACTTAACCAACCTCACACAAAACGAAGGAGCTGTAATATATCTCAAAGACCACTTAAAAGGAACCTTCGAGGAACCGAAAGTCGAGGATTGTAACTGCCTACTATTAAAATTCAACAATGGGACCTGTATTATTGGTGTCTATCGACCTCCAGGCTACAAGGACCCTACCAATTTCATCAACTCAATGGACGCTTTACTCTCTAAATTAACTACTTTTAATTAACTTTTAAAAAAAATAAAACCGACTTCAAATGCGTGAACACAAAAAAAAACTAAAAATTAAAAATATTGCGTATAAAAAAGTTCATCCCCAATTTTCCACCCTTGGGGGTGAAATATTTTCTTCAAATTCGCATGAAACCACCCTTTTGATAATACCTATTCAACAAAAAAATAATCGTTCAAATTGATTTATAATCGGCGGAGATATTGCGTATAAAAAAGTTCATCCCCAATTTTCCACCCTTGGGGGTTGTTTTTTCTATTATTAAATTTAAATGGGACCACCCTTGAGGTATTACCTATACGCCGAAAAAAGATTTGTTCAAATCGGTTCATAATTGGCGGAGTTATCGCGTAACAAACATAGAAAAAAAAAAAAAAACATACGGGTCGAATTGAGAACCTCCTCCTTTTTTGAAGTCGGTTGAAAATATTTTCCTTTGTGGTACATATTAACATTGATATCTCACCAAATAGTTCTGACAAATATTCCAATGATTATCTAAATATGCTGGCTGCCCATGGGATCCTCGATGGGCATTCCGAAATTACTCACTTTCGAACCTGTCTCGATCACATAATGATAAAGTCCAAACTTGAAGCTGCCTGTTAGCACTGGAGACCTCTATCACTGACCATCAATCGGTAGCTATAAGCATAAACCTCAAAACCCAACTGAGCTCCCATAAGAAGTATACATCTCACATCGACTTCCAAAAATTAGATCAACTGGTCCAGGAGATTAATCTTGGTTCCGTACTTATGTGCAAGGACCCTAACAGCGCGGCTAGCTTGCTGGTTGAGCGATTAAACACAGCTATCGTGGAAAGCTCTTACACTAGAAAAACTCCAAAAAGACAATTCATTCACAGGCCATGGATAACCAAAGCCCTGCTGCGATGTATGCGAAACCGTGACAACTTATTTAAAAAATACAAATCAGATCCTACTAACGAGATTATTAAAACAACATACAAACGCTATAGGAACTTTTGTACATCTTCTCTGAAAAAAGCTAAGAGAGCGTTCGAAAAGTCGCAGTTGGAATCGGCCCTAAATAATGTGAAATACCTCTGGCACATGGCGTGGCGTAAAAAAGTAACCGGCTCAGAAAAAATTGTCAATCACTCGTCTCAACTTCTCGACCCGGCAGACCCACGGGAAAGCATCAATGAAGTGAATAAGTTCTTCGCTAATGTAGGAAAAAATCTGGCTGAAAAAATTGACTCTTCAAACCAAACAACGTTTTCTTCTGTCCCTAAAATGTCTTGTGCCGTCCCATTCTCGCTTGTAATGTCGCCAGCGGACGAAGATGAGGTTTTAAAACTCATTATGGGTCTGAGGGATAATTGTGCGGTGGGAATTGACCTTATATCTTCTAAGATCACGAAAAGGTATGCGGCGCTATTAACATCTCCTCTCTGCCACATTATTAACCTCTCAATTACCAATGGAGTGTTTCCATCGGTCTTTAAAGTGGCCTTATTAAAACCTATTCATAAATCGGGTCCTAAAGATCGCGTGTATAATTATAGGCCAATTTCTTTACTCCCTACCTTCTCCAAGATTGCAGAACGTATTATGAACGATAGACTCATTAAGTTCTTGGAGAGTAAAAACCTACTGTCGCCTGCCCAATATGGTTTTCGTCGTGGCAAGTCTACGAGCGACGCTGTTCATGAGCTTGTCAACTCTGTCATAACATCTTTAGATGCGAAACAAAAGTGCCTAACAGTATTCCTCGATCTAGCCAAGGCCTTTCCGCACCTTCTGTCAAAGCTGGAGAATATCGGAGTTCGTGGTACTCCACTCAAACTCTTCGAGGACTATTTAACAAACAGAACTCAACGTGTCAAAATTGATGCCTGGACTAGTGAGGAGGTCGATATCGTTTATGGCGTCCCCCAGGGCAGCATTCTTGGGCCAACGCTATTCCTGGTGTATATCAACGACTTGTGCCAGCTGCCCCTGCATAATGGAACTTTGTTTACCTTTGCGGATGACACTGCCCTGTTCTTCAGTGGCAAATCTTGGCATGACGTCTTTATGCATGCCCAACAGGGACTAAACTTGGCGGGGGAATGGCTCAGACAGAACATTCTTACCCTAAACATTGACAAGACAAAATATATTACCTTTGCCTTCCGCACTAACCTACTGCCGAGTCATGACCTAAAGTTGTTCGTACACAGTTGTGCTGCTGCTGATCCTTGTTCCTGTCCCAGTCTCACTAGAACAAATGAAATTAAATACCTTGGGATTGACCAGTCGCTCTCCTTTAAACCTCACATTGATACACTCGTCGTTCTGTTGCGCAAACTCATTTACATATTTAAATCTCTCAGACACGTAGCCGATCGTCGGGTGATAAAAATGGTCTATACTACCCTTTGCCAGTCGGTTGTCAACTACTGCATATCTTCCTGGGGTGGGACTGACAAAACACACCTTTTAGAAGCGGAAAAAGCGCAGCGTCTCATCTTGAAAGTGGCTGCTTGCCTTCCACCCCGCTACTCCACTGAAGAGTTGTATAAGAGCTGGGCCGTCCTCTCAGTCAGGCAGTCCTTCATCCTCCAAACAATCCTTAAAAAGCACTCTCAGCTGTTGTATGACCCGGATCTAGTTAAAGACAAACGCAGAAAAGGCAAAGTCTGTCCGAAAAAACTATACAGAACCGCTAAATCACATAACTTTTTCTGTTTTCTTGGTGACTACTTATACAACAAACTTAACAGTTCCCTAAATTTCTACTCGTACACAAAACATAGTTGTAAAATCGCAATAACCAACTATCTTTACACGCTAGATTACTATGCAACTGAGAACTTGCTCAATATCCCGGTCTAAGCTAATACGATAAAATGATAATTATCATAAATTATAATTTACCTCTGTCTTGTTTATCGAGTTTTCATTATGTACAAACTAGCTTTTGCCCAAAAGCTTTTTTGTGAAATTTCGTTTGTCACAGATCGTAATTATAGCCTATATGTTTTACTCGGTTATAAACAGTGATGCTGTGGTATTTCATCGAAATCCGTTCAGTAGTTCTTTGCGTGAAAGAGTAACAAACATCCAGACATCCAGGCTTTCGCATTTATAATATTAGTAGGACTATCGCTTCCTACTCACTTCCATCAGCGAGCTTTTCTTTCACCCTTCCTTTTCTTAGATACGCACCTCATATGCCTCACGCACACACACACACTCACACACACCCACTCACACACACACAAACTCACTCAGTCATTCTTATTTACTAAAAACGGGTCCGCCACAGAAAGTTCCTTTTTTGGCCATGACGCGCGCTGCGATCGTTTCGTGGTTCCCCCACCTTATACTTCGCACCCAGCGAATAGCTATTGTTGTATTTTTTCCTTTTTGGAATCCAAATTGGTTAGTACTTAAGATATTATTTTTATTTAGATATGCTGTTAACCTTTTTGCTATTATCTTCTCGAATAATTTAGAAAAGTTAGGTAATAATGCTATAGGTCTGTAATTTTCGTGTTCGTCCTTTGGTCCTTTTTTGTGGAGAGGTTTTACCAGAGCTTTTTTCAGATCATCTGGAAATATTCCCGTTTCAAACATTAAGTTTATTATATGGGCAAGAGGTTCAGCTATAAAGTCTATACTGGATTTAATTAATGTCATTGGTATTTTATCGTAACCTGTACTTTTTTTGTTTTTTTAATAAGATTAAAGAATTTATATTTTGATGATGCTTGAATCAGTCAATTTGGGCACATTTGGGGATCCAAAGTTAGAAATTTGTATGTATGTACTTAGTTTAGTTGTGAGTTATAGGTCGGTATAGTATCACCGTTCCAATGTCTCCCTTCAAAGCATGATCAGGATCTCAGAACTTAATTATGATTACTTTAATTAATACTTTTTGCATAATGGAATCAATTTCAGTCAAGCTATTTGGGACGTGTATAAGCAGCCTGGAAGGGGCCTAAGAAAGAACTAAATAAAATTGATGACTGCGTATTATGAACTGGTGTGAATAGAATAATTTGTTGAATCTTTTCAGATTGAAATAAATATTTATGATGTCTCACCCTATAATAAGATAATCAATGAGGATCTGCATATGAAGAGTAAAATTACATAAGTGTGTCTAACCTGGTTGTTCCCCTGGGTTCAACAGTGCTGATTCTGCCGTTTGGTCCTGTTCAGTGTTAGACACGTCCATTGGCTCCATCGGTGTCTGTTGTGGTTCTGGCGCCGGCTCTGGCTCTGGTTCTGGCTCGGGCTCAGGTTCTGGCGGTAGCTGTGGATAATATTTTCTTGTTTATACAATCTGGATATACCAAAAAGGGGATTTCCGTGATTCTGTGATGTATGAATTCTGTGAATACTGTGGCAGTTTTCACTGTGAAATGGTAGGTACAACACAAGGCATCACTGAGCTCGTATTATTTGCACGCCGCGTCTCTGAATACAGCCTTTGTATAGGAAACAATTGATAATAATATAAATTTCAAACCTCTGGAGCTATCCTAGGTGTCTTCCCAATTTTGTGTCTCACACTGAAGGGCAAGTCAATCACAAATTCAGGATGGTGCAGACTCAAGTCCTTTCTGGGCACCACATCCAGGTCTGGGCAGCCTTGCCTGAAACGTTAATAAATAGAACATTAAAAATATAGTTTATAGCTGAAAAAATATACAACACTAGTAACAGATACTAATATTTAATAAGGCAGATTTTTTGTAAGAAATAGGTACAGTCAGTGCATGTCCACGGAAGACCAGCGTCGTGGCATTATCTGCTGAGATGCTATGACACCATGCTGAGTTCACTCATTAAATTATGTTAAGTATTGTAAGTGTATTGTCGATGATACTGAATAAACATTTATTCTTTCTTCTTTCTTTCTTTCAGAAAGGCACATCAAGCTTGACACTGAAGCTAAGTGCAATTTTGCAACAAAATAAATAAATAGGAAATAATCTTTATTCACAAATATCATTTTCTAGGATGTAAAAACCACAACTTCTGCACTAGGCTCACAGGCCTCTGATTCCTTAACAGTAAACAGTCTGATATGAAGCAATATCTTACCATTTTACCAAAAAGAATAGACTGCTATTATGCAGTTGTGCTGCTAAAATCTTCTCTGGAATCCTCGCAATCCTCTATCTATGCCTCTAGGTTTCTCAATTTCCTAAAAATTTAGTAAAAAATCAACAGAACAAAAACTTCATTGATATTGATTAAAATTATGAACCTGTAAATCAATGATATAGATAGACTGTTGGTAATTTCCCATGGCATACTATGAGAAAAAAATGTGTACGCTAAAAAATTTGATTTAGACTCAGTTTTTGAATTGAGATTTCTAGCTTGAAAGTGACCATCTTCTCCATAAGGGTGAATTTAATTTGAAAGTTTGTAACAGACTCAATAATTATTTAAAAATCTCAATTTTAAGTTTCTTACCTCAACTCTTTTCTTCCTGTCTCTTCTCCTCAAACACTTCCGATGATGCAGTATCTTTATCTTTCTTTTGCTGAGCATCATCGTAAGTATTTGTCAATTCTGCACCACCCAGATTCTCTTCAGGCTCCCAAGTGTTATCGTCACTAAAGAAAATACAGAAACATAATTGAGTGAAGTACTAGGTATGAAAACAATAATAAAGACTGAGACTATACGAATGTTTAATTTGATTAAGGACCTTTAGACAGGTGGTTGATGCTGGAAAATGATGTATATTTTCAATCCCTAAAATAGCAGTAGAGTGGAACAGGAGTAATGCACAGAAAAAGCTGTAAATACAAGATAACATTTTGTCAATACCTGGAGCCTTCAAGGTCTGCAAGATCGAAACCGTTCTTCTTTCTTGGCATTTTTAATAATAGATTAATTTAATTTATCAGCCAGTAGAAGTAAAAACCAACATTAACAAACAATTTCAACAACTCCAAACGCAACAACAGACGCGGATTCACTGGGATTCACCGGCTATTTTACCGATCGGATCGGACAACCGACATTCTGTCAATGTCAGTAATGTCGTTCTACAATATCGATGTTTTAGAATGTTCAATTGAATTTATCGATACTACGTGGCATAAAAATACTCGAGTGGCGACGAAGGGCCGAAAGATATTGGCTCTGTGCACGATTACAGCGCCAACTAGCGTCCACAACTTTGTGGGCTCTGTCACATTGACATTTAGGTCGTTTAATTGTGAAAAAATATCGAAATGAAAAGATAACAAATATTTTCGACTAATAAATTGTTGTGATATCACGATTTGGGTGGAAAAAAGGTTTTGAAATCATTTTGGTCATTCAAATCAAATGAGGTAAGTCCTAAAAGTGTGTTTAATTTTGATTGTGTCAGGGTTTGTTTACTTCATTCATAGTTAGATTCATAGTTGTAGTTTTACAGTAAAACAAAAAGATAAAGCTTCTTTAACGGTTTCATTATATAACAGTAAATATAATTAAATGTTCCTGTATCGCTAGTAATAAATTAAATATCGTTTTCAGATCGAAATGAGTATTGTTTTGAAGACCGGGTTTGTGAGTGTTACAATATCAAATTCCAACCACAAACCGTATTTAAAGGAAAGTTGTTGGTATTGGCTGGACAAGTCCGAGATGTAGAAGAATTAGGAACAAAACAAGGGCAGAGTTCAATAATTCACGCTCTCATCATAAGGCAAACATCTGTGCACAACAACTACTGTGACTCATTTTTGTACTACCACGTTGTATAGTGTAGTTATTTCCAAATTGTAAACGGCTATTAAACCAGCCCTATCGAAATACAGTCCACTCTTTTATTTTAGTTCCTAGTAGGACCCTTTTCATGCGATTATTTAATGATATTAAAATGTATTATGTAGAATCGCTTTGCCATTGACAGATACATCTGATGACAGAGCTAACATTATTTCTACTTTTGACCACCATGAGCGCTGCGATAGATTATGTTACCCCCACCTAGTACTTCGCACCCAGCGAATAGCGTGGGCACGGGACTGGGCACTGATCTGGTGAAGGTCGCGGAAAGAGCCTGGAGCGGGATGCAGGACCGGTCGTTATGGAAATTCTTGGGGAGGCCTTTGTTCAGCTGTGGACGTCATTTAACTAAAACTTATTAATTTTATTAACCTCCTCCCTAATACCATCACAAGTATTAATTGATACCGAAGAACAATTAATTATAACTACCTTCATGTCCTTGTAATTAGATTCATGATGATTTTGGATGATTGAAAGGAGAAAAAAATGTTTCTGATTTCTTGTAGGCCAGTAGAATTAAACACAAAAATAAATCGTTTTGTGGCGTCGAACCTTGGACCAGACATACGGATACGGCTAAGCAATGCAGTCTTAAAGGAGGGTACAAGGAAGAGGGGCAGCCATAGTGGATAAAACAGAGTCGTTCAGAAGAGTGCAAGTAAGAGGTGCAGCAACTGTAGTAAAGTATCGGCTGGGACGAACAAGGATAGGCGAATCCAACTCGCGAGCCTTGATAGGGTTACTCTGGTTGAGGTGGCCCTTTACAAGGCTGGGGAGCCTGCGGGTGACGAGATATTGGACGTAGAGAGGGTTATTAAATTATACTTACATTTTCCATTTTGTCGAAGATAAGCACGAGAACAGTTTGTCCAAAACATAATATGATTTTGGTCTTATTCAATGCATGATTAAATGCCCTTCAATCATCATGAAGACCACTTTTCGATAGGGTAAGTCCTAATGATGTAAAATGAAAAAAAAAATTGTTTTTTTTTTCAGTTTTTTGAAAAAAAAAATATGAAAAAAACTTAGCACCGTTGTTTTTTTTTATAAATTTCGATGGGTGCCGGGAATGAAGCCACAATCGACAAAACACAATTTTACAGGAGAAGAGATTTATTTTAGTGTCAATTTTGAATAATTCTAAACTACGAGGCATATCAAAACGGTTTGTACCTATATCAAACGATGCATTATTTTTTCTGGAATAACATTTATATACTTTAAAAAAGGTAGAAATACATATTGCCGCTTCATACATTGAATGATGATGACGATAATACTAATGATAAAAACTACCTTTTACACATAATTTACTTGCAATCAATGATATTATATAAAAACAATTAATATCATTGCTTGCAATAAAATATCGTATCTCCAATGTAAATTTTACTAACCAAATAGAGAAAAAATTAGGTACGCTGTAGTCTCCGCGGTTATATTTAATTCTTAATTTAATTAAACAACCTTATTTCATAACCTTAACACTTACATGAAACATACCCACTATTTAATTAGTTCACACACCTTACTCATTGTACAGCCAGTCAGGTCAAACTTACTACAGAATGATAAATTCCCCCAATGGATGTTTAGCCGTATGTCTTTCTCATAAAGTTTAAAATTAATTAACGAATCGTGTCGCTATCTGTGACTAAGTACGTTTATTACTGTTTTGCTTTGGCCGAGCCATTTCTTGTTTCTCTTTGATATTTTAGGTCTGCTATTAATGAAACAGGGATCCATTCTACTTTTGATGTTAGTTAACGTTATAATGAGACCCTATCACGTGCACGAATAATTTAAAGATTATTTATTTTAAGTGAAAACACGTTAGTTTCAGAACAAGCAGAGGTTGTTTCGTTGTTACTATGACAGAAGCTGGGTTCGATGTATCTTTTTGTATTGGCCGGTTGTTTTCTATTTATTTATATTTATAATATTTATTTAAAAAATCAGAGGATACTCTGTTTATCTATACCATAAGCTAGTAAATTCATACACCTACCTATCTTAATATTAATCAAAATCGGTTCAGCCAGTGCAGTCGCATGCATGATTACAGTTATCAAGTTCAAACAGCTTTACCGATCTCTGTTAAAGTTTTCAATAATACAATACATAGAATGCTATCTATCCTTAGATTAATAAAACCTAGATAGATAGTCAGTGCACGAAAGGTGAGGCAGATTTTAGTAAGCCAGAATGGCTTACTCGTAAACGTCACATGAACTGTCAAAGTGAAAAATTGGTAAACACGTCCGACGACTTTTAATTAATTAAGACGGTTTGTGCTGTGAAAGGGTGTCTAAATACATCAGAAAAACTAAAGAAAGTGACCAGTGTTACATTTCATAAGTAAGTACTACGATTCGACGCGTATTTTGCTTGAATTTGGCTTTCAAAAATTAAATACGGGAATGATACCAGTAACAAGAAAATTTATTTCCCAATTGTTCGCCGTACAAATACACTTCCTTTTTTATGAAATCGAGACTTTTCAGTCGATTTATCTTATTGTAATTAGGTAGGTACTTTGAATTCAATAAATAAGTAAGTACATGATGCGTTTTGTTTTTGTTAGTTATAAAATAATTAAAAACGTATTAAAAATTTCCCTACTTTCGGGGAAATCGCCTTCACTGTCTACACTCCCCAACAAAATTGACACTAATGACATAAGATTTTTGCCTCACTCTTGACGAAGCGTTTGTATGAAGACTATCCATCTAGGTTTTATTAATCTAAGTATCTATCAAATAAAAGTTGTTAACTACAGGTGACTTGATTAACATTATAGTTTTTGATGACTGACAATAAAATTATCTTCAGGGACATATTAGGGATGATGACTGGGTAATGAAATCGAAATTCTATTTAGTTCGTCAGACAGATAATTAAAAAATATTAGACTCATATTTTTTATTTTTTTCCTTAATCGAATAATTACAGTATTATATTGAGTTGAAATGTCGCGTGACGTCACTTTTGAGTAAAAATTCTACTCAAGCGTGACGCATCGCGCCATTTCAACTCGATGAAGCACTGTTATTATGTCATCTAGCCTATTATAGTTCCAAAATACTGAACTGAGCCCCGATTACGGTAATTTTTAACGTCAACAATCCAGACACGCTTCTCGATTCTGCGATACGATTGGTCGTTCAACAGCGTATGTCAGCTGTTTTGACCAATCGTATCGCAGAATCAGAAACGCGTCTGGATTGTAGACGTTATAAAAGTTACCGTAATCGGGGCTCTGTCCTATGCATGACATTGACAGTGGGGCGCCACCGTTAATACCGGATCGCTGCTTCCGATTTTGGCCATGTTAGAAACCATATACTTGAACGATGGTAGCGCCCCCCTGTCATTGAGTTTGGTGGGACAGTTCAGCGTGGGTCATCTATACCAGGAAGTGTCATCAGACCCGAATCAAAAATATTTTATTCAATTTAGACCACTAGTGACACTTATGATCCTTGCTGATAAAAATATTTTTCACAGGGCATCAGAGAACGACAACGTCACGTTCGGCAAAAGAAACTTCACGGGTTTCTCGTACGACCAATCGCCGGTGGAGACCACGACGGAGCTATAGTGACACTTTAAGGAAATTGGAGTAGGTAACTATTGGTAATGAAAATTAAATGATATATAGGTAACATAAATGGCAATGCCAGATTTTGTATGGAAGGTGGCGTCTTTTTTTTTTCGCACCAAACCTTATTTTTTGATTACAAAATAGTGTAATAAACCAAACTTACTATGACATGTATACTTCTAAACTCAGTCTGAACTGAGTTACGAGCATTAGAAGTTTGATGATTTTACATACTAGATTTGCTTTCTGCGTGCAAGCTTTGTAAGAAATTGCAACAAAATAGTGACATTGTATGTGTAAACAAACAATAACATCAATTATAGGCTCCAGTCATCAGTATGGAGAAGAATTAGCGCAATAAAAAAAGACATCACTATTTTGTTGCAATTTCTTACAAAACTTGCGCTCAAAAAGCAAATCTTAGTATGTAAAACATCAAACTTCTAATGCTCGTAACTCAGTTCAGACTGAGTTTAGAAGTATACATGTCATAGTAAGTTTGGTTTATTACACTATTTTGTAACCAAAAAACATGGTTTGGTCGATGGCCGCGCGAAAAAAAAAAGACGCCAATTTCCGGCATTGTCTTTTGCTTTTCTTTCAGAGCATTTTATAAAATATTATTTTCAAAAAGTTTTTTTTATTGTTACTCATGTTTTTTGGCTTTTCTGGCTCCCTTTAATCCCTTTCCGTGAACTTGAAAAATATAAATTACTTTTATTAAACATTTTCTGCTGTTTTTATACAGGATATAGTGTCAAATAAGATTCTGTATTTATAGTAACATTATTATAAAAATTGAATATGTCTAAAATGAAGACAAAACAAACAAATTTATGTTATCTGTTTGTACGGTCGTCAGCACATCAACCTATCTTAAATTCACAATTGATTTTCAACCTTTATTCTCATGGTGTAAAGTTAAAAATGTTATTAAAGATGAGTGATAGGTTGATCTGCTGTTTTCGGTACTTTTAAGAAAGTGAGAGTAGATAGATCGAAAAACAATATTTAAATGGTGAAGGCGATGGAATAAGTGTATAGTGAGTAGTGACTTACCATTTGTTTTAGAGAAGTGAATAACATAGACTAAAAGTGATATATTTTCCGTCCGTAACACAGCACATAGACAAACTATGTGTTGAGTAGTTAGCATATTATGTGTTCAACGAATGTTAATATATTTTAAGTATGATATATCGCCGACTGAAAATACTTCAACGTGATTAAAGTTGATATATGTAAATAACGAATTTTTTAAATATTTTTGTACGTAATTGTGTATGCACTTACTTAGCGATGGCTAGTCTTTTATAATAATTGAACAAATTGTGCATAATGTAATAACTTATGGATGTGTATATAATTGAGGCATTACACAGTAGTGTATATTAGGTACCTGAGATGTAAATACAGGTACAAAATAATTTTGTATAAAATGTCATTGTCGAGTCTTTGTTACCTATTTAAATCTTGCATTTTTGAAAAAAAATATTTTATCTATCACATTGATGACAGTTTATGTTTCGACATACATACTTGCCAGTGTTAGGACTGTATCACATATAGTTGTACAATCGCCTATAAATGAACCTTTTATAGAAGTATGAGTTCTTCAATTGATTTCGAACCTTATGCAAAGGAAAATAAAGTTCATAATACGTTGAGGATTTAATTTTTTTGGTACGTTGATATTTAGGTGACTGTACGCTAATCGTTGAAGCAAAAGGTAGTTTTTAATGTATATTTTTGTAGAAAATATAGCTTCGGTACATGAGCTTTACGTGTAAGATGTTATTTTACGTGTAAATACGTTCGCATAATACCCTAATGTATGATAGAAAAATATATTTTCAAGATCTGTGTGGTTCAGTCCTAACGCGTTTATTTTCCGTTTTTATACGAATTTTGTGCCAGTTATTGTTAAATGTAACTTTAAGAATACAGTTTTGTACTTATCATAATAAAATAAGAATGCTCATTTTTTTTTCTAAATATTGAGAAGCGGATTTGTGCCAAAAGTTTTATAAAATGATTTTTGATACGTTTTTTAACATTTGTATGTAATTATTGGCTAGATAAATAAAAATGTTACCTACCTATTCTATCCTTTGTAAATGAATTGTAAATTTTAATATAATTTTTATTCCACTGTGAAAATGAATGTGTAATATAATTTTTTAAATAGATTGTTAATATTTTCGTGGAATAAATTAATTTTTATTATTATCTTAATGTGTTGTTCCTTTATTTAGAGAAACAAACGCTCACAAATGACTTGAAAATTAAACTTGAAAATTAACTAAATATTGGTACTAAATATTAAATAGCAATATGGTATTAAATAGCACTTAACTCGGCCAGTGTTAAGCCACACGTATGGGAGCGGCACGGTAGGGTGTTTTTGTTACGTCAAACGTCAATGAAATTGTTGTGTTGTATAGCCTGACCAGGAACATAAAAACCCTGGCATAGAGGCGCGTCAATTGCATTTGATAGTGCAACACTGAGTACAGTCGTACCTGTTTTAAATTAATAGGCTAACTTTATGTATCAGGATTCAGGATTACGGGCTAATTTGATATTTTCATAAATTAACGAAAAAATATTATTATAGGTAGCTAACCTGGTTTAAATAAATTAAATGAAACCATCAATCGAGCTAGTAGGATTTATTTTATTATTCATCAATAATCAAATTCAGAACTTGAATATTCAACTGCAATGTCTGCTCATGAACGCTTCAAACTCGGTACTTCTTTCCCAATTCCATAAAATTCAACACTTAGAAAGTGACAAAAAACTTTAAAATAGGTAGTTGAAACAAACCACAGCTAATTTTCATAGTGGACTGTACTATACGATAAACATGTCAGTCAATTTGACAACCTTTGTCGGAAACATTATTCAATGAAAATATTGTCCAAACCCTTAGTATTTCTCTTCGACAAATACTTTAACACATTGTGAACTACTTTTCTTTCACGACTATAAAAAGATTTTAGCAATTTAATTCACAAAATCAATTGCGCACATTTAAATAAAGTTTGTTTACACTTTGACAGCAATAGACTGACATGCAAGGTGACATGTCAATGAAGTTTTCAGTTACTGTTGCCATTAAAAGAAATTAGTACCATTAGTTTTCCGCAACATGGCGAGGGTTTTTATGTTCCTGGTCGGGCTATACAATACAAATTGATAAAAATCTTTTAAAAAATCTTCAAGTCTCCTTCAGATTTATATGCTCTGTCACGTCATAATATGTCCCATACCTTAGGCACCAACTGAGTTGGGCGCTAAACCTTTAGGTAACGCACCCCTTATATTATTAAATATTGTTCGCATGGGTTTAACACTAATAAGTAGGTACTCCCAGTTTTATTTGCTTAGAATGTAGAGCAGCTGCAGTATCAAGAAAAAAATCAATCAAATTCTACATCTTTTTAAAGAACGCAAAATAAATATCTAAAATAAGCACTCGCAATACAGATCGTAGAAACGTTTGACTATTTAGAATACCACTGAACAGTAGCTTCTGTCAAAAAGTATTTGCACCCACCTCATAACACGTAACCCTTTGAAAGTCTCCTCAAATATTTTCGGGAACTCCCAGCAATCTCGCCCCCTGAATTTTTAAATTTAATATCTCTTTGTGCGAGTCCCGAGTGAGTGTTACATCGTGCAAAATTACAGAAACGCCGGAAAATGTAAAATTCTACGTAACGTACGTACTAACTCAAGTTGGGAAAAACGAAAAAGCTGTTTAATCTCGCTGCGGCTATTGTTTGGAGGAAAGAGGTCGCCTATTTCGACGGTAACCCGTTTTAAAAAAAGGCTTCAATGTTTAGATTTTATACTCACTACAAGATACAAGGCTTGGAACATGTATTTGTAATTGTGGTAGGTTTAAGTTCGTTTTAAAAACTCTGAAAGATTTTACTTGACACTGGCTAAATGGGCAAATCGCACGAATGCAGCCGGCCAGAATTTTCATAATTTAGACAGTACAGTTATTTTATCGAACTATAGTATTACTTTCATCTTTCTTCTTTCTTTTCAGCCAAATGACGTCCACTGCTGGACAAAGGCCTCCCCCAAGGTTTTCCACAATGAACGGTCCTGCGCTGCCCGCATCCAGGCTCTTCCCGCGACCTTTACCAGATCGTCGGTCCACCTAGTAGGAGGCCTGCCCACGCTACGTCTTCCAGCCCGTGGTCGCCACTCGAGAACTTACTTTCATAATTTTCTCCTTTTCCTTTGAAGGACTAATAAATTGAGTCCGGAAAACTAAAAGCGAGAAGGCCTATATAGAAAACACCTAAAATATCTTATTCAGTTCTACAGTGTTCCCTAAACAGTACGGCTGATGACCTCCAAGGTCAATAAAATAGGCAGTTAGATCCCACATAAAGGGAAATTACCTTAAATTACCTAAACATTTTTTCATGTATTTCTTTTGCCTTCGTTAGCAAAAGAATTCGAGTTGTTCCCAAAATCACTTAATTAAAACCTAATTTAACTGATCTGGAGTAGGTAATTGAGTCGAATTTGTTTACAAATTAAAGCTTAGATAAGAAACGGATGAATTAAAATACCCATTTCCTGTATTATGTCAATTTAGGGAGAAGGTATAGGCTAATTACCTACTTATATTTACTCGTACTGGTTAATTAAGGCGAAGATTGAGTTTCAAATAACTCTTCTCCTCATTTCAGTGAGAGCATGTAACTGAATTTTCAACATATTTAATTAAAGCAAAGACCACGTCATCGTCTAAATATTATGTTCTCAAAAATAAAAGCACCGTTAGAGCGAGCGAATAAAGCAAGACCATTGAATAATTAACTATAACCCACCTTGTTCGGTCCTTTAGACGGGCCGTGGGTACTTGGGTAGGGCTGCCAAATCGAATGACCCTATTTATTTATCAGTATAAAAAAAACAATTCTTCGGGATTTTGGGACTCAGGAAAATGAGAAACAAAATAAAATAAAATTAAATTTAGATATCAACAGCAACATTTAAAATTACTGTTACAATTTTCGCTGCGCTACCGATAGAAATATCTTTAAAAATAAATAACAAAAAAAGGAAAATAATTTTCCCAGGATATTACAATAAAAGCATTTAATTTTCTAACTTCCCACATTTACTTTGTATTAGCTGTGGTATTAGGTACATTTCTCTTTCACAGGTTAAGCTAGATGCAGAACGTTCGCTTGACGACATTCTGTAATTCTGAGTTAAAAATTGTTTTCTAAAGCAAAGTTGTTTTTCGGGAGATTTTTACTTTTATTTGACTTTGATCCAGAAGGACATACAAAAGTCGGGAGAATCTCATCAATCCCGACCATCTGGCAACCCTAGCCATGGGTCAGACATTTCTAAAAGGTACACTTTAAGCTCTTTACGACAAAGATGCAACATGAGGTTACGCTCCCAAGTTTCGGGCCTAAAACCGCTTTAAATAATTAACAGCAGGCCTCAATAAAATGTGTGCAGCTGGATCTAAAAGGACTAGGACGGATTTCTATTAAGAAACTGTACTTGGGACTGGTGTAACTAATTTCACGTCTCACACTGATTAAACTTTACTGAATTTAAAGCGTCAGGAAGGATAGATGGTATCATCCACAAAGACGCGCCCCACAACTTTTTGGTCGAGGGAAGCCCGAGGTGCGGGGAGTATGATCCGAGCGATCCGAGTGTCATTATTGTAGTGTACGTGTGCACTCATCAATAATTTTTAGCGTGTTCCGAATACACTCAAACATTAGTGGAAGAATGGTGGGGCGCGTCTTCGTGGATGTAACGATCTATTTTTGGGAGTCTTTCACAAGTGACTATTTTTCAATAAAAGAAGAAAGCATTTTCACGCCTTAGTTACTAACGAATAATACCTACTGATTTATTACAGACAGATGCCAGATGTTTTTTGCATTATGAATAACAGATACAGTTAATTAAATACATCAATTGGGACTTATGCTAAGTTGAAAAACATGTTCTTTACAATTTTAACGAGTAAATAACAAAGGACCAAAATAGGTAATTAAGAACATTTTCTTCTGTTGTTACCATAAAATATTTTAACTTAAATTATGTAGTTCACTCACATACAAAATTTATTATTTTTTGTCGCACGTAATGTTACTTTGCTAGGAACTGGGGGAAACTGTGATAAGAGGCAGTAGATAAATAAAATACTGAATGAATTACTGACACTGCATGTTTAATAACCAGCTCCCTCAAGATGCCAAAACAACATGGCCGTCTTTTTCAGTACCATAGACAATGAACACAATCATAGACTATTAAAGAAATCCAAAGATGATACAACATCTCCCCTTTTTAGAAACAAAAATGCTAAGATAAACTTAATACATTAACACAAGTATTACGGCTAATGACAATAAATTATGCAGCTAATTTTAAGTTAATATAAGTACACAACTAATACTTCTGTTTTGTTACAGTATACATTTATGTTAAACAGCAACATACATAACACCAACACAAAATAATACTTTCATGTTTTGTTACAATAAACTTAGGTTAAACAGCAACATTAACCACTATTTTTAAGTTTCATAACATAGCTATTACATTCTATGTACTTAAATAATTGTATTGCCTAGTTACTTGGTTTCAGCCCTACGTAAATAAATACTTGGGTTCAGTGATTTGTTACACTGCTGAAACCAAGTTTAGGTAGAGGTTTACATCAATTATTTCTATTTTAGTTAAGTTACCCTAGTAACACATATAGTCATTTAGATAAGCAGGACGCTTTACAGATCTTTTAAGTCTGGTATTATTTTGTTCAAATCCAGTTTCCTCCGAGCTACTAACATTAGAATTAGAAGGATTAACTTCAATGGATTCTGCAGAATCAACAATCTGATCCTCAACAGGATTTGTAATATCAGCAGAACCCTTACAATGCACCTCATCTAAAATTACATTTTCATTTGTGACATACCCTCCTACCGTTGGTGAAATAGTTTCAGTAGGTGCCAACTTCAAATGCCATCTATTTCTTCTAAATTTCCCTCTTTCAGTATTAATTATATATGATCTAGGTTCCTTACATTTTGATGCAACTGTTCCATATATTTTCAAATCAGTAACCCACACTCTATCATTAGTATTCAGTTCTGGCAGGTCCCTTGCTCTATGTCTCTTATTGTAATAACACCCATTTCTATGTTTCTTTTCCAACATCTTTTGTTTGAATTCTTGACCTAAGACTACTGGGTTATCAAGTTTACTAGATATAATAGGAAGGTTATCTCTAAGTTTTCGGTTAAACATTAATTCTGCTGGACTATAACCTATCTCAGAAGGGGTATTTCGATAGATTAGTAAAGCTAGATAAATATCCTTATTTTTTGTTAGAAGAGACTTTGCAATCTTTACTCCGGATTCGGCTAGACCGTTACTTTGTGCATAGTAGGGACTACTAGTTATAGACTGAAACCCATACTCTTTGGCAAAATTATTAAACTTTGTTCTAAATTGTGTACCACAATCTGACCTTACTACCTCTGGAATTCCATACCTAGAAAACATTTCTTTGCATTTAACTATTACACAGTCTTCAGTCAAATCATGTAGTTTAAATATTTCCAGATATCTAGAGTAATAGTCAACTGCAACTAAATACCAATGGTTTGAAAATTTAAATAAGTCAATTCCTATTTTCTGCCAGGGTCTATCTGGTGGTGGGTCTAGTACCATGGTCTCTTTATAATTTTGTGATGTTTCTATACAGTTTGAACAAGTCTTAACTTTTTCCTCAATTTGTTTTGATAGACCTAACCACCAAACTGACTGTTTTGCACGCTCCCTACACCTTGTAATTCCTAAATGTCCTTCATGAATTCTATCTAAGATTTCTTGTTGCATGTTGTCAGGTATTACAATTCTTGAATTAAACAAAAGAAATTCCCCTTCCACTGAGAAGTTGTCCCGATACTGATAATATGGTTTCAAATTACCTAACAGATGTTTTGCAGGCCACCCATGAACTGTAAAGTCTATAATTTGAGTGCATATGTTACAGTTTCTCTGACTGGATTTTATTTTGTATAGAATGTTCTCTGACACAGTTTCACTGACAAGTGAATTGATATTGAATTGTAACTCCTTTTCCTTATCTGAACTAAGATAAATTGGCAGTGGCTGTCTGGACAGGGCATCTGCTACTACCAATTCTTTCCCAGGGATATACTTTACTTCATAGTCAAAACGAGTCAACCTTAATCTAAATCTTAAGAGTCGCGGAATAAGGTCATCAAATGGTTTTGTTTGCAATATTTGCAGCAAAGGTTTGTGGTCAGTTTCTAGTATAATAGGAATACCTAATATATAATCTCTAAATTTCTCAGCTGACCATGTCAGAGCCAAGCATTCCTTTTCTATTTGTGCATAATGCTTTTCGGATTCTGTTAATGTTCTACTAGCATACATCACTACTGATCTTTGGCCTTTTTTATCTTCTTGTAATAAAACTGCTCCTAGCCCAAAAGAACTACTATCTGCTGAAATAATTATTTTCATTTCCGGATCAAAATGTGCTAGAGTGGGTGACCTTAGTAAATTGTCCTTTATAGTTTGGAATGCTTGTCTCTGAAGGTAACCCCAAATAAATAGCCGGTCTTCTTTTAAAAGCTCATGTAATGGTGCAAGGATTTGAGACTTATTTTGAATGTACCTTCCTACAAAATTAACCATGCCTAAAAATTGTAGTAATTCTTTTTTATTAGACGGATTTTTAAATTCACTAATGGCTTTGATTCGGTCTGGATCTACTTTTATTCCTTCTTTGTTAACAATGTGTCCCAAATAACTTACCTCCTTTACCCCAAACACACATTTACTTTTATTAATTGTTATCCCTTCATTATGCAATCTTTTTAAAACTTCTCTAAGTACCTGATCATGGGATTCCTTAGTAGGTTCAAAAATCAGAATGTCATCGACATGTATTGCTACGTTTAGGTCTTTCAGCAGATTTGAGAACTTCATACTGAAATATTCAGGTGCGCAATTAAGTCCAAATGGTAAACGGTTGTATATATACCTTCCAAAAGGTGTAATAATGGTTGTCAGCTTTTTAGACTCCTCATCCAGACGAATTTGATGAAATCCTGAAGTAGCGTCGATTTTAGAGAAATAATTAGCACCTTTCAGTCTACTTAATGTATTTTGTACCTTAGGAATTGGATAAACTGGCCTCAAAATATTTTTGTTTACTTGTGTATAGTCACCGCAAATTCTCACTTTATCATTCTTGAGCACTACCACAATTGGTGACACAAAATCAGTAGGTTCCTCAATTGGACTAATAATACCTAATCTTTGCAATCTATCCAGTTCTTCCTTAACTTTGGGCAAAAGAGGTATTGATACACTGCGAGGTGTTGCCTGGACATATGACTTAGGATTATTAATTAATTTTATGTGAAACTCATCTTTGAAAACCCCTAACTCATCAAAGATTTTTGGGAATTCTTTTTCTACTAAAACATTTGAATGTGTGTCACTGATCTGACTTGAATTTGAGATAGCACAAACTTTTAGAATATTCATACTATCAATTGATGGCCTGCCTAATATTGCTGTACTAAGATCTTTGATTACATAGACTTTACCTTCATATATCCTGTCCTTATATTGTAATTTCAGTTGCACCGTTCCCAGTACATTCAATTTGGTCCCATCTGGCCCTTTTACACTATCACCTGATTTCACCAACGGTAGTTTGGCCTTCACTGCAACATTTTCTGGTATAGCACTTATATCTGCTCCTGTATCAATTAAAAAAAATATTTTATCCACAAAGGATGATGGGCACAAATGTATGGAAAGTGGTACCCGCTCCAATAGCCATAACCAATATATATTTTAAAAGGCCTTTAGATGTAGGAAAATGTCTGCTATGGGGCCAGTTCTAATTCACGTTTTGAAAGCAGTAATTCCACTAAGTATTATAATGAAAGTATAACACAATCATCCATGTATACGAGTATGTATTATGACTACAATCTATTAATATAACTAAAAGAAGCATTGAAAAGGAAAGGATTATACCTACGATGAACTACCCAAGCTATTAGCCATTTATTCGCTTTCATCATCATCATCGTGATTATTTTAGCCATAGGACGTCCAGTTGAACATAGGCCTCCCCCAATGATTTCCACAATGGCCGGTTGGTGGCGGCCTGCATCCAGCGCCTTCCCGCTACCTTTATGAGGTCGTCGGTCCATCTTGTGGATGGACTTGTTGGGTCTTGTGGGTTTATTCGCTTTAGCGACCCATAATAAAACCCTTAAGAAGTAATAAAACTTTAACCCCTTTATTAATAAAAGTTACACCCTAGTTGAACTCTGGCTTAAATTGTCATTTGGTATGGAAATGTCATTTTAATCCAAGGTTCTTCCAAGGTGTAACTTTTTATTAATAAGGGGGTAGTACTTCTTTAAATAAAAATATTTATTTCACAATCATCCCCATCAATAATTATAGAGTTAAGGAAGGATGCTGGAACAGTAAACCCTTCCTGACTCGCATAACCTAAGTACCATACGATGGACACGTATGATACTTCTTCTTTTTCTTTCTCGGTCCCTCACTGATGAGGATCGCGACCACAGATAGTGTTCCTCCACAGACTGCGGTCATAAGCTGTGTGGACCGCACGATGCAAACTCCCGCCCAGCACCGTCTTCCTCGCCGCGTCCGACCATCTCGTCGGTGTCCTGCCCCGAGCGCGTCCCCCTTCATACTGTATGATACTTAGGTTACACAAAAAGTATCTTTATCTTCGAATGCAACCAGATCTGAGGCTGGTGGCCATAGTAAATGTTGTTCGTCTTGGTAAGACCTTTCAAATGACACTACAAACATTACTATTGGAGCCGGGTACCATTCTGCAAAAAAGTATGTATATCTTCGTACACAACCAGATCTGAGGCTGGTGGTCATAGTGAAAGTTGTTCATCTTGGTAAGACCTTTCAAACGATACTAGACTCATATCTATTGGAGCCGGGTACCATTTTGCCCATTGTCCTTTGTCTGAATTAAATATACAAACATTTAACGTATACTTCCCACCTTGTATCATACACACCTCATACTCGTTTGAATCCTCTTTTATAATTTTAACTGCTTTAGACCGACACAATTTAGCAAAGTGTCCCACACGTTTACAATTGTAGCAAGTTGCTTTTTCCGCGGGACATTTTTCTCTTGGATGTCGCTCCTTCCCACAAAACCAGCAGTTTCCTGTCTTTTTTCTTTTTTCAATTTTCATGAGTTCTGTCACTTCACCCCTCATTTTCTTAGTTTCTTCCTGTGGGTCTAGACAAAGTGCCATTATAATCGCAAACCAGTCGAAAAGTGGTCGAAAAGCCCCTTTTTTGTATGGAATTTGACGGATTCGATTTTCGATTCGATCAAAAAGTGCGTTTTGTCTAGGGGGGCTGCTGTATTTCAGATTGTCTTCCCATTTGTATGGCTTCTTCTAATGTAAGATCTGGTTTGAGTAGCATCCTGTCGCTTAGACTTTTATCTGCAATACCAACGACAATTCTATCTCTGATAAGATCAGTCTTCAGAACGCCGTATTCACAGTGCTCGGCAAGTCGGTGTATTTCAGTGACAAATTCGTCAACCCTTTCGCCTTGTAGTTGCACCCTGGCGTTGAATTTGAATCTTTCATAGATTACATTTCGTTTGGGAGCGAAAAAATCATCAAATTTTTTCAATAGCTTAAGGTAGCACATGGCGTCCTCCCCAAACTGCAATATTACGTCTTCTGCCCTTTCTCCCATGCAATAAATGAGGCAATTTATCTTTTCTTCGTCGACGTTGTTGTTTTGACCTGTTAAACTCATGTACCTCATAAATCTGGTTTTATACTTCGGCCATTCTTCCGGCACAAAACTGAAAATTCCGGGTGGCGTCACCTTGGCTTGGTGGCCTCTTCCACCCTGCTCTGCCTCCTTCATGTCTGATTTATGTTTTTTCTCCATTTATTACTTTTACCGCTGCCACCATGTGATAAGAGGCAGTAGATAAATAAAATACTGAATGAATTACTGACACTGCATGTTTAATAACCAGCTCCCTCAAGATGCCAAAACAACATGGCCGTCTTTTTCAGTACCATAGACAATGAACACAATCATAGACTATTAAAGAAATCCAAAGATGATACAACAGAAACCCCTTTTATAATAGTAAAATAATGTAGGTATGATGACTCATTCATTACCTAACACCTTTTGTACTGGTTTGCTGGGATTCCCTGTATTTAAATTTGTGCTTGGTCGGATTACCTTAGTTCAAATTCAAACTCAGTTAGTTCAATTTGGTGAGAATCAATTCTATCACATAAATATTTTAATAATTACTTATTCTGTGATAGTAAATCAAGTTACGGGAAGGATGTCCCTTCGACTACGTGGAAGTTCGTAGGTAAAGTTTTATTTTTGAACCGTACATACTACATAGTAAATAATAGTTAATAATGTTTAAATAAACAAAAACTTCATGAAAGATTTTTATTCTGTTGCTCCAGAGAACCGAACCCAGGATCTAATTTGTTGCTCTAAAAACTAGACTGTTATTTATAAATTAGGTAGGTACGGTCGGCTCTATTATTAAATAAGATGGTACAGGAAATACAATTAATTATCCTTAACAGAGGTCACGGCTAATCAACTAATACGCTAAAAACAAAAAACAAAATTTTCTGCGAATCCACCTGTACTTATTTATTGTTGTAAATAATTTATTGACTTGAATATTTGCACAAGTGCGCTCTTTCTTTTCATTCAACTTGCTTTGATATTTTTTTATCATTATGTTCTTATTATTTTGTTTGATTATGCTAAGTGGCGACATTATAAAGGCGACTAGTTGTTCGGAAAAAACTTAGTGTGTGGAGAGGAGAGACGCAAGCATGGCGTGGTTACTGAAGACGATTATTCTGTTCGCGATACTGAGCTTCTGTGCTGGCACGTCGCCACCGAAGAAAAAGCCGAAGTGCAAACGTAAGTATATATGTATAAAATATTTTTTTCTTTTTAACCGACTCCAAAAAATGGAGATAATTAAGAATCTCTTCCAATTTTTGTCTTATTTTTTTAATGTAGATTATTCGAAGACGTCGATTTGTTTTTTTTTTATTTATGGAAAAAAAATTCAAGATGTCATAAACAAATTCTGTGAAATTTGAACTTATTGTGGTTACCTCTCTCACCATACCTGCTCACTATAATCTGTGTATCCCATTGACACGGGATTGCAATCTTGTCTCTATCTCATTTACGATTAATCTCATTTCACATTTTATTCGAATAAAACTCATCTACACTCTTGCTATTCGCTATTCAATAATTTATAATCGTCCTACACTACTTCAGCCCTCGGCTGAACGGGCTGCTTCTTATTAGTTAAATGTTCATCAGACGATTTAATGATATTCAAACTTGTTCAATGTCCTTAAATTGTTTGAACATCATGAACACATGTGTCTACCAGTCACGTTTCTTAGTCACGAATAAGTTTTGATGTAGGTAAGTAAGTATGAACACAACAATTAAATCGCCAGATGTTTAATGTGTACAAATTAAATATTTGTTTCTTTACTTTGTATAATCCACTTACTGCCAGTGAAAATTATGGACGTCATTACAAGTATTATTTGAAAATGTATTTATATAGGTACCGATTTATATTAAGTTAACCATGTAGGTGTACCTATTATACTCGTACCTACTTGGTAACAATTGAAATACCTATTAAAATGGAAAATGTAGAAGTACCTAATTGCATTATTAAACAGTTTGTTTCAAGATGTTTTTACAGCTACTACATTGCAAAAACATCTTGTTTTTCGAACTGGTTTCTTTTAAAATTTTCATGATAGTTTAACTACTTAGTAATACTGAATTACCTATTCTTTTCTTGACTAAAGATTTGTTATAAAAAAAATGGACTGAAGAAAGATCAGTTTTCACATTAATTGCATAGAAAATTCATTTTGCATTTTCCTCTACTACTCACTGACTCCTGGGGAATTTCTCGCTCATTGCATCACCTTTCATTCATAGCACCTAGATGTAACAAAAACGAGCATTACGTGGTGGATTCCGTCGCTTGTGAGAAGACGTGTGCGAACCGTAAGCACTATGACACCATGGGTGCGTGCAGGCCTTTCTCGAAATGTGTCTGCTCGGGTGACCTTATGCGGCTAAATGACGATGCAACTGGACCTTGCGTTACTGAGGATCAATGTCGTGAGTTCATAATTCATATCTACACATGATGTTTATATTAAACATAATGTTCGGTTCTGGGAATTCTTATTTTTTTGAGTCAGGTAGAGTCATAAATCTTGTCATTATTATCAGTAGGTAAATGTGCTTAGATTCTACACATTCAAGAGAATAATTTCCCCTTATTCATAAGAAAAACAGTAGTTGTTGCAATTCACGAAGGAGAGTGAGCTTTACATGTGTGGTAGCTCGCTACTGTTACGTTTTTCAAAAGTTTTGTAGACATTACACTATCGTTATGTACACGTACACGCACAAGTAAAGCTCACTCACCTTCGTGAGTTGCAAGAACTAAGAACAAACAGCAGTAAAGTTAAATATAACTAAAAAGCAGCAGGCAAATAATGAAGGAATAAAAAAAAATCGTATCGTTTTACCATTTACATTTCATAACATTCAGCGTAAAATTTTAGTAATTACACATTTTATAACTTCATTCATAGCATCTTCATGTTGTAACGAAAACGAGCATTATGTTGTGGACTCCAATGCATGCGAGAAGACATGTGCCAACCGTAAAATCTATCATTTGATGGGTGCATGCATGCCTGCATCGAGATGCATGTGCAACGGTGACCTTATGCGGCTAAATGATGATGCAACTGGACCTTGCGTTACTGAAGATCAATGTCGTGAGTTTATAGTTAAATTATGTAGTAAATTTGCAGTTCGTTCGTTTCAGCCAAATGACGTCCACTGCTGGACAAAGGTCTCCCCAAGGTTTTCCATAATGAACGGTCCTGCACTGCCCGCATCCAGGTTGTTCCCGCGACCTTTACCAGATTATCGGTCCACCTAGTAGGAGGCCTGCCCAGGCCCACGCTACGTCTTCCAGCCCGCAGAAATTTGCAGTTACAAGAGATTTTAATATAAAAGTGGGACAGCTACCTATTTCTTTGAGTTTGGTGCTTGGTAATTTTGCCGATACGTTAGCCATTCATGACGAAACATTATTATTTGGCTTGGAGTACTATCGGTTCTTTCTCTCAGTGCACTCATATTTAACACCTTTCATTCATAGCACCTACATGTAACGATAACGAGTATTACGTGGAAGACTCTAACGCCTGCGACAAGACATGTGCGAATCGTAAGCATTTGATGGACAACTTTTAGGAAACCATAGTCTCAAATGACGATCTATGATTTATGAATAGATTTAGGAGGAGACGACAGTTGTCCCGACGGGGACAGGAATGCAACGCGTCAAGAGTGCGCGTCGTGGTGCCAACCAACATGCTCAAGACCAGTGCCTGGAGAAATCTGTCCTGCAGCGTGTTTGCCCCGTGGTTGTGTCTGCAAGGAGGGCTACATACTAGCGGCTGACAGCAAATGCATAGCAGTGGAAGACTGCCCTCCAGGTTAGTTTAACACTTAGTTATCTAGCTCCGCAATTTGCTTTTCTGGTAGAAATGAGTTTAGGAACAATGGAGATTATCGTAATAAAAGATTATTGTAAGAGCAGTACAAAAACAGGTATCAAAGTCACCTACGTATTTTTGAAATACAGAATTTTAATTGCAGCAGTTAAAAGAGCTCAGTAGAAATGATGATTTATGACTCCAAATTGTTTTTTTTTACGCAAAGCCTTTTCTATATTTTTGGTGTGCGCATTTGCTGCTAACCTTAATATCTCCTAACTGATCAGTCCTACAGGTTGGACCATGCAATATAGCGTATTCGTTTATGCAATATAGCGCAACTGCTAGGGGGTGCAATTTTCAAAGTGCCTGCTTTGAGAGAAAATCAGACCGTTGATTTCAGCGCACGAGATTTCCAATAGAGCCTTCTAAACTTCAATATACATAGTTATTATTTGATGTGTTCAGGTTGCAATGGAGACGCAAACGCTACGGTAACAACATGCACCACAGGCTGTCCGGCCACTTGCACGCCGAATGACCGGGTGTGCCCAGCAGTATGCGGACCGATCGGCTGCGCTTGCCTTCCGGGATACGTGCTGTCTGATGAGGGCAAGTGTATCCTCAAGGAGGACTGTCCAGGTATGCCAAAGTCAGTTACAAGAGATTTTAATATAAAAGTGGGACAGCTACCTATTTCTTTGAGTTTGGTGCTTGGTAATTTTGCCGATACGTTAGCCATTCATGACGAAACATTATTATTTGGCTTGGAGTACTATCGGTTCTTTCTCTCAGTGCACTCATATTTAACACCTTTCATTCATAGCACCTACATGTAACGAAAACGAGTATTACGTGGAAGACTCTAACGCCTGCGACAAGACATGTGCGAATCGTAAGGTGTTTGATATAATGGGCGCATGCAAACCTTACTCGAGGTGCATGTGCGCGGGTGACCTCATGCGGCTAAATGATGATGCAACTGGACCTTGTGTTACTGAAGATCAATGTCGTGAGTCCACTGTTATGTACCATATTTCAATAAATATCCATATCTATATACAAAAATATTATGGGCAGAGGTCTCTGAAGAGCCAGAAGCTATTTAGACTTGCGACCAGGGTAATTTTTCATTAGTTCAAAAACTTGATTATTATTCGTATTTCTTAATCCATTGAACATGGGGCTTGATACGTTCGTCAGAAGCAAACTTCACCATTCATTTAATTGTAACATTTTTTTTTTATGTGGGTAGGTAATAATAATGTAATGGGTAATCTGAACTAATTTTTGCCCTTTTAAGCGCCCAGTTTAGAATGTGGTCTGAATGAAGTAGCATCAAAGGACAAGATAGTCTGCCCGCCCCAGACCTGTGAGAGTATCTATGCTTCGTTCTACTGCCCCCCTCGTGATCCTGAGCCAGGGTGCAATTGTATCAACGGTTATCTTAGAAACCGCAGCAATATTTGTATACCAAGCGAGCAGTGCCCTGATTTGAGTAAGAAACTCTTGTTTTATTTTTTGTATAATTAGTAAGGTCATATACATCATCATTCAGTTGCAAGGTCAATCTTAATGTATTTTGAACATTTCCCACATTGGTTAAAAGAACTCCTGGTATTCGTATAATAATTGAACTATCGGATAGAATTCCTCAAATCGTGTTCTACGGAATTATAAACTTTGTGTATCGACCTGTAAGTATCGACTCACAACACAAAGTAGCGTTTGTGATGAACGTATATTACTCAACGGCTACTTTTTTTTTAGCAATAGTACTTCCGACCTGCGGCCCGAACGAAATTGCTGTACAAAAAAAATATGAATGTCCGCCTCAAACCTGCGGGCGGGATTTGTCATTGTACAACTGCGATGACCAACCATCTCCTGCGCCAGGCTGCATCTGTATTAAAGGATATTTGAGGAACTCCACTGGCGATTGTATACCCAGAGATCAGTGTTCCAGTAAGAATTTCTACTTTGGGTTGCTTTAAACTTTAAATACGTCTGTGTGACATTTAAGTAGATATTCCTATATGGCTTAGACTAATGCTTCAATCACACCAACGCGTGCAGATCGTCAACGATGGCGCGATCACAGCGCGATCATAGGCCAATGACAGGTCGTGTGAACTGTCATGGGTCGCGTGACCTATCATTGGCGTTTGATCGTGCTAGCGATGGCGATCTGCACGCGTTGGTAGTCTACACAAGAAAATCAATCTTAATGTTACTATTTTCAACATTTCTCACATTGGTTAAAAAAAGAACTCCTGGTATTCGTATAATAATTATGAACTATCGGATATAATTCCTCAAATCTCATTTAATTTTACAGAAAAAACGGAATATGTACACAAAGTGTGTTCTGCGGAATTATAAACTTTGGGTATTGAGTTAGACTCACTACCCAAAGTAGGGTTTGTGATGAACGTTCATCACTAAAAAGCTATTTTTGTTTTAGCACCAGTACTTCCAACCTGTGGCCCGAACGAAATTGCTGTACAAGAAAAATATGAATGTCCGCCTCAAACCTGCGACAGCATCTTGTCATTGTACAACTGCGAAAACCAACCACCCCCTAAGCCAGGCTGCATCTGTATTGATGAATATTTGAGGAACTCCACTGGCGATTGTATACCCAGTGATCAGTGCCCCAGTAAGAATTTCTACTTTGGATTGCTTACGTCTCTGTGACATTTAAGTTTGTTAATTTGTAGATATTCCTTATGGCTTAGACTAATGCTTCAACCACACCAACGCGTGCAGATCATCACGTCGTCATCGCCGGCGCGATCCATGATAGTTCACGTGACCTGTCATTGGCCTATGATCGCGCTGGCGATGGCGATCTGCACGCGTTGGTGTGGTTGAAGCTTAACAGAGCTAACTGAACCTGATGGAATGTACTCTTTGGGATCACAGGATAGTCTTTCATCAGATCAATTTGAATTACTTTATTTATTCCATTGATGTAGCTTTACTTGGATTTCTTAGTTTCCTTATGTAGCCGTTGACAGGCGCTACCATGCTTGGTAGCGCCTGTCAACTAACTAACAGCTGTTCTGACTTCTGTTAGGTGAAGTTGTAAAGTATGAATAAAGGACAAAGCACACTTATCAACCCGGAAACGGACCGTACCAGTATCAACTCAAGACGGTCAATATTCTTTACGGGACTATTCCCACCTCTCGTTCCCACCACTGCAACTCCTGTGTAGCCAGGATTTACAGCTTGACCGCCATAATAACCCAACCAATGAAGGTCAAGTTTGTACCGGGTGAAAGTTAAACTCAATATTCTTTGTATGAAACGAAGGCGATACGGTGTTGATATGTGACCTTTAATCTAGCATTTGATTGATAGCTTTTAGGAAACCATAGTCTCAATGACGATCTATGATTTATGAATAGATTTAGGAGGAGACGATAGTTGCCCCGACGGGGACAGGAATGCAACGCGTCAAGAATGCGCGTCGTGGTGCCAACCAACATGCTCAAGACCAGTGCCTGGAGAAATCTGTCCTGCAGCGTGTTTGCCCCGCGGCTGTGTCTGCAAGGAGGGCTACATACTGGCGGCTGACGGCAAATGCATAGCAGTGGAAGACTGCCCTCCAGGTTAGGTGAACACTTATCTAGCTGCATAATTTGCTTTTCTGGTAGAATATATAAATGAGTTTGGGAACAGTCGAGATTATCGTAAAAGAACCGTACAAAAGCAGGTATCAAAGACACCTACGTATTTTTGAAATACAAAATTTTAATTGCAGTGGTTAAAAGAGCAGTAGAAATGATGATAATATGACTCCAAATTGTTTTTTTACACAAAGCCTTTTCTAATATTTTTGGTGTGCGCATTTGCTGCTAACCTTAATATCTACTAACTGATCAGCCTACAGGTTTGACCATGCAATATTTAAAGTGTCTGCTTTGAGAGAAAATCAGACCGTTGATTTCAGTTCAATATAGTTATTATTTGATGTGTTCAGGTTGCAATGGAGACGCAAATGCTACGGTAACAACATGCACCACAGGCTGTCCGGCCACTTGCACGCCGAATGACCGGGTGTGCCCAGCAGTATGCGGACCGATCGGCTGCGCCTGCCTTCTGGGATACGTGTTGTCTGATGAGGGCAAGTGTATCCTCAAGGAGGACTGTCCAGGTATGCCAAAGTCACTTTAACCCTTTTAGATGGGTACTCACTCTGGTACACCAGTGAATAGAGACACAATAGAAACCAATTTTTGTTATCGCGGTCTCATGCGACCACTTAGGGTTCCAAGACTTCCAAGCATCATTCTCCCTTTACTTTGAAGTACCTAGGTCAATTGATTGCTTGATCAAATTCTTAGTGTCAAGATCTATTACCAATATTCTCCTTATTCTGACATGGCTCAAAATCAGATGAGACAGTTTAATGTGTCTGTATAAATACAATGATCGTGATAGGTATGTTTTCAAGTGAGCATTTTCCTAACCAAAACTAACAAAAGGCTGAGTTTAATTCTGTGCTAACCTAAAACTTACACAAGGAAGATGATTTTACATAAAATTTCCATAATTTTTTAATCCATTATTGTTTAGATAGATCATTAGATTAATCACTGGTTGGTTTAGGGACATGGTGGGATAGGTAGTTGAAATAATTTGTTTATATTTATCAATGGTGGATGACGTCTTACTCGGGGGAGAAAGTAGACCCCTTGCAAAACCCAAGTTCGTGATCCTGTGATCAAGATGAATGATTTACAAGGAAAACAGCCGCAGGAAAACATTAACAAAACTCATGAAACATACCTAATGAATAAAGATTTTCGATAAGTACTACAACATTTACAAGCGTGTCTGCTATTAGAAAAGATCGTTGCTCGATTTAATGATCTTAAAGCAAGTAAGTCGAGGGTAGAAATGTGCGTCTTATCTGACAATACCAAAGATCCGGATCCGGTCCGGATCAAGAGAGACCAATTTGTCTAACCCTGGACCTGGCAGACAAAAATATTGTTAAATGTAGAGAGATTTTAACAATAGGACAGAACTTACTAATGCCTTAGTTAGAAGGATAAACTGACTATAACACCCTTACAAAGGCTCCAAGCCATCCGCAATCATACCTATACATGCAACTGTGTCGAAAGAAAAATTATCTAAAAAGAAAAACCAGATAAGACAACAGCAGAAAAGAAAAAGTAACAGGCACCACTAAAATTTTCCATTAAAATCACTAGATTTTTCATTTAATCACAAAATTAACCAATAAATTATAGATGTTGCAGGATGTGGCGGAGACCCGAACGCGGAGTTAACTATGTGTACGTCCGGCTGCCCTCCCACTTGTGGACAGAGTGACATCGCATGCCCAGACGTATGCGGACCACCTGGTTGTCAATGTAAATCAGGATATGTGCTGTCAGACGGCAAGTGTATCCTGCCGCAGAATTGCCCAAGTACGTGATTTTTTGTGAACACTTGTGTGTCCACAATAAATGCATCTTGATTTGAATTTTGAGTTTTAATTCATGTGGTAAATTTTATTGTTTCCCAAAAGATAGTTTAGTACCTTATCATAAAAAAATATTTTGTGGAAAAATGTCTTATTTCTGGTGAGTAATTCATACAAATAACAAAAGCTAAACATTACACTTATATGTATTGTATACTCATTAAGAAAAAGTTTGTCCAGAAGAAGGTTGCAAAAGAGATAAACATATGATGCTGAAGGCGCCATTCTTAGGCTACCTACTACTTTTTGTAAAATGACAAGAGTTTCATTTTTAGTTGATGACAGCTGTCCCGATGGGGATAAGAATGCAACTCGTCAGGACTGCCCGTCTTCATGCCAACCAACATGCCAGGAGCCTATGCTTCCAGATGGATACTTGTGCATAGACGCATGTCTGCCTCGGGGATGTGTGTGCAAGTCGGGCTATATTCTTTCGAGTAGCAACGGCCAGTGCATTGCTCAGGAAGACTGTCCTCAAGGTATACCTACCTTGGTGATGTATGTTATTCGTCAGTAGGGTGCTTCTTTCTTAGTCAAAGTTGGTTTATTTGCCTGTAGCACTATCCGTATGACTATTATTTGACATATGATTTTTGCCCATGATCCGTGGACTATTCAGATTTTTCTATGGCAGATTTTTCCCTAACAGAGTCTCTGACAGTGGTTGTCATCTACCACTTTTGTTGTATATTGTAATAATCTACCACTTGGAATCCCTGGGTTTTGTTAACATTAAATGAATTACAATATCTTTGTCCTTAATTTTGGTTCGTCTTCCTCATACCTAATGTCTTATTTACTTGCTTTTGTATCCTTGGTATTTTCATTCCTCTCTTCTCCTTATTTATCAAGGTCCATGTGGGTTAAACGAAGTATACTCCAGCCAGAAAATAAAATGCCCTCCTCAAACTTGCGAAAGTATATACACTTCATACGAGTGTCAGCTCCAACTGCCAGAGCCTGGATGCAACTGTATCGACGGATACCTCAGGGATGGAAATAATAATTGTGTGCCTAGCGATCAATGCCCGGGATGTAAGTATTTTGTGAATTAGGATCGTTTTACATACGCACAGGTGTGAAAATTGTTTCAAGTATCTCTACCACCATCGTGCCTTTAGTATTTGCCCAACTATTATTTTTCTAGGGACTTTCAACGGTTTGCATGGATTATATTAACGGATTTTTTTTATTATTGTAAGTATTTATTGCCTTTATTGCCAACAGTTTTTACAGGCTTAACCATCTTTTATTACCCGACTGCGCCGGAAGGAGGGATATGTTTTACTATAACCATTGCCGTTACCATAGCTGGGCACCGTTAATCAAATAGTTAACTTCGTTAATCGTTAAACCGTTAATAAAAAAATTAACTTCGTTAAACGTTAAAAAGTTACATCTAGCAAGATTTAACGCAAGTTAACGTTAATCGTTAATCCGTTAACACGTGATAATAAAACGAATAAAATAATTGTATGCAAGGTTCAAATAATTTGGAAAGCTTGGAATTTATTCCTCTTTTTATTAATGTTTGCGCTACAAGCTTTCGAAATTATTTGAACCTTGCATACAATTATTTTTTTCGTTTTAGTAACGTCTCTGGTCTGGCGTTCACCAGCTCTTAGTCTATAGTATTTCAATCTCAGAGCCTTGGTTCAATTACAATACAATTTAACACCAAAGTGCTCGAAAAGACAAATCCAGCAAACCCAAACTCGATAAGTTTCCACCGTTTCGTTTAGAAGTTCCTATGGTCACCTCCTGACTCCAAACAAGTGGAGTCAATATTAGTAAAGCTTGTAAATAAATAAAAAATAGCATTTTTATATCGTTTCGTTCTGGTTACAAAAACTGTTGTTTTGGATTCTAGAAGTTCTGGAAGCCTGAACGTACTCGTCAGAACGCGTTTTTTTAGGGGAGTGCCTTCGGCAGCCGGCACCACCGGTCACTGATTCGGCAGCCGGCGCCGGTCGCTCATTTGGTAACCGGCGCCGGATGCTGGTCCATACTTTAGTAATGTTACATTTGTAGGTGGGTACTTCTCATCGCCATGGTTCTCATCGTCACCTTCGTGGCGAATTTTATTTCTAACTTATTTCAACTTTTTGTAAACAAAAATTGTAACGCTTGATGTGAAGATTGTATTCTCAGTAAATCAGTCAAATAGTGAGTCTCGTTTGGACGCTTTAACGTTTTGAATTTTTTGATGCCACGAAAGTGATTCTGTACTTCACAGCAATAATTTTTTCAAACTTTACTACTGTAAATGACTCTTAAGTGTTTATAAAACATATATTTTGTCTTATTTTCATAGATAAATAGCAATAACATAATATAAATAGGTACCTACTTAAATACAAGATAAAATTTTACCGATTACGTCACCTACTAAGTTACAAGATTCTTCGCAATTGGTTTTAAAGGTGACACTGGTGGCATTCTGAAATGCTAAAGAAGCAAAAAACGGATTATCAGTACCTCAATAAAAAAAGAACTCTAACTGATTATTAGTCCCTCAACAAAAATATATTTTTTATTTAGGCCAGAGGGCCTCGTATTTTTGTTGTACAACTTTTAACTCAAACTTCAGATTAAATTTATCTTACAAACAGATACACAGTCACATATACAGACATACATACAGTCATACAGACAGACAACAAAAATTCGAGGCCCTTATTTTTTTATTGATGTACTGAACTCTACTTAGGCACCACGTATAATTTATTAGTTATTATACATAATATTATAAAAACATGAACACCAGTCACTATATTTTAAAATAAACCAAAGCAAGAAATCACTTTCGTGGCCTAAAATCACCTTCGTGTATAAAACACCACGAAGGTGACGAAAATTTTAGTTTTTTATGAATTATCCTTAAATTTGAATTTAACGGTTCAAGTCGAATACTACACAAATAAGTCTAACATGTTAAGTTTTCAATGACAAAGTTTCAATTAAATTGTTTAAATTTTAGAGGTAGAAAATATTGTTCAAGCAAGCGACGGTATGTCTATGGATAATCACAAAAAGTTACGTATTTTTTTCGCGGAGCGACGATCGACCTATCTCACCTCCCCGATGGTCGAAGCGCGACTGACGTTAACCGAATAGAACGCTGTGATTGGTTGCTGGTGTTCGGTTTAACGGCAATCTTGTATTATTACTCAAAATGTTAGGTACCTAAAATCGTGTGACCAACGTATTTCGCTTTCTCAATTCAAAATAATTATAAGAAGATATTTTTTTGACTATTGTGTGGAAAGTATATTTAATAACGATGATTTTAGTATATGCTACACACAAATTGAATGAAAATTGTGAATGCAGTAACCAAATGTTTCATTGCAACCGAAGGTGTGACACGATGAGAACGCGAAAAATGACCCCGTTTTTTATCGTTTCATGTGATTTTTTCATATTATTTTTGCTTCTATTACGATAAAATTTATTTTGTATGTAGCTAAATAGATATTTTATCATCTGATTTCAAAGTTATTGTTCTAACTTATACCGTTTATGAACTATTATTGTGTTACCATCAAATTTGAGTGTAAATGAGAAGTACCCAGGTATTTTTCGACAAGTCCTCCTTGATAAGTTGGTCAATTAGAGTAATTTTGCATCCAGTTTGTTTTTTAATTATTTTGATCTAATACATTTTTTATTAGCGCCTGCTTTTAAACTAACAGTGCCTGATCTTTAACAGTTTTTGGCAATTTTAATCTTTTGCTGAGAAAGATGATTGAAGGTTGTGTTTTTCATTCAGTTCTACTTTTAACTTTAAGAATTTTTTGAGTGGCACTCAGGCGGAGAAATATAGTCTAGTATTCGTTGTAGATACTGTTTTTATATTTAAGCGTTTTCGAACTCTTCTTAAGACGAATATTCATCACCGACTTTTATTTTTATACAAGTGTATCAAAAACATGTAGAAACACACAAACTCGCAGCTGTCGAAAAACAATACAAACAAACTTTAAAGTAATAAAACCGGCCAAGTGCGTGTCGGACTCACGCACATAGGGTTCCGTACCATTGATTTATGAATTTTTTTTTTTTAATTTAAGTTATTTGTATGAAAGATTATGCGGTAATAAGCGGTTTACGATTTACGAGGTATTAAAAAAAACTACTTACTAGATCTCGTTCAAAACAATTTTCGTTGGTAGTTTTTATAGTAATGTACATCATATGTTTTTTTTAGATTTTTCATTTTCTTATTTTAGAAGTTAGAGGGGGGGGGGACCAACTTTTTTCCACTTTGGAAGCGTCTGTCACGCAAACTATTCGGTTTAGAAAAAAAGTATTTTAGAAACCTCGATATCATTTTTGAAGACCTATCTATAGATACCCCACACGTATGTTTGATGAAAAAAAAATTTTTGAGTTTCTAAGTATGGGGAGCCCCCAATTTTTTTTTTTTTTTTGCATCAAAATCATAGTGCGGTTCACAGAATACATCTACCTACCAAGTTTCAACAGTATAGCTCTTAGTTTCGGAAAAAAATGGCTGTGACATACGGACGGACAGACGGACGGACGGACGGACAGACAGACATGACGAATCTATAAGGGTTCCGTTTTTTGCCATTTGGCTACGGAACCCTAAAAAAGTACGGTTTCGGAAACTAGCTTTTTGTACTTGACTTGAACCCTCTGTTGCCGGTTGCCTATACCACCTATACTGAGTGCCAGCGCCGGCAGCCGTTTTGACTGCCGGCAGTGTATCACGTGGTATCACCGCCGGTTCCCAATGGCGATATTTTTGGAAACCGGCACCGGCAGCGAAGACACTCCCTTTTTCTAGTGTTTTTCAGCGTGCCTGCTGTATCTTTTTGGTAAATAGTAGGTACTGGATTAACGATTAACGGACTTAGGATAATTTAACGGAAGTTAACGAGTCCGTTAACATTTTTTAAAGTTAACTTAAAAGTTAATCCGTTAATAGAAATGTTAACTTCGTTAATTAACGATTAACGGATTAACGAGTTAATGCCCAGCTATGGCCGTTACATTATTGCTTAATAGCAACATTAATATGTTAATTTATTAACAAGTGGCAGCGTGTCTTTGTGACCAGCTGCATCCACTCTTCCCTTATTTTAGCTTTTCGTTGGCTTGTTATTTTTGGGTCTAACATCTATTTCTTTGCTTTCCTCTTTTTCTTTTTATTTAGAATCTGGGATTCTATTTTGTTATATCCTACGTTCATTTATTTTCATTTTATTTGAGCATTATGTTCTACCACCGCCACTTATGATTCATTGTTTTGGTCACTGAATAAACCACGGATACTCTCGGCGCATTTAAGGGACTCTTATCTAGGTTTAAATAAGACGTCAATATATAGGTGACAATTTATTGCTTGACACAGGTTGTCAATGGTTCACAATGGTTGTCAAAGGTTCACAGATGTCAAAATACTCCAGGTATATAAAGCCAGGGAAAAAAATCTGGACACCGCGGTACAACTTTTCGTCCCTCAAAGAGCAGTGACATCTCTCGGCAAATAACACAAACAAGTTTCATGGTAGGTTTATACATATCGCCCACCAAGGACCGTCCAAGGTCCTTAACAACAGGAAAATTGAAAAGAAACCAAATGAAACTTATGCGAATGCATCGCCCACCATGAAACAGGTTACGGCACACATCAACAATAAAATTAAAATAAACTATGTAAAAAACCATTGCACCGTAAAATAACAAAACACATTCAATATACTCAAAACATCAAAACCTTAAAACTAAATAAACTAAAATTATCTAGCTTTAGGAAGGAGACAAATTTGTTACCCTTGAAACTAACAACTAGAACATCATCGTTACCGGGATGGACCACAATCACCCTGCCACTAAGCCAAGACCCGTAGCTAGTTGTCCACCGTTAGGACAACTAAATCACCAACTTTTAGGTTGATGAATTTGCAAAGTCCATCTTTATGTTATTCACCTTACGACGTTCATGAAGCTGTGAAGTACAAGTCTCCAACCAACTCTCAACAGTTCACATCAAGAAAAGGATTCAAGAAACGGAGAAAACTACGTTAGATAAGTACACACTTTTTTACATTTCAACATCAGCACTAAAATTTTCAGATTGGCATGCAACTAACTAACACAACCCATAGCCTTCTGTATCACTACTGATGTTGTATACCCGTCGCGTTTCTCAAGCGTATCCTTTTATATTTAACTTTTCTTTTTGTTTCAGTTTCTTCGTAGGTCTGCACGTCGACCTTGTAGCGGTATACATCTTCACTTCGGTTCCAGGTAATACCACCACTTTTTATAATTTTATCAGCTTTCCTTTTCAGCCCTTTTTCGTTTCCTTTCCGTTGACTTACTTTACCATCTTTCATTGCCTTGACCAAATCTTCATTATTAGTAGTCAACTTTTGCAATCCAAACCCCTCTTTACCTAACGTTATGTTCACCCCTCTGTAAAGTTGAATCCTCTGATCGATAGTTCCGCAACCCATCATGAGATCGTCCACATTAAAATCTGACAATATCTTTTCAGCCGCCGTTGGAGAAACTTCACCATGATCCAAATTCATGCTAACATATTCATTAGAAACCTCTACGTATTTCTGTTTCAGATCGCCGTTCTTCAGTCTTCGTTCTAATGAATACGTTCTTTTTTCAGATGTTTGCCAGGGATTCTTCACATCGGGAACTTCATTCTTCACCGGGAGACGCTCATTGTATCGACCAGTGTCATCTCCTCTACGAGTAGTTCTGGTAAAGTATCCTTCGCGTGTCTTTTTATTTTCTGAACACGTTCCTTTCTTTGGCAACGGAATGTCATCTTCTAGCTCCCTAAATCTTTTTAGAAGCTGATTATCCTCCACGCTACAATGCATCACATTTATTGGTTCAGAGGGCTTCGTGGGCGTGTGAACAACACCAGAGAGAATCCACCCCAATGACGAACACTGAGCGAGTGGTGAACCAAGCGGTCCCTTGATGACTCCGTTTTGAATAATCCGGCTATATACTTCTGACCCTAACAACAAATCTACACTGTTAGAAGTATAATAGCTCGGATCCGCGAGGACAATGCCCTCAAGCTCCTTCCATTCCTCCGCTCTTATTTTTCGGTTAGGCAAAAGCGTTGTGAAGGACCCTAGTACGTAAGCTTTCACTGTTACAATAAAGTTTGGATCAACCCGTGAAGCTATTTTTATTTCAACCATAGACCTTGTCGTGACCCCATTCGTGCCACCTACTCCTACCACCTGCCCTCTAGCTGGTATCTTCTGCAAACCCAATAACCGTACCATTGCCTCGGTAATAAAAGAAGATTGGGACCCTTGATCCAGTAGAGAACGAATCGTGTAAGTTTGGCCGTTTTTAGATACAGTATCTACAAGTGCCGTCGCTAGCAATACCTGGCTACAATCCACAGTGCTTCTTGTAGACGTGCAGGAAATAACAGCACCAACTTTCTTGGTATCAGCCGTAGTAACCTCCCCGTTTTGGGGTTCCTGAGCAGCAATCTTGTTCGTAGGATGCAGCAGAGTGTGGTGCTTCCTCCTGCAGATGCGACACTTGTACTCACTGCGACAGAATTTGGCAGAGTGATTGTTTCCGAGACAACAAAAGCACACATTGTGAGAAGCAACAAATTCGCGACGTAAATCCACAGACGTATCCCTAAAACCCTTACACGTGCTCAATTTGTGCTCCTTCTTACAAAAGGGACAGACTAACGTGGCAACGTGCATGGTTTTAATTTGACTAATAGGCAAGGTTTTATTAGGCATCGGTTTGGACTCTGAACTCAAAAATTCAAGGGCGCGGTAGCGATTGTTAAGAAACCTTTCGAATTGGTCGTAAGTAGGTAGCTCAGTAGTGCTACTATCCATGATGCTAAATTCCCACTGCCTTTTTGATTCAGGGTCCAACTTCAGCGTTAATATGTGGATTACCAGCACGTCCCAGGTACTAGTATCTATGCCAATGTTAGACAGAGCTGACAAACAATCATTTGTGGTGTCCATCAAACCTTTCAAACCACTAGCCGACTCACAAGTTACATTTTTCTGGCTCAGTAGTCTCTTCAAAATATGATGACAGATGTATCGTTTGTTGTTATACCTCTCGTCTAACAAACCCCAGCAATGCTCGTAATTACTATCGGTAATTGGAATGTTGCATAAAAGTTGCTCGGCTTCACCCTGTAAGTACCCCTTCAAATACAGCAATTTTTGAGCATTTCCTAATGTCTTGTTCGAATGTATCAAAGACTGAAATAAGTCTCGGAAGGTGTTCCATTCCGAGTACTTCCCTGAGAAGATCGGAATATTTACTTTTGGTAGTTTGACATTAGGCGCCTGTAGAGAGGGCTGGTTAGAATCAGTGTTGGAAGAACTTGTGATTATAACGTATTTAGATAAACCCGCTTTTAATTTACATTTATAATCAATATAGCACTCTTCTGTTTTGTCATAAGTGTCGTTTTGCATGTAGGTCGACTCGGATAATAATTTAGGTTCCGTAGTGCGCAACAATTCCTTATGGCCCAACAGAAACTCATTCCACAAACCTTCAAGTAGTTCCAACTTGCCCTCTAAATACTCCTTTGTCAAACGATCTTTCAGAACTTTTTGGAAATTCGTCTTAGCTTTTTCTATCCTTGACGCAAGGTCAAATTGACAATTCTCTAATCGTTCCATCATAAATGATAGTTATATAGACAAGTAAACAAACTTCCAAAAATAATAAAAATTTCTAAGTGTTTGACAACTCTAACAGAAATCGGGCATAGGTTCCCCGTAGCAACCGCTTTTTAAAAACTATTCTAAGTGCTAAAATATCAATCTAAAATTTTTCTAAGTCAATGTAAACAATTTGAAATTTCTAAGTTAAATTACTAGTGTAAAGTCCAAAATCCTTCAACTTTCTTCTCAAATAAAATGCCAAAAGAGTACTCACAGTTGTATCCGTTTCACTCACACACTATCACAATAGACGGCGAACTCTTCATCAAACACGAACTCCTTCGGGCTCCGACACGAACTGCTTAGGGCTCTAACACGAACTCCTTAGGGCTCCAGCATGAATCCCGTAGGGCTCCGATCGTGTCTCCACTAGATGGCGCCACTTCAGCGCAGCACCACCGTCATCATCTCCTGATCTTCCTCAACCAGTTGGTTGCCCTGACAGCACCATAGCTGGTACTGTCAAACTGATGTCAGCAGCTCCTAGCTGACCCAGCTTCTTCACCTGTCCTGTTTGCGACAGCGATCCACTGTCCAGGACGTCACCCCCTCCAAAAATGCACAAAGTGTAGTCGCGGCACCTGCACCGTTACCAGTGCCCAATGGACATCAACTTCCTGATGATATCCGACTCGACAGGACCATGAATAAACCACGGATACTCTCGGCGCATTTAAGGGACTCTTATCTAGGTTTAAATAAGACGTCAATATATAGGTGACAATTTATTGCTTGACACAGGTTGTCAATGGTTCACAATGGTTGTCAAAGGTTCACAGATGTCAAAATACTCCAGGTATATAAAGCCAGGGAAAAAAATCTGGACACCGCGGTACAACTTTTCGTCCCTCAAAGAGCAGTGACATCTCTCGGCAAATAACACAAACAAGTTTCATGGTAGGTTTATACAGTCACATCGTCTATTTTCGTTATGTGTCTTATTTTCATTGGGTTTGGTGGTTTGCAAGGATCGTAATATGGAAATGGATCATAAATTTGCCCTATCAAATGAATCATGGGATTTGTATACAAGCAAATTTTCTTGGCCAAGTTGCTATGTCCTCGTTTAAAGGATACAAGTTGTTACTTCCATCATTAATTCAAGAAAGCAAAATTTCTACATTCACAGCCACACCAATTTGCGGTGAAAATGAAGTGTATACTGATAGAAAATACACATGTCCCCCGCAATCCTGCGACAGCCAATATTTGAACTACCTTTGCGCCCAGGAAGAGCCAAGACCAGGATGCGTTTGTAAAGACAATTATCTCCGAAATGGAAGTGGAAATGATGCTGTTTGCATACCTATCAAGCAGTGTCCTCCAGGTAGGAATGTTGAATTTGGTATTTGGTAGTATAGGTTGAGTGATTACTTTCAGGCAACGCCACGAAGGTTAACGAGGTTTTGTAGAATGAATGTTGGCAATAATATGTTCGATTTTGTCCTGTTAACAAATGAAACAGATGACTTTAATACTGACAGTAACATCTAAAAAGTGAAGCGCAGCTAGATATTTAAGATAACTATTGCATGACTAATCAAACTTTTATTTATTCTTGAATATTTCTACTATTAATCTCATTTCTCGACGTGAACGCCTCAATGTAACCACGACCAGTCTGCCAAGAAAAAAGACGAAAAAGAAGAAGAATTTCATTAATGTTTTGTACTAATTATTGTTGGTAAGTATTAAATCATCGTATACAAATAAACGTTAATGTAAACTTCCACCAGGTCCCATCCAGTTTACCGTCTTGTGCGGCGAGAATGAAGTAAAAACAGATAACAAGAGGTCATGTCCGCCAGAGACTTGTGAAAGTATCGGAAGACTGTACAAATGTGCAGCTGAAGAGCCTACTCAAGGATGCAAGTGCATCGATGGATACTACAGAGATACTAATAATAAGTGCATCCCTAAAGACCAGTGTCCCAAAGGTAAATTAGAGAGCAAAAGAAAATACGTCATCCCTCGTAGTGCTACATAAAAATATAGATAAGCGCATAAAATATCTACTTCGCATTGTGGTGGATGGTTTACCATTTTCATTTATCAGAATACTAAGGATGTACAAATGTACTGCACTACAGAAAATAGTTTCAATGTAATGCAACAGTGTGATCTACACTTGTTTACTTTAAGAGTGGGAAATATGGACTTACAATTAACATTTGTTGTGGTTACACGTGCGTGGTGTTTGTATTTCCAGCGAAATTTTAAACGTGTAGTGTGTGATTCATTGCATTTTATCCTCACAACACGACTTTGGTAAAAAGGTGCTTGTCTCATTTTTATTGCACTTACACGATACATGTACCTACCAGAGGTGTGTACCGCACCTCTTTTAGTGAAAACATAGATATTGATTAGGGTGGTCCTTATTCCTACGAAAAAAAATTTTTTTTTCTTATATTTTGCGGGGCACCACGTAATTTGAATATATACCATATGAAAGTCTTTCATTGTTTTTTTTTTAATTTTTAAAAGACATTTAGGGGTCGCTGCCAAGGTTTGAATTTTAAGTAAAAACAAAATCTGTATTTGTTAGATTCATTTATTTTTAAAGCCAAAGCCAAATAAAAATATTACAAAATTATTGTTGTTGCTATGAACTAAGATAGTTATTATGTACAATGTACATATTTGAATCAATTATTTTTAAGATATAAGAGTTTACTTGTTAGTATCTCGACGCGTCGGTACCATGGTCGGTATAGAAGAGGGGTTGAGGGGAGAAGGGGACAAGAAGCGATTGTCTATTCTATCTATGCGATGTTCATTTGCACGTAAAATGTGATATAAACACTTGAATAAAAAATTTATGAAACCATGATTTAAGATTTTCAAAGCTTTTGTAAATATTTTGACAGCTGGTAGCGACCTCTAAATCTTAACTAAAAAAAAAAAACAAAAAAGCTAATTTCATATTTAGAGGTATATAATCGAATGAGAAAGTGCCCCGGGGATAATTCAAAAGTCGAAAAATAAGGACCACCCTAATATTGATTGATATAATATTATTATAACTTTGGTTTGCAGACGGTGCAATTCCTTCCTGTGACGAGGAATCATCAAGCTATGAAAGATCTGAAAGATCTTCGTCGAGTTCCCAAAGCTCTTCGTATTCATCATCAAAATCATCAACAAAAATTGGACCTAAAGGTGTACATCTATTAACACTGAAACTATTTTCTGTAGTTTGGCTAGATTAAGAGATGCTGCTTATCTAACTGTAGTAATATGTGAAATTATTATTTTACTATTATCTTGGCTGAAGTAAAGAATAAATCCTCTCTTGCCTCTGGTAAATTCGAGAGGGTCGTCCTTCTGCAGTGGAGGTGAAACGCCCTGATAATGATTTCATATTTTAGCCTGCAAAGGAGACAGGAACGCGACTTACACGACCTGCACATCCAAGTGCCCGGCTCGATGTGGACCGTCGTCGGGGCCTTCGATTTGTCCAGCTGTATGCGGCCCCCCCGGCTGCCAGTGCAAGAAGGGATACATACTAGCCGGGGACAAGTGCGTGCTGCCAAGGGATTGTCCACGTAAGTGAATGTGGTCAGAAAATTGGTAACCTACCAAAATCAGGTCACGGTTCTATGGCTCTTCTTTAAAATAATATGCATATGAATCACACAGGAATTCAGTCAAGTACTGCAAGAAGCAAAAACTCAAGCAACTAGTGTAGTTTGTTGTGGGAAATGAATAGTTTTGACTCTCGCATTGAATCAAATATACTAGTGCTACAAGTACACGAGTATGAGGTTTATTTTAAAGATTGTTTTGATACCAATCAACAAATTCGACTTGTTGAGAGAGGGAGAGAGAGTGGGTTTCAGTGTATGCTACTGCTTATTCGTTAAACAAAACTCTCGTTATTCCAGCAACACCAAGCTGTCACGGTGACAGGAACGCTACTTACAAAGTGTGCCCATCTATGTGCCAACCGACTTGCAAGCAACCGGTCTTGAATGTAGCATGCGTTCAGGGATGTGCTCCTGATGGATGCGTCTGCAAGCCGGGCTATGTGCTGTCTGATGAAAAGAAATGCATTCTGCCGAAAGACTGTCCAGGTAACTTGTCAGTGTAGTCATACCCAGTTTTAGAGGAACAGGTAGTAAGTTAAGATAGCTAATATTGATGTCCAAATTGTGTGATAGTCACCTCTATCCTTGAAAGGTAATTCCCCCTATGGGTCAGATTGGGCCGGAAAGTCTTAGTTGGCTAAATGTCTTGGAAATTAGTTTACGGTCTGTCTCTCTATCCATAGCAGCCTTTAGGGGGCCTTCGAACATAGGCCTCCTCTTCAACCCTCCATCGACTTCTATCCCTGGCCACACGCATCCAGTTCACTCCAGCCTGCTGCCGGATGTCGTCTGTTCACCATTTAGGTGGTCTTCCCCTGCCGCGAATATTTGGAAAAACAGACTAATATAACTTATCCATTAAATCATAGACAAAGCATTTATACCTTGGCAGTATGGGTAGTTTGATTCGGACTTTCTCATATCCCTCAGACTTAATCAGTCAATAACAAGAGAAGAGACCCCATTATCCTATGCAGATCCATTGAAATAGTCATAGCATGAACTTTGAAGGATTATCTTTATCCACTAAAGGCTAATGCAATGCATGTTCTCAGGTTGTAAAGGAGACAGGAACGCAACGCTCCAGGAATGCCCCTCTTATTGCCCCCTGACCTGCGAGAAACCAGTCGATACTGCTCCGTGTCCAGCTGCCTGTGCTCCTGAGGGGTGCGTGTGCAATAGAGGGTACTTGCTGTCTAATGGGCAGTGTGTGTTACCAAAGGATTGTCCAGGTGATTAAGGCCTTAATTTTCTCATTTTTATTTTTGCCGTATAGCGTTCTAATGACCAGAAAAGGTACAAAGATAGTTTTTTAAGACAAGAAAGAGTTGTTAAAGGTACTAGCTGGCAATGAAAAACTTTATTCAATTTAGACCAAGACTTGGCACTTATGACTGAAAATCAAGTAATGCTGTAAAAATACAAGTTGGGAAAAACTGGGTACAAATGTGTTCAATAGACTTCATCGATGGTACAGCAGAGAGAGCTCCACGTTAATATGGAATGAACTCATGTCATTTTTCAGGAGGATCGCCAACCTGTCCCGCCAATGAGCAATACGTCAACTGCCACGTGGAGTGCCCCAATAGCTACTGTCCAGTGAACGACAACCGGGGCATCCTCATCTGCGATCCTCCCTTCCCTTGCCCCGCCGGCTGCTCCTGCAAGGCTGGCTACAAGAGGAAGAGTTATGAAGACAGAACCTGCATTGAATATTCTTCTTGCCGTAAGTAATTTTAGTGTTGTCATGTCTTTGACATCGAGGTCCATCTTGCTTGTTCAAACCCTTACAAGATCTTGGTTCACGAATTTAATTTCATTTTCGTAGGTATAGGTTCTCATGATTTGCAATTAATATATTAGTATATTCTGTGTGCTTACCTTGAGTTCACGTTAGGTGTGCTCGCTAGCGACTGCGTAAAAAAATGTCATTAAAAGGCGATTATCACACTGCATCGTGCTCCGCCGCGGTCCGCGTGGCGACATACGAATCCCGCGCGCAAACGCGTCGTCAGTGTGTTGTGCCGCGCGTGTTTTCTATACAAACTGAGGTACTTGCATATAATGATTAAATCTGTCGTCCCGCGTACCGCGGTGGAGCGCGGTGCAGTGATAATCGCCTAAATGTATGACATATTGTGCAGCGCCCCTAGCGGCTACTTTCAATAAATAAAATCCTCATAGATTTTTTGACGTACTCGCTATCGAGCACACCTAACGTAAACTCATGGTAAGCACACTGATATTAAGGTTTCATCGAAGCTGTCTCTTCTAGCTCCCGTCAACTGCACAAGACCTAATGAAGTTTGGAATCCAAAACCACCCAACTGCATAGCCGAAAGATGCGAAGACGCAACAAACCCTCAACCTTGCAACAGGCCATACCCTAACTACACGCCACAATGCGTCTGCAAGGAAGGATACTACAGGAACGCATCTGATATCTGCGTTAAACGCTCAGAGTGCCGTAAGTGATAGAAACTTTTCCATATTTTGGTCTAATGACTTTTGTGTTACACTATTCGAAAGACTAGTCGACATAACAATTAAATAGGTACTTCGATTATTGACTCATCGTTTTTACTTTTTTCTGGACAGCTTATAATAGTTGAATACTTAGCTTATTTTAAATTCATTTGAGAAATCTAACTACCAGGAAAGGTAAGATAGCAATATTTAGTTTATTCAGACAAACCTCTTCTTGATCATTCAATAGGGAACCAAGTAAAATGATTTCGATCGGCTTGTTGTTTCATTTAAATGGGCTTTAATGAAGAGGGCGTGACTAATCTTATCTTTATTGTCTCAAGCATCGTCTTGAGGCTCGCGACAGAGGTATTCGGTCGTAGATCTCACAATCTGTGTTTGCAGATTGTGAGATCTACGACCAAGTGGGGTTTCCAGAAGTTCGAATAAAGCCTTTTATTTTATTCAGGATATTAAACAGTTGTACAAATTGAATCAAAATGGGCATGACTCTCATTATAGTGACTTCTGTTATTGTTTTACTTATTATCAGCAATTAGCCCACTATAAAATAATGAATTGGACGAAATGGACTATGAATTTATACTTATTTTAAAATAGAACCTTTTTCTTGAATTACCAGTTTTACTGACGTTACAGTTTTGTGATTCGAATTACTTAAGTCCATAAGGATCATAGCAAATTTTGAATGGGTCGTTGTTATTTCAAGACCCAAGCAAAAGTCACAATAAATACCGTAGTTACGATTTAAAGTCAGGATATCTCTACAGAGCAGGTAAACATGTCTTTGCCTTCGGATTCCATTGTGCCAAATGCCCCGAATCCTTTGTAGCACTACACAGAACTGAAAAGTGGAAATAAATCCAGGATCTACAACGTTCGCAATGTAAAGGCTTATTTGAATTTCCGAGCGAAGTTTTTTCATGGTTGAGTAAATTTAATAGAAAGTAAAACGGAGTTTTAGTTAGGTAAATGTTTAACGCTTTTAGACTCGAAAGTTTTGATATTTCTAGCCTAAAAGTTGGATGTTTTAGTAGTAATTTTAAGATTAACTTAAGGTAGATCGGTACTAATTAATTTTGAGCAATGATGAAAATTCGGATACATTTTGTTACCAGACGTTGAAGCTACAACCAATTACAAAGAAAATTAATTAATAAGAAGTTTTAAAATATTATTGATCATTTTACTATTCCGGTAATCGTTATTTTAGTTACTTATTATAGTTGTACAAAAACAAGTATACACCTGAGAACATTTTAGGAGAAAAAAATAATAAAGGGCATGTAAAATTGTAACGATCACTTATACTTTTGCTCCAGCTGTTCAGTGCTCGATTCCAGTAAAGTGTCGGCCGACGTGCGCAGTGCCAAATCCACGAAACTGCTCATCTAGATCGCCAGCCGCCGCCAACGTAGACGGTTGCGAATGTCAAGAAGGTTACATTCTATCAGAAGTTGGAGGAAAGTGCATCAAAATTGAAGATTGTCCACGTAAGCTATTCGTCTTTTGTATTTTACTCTTTTTTTTTCAACCAAAACCTCTCTCTCTCATCAAAAACGTCTCACCATCATCATCACTTCAGCCACAACAGGACGTCCACAGCTGAACATAAGCATGATTTCTATATTTATTTCCCGGTTGGTAGCGACATTGTATCCAGCACCTTACTGCTACCATGATGAGTATAAGATCTATCATCATCATCATCTCGCCATAGGACGTCCACTGCTAAACATAGGCCTCCCCCAATGCTGTCCATGTTGCCCGGTTGGTAGCGGCATGCGTCCAGATCTATAAAAATGACCTCCAAGGATTGATATCCCCAAGATTCCTTATCGACCAATGTTTGTTACCTACTACTTGTTTATATTTCTACATGCACTTCCAACTTGTGATCGACTTTCTCGACTTAATTCATTAAACACCATTCGACAGTTAAGTATTCAATTCAAGTTTTCTTCTTATATTGCAGAAGACCAAAGCTGCAACGGAGATCCCCACGCAAGGATCAAACCCTGCCCCTGGGCGTGTCCAGCCACCTGCGATTCACCAAACGCCTCGAACTGTGACAAGAAATGCGGACCCGTAGGATGTGAATGTCAAGAAGGATACATATTTTCAAAGAAAGACGGAAAGTGCATTTTACCCGATGATTGCCCAGGTAATGAAGGGAAAGACTGCTCAAGCTAAATTCTGTGGCATCTTATGTAGTTACAATTGCGATGTTGCAACAAAGTTGTATCTGTAGTTTGCAGTCGCTGTATTATTTTTTAATTTTAAAGACTGAAGTAATAAAAAAATGTTTTTCTTTTGAGGTGGAAACCCATGTGGCGTAAACGGTACATTCGTGGACTGCGGATTCCGTTGCCCTAACCAATACTGTCCTCAAGACGACAGCAGAATCCAGATCGCCTGCAAACCTGGCCGACCATGCCCACCAGGCTGCGCTTGCAAAATCAACCACAAGAGATTGAGCTACGAAAATGATATTTGCATTGAAGCCGCAGATTGTCGTAAGTATTGTCATATTGATCTGGAGCTAAGTAAAATTCTAAGAACATAACTTCTTATAAATCAGTAATCGATCAAGTAATATTTTGTTCTGTTTTAAATTCTTAGAAACATTGGGAACTACTTAGTTTTCTTCCATCCATACGAAGACAGAATTTTTAAAATAAAACTTGATTGCTTGACTTGATACTCATTTAGTGCAATTAAATAGTTTCTAGGATTATTATTGTTAATGCATAATTTCCTTAGAGTTCATGTGCGATAGCGTCTCTACGTTAAAGGAAACTTTTATCATTATGTCTTGCGATTCTAAACTATCTTCCATCAATTGCTTCCTTTCAGCTCCAGTAGACTGCACCAGGCCAAACGAAGTGTGGGATCCTTGCCCCTCAGACTGTCTTGATGAAGACTGTTCAAACGCGTACAACCCTGTCGCCCCTTGCTATACCCTGCTCCTCAACTGTCAACCCAAATGCGTATGTAAGAAGGGTCATTACAGGAATGGCAGTGACATTTGTGTTCCTGCTAGCGAGTGTAGTAAGTACTGAAGTTTGGGCATCTTGGAAATTACGTTTGTAACTAATGTCTTGAAATAAAGTGGTTGAAGTATCAATTTGTGTACTTATTTTAATTGTGTAAATGTTGGTGGTTGAACGGCGTAAAAACTAACATGTTGTTTGTGTTATTCGTTATTATAATAGCTAGAAGAGTTAAGACAAAGTTACTGTTACTGTGTCCATTGAGCCATGTCAGATACCTAGGAATTCATTAAATCTGACACCATAACCATAAGCCTATGATCTCAGTTGTTACAACCCATATGAAGGAAGAAGAGGATTTTCCATTTCAAGTAGGTTCCTTAAGCTGCAACTTCTGATGATGATGAAGTTGTGATGTTTCGAATATTTTATGTACATCATCATCATTATTTCAGCCATAGGACGTCCACTGCTGAACATAGGCCTCCCCCAATGTTTTCCATGTTGATCGATTGATAGCGGCCTGCGTCCAGCGCTTCCCACCTTATGATGTCGTCGGTCCACCTTTTGACCTTGTGGGTGGACGTCCCAAGCTACGTTTTCCGGTACGCGGCCATTCCAGAATCTTGCTACCCCATCGGCCGTCAGTTCTGCGTACTATGTGCCCTGCCCATTGCCACTTCCGCTTGCTAATCCGTCGGGCTATGTCAGCGAATTTAGTTCGTTTACGGACCTCCTCATTTCTGATTCGATCTCGTAAAGAAACGCCGAGCATAGCCCTCTCTATAGCATGCTGTGCAACTTTGAGCTTCTGTATAAGGCCTATAGTGAGACGCCTTTGATGATTTTATGTACATTTGAAGCAATTTCCAGATGTCCCAAATGCTTGTACCTCGGACTGTGCACCGACGTGTGCCAACCCAAACCCAAACTGTTTTGAAACACCACGATGTTGCGAGCCTGGTTTGATTCAATTACATAAGGGAATTAAATGCACCAAGATTGAGGATTGCCCAAGTATGTTTCACTATTTGTTTTATTTATTTAAACTTTTAGAGTACAGTGGCGGACTTAATGTCAGTAGCATTCTCTACCAGTCAATCACGAGAAGCTAAGGCGGCGCAAAAATTAATATACCTACTTACATAATAATACATAAGAATATAATAGACATACACATAAATACATAAACATAATAATATTATAGATGTACACATCACTTATGTCTGAGATAAGGACAAAAAAAATTAAAAAAGTCTTATTCTTGTTTTGAAAACAACCATTCTATGCTTACAAGTAAAAAGTGTTTGAATGATAGAATTAAGTTCACACCGATCACTATCTCCCCAAATTAAGCATTGTGTTATATTATATCAATGATAATGTTATTTAAATTGATAATACCAACATTGGCCCTTGTGAGATTCGAACCCACATCTGCAGCCGACATTTTTGCCAAAGCTTCTAAGGTTTACATACACTAGTAGGAATGATAAATAGTGATGAAAGGAAAAAAGCAAGTCGTACTTACACATTTATAAAACCAAATTTGACATGATTGTAGACTCTAGACTAGAATTTATAGAGTGCCTATGAAGTACCAATGATAGCTTCTAATACAAACTACTTTTTCTTTAAAGAAAAGGGATGCAACGGAGACCCCAATGCAGTAATTAAGTCATGCCCAGCTCCATGCCCTTCTACTTGTAGCAGACCAAATTCTATTCCGTGTAGGAAGGCTTGCATAGAAGTCGGATGCGAGTGTGCCCCAGGATACATTTATTCGGAGGACGCTGGAAAATGCGTCAAACCTGACGCGTGTCCAGGTAAGAAAATCAAATACAATCATTTGCAAACGGTGATAATTGAATTTACATTTTCTGCTCTATTTTAGGCTGCATATTAATTTTCCTACTAAAATACCTACCTATTTTGAAACTACTGTTTACTAATTGCTTTTGTACTTAGCTCTAATTTATTGATAGCTACGACAGAATGCTAAGGGTCTATTGCAAAGGACATCTCGAATCTCGATTGGCACTGGCCAGATTACTTTTTCTTCTTATTTCTTCCTTAATTATTATGTTACCAAATCTGTGTATTGCCTTTGCTTTATTATAAGATTTATAGGTACATTGACTTCTTCTTTAGTGAAAATACTTGTGGAATTTTAGGTGGAAATCCCTGTGGTCCCAATGGGATGTTTGTTGGTTGTAAGAACAGTTGTCCTACCGACTACTGTCCAGTAGACGACAGCCGTGCTACGCCCATTTGTGAAACGTATCCGTTTGCTCCTTGCAACTCTGGTTGTGTCTGCAATTATGGATACATAAAGAACAATAGACAAGAAGACAAATGCATTCTTCCCAATAAGTGCCGTAAGTAGCTGGGTTTTTAAGAACTAGTTACCTATCTGATGTTTTTATGAATGGAAACTACAAATTTAGAGTAGCTTGATAGACCGAAGGTCTCAAGCAATGAAGCAATTAGCTAGCTGTAAAAAAAGCAAGAGATTGTGCTTTTTGTGCTCCGTCCGTAGTCAAGCGACTATTTTATCGGACTGGCTGATTCATGTTACCTAATATTTATTATACAGAGCTCTGAAAGACCAATGGTGACTTTTAGGCTATCTGAAGCGTAGTAGAACTATGCCAACGCTCGGCTCTAGCACCACACCTTCTAATCCCAACTAATATTATAAATGCGAAAGTAACTCTGTCTGTCTGTCTGTCTGTCTGTCTGTCTGTCTGTCTGTTACGCTTTCCCGCTTAAACCTCGCAACCGATTTTGATGAAATTTGGCATAGAGATAGTTTGAGTCCCGAGAAAGAACATAGGATAGTTTTTATCCCGGTTTTTGAAACAGGGACGCGCGCGATAAAGTTTTTCTGTGACAGACAAAATTCCACGCGGGCGAAGCCGCGGGCGGAAAGCTAGTGGTTAATATTGGCACAACGCTATACCTACGTTACTTCTTTTCCACTCTAGTGGACAGACAGCCTTAGGTTTTTCAATCGACTAATAATTCCCTTCTCATCTATGTATGTTACTTTCAGCACCTGTGAAATGTAAGAGACCAAATGAAAGGTGGGACTCCTGCCCATCGGCTTGCTTAGCCGAGGGCTGTCAAGATGTCAATAACCAACCGACCACTTGCAACACTTTGGTCGCAAACGTCTGCCGACCGAGATGTGTATGCAATAAGGGGTACTTCAGGAACTCTACCGATATATGTGTGCCAGCATGCAACTGTGACATCTAATTGTTGCTTTCCTTCCCTGTTTTTCTTTTGAAGATCAATTTAATGATTTTGTTTATCATCATATTTTTTATCAGTTTCTGTAAATTTTTGTTTAGAACTTTTTTGCTGTTTGTATTCAAAAAAATATTTTTGTGTAAAATACTCTACCAAGACTGCTTGTAAACTTTGTATATGAACCAAATTGAACCTTTTGCTATGTAAAATTTTCTACTTTGTATTATAAAATTAATATAAAATCAATGTCTTTGTCTCATTTTCAGGTAAATGATACATTTTATATGAAATTAAGTAAGTTAATAAAGTATAGGCATGACTAATTAATGAATCAATCGAAGGTCTAAAATAGCTAATTCATTATTACTACCCTATATCCGTGAATAGTTGTTAAAGCAGCTTCATTTTCGAGATTTAGTGGTCAGATTCAATTATGGTGTGAATTGTACAGTTTTCGTGAAAGTATTTCTCTAAATTCTGCCTAAATTGCTTTCTATTGAAGAGCTCTGGATTCAATCAAGCGTTGTTAAGGGCTTAGGTACAACTGAGTCACATGCAGTAGACATACCTAATTATTAAATTGGTTTCTTTCTATCCTTATACGTCCACTGCTGGACAAAGGCCTCACGCAAGGATTTCCACAGGCACCTCCCACGATCTTCACCTGATCGTCGGTCCACCTAGTGGAAGGACTGCCCACACTACGTCTTCCGGCTCGTGGTCGCCACTCGAGAACTTTTCTCTATGCGAGCTATGTGCCCCGCCCACTGCCAGTTGATTATAGCGATTCTGCGGGCTATATCAGTCACTTTGGTTCTCCTGCGGATCTCCTCATTTCTGGGGGATGCCTTTGTCCAGCAGTGGACGTCATTCGGCTGAAACGAACGAACGATCCTTTTATACAGGGTCATTTGTAAAATACCAGCAACCTCGCGCGACTAGATTGCTGACATCATAAGCAACAACATTTTTTTCTACATGGAAATGCTTCTATCTGTAACCATGTCGAAAATTCCGTTTCTTGAAGTAGTTAGTACAAACCCACTGTTTAAACCTCCTGTGTAGTTTAGGAGTAGGACACAATGCTGAGATACTAGTTAATTTAGTTTTTTTGTCTTTTATACCAAAAGGTGGGGACATTTTCTGATAGGCACGTGACGCACAATAACAAATAAGAACTTAAACTGAATAACTAAAGAACAGCTCTATTTTTTTTTAATGACAGTAACGAAAATAATTTAACTCTACTTACATTACCTAGGTACGAGTATAATATCATTGGCGTCTTTATTTTTATTTAATTTTATTCCCCCAAAAATCAACGAAATGTTTTTGTTATAACACAAAAATACTCTGTAACAAGGGAATTTTCATAAAAATATTTCAACAAACTAGAGGTTCTAGAAATGCAGTGGAGAGGGGAAGTCAAGTTAATAGCAAATAACTGCGGCCGCTGTTATGTTTACATTACTTTCCCATTATCTTTCTGTTGCTCTATCTCTAATTGTGCCTTAGTGGATGATTATTATTCTTTATCTATTATTCTTAATCTATTAGCTTGTACTTAAAATAGAAATAAAACACAATGTTTCTATGAGAAGAATTAAAGTCAAGTGGGATTTACACTCGTTTGATCATGTATATGTTACTGTAAAAGCTCGAATTGCAGTAAATCCTAAGATATTCCAGTAAAACCTAAGATCTACCAATGTCTAATGGTAAATGTCCCAAAAGGTTTGCGATTCGAACTCTTACCACCATTTCGTTGGTAAATCTTAGGATTTACATTAATGGCACGGTAAACGTTGAAAAACAAAACATGTCATAACGTGCTCAGCGCATCTCATCATCATCATCATCATCAGAAATTACTTCAATTGGAAAAAAACGAATCTATCTTAATATTGAAGTTGCCCTCTTTGTATTTCTAGTCGCTCACTTAGTAATCGCACGGACAGAATTTTAATATCTAAAATGGATTAAACATAACCCACTTTTTGTAAGCTCGTTCTGCATTTAATTATATTAACCTTTAAAGTCCCAGACGGCATACATTAATGCCATAACAATTGATTATCTATTGTGTCTAGATTCGCGGGCCTTGAAGGATTAATCAATATTCGTCGTTAGTTAAGTTAATTTTTCGCTTACTCAAATTCATACCGCTCAAGTTATTAAAACAGTAAGTATGCCATCATCAGTCGCTAAGTTATTTTTTAGTCGATCGTGTTATAATTTCCCATTAAGAATTACTCATTGTTTTATTCCTAAAACCAACATCTACCAGCTGACAGAGGTAAAACCTAGCATATACTGAATTCGAATGGTAAAAGCTCGAAAAAATCATCGTATTTTCAGAAATACTTACATTTACCAACTCATGTCGGTAAATCCTAAGACTTACACTTAAATCTTAAGATTAACCGTAGTTCGAGCTTTTACAGTAACATATAGATCGTTTCATCCACGAAGACGCGCCCCACCATTCTTCCGCTAATGTTTGAGTGTTATCGGTACACGCTAAATCATCCATGCACACGCACACTACAATACCTAATGACGCTCGGATTGCTCGGATCAAACTCCCCGCACCCCGCGATTCCCTCGACCAAAAATTGATAGGGCGCGTCTTCGTGGATGAAACGAACTACCTATATCAAGTTATAAAAGGAACTTAAGTATTAACGTAACAATGACTAATATTATTTAACTTCAAAATAACTACTGACATTAGTTATAATGAAATTATCAATACCAAAAAATGTTATTTCGTCTGATTTATTTCCACAAACTCTTAAATTATTAAAGTTTCATCGTAAATGACTGTAAATTTTAACTGCAAAGCATAAAATGGGTATTTTAATGTCGCCTTGTTGACGAATCAAATTTTCAAGCACTCGAATTGTTCAAGTTTTCGCATAAATAAGACATAAATACTTCGGATTGATATATTTCTCTGTCTACCTCCGCTGCGAGCATTGTAATTTCACACTACACTCGTAAAGTTGACGTAGTCCACTTAGAGCACCCGCCCAAATAGCACCTGCACGAATATCGATAGGTGCTCTTCGTGGACTAAGCCAGCCGGGCTAGGAAGACCGCCATGATAAAATTTTATTGATGAGTTTAGAGGACAAACGTATGGGCCTATCGTGAAAAATCGATAAAATGGCGCGATAAAAGCTTATCACTGCGTCCCATCCTAGACCTACAGGTGCTATTCGTGCGGGTGCTATTTGAACGGGTGCTCTAAATGGACTACGTCGTAGAATACAGCAATGCCAGTGTAGAAGTTCGCTAAATTCGTAACTTTGCTCTAATTCGTAAACTTACTTGGGTTTGTCTTGTAAACTTGTAAGTTCTACTAACCAATGTCCTTTGAAAACTAAACAGTCCGGTACACCCCAAGAAATTGGGGGTTTTACCTTGCAAATACTTTTAAAAACTAAGAGCGCTTGTAGACGTCCGTTTTTTTCACCGGATAACGGACCGTGTTTTTTGCCGGATTTAGCGGTGGTGTATGGTTTATAATGAACGTGTGCACATGCATCGGACATAGGTCCGGCGAGAAAATTGACAGCAAACAAAGGATATCCGTTTTTTTACGGTCCGTCGTCCGGTGAAAAAACGGATGTCTACAAACGGCCTTACATAATCAAAATGTAGGGGAGAGCGGGGCTGAAAGTGCCGGGGGTAAATTGTTCCGATGCAAATATCTCGACAACAGAAAGAATTAGATATTATGTGATCGTATTATGTCGCATAATGCCTAACAGTTGGCCACATGCGACCTCCCCTACTTTTATTTATATTTTTTCCGTTTTTTCTGAGTATTTTTGGCATTAGATAACCTTTTTCTAGGTCTGGAAATTCAGTTTCAAAATCCTATCAATATGATGAAGTTTCATTTTACTTTGCGACTGAGAAGAAAAAGAATACAGAATACTACATTTTAAAGCAAATTGCCGGGCAGTTAACTACTTCGTAATGATACCAAAACAAAATACAATCACTGATCATTAGCGAAGCGTGCAAAAACATTCCTCTGACCATTTTCTGCCTAACAAGGAAATAATTACATAACCCACGTTAACATAGTTATCCGCCAACAGGAAACTATAGTTCTCGTCCATTGGAGCTATAAATCAATCTCGCGCCGCCGGGATTCCCCGAACTTTTTGTTACGGCGTTCAAATGCAGATACCCACATTTATCTTGAGTCGATAAAAACTAAAACTACTCTTTTCAACTTGATAGGTGCGAACTTAGTAAGTGATGTATTTTTTCCTACGCTACATAACATATTAAAAGTAGGTACCTTAGTGAAAAAGGTCTACTATAAAGTCGTTGATTATTTAAAAGATAAAAATGTTTGGGATGCGTTACTGCCTAGCTCGCATAAATATTTATAACTTTTTACATTTTAAAGCCTGTAAACCTTTGAAAAAGAGGCTGACAATAGTGACTGAGTTTCTTGCGCTGCTTCTTCTCAGCACTGGCCCATTTATTGTCCTGAAGCAGTGGTAGGGTTAATACTGGGACGTGTAAAAGTGCTTTTTAAAGCCTATTTACAGAAATATTTTTTTATTTCACAGGTAGCCTGCTCTCAACTCTTAGATGAGATTCGGATTGCGCACAGAGGGAGATAGATGTTAAAATTGTGTGAGACTCATGCCCGTTTTCACCATCAATCCTCCATTTTTAAGTGTCCCCTATGTTATCACCAAACAACTAAGATTTTAGGCCCCGTCTCTACATTGCTTAACTTAATGGACTATTGGAATAAAGAATGTAAAGTTTCATAGAGATTACTTAGCCAGCCTTCATATTAAATGGCAGGCCAATATGTATGATCACAGTCTACTATGCCAAATTAATATTTTGTTTCCATCTAGAATCTTCTAATGATTCATACAACTTTTAGCTTTACTGGGAAAATCTTACGACTAAGACTTGATTACGAAATACTTTTTGTTCATTACTTCCTTATGTGCAAGTATTAAAATAATAATTGCCTATTTTTGTGTCGTTGGGAAAATCTCTGTGGTTTTGATTGTTATGACCGTTAAGTGGATGGATAAATTATGCAATCGGTGAATAAGGATAACATTTGGCTCTCATATCTATGAAGTAAAATAAAGAAGACGGCTACCTTTAAACACCGGTCTCCAGTGATTCCCGGCTATTAATCTGTTTATTGAATAAGTTAAACATGAATTATAAATAATCTCTGGGAATCACTGGAGACCGGTGCACCGGGAAAAACACAGCAAAACCCAACTGACAGCTCCGAGCTTTTTGAAACCGGTTTGAAACGCATTGCATTGGTCGCGTCATGAGCGGTCTCTCTTAGAATATGATAGAAACTACAGTCGAAACCTAAGTCGAATACATAGGTTGAAGACAAGTGCTAGTCGGTACTAAAAAAAAGTAAAATATGGGGATGTCAGGGTTCGAGGACAGTAAATATATACTTTATACGGGACAAGAAAAACATGTTTGTAAATAAATAAAAGTAAAAAAAGAAGTGCAAAACGCAAAAAGGAAAATAGCGGGATTTTGTGATTTCACAGAGATACGAACCGACCTCCGTGAGATTAAGTGAGATTAAGTTAGGGGTTAGGATTTAGGCAGGTTGATTTGCATTCCAGAGGACAGGTTGCTGTAAACAGATATGGTAGGTATCATTTATGAACTGTTTTGTTGAAACAAGTAACGCCCGTATTCACAAACATTACTATGAGGTCTCCCAGTGCGCTTGTACGCACAGGGTGACAGATGAACCAATCACAGAGCCCCATTCAACGCTGTGCGTTCGATTTGCTGATTCACTTAAGCAAGCATCGTTTGTGAATACGGGCGTAAATCTCTATGGTAGAAACTCAAATGAAACTCTAACTAGAGGTTGCAGATTCATTCCAGTCTGTTCTGGGCCTAACAGTAGGTACCTACTTTAGTACCTATCATTTTCATAATTATCAAGATGGATTTAAGCTTTACTTATTAGTTTGAGCCCAAGTTAATATTATCAAGTTCTATAATTTACTGAATACCAGCTTAACGTAGTTTAAAAGACCTTTTTTGTTTGTAAATGGTGTTTAACTTAACTGTAAAATACGATCTTAGGCAGTAAATATCGAGCTCTTGTAGAGTAAATCATAGTAATAGCTAAGCCTAAGGGAATATTTAAAGAGGACAAAAAGCAAAGTTTTAATGCCAATCCTAAACAAACAAGCAGAGTTTAATTTAAATTCGTTTAGTTTTTGCACCCGTTTTTATTCCAGCGCAGAATCTTTAAATAGAACTATTTTACAGCTGAAAATGGAAAACTTTGATACTTGCTGGAACTACAGCAGAACATTTTCAGACTGTCTGTTTGTATGTAAAAAGTTTAAGAGTTTGTAATCTTTACATGGTTCTTGTTTATCAAGGATTTCGTTTGTTCGTTTCAGCCTAATGACATCCACTGTTGGACAAAGGCCTCCTCCAAGGCTTTAACATACCTATATCACCTCTTGTAGAGTTTGACTATGATTTTAACGTGTAGGTAATTTTATAATTTAGGAGCCGTAAAGTTTAAAAATACAGTTTATATGCATGTTTGTTATCTATGGTTACAAAAAACTACAAAATATTTTGTTAAGTACAAAGCTTTTATTATAATAAAAACTAAGCTGGCTGAATTAAATTGTATGCAGATTCTGAGACTTACCTAGCTTCACCCTACCGCAAATGAAATATTTTGATTGATAGGTGTATCTGGAAGTTTTAAACTAGGTCCTATTTCGGAAAAGCATTTCCACGTACAGTCAGCGTCAAATAGTTTGTGACACCCAAAGCAGGCAATAAGTCTTCTTTGTTATAATTGGAATAAGGTTGTGTTGTCAACTTTTTGGCCACTTTGGGTATCACGAACTATTTTTGACGCTGACTGTACGAGTCGCATACAAGTTTCACAGGTAGTGCAAAATGAAACCGACAGAATCCGCAATCCCAACTCAGTCTCATTCCAATTTGTCTTAGGGCCGAGTTCACCAACTGTCATTTAACCAATGTTTGAGTAATCGGCCGATTAATTTTTAAACGTCGGTTACGCAGCCGGTTAACTATTCGCTGTTCACCACGAATATTTTAACCGTGATTAGTAAATCGGGGAATCACCATCCGTTCAGGAGTGAATGAATGAATGCTATAAGTTTACTCAATAGAGAAGTCACGTCGTTATATTTAGTTAACACGAGTTTTGGTGAGATTTATATTTAGTAGCATAATATAAAACACTTTCAACTTGAGAAGTACGAGAACGCATTGGGATCATTGTGCTAGCCTGTAGTGTTCAATTTGGACGGGTAATAACGTCACGGTGCTGTTACTGTCAAATGTCACTACTAGTGCTAATTTTATTCTTCGTGTTGATCATTGAGGGTGTTAATGTTATGTTTGTTTGTTGTGAATAATTGGGATGATGACATTGATGATGACTGGGTAATGAAATCGAAATTCTATTTAGTCCGTCGTCAGACAGATAATAAAAAATACTGGACACGTATATTTTCATAATTGAATAATTACAGTATTATATCGAGATGAAATGTCGCGTGACGTCACTTTTAAGTAAAAACTCTACATAGGCGTGACGTAACGCGCCATTTCAACTCGATGTAGCACTGTGAAAAAAAAAGATAATATTTTTGAGTCTAATACCTATTTTCTAATTATTATCTGTCTGACGGACAAATAATTGAAATTTTGTCATCTAGCCTCTAGGTCGCCTTGGTCTGGTCTCTATATCTTCAAGAATTTCAAGATTTTCAAAAAGGCTATGTAGTGATCTTCGGCCATTCTCAGGTGAGCTAGTTTTTGCGTGTCCGGGCTGTTAAATCGTTAAAAATGACAAATTAGAGACATGCAAGTATTTTTATATGTTACTTAACAACCCCATCCAGTTGTGCATTAAATCATAGGCCTCTATTTTAAGTATTTGTGACTTAATTAATTTCATGAACCTCTGTTCTCTAATTACCGTTACGCGTCCGCACACCGACTTAATGTTAAAACTTGGCTGTAATTTTTATGTCGTATAGATTTGGTTTACTCCATTCAACATTTTAAAGAGTACAAAAGATTGTCTTGCGCATAGCAAAATATCTGTTCAATAGAACCATTCTGTAAATAATTAGAATTAAAAAACTGCTTGTCCGAGCGAAAGTCCTAATTCCCGTGACGTTTTCTGTTTTTGGGCACACAAGCCTAAATAATAATATTTGACACATCATTTACGCGCGCGGCGCGAGCCCTTAGTTAGTTCTAAGACCTGTTAGCAGGTAGACATCTATTGCGTTGGCGTACCTTCGATGAATTGCGTAAGAGTATAATTACCATATCTTTGGTTTTCAATTTTTCTATTTACCATGTCCTTATTTTTATACTCGATTTTTGAAGGTAGATCCACGTTGTTAATTTAAATAGATTCAGTACTTTGGCCTTCATACGTTGTAGTAAGACAGTATTTGCATACGCTGAAGATTTTGGAAATTTTGAAGAAAAACCAACGTTTTATAATTTCCATGTACTAATTACCGTATATTTATAATCACCGTTGTATGAAATTATTACCTACAAATTGCACTCACGATTGAATAAGTATGATGATAAAATATGAAATATACCTAGACTTTCGCATAACAACTGTACGGACTTTTCTTCCAATCTGACCATCAAAATTTTCAAAAACTTTCGTTAGAGTAACCTCGAAATAGATTCGATTTCATGACGAATGTTCAGCTTCAGTTGCTGCATGGTTGTTGGATTTAAGAGTATATTTTAATCCCTAAGTTTACCTGGAGTGAAATCGGGGCTTTCTGATGGCCAGGAGATGTCACCCCTGCATGAAACATGTCTCGTACCAGATATTTATTTTTACTATTAGTATAGTTGATATTAACATCTTAAATCATTAATTAATTCTAATATAACCATTAACATCTATCCATAATACCTTTGCCCTAAGAAGATGAGATTTTCCTATTTATAAGAAGATGAGATTTTCCAACAATAACACTTACCTGGCGTGATCACATTAAAAACAAAAGAGAACCAATCAACAGACAATGGGACTTTTCAAGGCAAGAGTGTATAGGCACTTTGTACCATCCTAAACTGCATCCTACCTGCTTTGTTATGCAATGGGTACTGGACAGAAGAAGCTTGGAGAACAAACTATATACAAATGGATCCTAAAACCCATGTAGACATGGCATCGACTTAGCCTCTCAAATGTAGAAATATTTTAACGTTTTCAAAATAAAGTTTTAAAAATCTTGAGCTGTGCACCTTGGTTTACAAAGTCCACTGAAGTGATACCAAACATCAAAGAGGGTGTGGAAAATCCTGTAAAGCTTACAACCAAAGACTAGACCTTCATGCAATCTATTTGCTGCATCCCTTCTAAATTCTAAGAATTCTGCATTTAGGTTTAGGAGAAAGCGAATAGCGTCAATCTGAAAACTTATTGTAAAAGAATCGAGGTGACAAATCATGGGATATGCTGAGCTGGAACTGTCATTATTACAAATTCAATTTAATCTGGCTGATGGCTGATGGCTGATCGCAGAACGATTAAAAAGAGGAAAAATCACTTAAATCTTTAATTAATTTTTCGATATAATTATGCTTATCCGAAAAATCAAATTTGTGAGATCTACTGATCCATTATCTGTACGTTAAATCGTTTGTACCACATTGAAATCAAATAAATGATGATTAAGATTCTGATGAAATGTGACACGTAGCCCCTTCTGGCCGAAACTAAGTGTTCCTGTTATAGCCTCGATTATTGCAGTATACTGAAAATATCTTGATACAATAAGTAATAGAAATGAGTGTTTTTCTTTTTTCAAAGGGTTATTAAGTTTACCTACAGCGTTTTTTATGCCGCTATATATTTATATACAAATTTATCAATGCAAGATATTGTTTTCTTGCTATTTTACATATTTTTTCTAATTACCGTTAGATTAAGTACTAGCCTTATCTAATTACCGTGACCATAAAATTTTTGGGTCTCATTTACGCGAAAACCGCTTGGAATAATTTGACGCCTTAACGATTGTTAAATTCGTACTTTTCATGTGTTTCATATTTAAATGCGTTTAAGTCAATTAAGCCAAATTTCAAAAATGATATGGTAATTAGGCTGAGAACGCCTAATCGTGAGAATGACCGTCTTGATAGTTACAATTAATACATTGAACACTGACTACATGTTTGTTTATTTATTCTCAAAACCAGCGAAATTCGAAACAATGGTGCAACTGTTGCAGCCAAACTCATAGAAAAAATGACATGTGTCCAACAAATGGTACTAAACGACGGTTAAACGATGCTTTGGACCTCGGTTATAATGATCGGCTGTTTAAGGGCTATAAACACTGGTTAACGTGTGGTGAACATTAAACATGACTTGATCAGAAGTTTCAGTGTTAAACAGCCGTTTTAAAAGTCGGTGAACTCGGCCCTTATTAGTTAACCAATCGAGTCGCCATCAAACGTTGTTCCGAACTACATAATTGGTTAGGAAACATGTTATTCTGTTCTGTAATTGACTTGGCCAGTGTTTGTTCTCGCTAGTTTGTCTTATATTTCGTCTTCATCACTATTTGCGGACTTTTTGCTATCAGCAGGATAGTGATGTGGAAATGGTGCATCATTAATCTTATCGATAGTAAGAGTAAGTCAAGCAACAACTAATAATTACGTATGTCACAACATGCATTCAAAAACGCCATTCAAGATTATCATTATTGTGTGTTCCAATTTACTGAATTACAATTACTGAAAGTAAACTGCAATCCAGAGTCATTTTACCTTTTGGGTTATTTATTTTTCCCATTATGTATGATCAATATTTTATGAAGGGCAAGAACCACTACGTTTTTAGTTGTTTCAACTTCACACAATAATACCTACCTACTTTTTTTTACTAAAGTTTTTTTCCAAATTTATTTTTGTATCGATATCGATTAATTTTGTAACATACACTAGTAGTCTTTGGTGGTGCGTCGTGCATTTCTCTGATTTGTTTTTTCTGGAAGATTTTCTTAACCAAGTTCACAGACAAAAGAATGTACCTTTACAGTTCTGATTAAGAAAACTGATTTAGTTAACGCCCGACAATGTAAGTTTATGGGGTGCTATGAACTTATGAAGACTTTGTATTAGCCCACAGGAATGAAACATTTTATTTTTATAGCATTTATTCTTAAAAAACAGTCTGAAAGTATTGCACATACATTTTACTTTATACTACAACTATCTGCATCGTTTCTAACATTGTTTTTTATTATTACTTTGTTTGTTTTAGCTGATCTTTTTTGATACTGCTGCCAGAATGGGACTCTACCATGACCTTTAATGTCATTTCACTAGTTATTAAACTAAATTGAGCAAGTATTGACTTACTGATTTTAAAGCTACTAAAAGTTTAAAGCAAATTGAAAACGAGACTTCTTCTTTAAAGTAAACACTTCGTCTTGAAAAACAATGTTTTGTTGATGGTGTTAGCTACCCAATTCTTAATGATAATAATTAACTACTAAACTGTAGCTCCTAAGCTGGTAAGGATACCATGCTCTGTCCAGCAGTGACTTTGGCTGATATTATAACTTAAGGACAAACCTCGTACAAAAATAAATCACTGACACGCCACGCACCAACAAATTTAAATAAAAAAGCTATTGTGTTTTTATAAAATTAAGATACCTTATAAGAAACAACGTTGACATTCTTTGATATTTCCATTTAAGGTCCAAATTTCTGGGAATCGTCTTCTTGTGTTCAGTCTCTTCCTAGAAAAAGGAAAAAGCAATTTTAGATATTTTTCTTTCATCCATAAACGATATACCTAGCTTATTTTTAGAAAACGTTAAAAGTACCTATAATTTTATGAGTTACTTTTGAAGTTGTAAAAAGAAAATAATGATAATAAGCAATAAAGATATTATGATTATTATGTTTTTGTCGCCAGGCTAAATTTAAAAGAAGCTAAACATGTAAAAAATTTAGGTAGCTAGGTAGTTCTTGTTTTTACCCAAGTCTCAAACAAAAAAGTGTGACATATAAAGGTTCGCGATGGCTCGCGATGGCGATCAATGCGTTTACGTCTGATCGCCATCGCGCACGCGAGCTGCACGCGTTAGTTTGGTCGAACCTTAACAGACTTTCGCATTTAAAAAAGTCTTTTATTTTTTGCAAATAGGCTTTTAAACGAACCAACCACTATAAACACTAAATTACACAATATTATTAGTACTGGTGAACTACTTACAACAATCAACAGGCAGCACGCATTTCTTCAAGCTGTCATGGTAGACATATCCTTTTCTGCAGTCACAGCTGTTGTACCGGCAACCAGTCAGGCAGGTCTTGTTGACTTCCTTGTAGTCTGAGCAGGAGTTGCCGCAGTGGTTCCCGCAGCCGGAGGTGGCGTTTCTGTCACCTCCGCAGCTGGCTGAAAGAAGGACATTATTTTTAAAATCTTAATTACAGAGTGGAAACTATAAAAGTGATCTCACTCGATTATTTCTAAACTATACAAAATGTCCAAAAACTGGTTACTGACCTTGAAAGTGCTTCACGAGCTCTATCCAATGATACCAATAATGGGTTACAAAATAAACTGAATATATTCGAAAATTCAATGTTTCCAGCTTCCAGTGTAGGATGCGTTTTGGGGTCAGAGGTCAGGTCAAAGTGAAGCAGCATGTATTCGAACAACATAAACGGTCTACACATTTTGTATTGATATAATCTGGCAGTGCGGGCACGAACAAAAAACGCAAACTGACAGGTGCGGGGAGCTGCGTTTATTTGACCTGACCGCAGACAGCAAAATCCATCCAGTGCACAATGTGACAAATGCTCTAATAGGCTTCGAAGAACTATTAAGTGAAATGTTAACGTCTAACTCACGGGTACAAACTCCTGAGTTGTAGAGGTAACCATAAATCGATCATGTTAAATTGGCACCGGTCTGCGTTCTAGGAACGCCAGTTCCATGAGTGTCGACCTCTGGAGTTTAGGTCTCGATTTGCAATTTTACTGGTAAAACTCACTGTCTTTCAATAGTAAGGCTGAGTTGCACCACCCAAATTTGACGGTAACTATGACGATAACCGGTGTTTTTTGTATGGAGTTTGACAGATATTTGACGTTTGTCTCAGTTAAAGTAAGATGGTGCAACCCAGCCTAAGACTAGATTGGCAGATACTGCGTAATTGGCTTGTTGCATCGCCCGCTACTCCCAAAGCAAAGTTCCTGGGATTGGCAAAAGATGAACGTGCATTTTTGGAGAGGTACAGTTTTGACTGACATATCTAATTGGTTTCATGTTACGATTTCGTGCCTTGGGCAATATCTGATGAGTTGATGGCCAACAAAGTTTAGTTATCCTCTTACTGCTTTGATTAGAAACAGACAGCTCTGTTTAGATCAATAACATGAAAATACAGATCACAGTCAAACAGAGAAAGAGCACTAAGACTCTTCGTAAATAAGGTATTTTTCCCCTCCATCTAAGCTAACTTTTAGGCTCGGTTCAGTCCACCGGACGACGGAGACCATACTAGCGAGCCTAGACATCTAGTGTTTCGGCACGGACGGGGCCGTCGACGCACACGCATTCCGGCCGGCACAGAGCGGTGCCACCCGCACACGGCACCGACTCGCCTAGCTCCTCGCACCGTTTAGGACCGCAGTGCGTGGCACAGCACAGAAATATTGTGACGTCATTTCACAGTTTCCATTACATCAGTAGATATTTTCGATGCAGACGCATTCCGGCCGGCACAGCGCGGTGCCACCCGCACACGGCACCGGCTCGCCTAGCTCCTCGCACCGTTTAGGACCGCAGTGCGCGGCACAGCACAGAAATATTGTGACGTCATTTCACGGTTTCCATTACATCAGTAGATATTTCGTCCGTATAATTGACAACGGACAACACACAATCAGACTGCATAAGATGACCTAGTGTTTGATTTTTTAGGAATTAACTACCTTTTATGATTGTGATACAACGAGCCACTAGAATCGGCAGTAGATGCTGACCCCGCTGGGAAAATTACAGAAATAATGCAGACAAAACTTACGGCATTCGGTTTTGACTATACACGAGCCGTTCTCGGCTCGGACGGAGCCGTCGATGCAGACGCATTCCGGCCGGCACAGCGCGGTGCCACCCGCACACGGCACCGGCTCGCCTAGTTCCTCGCACCATTTAGGACCGCAGTGCGTGGCACAGCACAGAAATATTGTGACGTCATTTCACGGTTTCCATTACATCAGTAGATATTTCGTCCGTATAATTGACAACGGACAACACACAGACTGCATAAGATGACCCAGTGTTTGTTTGTTTTAGTGATAAACTACCTATGTATATGCTTGTATTCTAACGAGCCACTGGAATCGGCAGTAGATGAATTTGCTGGAAAGATTACAGAAATAATGCAGACAAAACTTACGGCATTCGGTTTTGACTATGCAAGTGCCGTTCTCGGCCCGGACGGAGCCGTCGATGCAGACGCATTCCGGCCGGCACAGCGCGGTGCCACCCGCACACGGCACCGGCTCGCCTAGCTCCTCGCACCGTTTAGGACCGCAGTGCGCGCATTCGACTTGCATCTCGTTCGCCGGGCATGATGATCGCTTAACCACTAGAATATTGCAATAATTAAGGCGTATTCAGACCTAAGCGGTATTCGCTACCGTCTACCTCTACCCACAGCGGCAGCGAATATCGCTCAGGTCGCTCTAGCCGCGATACTTGATACTAAATACCTGAGCGAAACCCGCGCGGTATGTACCTCTACCCACAGCGGCAGCGAATATCGCTCAGGTTTGAATAGGCCTTTAGAGGTAAACTTATCTTATCAATGGGTGGGATTATTAGATCCTTCTTACGTTCATAAGATTCTTCCACTACGAAAATGTTTTAATTAATAGTTTTTATCGTCCTCAGTAACATTAGGTCTCTACTTTGAAAACTTCAAATACGAAATACTAATATACACAATGTAATAACTACTTTAATTTTGTTTTTAATGACCAATTACGTGATCCTCCGTTTGGAGAATTGTGTAAGTAGGCTGTCTAAAATACACACACGCTACAACACACTCATAACGTAAAAGATAGATTTTACCAGCCTACTCTCCGCCTATTAAAACGATATTTTGTTTTTATAAGGTTCAAATAAAGAAAATAGAAATGGAATGATTAAGAGATTTTAGCCTGACTAAAATATTATTCCCTTCAAACAACAAGATCAATCCAATCTAAATTGTATTTTGAATACAGAAACAAAACAAATGCAATTTTACACGCCATTTTTGCAATTACTCAATTTATTTGTGGAACCGCAGCCGACTTTCAAAAAGTTAAAACATTTATTTTGTCGTTTGTTTTTTTCTAGATGTATTATTAATCTCGGCTGAACAAAAGAGATCAAAGATTGAATACAAATTAGTATCACTCATAAATATTCGATGCTTCAAACGAGAAATGGGAATACAATGCCGGCGAAAAACGTGCATCTAAAAACACGGACGAACTTTGAAAACCGATTTCGATTTTAAAGTTCTAATCGTCTCTCTCACTCAACCAGGATTGCAGGTGTTAGTAATAGAGTCAGCTATAACCCTAATACTAATTATGCTGATAGAACCGATATTGTTTTACAGATTTGACCCCTAGTTATAAAACGGAACGCAATCGATCAATCTGTCCGTATTTTTTGGTTTCGGCAGAACTTTGTGTTTTTGTAAAATTAAATTTAAAATATAAATTAATTAGCACTTTACCATTGTTTTTACAAGCACATTCTGTAAAATATTTGTTGAGCGAAAGTCAAATTAGTATTTTTAACTTTGGTTAAGTCATGGCTGTTTGAATTTGAATTAGATTAATGATTTCAGAAGAAAGTCTAAAACAGAGACACCTTTTTGACCTAAAAATATTTGTTAAATTAATTTATTACAAAATAAAAGTAAAGTTAATATGTTCTGCTTACCTTCGCTTCTTATAAAATAAATCCAAAAAGTAACTATGATTAGCACTGTTAATTTTGACATGTTACACTTGTTGTCACAATCACACTTCTCGACCGACTAACTAGAAGTTTTGCATACAGTTCCTTACTTTTTCCTCTTTCCACTGGAATCGCTAATTCATTGATTCATCAAGCATGCTGCGAACAAAACATATGTCTTATTTTAAGGATAATAGAGTCGAATGTACAAGGTTTTCTGTTTCGAATTTTCCTTATCCTCAGCTAAGTAAATTACACCATGACGTGGCAAAGTGACATCCCAATTAACAGTTTTAATAAAAACATTGTGTTAAAAAAGTAATTAGTTCCTTCCCCTGTTAGTCATAATTATGTAAACAACTTTATCTCACTAGTGCTCGTAATTTTGTTTAATGTTGACGAATTAATCAATGATTTCAATATAAATTGTTCCTACATTCCACAATGTTCCATACTGTTAGGTTGTCATTGTTTATTATTAACCAAATCTGTTTTGAACCAAAAAATGCTGATTGTCGGTCCAGAGGTGGAATTGTGTAAAGCAATTTATATTATTCTGTCAAACGCTTTGTCTAACTGACTTTATCGTACGTGATGAACTGTCAAATGTTTACGATTGCTTTACTTAGGTACACCTGTCATCCGCTTTGCACTGGAGGAAAGTCGAACCTTAAATTAACTTCGTATTCCTCCTATGTTCTTCTGATTAATTTCGTTGCGGGTCCAATGAAAGTTTAAATTTCCCCCGGGACACACTTGACCTTCACTGGTTGGATTTTTATTGGCGGTCAAGCTGTAGATCATGGCTACATAGGAGTTGCAGCGGTGGGAATAGTCCCGTGAGCAGTGAGCAGAGCATTATTGTTTTAAAACACATTTCTGTGCAACTTTTTTTTACACAATACCATTCCACCTTACTGTTGTCGTAGCTTAGATGTTGCTTAAAAATAGTAAAATCTCTCAAAATATACTCGTCCACTGGACGTTGAAAAGCTTTCGGTGCAATGTGCGCGTGCACCATGTAGAGAATAGAAATTTGCTATTCCCACGCTCTTTGCAATACAGAATACTGATGATGCATTCCAGTATAATTCAACAATCTTGCAAATAGTGAAGAAACTGTCACTTTTAAATTAAATTATCTACTTCTACATTAAAGTACCTATCGAGCTGTTAAGTTACATCAAGGATGTAGACAGAGTTAGAATGTTCAAAACATTGCCTTTGCCCTTATTTTCAAAATACGGAGTCTTAGGTAAATCGTATTATCAAGCTGACACTAGCTTACCAACCATTTACCGAACACCCTGCGCGTGCACCATGTAGAGAATAGAAATTTGCTATTCCCACGCTCTTTGCAATACAGAATACTAATGATGCATTCCAGTATAATTCAACAATCTTGCAAATAGTGAAGAAACTGTCACTTTTAAATTAAATTATCTAAGTACCTATCGAGCTGTTAAGTTACATCAAGGATGTAGACAGAGTTAGAATGTTCAAAACATTGCCTTTGCCCTTATTTTCAATATACGGAGTCTTAGGTAAATCGTATTATCAAGCCGACACTAGCTTACCAACCATTTACCGAACACCCTGTATAAGATTCTAGTATTTGAAATGAAAAGATATCGATCGACCGATTTCTGAATACTTTTAAATCTGCGATGCACTCCTCATAAAGTTATTAACAAAAAATGTTGTTGAAAAGTGTCTACTTTACGGACGCCCCTAAAGTCGCAGCTTCGTCTCCCATTTTCCCCGGCTGCCTCCGTATTCTTTCAACCTCCATCGGATTTCGCTTGGAAAGCCTCTTAGCCCATTCTCCCCTCTGCGTAAGTTTTGGCGCTAGATGGCGTTTGTGTGTAGATTAAAGTAGGCGTAAACCAACATGATATACTTGAAGAAGTGTGTAGCTAAATAATACTATTTATGGTATGTTGGAAATTCCATGAGTTATAAAGAAAATTTAAACAATCCCCACCAATCAAGGAATTTTGCCAGATTGTTATTTGGATCACGTTTCGGATCCATATATCAACACTGGCAACACACACTGCTCGAAGACTTTTGTCTTGAGACACTGCGGTATTTCGGACATGAGTATATGGCGATGGCTATGGGCCTCATAAGAAGGCTCAAGGTCACCCAAAGGGCGATGGAGCGGGCTATGCTCGGAGTTTCCCTGCGTGATCGAATCAGAAATGAGGAGATCCGTAGGAGAACCAAAGTAACCGACATAGCTCGCAGAATTGCTAAAATCAAGTGGCAGTGGGCGGGGCACATAGCTCGTAGAGACGATGGCCGTTGGGGCAGGAAAGTTCTCGAGTGGCGACCACGGGCTGGAAAACGTAGCGTGGGCAGGCCTCCTACTAGGTGGACCGACGATCTGGTAAAGGTCGCGGGAAGAGCCTGGATGCGGGCAGCGCAGGACCGTTCATTGTGGAAAACCTAGGGGGAGGCCTTTGTCCAGCAGTGGACGTCATTTGGCTGAAACGAACGAACGAACGAACGTTATTTGGATACATAGACTTATCACTCACTACTTATGCCTTGTCCATCACTGTATTTGAACCATAGTCTTAGGCTGGGTTGCACCATCTTACTTTAACTTTGACAATCGTCAAAATCCTGTCAAACTCCATACAAAAAGCACCGGTTATAGTTATAGCTACCGTTAAAGTTAGGAGGTGCAACTCAGCCTCAACAAAACTCAGACAAAAAACGTGGTAGGTATGTACTTATCGATCGATTTTGAATAAACCTTGGACACGTGAGTTATGGTTATGTCTAGGTGGCCAATGCCGACCCGCGTAGTGTTGATTTTGTACATGATTATACTCGTAGGAGATTTGTAACTAATCTGCTAAGATAATCATTGGCTAGTTTGGCACCATGATAACACCAAATGCATGTAGTTGCAATAGGGTGCTACTTTTCAACAAAAAAATAAGGTCTGACCTGGTATTGACTGTAGGAACAAACCAATATAATTCTAAAACAACGTACTTAATGCAGTAGATGCCTAAAGGTAAACAACAATATTTAGCCAGAATAGCTAAGTTGTCATTTTCATACCCACTCTTTCTTTCAATATTTCAAGCTGTCCCGAAGATTTGTTTCTTAGACTTTTGTGAATTTTGCACGTTTGCCAAGAAAATGGTAAAATATTTTAGAGGTGACAACCAATTCGGAACCCTCTAGGGACTGGTTTTTATGAAGGTTTTACAGACACAATTTTTAAGACTAAATATTGTTTTTATTGATATCAATAAATATTAAAATAAGAGTAAACGATAAGCTGTCTTTACACTGTATTTTGATAAAGTGTACAAAACAATAGAGGACAAAAGGAAAGACAGATCTAGATTAATCGTTTTATTGACATCATGATAAAAGCAAATAGTTTGTTTCCAAGTAATTCATTAACAAAATGATTCATCAATGAATAATTTATTAACATCCACGGTTTAATACAGTAATCAATGAATCAACTGGGAAAAATAATTTAAATAAAAACGCTTATAGTTTTAATTGGAATTTTAAATTTCATTGGGGTAACGACCCGCCGCAGTTTTGAGCTGAAACAAAAATGGAATTATAATGTGATTATAAGATGATGAAAGTGTTAGTTTAAAAATTTTATATGACTCCTAATTGCTACCGGGTTAAAACTTAAAATCGCAAAAATGAACATAAAATGCTTTAATGTTGAATTTTTTATCATTTTGACGTTGAAAAACATTACCTATCAACACTAGAAACATTTGTTTTCAATGCGATGTAGCCTAATTCACGTATTTTGAAACAGTCGAAATGTTGTTGACGTTTAGAAGTCGTCCTATTGAAAAACGGTCTTAGGCTGGGTTGCACCATCTTACTTTAGCTTTGACAAACGTCAAAAATCTGTCAAAATCCATACAAAACACCAGTTATCGTTAAAGTTATGGTCAAAATTAGGTGGTGTAACTCATCCTTAATCAATATTCACGTGTCATTTCGATAGAACGATTACTCAATAGGATCGCAACTCGAAATAGGTAATAGGTCAATACCGCGGAGGCAACAATAATTGAATATGGATAAAAACGAAATCAAAACAAAATCGGGTGACTAACGCGTGAATACGAAGTGACAAATTGCTTGCATGTCGTTTAAGTTTTGTTACGTGATCAAAGATAATATCTATTTTTTGTGTCTGAACCTAATACAAGACTTATGTTAGACTTATGCTACTTACGACATTGTTCCCCAGGAATGCAAACGTCGTTTTCATCCCTGGCGTAGCCAGGCTTGCAGGTGCATTGCGGATAGCACTCTGGCTCTACGAGGGTGTTGCACACAGGAGGTGGACTGTTGAAGGCGCTGCAGCTTTCGTCGAAACAAGGTGAAGGGCAGCTATTCCACTCCTCGTTGGGTCTGGTGCATTTCACTGGAGCTGGTGTTGAGATTAAATAGGTTTTAGTTGGGTAAATGGAGTCGGTACCGTAGAAGTTAAATGTTTGGTAATAGGTAGATTAGACATTTGCATAATAAATGATTAATCATTTACAGTAAAAGGTATTTGAAGTAATTAGTAACTTTGTAAATTTTTGTAACCATCAACGAATACACAAAGAAGGAAAATACTAGTAGGAAATTGTTTTATGCCTACTTGAGGAGCACTTGCTAAATATTTTCTGAAAAGCTTAAACATATAAACTTTTCTGCATTGGCATTACCTTGATGTTGTCATCCTGAACATTACACAAAGCTTCATGCTAAATTCCAGTATCTTTTTATCACAGAAGCAAATGTAAGTAGATGAACTTACGACATTCCTGTGCCAAAATGCACGTTCTGTCCTCTTGGCTTCTAAGTTGATACTTGTATTTGCAGACGCATCCGGAAGGGCAGGGGTAAGGAGGATCACAAGCAATCATAGCCCGAATATCGTTCACGGCGCAAAAATCGTCAGGGCAACTAAGACTGCATGACACAAATGTCCTATTGACACCGCATGGATTGCCACCTAAAATGTGAGTAATAAATTCTTTAATGACTACAATTACTTTAAGTGTGTATTATTCGAATTTTACATTAACTATATTAAGCCAGCATAGCTTAAAATTGTATTTAGTTGAACTTTTGATTTGTTATTTAATTACATGGTTAGTATCATCATCATCATCATCATCATCTCCACTGCAGGAGGATAACCTTATCTGATTTCATCATCATCATCAAATCATTAAGTCTTCACTGCAGGAGGTCTACATAATTAATTATGTAATAAGGTTAACCTGTGTGTGTAATTAAATAAAATAAATATATAAATAATTTATCAAAGACAAAGTGAATATTATTTGTAGTACACTTACTACGCTAGCCCAAATTGTTGTATAAATTCGGAACTTGTTTGTTCTGACAGAAAATCAGGTCTATACTATACTAAAACATTGATAGATCATTACCTGGGCACTGGTCTGGGTCGATGCAGGTTCCTTCACTATTCAAGATGTATCCATTCTTGCAGGCACAACCGACAACCAATCCTAATCTCTTGCAATGAGGCGAACCATTTGAGTTGTCACATGTCGATGGGCAAGCAGGTGGTTTTTCTATTACGTAGGCGTTGGGATCACCATTGCAGGGTGGGCCAACTGAAGGTCGTAAAAACTTTGTTTAAGCTACCAATGGTTGCTAACTTTTTGGGACAACTTGACCCAACTTGATCCTTGGTTGGGTTTACAATGGCGGTTAAGCTGTAGGTCCTGGCTATAACTCCTGTGTACTGCGGGACTATTCTCAATTCTTTCTTAGCTCTCAGTGGTAGGAACGGGAGGTGGGAATAGTCCCGTTTTGACTATTTTCTTTTATGAATCGAAATGTAGAGCATTATAGGTACATTTATAGAAGTGCCGAAGAAACCATAACTATGTGTGTATATATTATGGGCAACTTAAAAATAAAGATTGTGATATTATAGATTAATAGATGGATTGATTCCCATAAGTGATTAGTCTAGGATTATTATTAATTTTTTTCATAGTTAAATGTGTACCTACAAAGTAAATAACATAAAAACTTACATGGACATTCGTTTATAGAAATGCACTCGCTGCCATCTGATGACCAGATTTTCCCCTCTTTACAGTTGCAGTCTGAGTAGAAGCTGCTGCTGCAACTCTTGGGGTTAGGATTTAGGCAGGTTGATTTGCATTCCAGAGGACAGGTTGCTGTAAACAGATATGGTAGGTATCATTTATGAACTGTTTTGTTGAAACAAGTAACGCCCGTATTCACAAATATTACTATGAGGTCTCATAGTGCGCGTGGACGCATAGGGTGACACATAAACCAATCACAGAGCTCTATTCAACGCTGTGCGTTCGATTTGATACTTTACTTAAGCAAGCATCGTTTGTGAATATGGGCGTAAGTTACTATGAGGAAAATAAGTAGGTAAATAAGCACTGACGCGTTGACGTCTCAAAAACAAAGAACAAAATTGACCAGTTGGAGCGTAATAATTACTCAGTATGTTGGCTTCGAGCCTTATAGTAGGTATAAAATCATACGAATATAAGTAATAAAGATGGTATTGAAAAGAGTATTCCACGAATATCCAAGAATCTTATCCACAAATCTACCAAAAAAGTCCACGAGATCAGAAGATCATGGAAAAATAAATTTCAAGAGAATAAAAAAAAACATTAAAAATACCTGCTTTCGGTGAATCGGCTATCGTGCCTGCTATTAATAGAGAAAACACTAGTAATATCATGGTGCCAACACTTTTGGAACCTGTTTCACACCTCCGTCTTGGCTGCCGACAAATACTTGTCTGGTGAGCCACTGTTTTTTCAAAAGAATATAAAGTCGAAAAACAGCTTCGCAAATGTATTACGTTGCAAGTCTGTTATCTGTTGTTAACTGTCATGAAGAGATTTTGTTGTTCACATTTAATTTTGTTGTTCTTTCATTGCCTTTTTAAATGCAAAAGAAAAGTATTTTTGTACGATATTTTACTGAGAGAATGTATGAATCACTAGATGATTTGTTAACCATGATGGTTTACCCGTTTGGGTTATTTGGGTTTGATGAAAAGTTATCAGTTAGGCTAAATTACTTTCTCTTTTGTTTTTATTCTACCTAATTCATACTTACGACATTCTTCCCCAGGAATGCAAACGTCGTTTTCATCCCTGGCATAGCCAGGCTTGCAGGTGCATTTTGGAAAGCACTCTGGAAGAGGGAAGGTGTTGCAAACGGGAGGTGGACTGTTGAAGGCGCTGCAGCTTTCGTCGAAACAAAGTGAAGGGCAGATATTCCACTCCTCGTTGGGTCTGGTGCAGTTTACAGGAGCTGGGGGGTCGAGATAAAAGAGAATTTAGTTGGATTCATTAGAGTATGGTACTGTACAAGTTAAAATACATGTTTGGTGATTGCTAGTGCAGTAACATTTGCTTAAACATGCTACGAGTGAAAGATACGTTATGAACTGTCAAATGATTACGATTGCTTTACTTACACCTGTCATCGGCTTTGCACTGGAGGAAAGTCGAACCTTAAATTAACTTCGTATTCCTCCTATTCTTCTGATTAATTTCGCTGCGGGTCCAATGACAGTTTAAATTTCCCCCGGGACAAACTTGACCTTCACTAGTTGGATTTTTATTGGCGGTCAAGCTGTAGATCATGGCTACACAGGAGTTGCAGCCGTGGGAATAGTCCCGTGAGCAGTTTTAAAACACATTTCTGTGCAACTTTTTTTACAGAATACCATTCCACCTTACTGTTGTCGTAGCTTAGATATTGCTTAAAATAGTAAAATCTCTCAAAATACGAGTATACTCGTCCACTGGACGTTGAAAAGCTTTCGGTGCAATGTCTCGCGTGCACCATGTAGAGAATAGGAATTTGCTATTCCCACGCTCTTTGCAATACAGAATACTGATGATGACTACTAATGATGCATTCCAGTATAATTCAACAATCTTGCAAATAGTGAAGAAACTGTCACTTTTAAATTAAATTATCTACTTCTACATTAAAATACCTATCGAGCTGTTAAGTTACATCAAGGATGTAGACAGAGTTAGAATGTTTAAATCATTGCTTTTGCCCTTATTTGCATTATACAGAGTCTTAGGTACAACTAGCTTACCTACTATTTACCGAACACTCTATGTAAGATCTTACAAAGAACAATAACTGAACAGTTATTGTTTTAGTATTAGAAATGGAAAGATGATTGACCGATTTATGAATAATTTTAAATCTGCGATGTACCTCCTCCTCTTAAAGTTATTGGCAAAAAATGTTGTTAAAAATATTTCGTTTATATGGAAGCCCCTTACAGCTTCGTCTCCAATTTTCCCCGTCTGCCTCCGTATTCTTTCGACTTCCATCGAATTTCGCTCGGAAAGCCTCTTATCCCATTCTCCCCTCTGCGTAAGTTTAAGCGCTAGATGGCGTTTGTGTGTAGATTAAAGTAGGCGTAAACCAACATATTCTTTAAATTATAAGGAAATTTTATACATGATCAAATTATATTTGGAACTAATCTGTAGAAGATAATCATTGGCTAGATTGGCACCATGATAACACCAAGTGTTCATGTAGGTAGTTGCAATAGGGTGCTTCTTTTCAACAAAAAAATATGGTCTGATCTGGTGTTGACTGTAGGAAAAAACCAATATAATTCTAAAACAACGTACTTAAGCAGTAGATGCTTAAAATAAGGTTAACAAAAATAAAATTTGGTCAGAATAGCAACATTGTCATTTTCACACCCACTCTATCTTTCAATATTTCAAGCTGTCCCAGAGATTTGTTTCTTAGACTTTTGTGAATTTTGCACGTTAGCCAAGAAAATGGTAAAAGATTTTAGGTGACAACCAATTCGGAAACCTCTAGGGACTGGTTAGATTAATGTAATTTTTATGAAGGTTTTACAGACACAAATGGCAATGCCAGATTTTGTATGGAAAGTGGAGTCTTTTTTTTTCGCGCGGCCATCGACCAAACTTTGTTTTTTGATTACAAAATAGTGTAATAAACCAAACTTACTATGGCATGTATACCTCTAAACTCAGTCTGAACTGAGTTACGAGCATTAGAAGTTTGATTATTTTCATACTATATAGATTTGCTTTTTGTGCGCAAGTTTTGTAAGAAATTGCAACAAAATATTGCGCTATTTTTTTATTGCGCTGATTCTGCTCCATACTGATGTCTGGAGCCTTTAATGGATGATATTGTTTGTTTACACATACAATCTCACTATTTTGTTGCAATTTCTTACAAAACTGCGCGCAAAAAGCAAATCTAGTATGAAAATCATCAAACTTCTAATTCTCGTAACTCAGTTCAGACTGAGTTTAGAGGTATATATGTCATAGTAAGTTTGGTTTATTACACTATTTTGTAATAAAAAAACAAAGTTTGGTCGATGGCCGCGCGAAAAAAAAAGACGCCAATTTCCGGCATTGTCTTTTTAAGACTAAATCTTATTTTTATTGATATCAATAAATATTAGAATAAGAGTAGGTATACGATATCTGTCTTTACACAATGTTGGGTCACTGGCAACTAAAGAGAATAACTTTTGTGTATTTTGATCAAAACATTTAATTACAAAAGGAAAGACAGATCTAGATTAATCGTTTTATTGACACCATGATAAAGCAATAGTTTGTTTCCAAGCCATTCATTAACAAAATGATTCATCAATGAATAATTAACATCCACGGTTTATTACAGTAATCAATGAATCAACTGGGAAAAATAATTTAAATAAAAACGCTTACAATTTTAATTGGAATTTTAAATTTCATTGGGGTAACGACGATCCGCAGTATTGAGCTGAAACAAAAATGGAATTATAATGTGATGAAAGTGATAGTTTAAAAAAAAAATATGACTCCTAATTACTACCGGGTTAAAATCGCAAAAATGAACATAAAATGCTCTAGAAGAATTTAATGTTGAATTTTTTATCATTTTGACGTTGAAAAACATTACCTATCAACACTAGAAACATTTTTTGTTTTCATTGCGATGTGGCCTAATTCACGTATTTTGAAACAGTAAAAATGTCGTTGACGTTTAGAAGTCGTCCTATTGAAAAACGGTCTTAAATTCACGTGTCGTTTCGATAGAACTTATTACTCAATAGGATCGCAACTCAGCGATTTGTTATTTGACGTTTAATCACTTGAACGAAATCGAAACAAAATCGGGTGACTAAGGCTGAGTTGCACCACCTTACTTTAACTTTGACAAACGTCAAAAATCTCTGTACAAAAAGCACCGGTTATTGTTAATGTTACGGTTAAAATAAGGTGGTGCAACTCAGCCTAACACGTGAATACGAAGTGACAAATCGCTTGTATGTCGTTAAAGTTTTGTTACGTGAATACGCCAAAGATAATCTATTTTCTGTTTCTGAACCTAATACAAGACGTATGTAAGGACTTATGTTAGACTTATGCTACTTACGACATTTTTTTCCAGGAATGCAAACGTCGTTTTCATCCCTGGCGTAGCCAGGCTTGCAGGTGCATTGCGGATAGCATTCTGGCTCTACGAGGGTGTTGCACACAGGAGGTGGACTGTTGAAGGCGCTGCAGCTTTCGTCAAAACAAGGTGAAGGGCAGCTATTCCACTCCTCGTTGGGTCTGGTGCATTTCACTGAAGCTGGTGTTGAGATTAAAGAGGTTTTAGTTGAGTAAAATGGAGTAGGTACCGTAGAAGTTAAATTTTTGGTAATTGTTAGATTAGACATTTGCACAATAAAAAATGATTAGTCATTTACAGTAAAAGGTATTTGAAGTACCTAATTAGTGACTTTGTAAATTTTTGTAACCATCAACGAATACACAAAGAAGGAAAATTCTAGTAGTAAATTGTTTTATGCCTACTTGAAGAGCACTTGCTAAATATTTTCTGAAAAGCTTATAAAAATATAAACTCTTCGTTAATGTTGTCATCCTGAATATTATACAAGGCCAAATATTCATGGAATTATATTATGCTAAATTCCAGTAACAATTTTTTATCACAGAAACATTTAAATGAATGAAACAAAAGTAAGTAGTTATAGGCACTTACGACATTCCTGTGCCAAAATGCACGTTCTATCCTCTTGGCTTCTAAACTGATACTTGTATTTGCAGACGCATCCAGAAGGGCAGGGGTAGGGAGGATCACAAGCAATCATAGCCCGAATATCGTCCACGGGACAAAATTCGTCAGGGCAACTAATACTGCATGACACAAATGTCCCATTGACACCGCATGGATTGCCACCTAGAATGTGAGTAATAAATTCTTTAATGACTACATTTACGTTAAGTGTGTATTATTCGAATTTTACATTAACCTTAAGCATAGCATAAAATTGTATTTAGTTGAACTTTTGATTTGTTGTTTAATTACATCGTTAGTATCATCATCTTATCTGATTTCATCATCATCATCAAATCATTAAGTCTTCATTGCAGGAGGTCTCCATAATTCACCAGAGACAAAGTGAATATTATTTGTCTTACACTTACTACGCTAGCCCAAATTGTTGTATAAATTCGGAACTTGTTTGTTCTGGCAGAAAATTCAGGTCTATATTATACTAAAATATTGATAGATCATTACCTGGGCACTTGTATGGGTCGATGCAGGTTCCTTCACTATTCAAGATGTATCCATTCTTGCAGGCACAACCGACAACCAATCCTAAACTCTTGCAATGAGGCGAACCATTTGGGCTGTCACATGTCGATGGGCAAGCCGGTGGTTTTTCCATAACGTAGGCGTTGGGATCACCATTGCAGGGTGGGCCATCTGAAGGTCGTAAAAACTTTGTTTATACTTCCAATGGTTGCAAACTTTTTGGGACAACTTGACCCAACTTGATCCTTGGTTGGGTTTACAATGGCGGTTAAGCTGTAGGTCCTGGCTATACTCCTGTGTACTGCGAGACTATTCCCACCTCTCTCTCACCTTTTAGTAGTGGGAATGGAAGGTGGGAATAGTCCCGTTTTGACTATTTTCTTTTATGAATCGAAATGTAGAGCATTTTGTACATTTTTATGAGTGCCGGAGAAACAATAACTATGTATATGGGTAACTGAAAAATAAAGATTGTGATATTATAAATTAATAGATGGGTTAATACCCTTAAGTGATTAGTCTAGCTAGGATATTTATTCTAAGAACTTTTTGCATTATCTTCATAGTTAAATGTGTGCAAAGTAAATAACATGAAAACTTACATGGACATTCGCTTATAGAAATGCACTCGCTGCCATCTGATGACCAGATTGTCCCCTCTTTACAGTTGCAGTCTGAGTAGAAGCTGCTGCTGCAACTCTTGGGGTTAGGATTTAGGCAGGTTGATTTGCATTCCAGAGGACAGGTTGCTGTAAACAGATATGGTAGGTATCATTTATGAACTGTTTTGTTGAAACAAGTAACGCCCGTATTCAGAAACATTACTATGAGGTCTCATAGTGCGCGTGGACGCACAGGGTGACACATGAACCAATCATAGAGCTCTATTCAACGCTGTACGTTCGATTTGCTACTTTACTAATAAGCAAGCATCGTTTGTGAATACGGGCGTAAGATACTATGAGGAAAATAGGTAAATAAGCACTGACGCGATGACGTCTCAAAAACAAAGAACAAAATTGGCCAGTTAGAGCGTAATTACTCAGTATGTTGGCTTCGAACCTTATGTTATAGTATAAAGTTATACGAATATTTAGTTAATAATATATACATAGATAGACGGTATTGAATAGAGTACTTTATTCCACAAATCTCCAAGAATCTCGTCCACGAGTCCACCAAAAGTCCACGAGAGTCAGATCATGGAAAAATCAATTTCAAGAGGAGATTATAATATGAAAAAAAAAAACCTGCTTTCGGCGAATCGGCTATCGTGCCTGCTATTAATAGAGAAAAGACTAATAACATCATGGTGCCAAAACTTTTGAAACCTGTTTCACACCTCCGTCTTGGCTGCCGACAAATACTAGTCTGGTGAGCCACTGTTTTTTCAAAAGATTATAAAGTCGAAAAACAGCTTCGCAAACGTATTACGTTGCAAGTCTGTTATCTGTTGTTAACTGTCATGAAGAGATTTTATTGTTCACATTTAATTTTGTTGTTCTTTCATTGCCTTTTTAAATGCAAAAGAAAAATATTGTTGTACGATATTTTACTGAGAGAATGGTATGAATCACTAGATGATTTGTTAACCATGATAGTTTACCCGTATATGGGTTATTTTGGTTTGATAAAAAGTTATCAGTTAGGCTAAATTACTTTCTCTTTTATTTTTATTCTACCTAATTCATACTTACGACATTCTTCCCCAGGAATGCAAACGTCGTTTTCATCCCTGGCAAAGCCAGGCTTGCAGGTGCATTTTGGAAAGCACTCTGGAAGAGGGAATGTGTCGCAAACGGGAGGTGGACTGTTGAAGGCGCTGCAGCTTTCGTCGAAACAAAGTGAAGGGCAGATATTCCACTCCTCGTTGGGTCTGGTGCAGTTTAATGGAGCTGGGGTTGAAATAAAAAATAATTTAGTTGGATTCATTAGAGTATGTCCTACTGTACAAGTTATAATACATGTTTGGTGATTGCTAGTGCAGTAACATTTGCTTAATTAGACACGCTACGAGTGAAAGATAGTAATAATAAACAAAGTAAGTAATAGTTACTTTTTGGAACCATCAACGAGTACAAAAAGTCAAATACCTGCTTTGTTATGCAAAAAAAGGAGGAAAATAATAGTAGGAAATTGATAATTTTGAAGAGTGTAGGCGAAGAATTTTGCTAAATTCCAGTAGCAAAATTAAGTGTCATGTCATTACACTAAATCTTTGTTGTTTCGTTGCAGAAACAATAATGTACTTACGACATTCCTGTCCCAGAATGCACGTTCGATCCTTTTCGCTCCTATACTGATAATTGTGTTTGCAGGCGCATCCAGAAGGGCAAGGATAAGGAGGATCGCAAGCAATGACGCCCCGACTGTCATTCACGGGGCAAAAATCGTTAGGGCAGTTGGCATTGCATGACACAAACGTCCCGTTGACACCGCATGGATTACCACCTAGAACGTGAGTAATACTTTTTTTATATTCAATCCTGATTCAAATCCGTCCATTAACTGTCAATTAATTTCAATATGTTATAAAATATCTACGGTTTTCGATGTTTTTACATATTGATAAAAGACTAAAACTAGTTAAGTGTCAAAAATTTGGGTATTTGATCGAAAACAGATTCAAATTTGACAAAGATTGAATATGGGTAACGAGCGTACGTCTACGATAGACAGGCCAGTTGAATAGCATTAAATTGAATTTTGTGGAACATTTGTTTGTTACCTTGTTGGTATCATCATCATATTATTATCATCAGGTCATTTAGTATCCACTGCAGAAGGACGACCGTCTCCAATTTTATCATCATCAGATTACTTAGTCCCCGCAGTAGGAAGAAAACTCTACCTATTTCATCAGAAACCAAAAAGAAGATTTGGCTTATAATTCTAAAAAGCAGATAGAAAATTCAGGTCTACTGAAATATTGAAAGATCATTACATGGGCACTTGTCGGGGTTGATGCAGTTTCCTTTACTATTCAAGATGTATCCGTTGTTGCAGACACAGCCGACAGCCAATCCCAATTTCTTACAAAGAGGCGCACCATTTGGGATGTCACATGTCGATGGGCAAGCCGGCGGTTTTTCCATAACGTGGGCGTTGCGATCACCATTGCAGCTGGGGCCATCTGAGGGTGTATTATAGTAAGTTTTTTTTCAATGGTTGTAAAGCCTCAGACGTTCGATGGATGATAACGATAAAAGATGAATCTTTTTTTAAGAGTCTAAATAAAGAGCAATGATAAAGGCTAGAAGTAGGCATTTTAGTAAAGTTTTTACGAGTAACAAGGTCATCATTAACTTGAATCAAATGAGTGGCTTATAAACAGAAATGTATAAAATGATAGATTTATTAATTCCCTCAGGTGAATTAAAAAAGTCTAGGATTTTTATTCTATAAACAATGCAAAATCTTTGGCAAGTTTTTTGCGATCCCATCATCGTCGTAGTGTGTGTGTGCAAAGTAAGTTACTTACATGGACATTCGCTTATAGGAATGCACTTGCTCCCATCCGATGACCAGATCGTTCCTCTTTTACAGTTGCAGTTAGGGTAGGAGCGGCTGCAGCTCTTGGGATTTGGATTTAGGCAGGTTGATTTGCATTTCAGGGGACATGATGCTGTAAACAGATAAATTATCATATGAACTGTTGTTAGTTGAAACAAGTAAGTTACTATGAGAAAAATAGGCACTGAACGCGATGACGTCTCAAAAACAAAGAACAAAATTCGCCAGTTGGAGCGTAATTACCCAGGCAGTTGGGGAAATTGAACCTTAAATGACAATATAAAATCATATTCAATAAAGACGGTTTTGAAAATACAATTGAACACAAAAATGTTATTAACTTTTTTATCAAAATGGATATTTTAAGAATCTTTTTTGGGTTAAATACTCGTTCTTTGCTAATTAAAAAAGATCAAAAAGTATTTTTCCAGTCCACAAAAGTCCACGAGAGTCAAATGAAAATCGTGGAAAAATCAATTAAAAGAGAAGAATATAATAGAATGAAAAAAAAAACATGATTAAAAATACCTGCTTTCGGTGAATCGGCTATCGTGCCTGCTATTAACAGAGAAAATATTAATAATAACATGGTGCCAAAACTTTTGAAACCTATTTCACACCTCCGTCTTGGCTGTCGATAAATAGTTATCTGTTGAACCAATATTTTTTCAAAACAATTTAAAGTTGAAAAACAGCTTTGCAAACAACTGTAAGGCTGAGGCTAAGAACTCACGGCGCGTTTTTTACCCGCACTCGCGGCGGTTGTGGAATTGCGGTTTTATTTCAAAACTCACGGGAGCGGTTATTTGCGCGGTTAGGCTAAGAACTCACGGCGCGATTTTCACTCGTGCCACAGCCACCGCGGGTGCGGGAAAAAATCACAGTCACTGGTACAAAATGGTCGCCCGCCGATCGATCGCAGAGCGCGCGGGCGAAAACCGCCGAGGCTGCGGTTACCGCGGCCCGCGCCGGTGCAGCGGGACCCGCATACAACCGCGCACGCTGCGGGCGCATACCGCCGCGTGAGTTTTGAATTTTTTTTTATCTGCATTCTACAGAAGCTGCGGGCCCTCAACCGCCGCGGGCGCGGGTGTAAATCGCGCCGTGAATTGTTAGCCTTACTGTTGTTAACTGACACGAAGAGCTTTTATTGTTCACGTTTGTTTAGCAATAAATTTATAGTGTCCTTTCATTGCCTTTTGAAATGTAAATGAAAAATAAGTAGTAGTGCGTCACTCATTTGGTTACTATGCTGACTCATGAACGATTCAATCTAACAGAGGATCTTGATGCAAATGTTGTTCATTTGATTTCTCTGTAGAAATTCAGAAGGTAGTAAGTACCACCTACTATTGTGTTATATTTTTATTTTTACCTTTTTGATTTAATGTAAGTAGGTAGGTACGATTTGGCATTAGATAAGGGCATTTTTTTCCATGCAAACATACGACTTGCGCATGTCTGCTGGCGTTAACTGTCATGAAGAGTTTTTATTGTTCACATTAATTTGTTTAGCAATTCATCATCATCATCTCAGCCATAGGACGTCCACTGCTGAACATAGGCCCCCCTCAATGCTTTCCATGCTGCCCGGTCGGTAGCGGCCTGCGTCCAGCGCCTTCCTGCTACCTTTATGATGTCGTCGGTCCACCTTGTGGGTGGACGTCCCACGCTTAGCAATTAATCCTACTAATTTTATAAATGCGAAAGTTTGGATGTCTGGATGTTTGTTACTCTTTCACGCAAAAACTACTGAACGGATTTTTATGAAACTTTACAGTATTATTGTTTATAACCCAAAATAACTTAAAGACTATAATTTATAGCGATCTGTGACAAACTTAATTTCACGCGGGTGAAGCCGCAGGCAAAATTCTGTACCCCCAGTGAAAACGGAGTTAAGTCGAAAATGGTGATTTTTGGGAAATCGCATTTGAAGTTAAAAAAAATCCTGCTTCGTCGCTATTAGAGATAACTTGGTGAAATATTTTTTAGGTGAAAGGTAATGTTAGATATAATTAGGCAGTGTGCCAGTTTGGGAAATATAGCATGTAGTTTTTTCGTAATTAAATAAAAACCTAGTTATATCGCCATGCACGGCAACTTTACATTCGTGTAAAGTGATGTAATGGGACATAAATCATTTTACACCACACTGAATTGACCACCCGCTAACAAGTGTAAAGTGATACATTTTACGCCATTTCTGTTGATATTTTTTTGTTTCTTTAATTTTAGAAAAAGTTGTAAAACAAACATTAGTAATTACACTATGAGGAATCATTATTTCAGGTTATTTAGGGTAAATCGTCCAAAAATTTCTACTTATATCAATATACACCAATTTTGTGATGAGAAAAAAAATGTGTAAACTGATCTAACTAACATAATAGCGATCTAAGTATCCTAATAATTATGTGTAAAGTGATATAAGTGGCGATTGTAAAGGAATAAGGCTAGAATTTTAGAGTGGATTCTAATTATTTACTCCTTAAATGTTTATTCTGATCTGAAACTACTATTTTATTAATTATTACACCATATACCATGAATGATATCGGCCTAAATCACATACATTATCTCCTATTTTAAAGTAAGTATTAGTTGAAGCAATTGGGTAATAAAGACCAGAAACAACAATGGTTTCACATCAACTAATTAGACAGGAGACAGAGAAAAGTTTGTTTTCTACAATTACCTTATTGGGAATCAAACTCTGGACCAGAGATGATGATGTCAAGCTATATTGATTGCTTTTTGGCTACAGAAGGATAATATAAAAGTAAAGTCATAAAATGCATTTGTTTTCAACAAAGAGGCTTTTAAAAAGCCCTTTAACACGTCCTAGTATCACTTGAACCCTACTTTTATTTTGGGACATAAATAGGTCAGTGCTGAGAAGAAGCAGCGCAAGATATTTAGCCACCCTTGTCAGCCTCTTCTTAAATCATAAATAACTTGAAAAAATCGAACTGCCTAAGACGGGAATCTTCTTAGATCAATAGAGACATGATTAACAAGACATGTTATACTTGCGAGCTAAGCAGATAAAGTCCAGCAACACATGCCATTTACATAATTATTTACTTTATACATAGTATCCATTCATAAGGACTTACGTAGTTAGTTTTGCAGGGCAATCGAATATTGCACTTAACCTTTTGATTAGACCATTGTGCGCTATTTGATCTTCCTATTCCAACCGCTCCAGATCCCCCCAGGTAGCAGCAGCCTATCTAGGTCTCTACAGGCCTTCTGCAGCGACCCTGGTGATTGGAGAATTTGAGCCTGTTGATCTGCTACGCTTCTGCACTCTTTGTGCACGTGCTGTGGTTTTTCTTCTGCCTCCATGCATCTTCTGCACATCAGGCTGTCTGTACAGCTATACTGTGTAGGTGTTTGTTTAACATACCTGTTATTAAACTTAGGACCTTGCGGATGTTGTCCCTGTTAAGTCTTATGAGTCTTTAACTTTTTCGATATAATATCCACAACTGCATCTTTTGTTTGCCTACATCTTTCACAATCTTTCCATTCTGTGTGGTGTTATTTTTCTATTTTGGAGCGCAGCCAGGTCTTGATCTGTGCTTATGGTATCGGCATTATAATTGTTCCGGACCAAATACCGTCGTGTACGATCCCCTTCTGGCCAGTTCATCTGCTGCGTCGTTGCCCAAGGAGTTACTGTGTCCTTTGATCCACTTCAGGAGTGCAGGGTAACGCCATTTGCATCTGCAATGACTTAGGAGCGCGTCATGGCATTCCAATATAAGTATTATAATGTAGTATATTAAGTTGCTTTGTATTGCTTGCACTATCTGAGATTATTTTTATATTCAGACCTCGGATGTCTATGGTTGCAACCGCCTGTGCTGCTCTGATTGCAATCTGCTTGGAAAATTGTATTGTGTTTATCAAGTGTTGTTGATATTCTTAGTACTCGTATATTTAGGTAATTCAAGAAGACACCAGCTCCCGTACCTTTTTGGGTTTTGGAGCCGTCAGTGTAATATCCTAACTTCATTGATTCCAGAGCAATCTTGCGTTTCCGCTGTAAGCTGGATATTATATCTTCAGTCGAAGAGTGAACACAGGGAATTCTGCCGATAGGTGCCTCGGTGAGAGGTATTTCTTTTATTAGGGTTTTGTGCAGGATCGTGGAATGTCCTGTCTCCTTGTTTTGCTTCTATATGCCGTTCTTACCTTTAAGTCTTAGAGCGGCTGCTTGCGCTTCCTCCTGAATGATGAGGTCTAAAGATCTGCGATTCAGAAGGTACTCAAGTGATGTCGATGGAGTGGTTCTCATACAACTAGTGGCCGCTATGCTTACTAGGCGTTGCAGGCTTTGGAGTTTTGATCTTGCTGTTGATAGTTGTGTTCTGTGCCACCACACAAGTGATCTATAATATTTTGTGTAAGAGGGCCATATAACCGACGTGTAGAGCCAGTGTTATCTTTGGGTTGAGACCTCATCTACTACCAATGAGTCTCTTGCACTGATGGAATGCTATACAGGCCATTTTTATTTTGTTCTCGACATGACTCGCCCAGTTCAATTTATTGTCTAAGGTGATGAGTTTTGTTTATAAAGAGTTCTGGTAGTTGGAGCTCTTGTAAATTCTATAATGCACTTATTAAGTACTTTTATTGACAACGTTAGGCACTATGAATTCAATTATATGTTTTACTAGTAGATGTTAACCATTATTTATTAAAACTATTAACTAAAGTTCTTTGATTTATAAACTACGCATTATGTTTTCCTTTAATCTGACAATTGGGCTAAGTTATATCATTTTACACCAAATAATTAACCAAATCATTAGTTGCGATTTTCAAATGTTTTTGATCTAAGTAACTGATAACATTTTACACATGTACGAAACTTTTGTGGTTAATGGTATTAGTCTAATTGAATCATTATACACAAAATAAATAATCATTTGTCTTTTACTTTTTGTGATATAAATTAAGTTACATTCTTTTTCACCAACCAACAATACATAGTTTTTTTGTGTATATTAATATGAGTCATCTTATATTGTTAATCACAAATTCAATCTGAACAACTTCAATCGTGTAAAAAGTAGTAACACGAGTCGTACCTCTTGACACAATAAAAAATTGAAAGAAGCCTCCGGTACACTTTGTTAAAAGTAGACATGTATCAATATACACGAAAGAAAACTCAAAATTGGTTCACAAAGCCTTACTTGTATCATTTGGCACAAAATTATTTTCTTTTCTATACGTCGTAGAAACATACCGATTAGATACAAAAATAGCTAATTTTTCAGAGATTCACATTATGTTATAAAGTCAATTTTGATCTAAGTCGAGTTAGATCCCTTTTCACTGGGGGTACAGAATTATACATCGTCTTTTTAAGAATAAAAGAAAAAATATTTATTGTCTTAATATGATATTTTACTGAGAAAATATATTAATCACTATGATGTTAACGAAGGTGGTTCACATTTATCTCGATAACAGTTAGGCAAGGTAATACCTTAATAGTAGATACCTATCATATTTTATTTTAATAAACTTCAAATGACTCTGTGTTTAATATGTTTTTATTTTACCTAATTCATGCACCCAAATGAATAATTTTAATGATTTTATTTTCAAATAAATATTAATTTTACCACTTAATCTTTACTCAAAGGATCATCTATACTAATATTATAAATGCGAAAGTAACTCTGTCTGTCTGTGTCTGTCTTGCTTTCACGCCTAAACCACTGAACCGATTTTGATGAATTTTGGCATAGAGATAGTTTGAGTCTCGGGAAAGGACACAGGATAATTTATATCCCGGTTTTTGAAAGTTTTTCTGTGATAGACAAAATTCCACGCGGGCGAAGCCGCGGACGGAAAGCTAGTAGTTAATATTTTATTTTAAGATGGACTCTAGCATCAACAGAGTGGAAAGGACCAAAGGGGAAGAGAAATGTTGATGCCCAAGAATGCCCAAGATGCCCAAGGAAAGGTGGGCTGATGACATAATGAGAACAGCAGGCAACAATGAGGGTTTTCGCGATTGAAAAATCCGCCAGATGGCAATACGAAGACGCGAGGTCCAAATGCTGCGTGATTGGTGGATTTTGATATATCTGTCAATGTCATGTCGAAAATAACCAATCCTGCAGCATTTGGACCTCGTGTCTACGTAATGCCATCTGGCGGATTTTTTAATCGCGAAAACCCTCATTGGTTTGAATCTAGCCCAGCACAGGCAAAAGTGGAGCAAAATGGAGGAGGCTTTTGCCCACATAGGGTGCCACAAGAAATTTTAAAAATATATTTTTAATTAATTCATTTTATTGTAAAGCCTGGTCCGTGAGCACGTAGAATTTTGTCCAATGACCCCAAGCTACCCATCCTTATCGCTCGCGCGTAATTATGTTGCTGTCGCGCTCGCACACTCACTGCAGACGACCGTCGCACAGTCGCGACAGCAATATAATTACGCGCGAGCGATAAGGACGGGTAGCTTGGGGTCATTTGAAAATATTCTTTCTACGTGCTCACGGACTAGGCTTTAACCAAACTGTTTTTGTGGAAATAAAAGGTTTTTATTTATTTTATTTCAGTCTGATCACGTGTGTGTGAATAAGGTTGTGGTACGTTCAATAAATAAATTAGTACGTATTATTCCAAATAGGTAGTCTTTATTGAATGATTTCTTATCAAATGTTACAAAATTTCACCAACGCCTTTCAGGAAGGTTTCTGCAAAAGAATGTGAACAATAATTACTCGTAATAAATATTTAACAAAATCGTTTGTTTGTTTTTTTAATTAAAAGTAAAAGATTAAAATTTAAATTGACCCCGACATTTACAGACTAAGGCTGAGTTGCACCATCTTACATTAACATTGACAAACGTCAAAACTCTGTCAAACTCTATACAAAAAGTACCGGTTATTGTTATTGTTACGTTAAAAATAAGGTGGTGCAACTCAGCCTAAAAGAATTTCAATATTCTTCCACTTGACACTGGCACAAAATAAACCTTTTTGTTTTGATTGCCATTAAACAAAAGAAGAAAAAGAATTTAATTCTTCACTTACAACATTCGCACTCCGGCACGCACACATCCTTATCGTTTTTGTAGTAGCCATCTTTGCAAGTGCACCGAGGATCGCAAGTCCTTACGAAAGGCGGTGAGCAATATTGGCCGACGAAAGAGCAATGTTCTCTTGGACAAAATGGACGGCACCCGAAGAACACCTCATTCGGCCTGGTGCACTCAACTGGAGCTGAAATAATAATATGGACGTTAGTTTAAGACCCGAATGACTTCAAATAAAGGAGGGTATAATTTTTAGTATCATTAATTTCATTAGGGCATACTAATGGGTAGTTTCTAAAAGTAGTAGTTACCTGAAAATTTCAATATCTACCTGCAAAATGTTTGATATTATTACTGTTGGACTACTTGTATAATCTAAAATCTATCTTATTTAACATGTAACTTGATATATTGACTTGTAATTGTCATCAAATCTCATGGGACTTGATCTCATAGTTTATTCAAAATTAGTCTATCAAGTAGCATTACTGGAGTTCTTGATATTTTTATTGAAGATACTTACGACAATCCTCTGCTAGGATGCAAGTGTCATTACAGGTGCTTAACCTTCTATAGTTGAGTTTGCAGACGCAGCCAGAGTCGCATGGCGATGGGAAGTCGCAAATGGTGATTCTTTGTACGTCATCCGTTGGGCAGAATGTAGGCGTGCACGATACTGTACACGATGAGTATTCCTCATTGGGCCGGTTACAAGGGTTGCCACCTTGGAACAAAGATTAATGTTAAAGAATCTATGTTTGTCTGCCTGTTTCGTTTCAACTTCAATTTAATTCGACTTTTTTGAAAAAAGGTGAAGAAGTTATCAAAGTTCAATTCATAATAGAGACATGGTACAAGGACTTCCGAGAACTTGCCTGCCAGGAAAATATCTAAAAAATATTCATAGGTCGAAAATGTTACGTTAAGTTTCATAGTTACCGTATTGCAGATGTATACGTATTTAGGATATAATATGGATGAACAAGGCTTACTAGATTTACATGCGTCGTTAATTTAAGTACTTTGAATACTGCTCAAAGTTATTGTAAAACTTTTCTTTGGTCAAGAAGTTACTTACATGGACAGTCATCGGGTAAGATGCACGGTCCGTTCTCTTCTTTCCGAATGTATCCATCCTTGCATTCACAACCCAATTGGCATTCTTTCTTACAATTCGCCAGCTTTGAATTAGGCGCATCACAAGTGGATGGGCAGGGCGATGGACACCGTCTTATGATCGCATTGGGGTCGCCATTGCAACCTTGGTTTTCTGGAAAAGGAGTTTAGTACCTATGTCAATCAAAATATTTCATTACTTACCGCTCCAAATTTTTCGTGGGTGTCGTACTCGTACAAGGCGGCTATGGGACAAAATAAATATGCGAACATCAGGCCTCCCTAACTCGTTTGGGTAGCGTAAGAAGTGTATTCTAGGTACCATTTGTTTCTGGAGAAGTAGAGGGTTTTGCTCCAGAGTGGGAACTATGATCTGATGATGAAACATTTTTCTTGGATGTTCTTTGAACTGTATAAATATTTACCTGGACATGACTCAATATATGTGCAATTTCCTCCTTTTTCGGTTAAAACAAACCCGTCTGGACATGCATTTGGGTCCTTTGGACTTGGAGGTCGGCAGCCTTGAGGGTTGGGGACGGCACAAGTAGGCCTACAGATGGGGACACATTTTTCACCTGGAAAAGATTTACTGATTATTTTCTATTTAATATATTGAGTTCCTTTTTTCGATGAGAAAGTAATTTAGTTTGTAGAAAGTAATGATGTTTAATTCCAAGGAAACCCCCTTCCAATAAATTATTTATATTTTCAAAACAGTTCTAAAAATTCGCAAAAAAAATAATACAAAATAATGATAAGTTACCGTAAGCCAGGGCAAATAATACAAAGAAAGTAGCAAAGAACATGATAACAACTTGCAGAATAACCACTGTGCATACAAAAACCTATTTTATAAGGACGAGACAACACAGTTTGTTTTTCAAAACAATATCGCTATAATTATTTACTCTGCCTTTGACAAACGGCCAGGTGTTCAAATGTATGTCTTTGACTAAGAAATGAACGTGATATATTTTTTAATTTTATTATATTTTTTAGTTTTATTATTGTTTTTATTGTAAACGTGTTTCAAAATGTTGATAAGGACATAGGTGCAAGTAAATAAATATTCTTTGTCATTTGTTTTTTGTTTGCAAATATCTGCATTGTGCATGTCCTTTTCATTAGTTATCCATTATTTGGTTAAATTATATTATTTAGTTAGACCAACCACTTGGGCTTATTCATATTTGCAAAGGACATTGGGAACTTTAATATGAGAAAATGCCCCACGGCGGACAAAGATGAAACGTATTTTATTTCAAAGCTTTATACTTGTAGGTATATTCACTTAAAGCGCTATGTTGTGAGATAAGGGAATTCTGAGATATGACGAGTCTAAGTTGAAAATATATTTGTCTAAAATGATTATTTTTATATGAATATTTTTACATGTTATGTTGTTTGGCATTGCAGAGTAACCAATAAAAGTAAATAAAATAATATAAATAAATAAAAAATATAAATAAAATAATATAAATAAATAAAATATTATAAATACTTAAATTAATATTAGACAACATCTCATATATTACTCCAACCTAAAATAAGTAGCTAAGGCATTTGTGTTATGGAAATCGGGAACGACGAACCACAACACACCCAAACCAGAGACAATGTGAAAAGATCGTTTTCTATATTGTCCCGGCCGGGAATCGAACCCGGGACCTCAGGATTGGCCCGGCACACCTTGAAAACCGGTGTGTGCGCCTCTCCGCCACGGAGGTCGTCAAAAATGTTACCTAAATGTAAAATAAAATAAAATATTAAAACTTCATTTTCTCAATATTCCCATATAAGAGAGAAAAAAAAATGCACGGAAATTCATTGGATATTAGTATGTATCATCTGTGATAGGTTTCGTTTGTGTCCGCTACTTTTCGAAAAGTGGGGCAAAAAGTTCCCAATGTCATTTGTAGAGTCGTCAAAATATTCAAATTAAACCAATTAATAGAACTACAGTTAAAACAGAACTGTACAAAGCGAATCACACAAAGATTGATTAAAGAACACCATGCAACGTACTACGTAAAATCCCATTTGTATGCAAAAACCGGCGTAAATGTCTTAGCGATGCAAATCAGTTATTTTTTTACACATCGATATTATCTTTTCGTTGACAAATCAACCTTGTTTTTTATGTGTGAATTAAATATTTTGATTTATCATTATGTGGATTTTTATTGTTATGTAGTTTTATACACGGTTGATAGTTAAGCAATAAAAACAAATTTAATGTGTTGAAATAAACATGAATACCTATAGAGGATTCATGGCCTGCTCCTGCATTTGGATCGGAAGGAAGAGCAGTAAAATAGTCGTAAACTCTGATTACCCTCAATTCACGATGATCATGACTTGTTTACTTATTGCTACGATGGTGAGTAATCATTAACGTAAACATTTATTTACCTTTGGAAAATTTCTTTTGCTAACGCTTAACTCATTCAGTGTCCGAGGTATGGGAGCGGGGTGATTTTGACATATTATGACAATGACATGACAGATCATATAAATCTTATGAGAATCTGAGGTGTCTTTTTTGCTTTAGGTTCGTTCGTTCGTTCGTTCGTTTCAGCCGAAAGACGTCCACTGCTGGACAAAGGCCTCCCCCAAGGATTTCCACAAAGACCGGTCCTGCGCCGCTTGCATCCAGGTACCTCCCGCGACCTTCACCAGATCGTCGGTCCACCTAGTGGGAGGCCTGCCCACGCTACGTCTTTGTTTTAGGTAGGTACACAAATAATTTTGCTTATTATTAGAAACGTTAAATATTTTTGTTTTTTGTAAACCCTGTTACTTTGTCAAAACTGTTTACGTGACATTGGCGAAATCATGGTTCTCAAAACCAAGCCGTTGCCATAACAAAAGAAGAAGAAGAGAATCTGAGGTCTCGCTGACGTTTTTTTTAAGCTAGAACTATAGCATCCAAATCAGCTCCTAATTAATTGAGTAGGTAATTGAATGTTATAGATGGTGCTGTATTCACTGTTTTGTTTTATTTACAACTTTTCCTAACTTTTATTTTCCTTTTTTGTAAATATTGTATTTTTTTTTGTATATAGTTTAGTTTGTAAGTTACTATGTACATTGTACAGTCGCGGAATGAAAAGGTTCGTCAGTTTTCAAATTGATTCCCTCAACGAATCGCGAGCACATATTACCTTTTGAAACTATGTTACAGAATAATCTCGAGTTAGAGAAAATAATCTTTAACTGTTCGTCGGTAAAGTTCAAAATTATTCAGATCAAAGTTGTTTGACGATTTAAATTGTCAAGAAGATTATGATTGAAAAACTAAAACCTTCTTGTTGGTTCAACCTGCCATTATCTATTAAATAAATAAAAAACTACATTTTGTAACATTGCACTGATGGGATAGAAAAATAAACAAGCAAAACCTTATTCGTTAGCAAACGTCATATTTATTTAAATGTTAGCAGCACTGTTTCTTGCACCGTTATGTTGGCAGGTTTGACTCTTACAGTACCTAGTGCAAGCGAAAACCGACACTAAGGTGACGAACCTTTTCATTCCGCGACTGTACAATATTGTACATATTACTAATAACTAATTTATCTATGTAATAATCAGTAGAGTTACAATCAGTTATATTTTGCAATTTAATAGTAACTTTTCCTTATATTTAACTAACCTAAACGTATTGTTTGTCATCGGGAAGTCGATGCTTACTTTTGTAAACCTCCTGATTTTTTCAGTTTAATTTGTTTTGGGTCCAATGACATTTTAAATTCCTGTCTTAAGTTTCCTTGCAAAGTTTAACGTTAAGGGAATTCCCCAAAATTTCTTAGTATCCACTTGCGTAGCAAAATAATAAATAAATAAGTTACGAGGTCTACTTCAGTCCCCAAGATACAGGATTAGCTAATTTGGGGAATACTAGTAAGCTGTAAGATATTGCAATTTTGGTAATAGGGTACTTCTCATTTACACTCAAATTTGATGGTCACACAATAATAGTTCATAAACGGTATAAGTTAGAACAATACCTTTGAAATCAGATGATAAAATATCTATTTAGCTACATACAAAATAAATTTTATCGTAATAGAAGCAAAAATAATACGAAAAAATCACATGAAACGATAAAAAAACGGGGTCATTTTTCGCGTTCTCATCGTGTCACACCTTCGGTTGCAATGAAACATTTAGTTACTGCATTCACAATTTTCATTCAATTTGTGTGTAGCATATACTAAAATCATCGTAATTAAATATACTTTCCACACAATAGTCAAAAAAATATCTTCTTATAATTATTTTGAATTGAGAAAGCGAAATACGTTGGTCACACGATTTTAGGTACCTAAAATTTTGAGTAATAATACAAGATTGCCGTTAAACCGAACACCAGGAACCAATCACAGTGTTCTATTCGGTTAACGTCAGTCACGCTTCGACCATTGGGGAGGTGAGATAGGTCGATCGTCGCTCCGCGAAAAAAATACGTAGCTTTTTGTGATTGTCCATAGACATACCGTCGCTTGCTTGAACAATATTTTCTACCTCTAAAATTTAAACAATTTAATTGTAACTTTGCCATTGAAAACTTACCATGTTAGACTTATTTGTGTAGTATTCGACTTGAACCGTTAAATTCAAATTTAAGGATAATTCATAAAAAACTAAAATTTTCGTCACCTTCGTGGCATCACCTTCGTGGTGTTTTATACACGAAGGTGATTTTAGGCCACGAAAGTGATTTCTTGCTTTGGTTTATTTTAAAATATAGTGACTGGTGTTTATGTTTTTACAATATTTTAATAACTAATAAATTATACGTGGTAAAGTAGAGATCAGTACATCAATAAATAAATAAGGGCCTCGTATTTTTGTTGTCTGTCTGTATGACTGTATGTATGTCTGTATATGTGACTGTGTATCTGTTTGTAAGATAAATTTAATCTGAAGTTTGAGTTAAAAGATGTACAACAAAAATACGAGGGCCTCTGGCCTAAATAAAAAATATATTTTTGTTGAGGGACTGATAATCAGTTAGTTCTTTTTTATTGAGGTACTGATAATCCGTTTTTTGCTTCTTTAGCATTTCAGAATGCCACCAGTTTCACCCTTAAAACCAATTGCGTAGAATCTTGTAACTTAGTAGGTGACCTAATCGGTAAAATTTTATCTTGTATTTAAGTAGGTACCTATTTATATTATGTTATTGCTATTTATCTATGAAAATAAGACAAAATATATGTTTTATAAACACTTAAGAGTCATTTACAGTAGTAAAGTTCGAAAAAATTTTTGCTGTGAAGTACAGAATCACTTTCGTGGCATCAAAAAATTCAAAACGTTAAATCTTCCAAACAAGACTCACTATTTGACTGATTTATTGAGAATACAATCTTCACATCAAGCGCTACAATTTTTGTTTACAAAAAGTTGAAATAAGTTAGAAATAAAATTCGCCACGAAGGTGACGATGAGAACCGTGGCGATGAGAAATACCCAATAAAGGTTTTTATTTATTATTTTCTTCACATGTAAGGAAGTACGGTTTATGAATTGTCTACAGAAGTTGGAACTGAAATTATTCAGTTAACACAAAAAGATACTATTGACCGTATTCACAAACATTAGTATCAGTACTCACAGTGCGCGTGGACGCACAGTGTGACACATGAACCAATCACAGAGCTCTATTCAACGCTGTGCGTTCGATTTGCTGCTTCACTTAAGCAAGCATCGTTTGTAAATACGGGCGTATGTATTGTTATGTTATAAAAACGTCTCGTATTAATGAAAATTCAATTCTGCATGTAAGTGAAATTGAGATATTCATAAAATTATAAAATTAAGCATTTGTATCTCAGAGGACCGACTAAAATTTTTTTGAAGATATACCTACCAGCTATTAAAACTTAGCAATTAGAGTCGCTTCTCAAACTATTGGTTCGATGCCTTAGGCAGTTCGATTTTTCCAAGTTGTTTATTTGGATTACTAATGTTTGGCCAAAAAACGTTTCCCAAATTATCACATCGCAAACAACGTTTCGCAAATTTTCATTTGGCAAATTCTTATTTGGCAAAACAACTTATTGCAAACTTTTAATTCGCAAATGTCGTTTTTGGCATATTATTGTTTAGCAAATTATTGTTTGGCAAAGTATGTTTTGCCAAATGTTTCATTTGGTAAAAACATTTCACGATAAACTATTTACAAAACAATTTGATTAGTGCATAGAATGAAATACAAATTAGCTTGTGGTTATTATTTTGTTTATTGGGTAGTTAATATAAAATTTGTTCTAAATTAATTTTAATATTTCATTCTTTTTATCGAAATTTCAAAATTATTCATTAACAATAGAGGTGATTCTAGCGCTCGGCGGCCGCTGCCGCGGCACGCTTCGCTCGCCTTCGCGCGTTAAGGGTCACTGTTCTAACCTAACCTAACCTACTATTTTCTGCAATACCTACTTTCTGCAACCATACTGTTTTCTGCATTCTCTTTGTTTTACAGAAAATTCTTGTGAAAACCACGATCATGTGCCTTATGCTTTGATTTGTGGGTGACGGTGGGTATGTGAAGTGTCAATTTGACCAAACAAATTATTTGGGATATAATATTTGGCAAAATAAAACATTTGCTATACAAACATTTGCCAAGTAAAATTTTGCCAAATGATAATTTGACCAAATGAATTAGTTGCCAAAAGTACATTTGCTAAAAGTTCATTTGGGAAATGAAACTTTGGCGATAAGTTGTTTGCGAAGTGAAATTTAGCGAAAAGTAATTTGGCCAAACGGAAGGATACCTGTTTATTTACCTATATACCAGTGTTCAAAAACTCACCAGGCAAAGGGCAGTCAGTGTTGATAATGCAGATGTTGTTGCAGTCTCTCAGATAGTCTTGCCGGCAGTTGCACCCTGGTTGGCATTCATGTGGCAGACATAGATACTCTGTGTATGCCATTTCGCAAACTTGTGGCGGACACACGAACGCGCAGCTCGTTGGCACTTCGTTGAAGCCACACTTCTTTGGTATAGGAGCTGGAAGAATTTCCTAATGAAATACTAGAAGATAATATTACAATAATTGATGGAATGAACGGGGAAGTGACATATCCCTGATAGCAGATGCACCAGGTCAATATACCCTAAGGATATTCATGGTACGTAAGCAAACTGATACTGATGAGACTAAACAAATAAAGGCTAAACAAATTATAAGAAAGTGATAAGAAGAGGCAATACAGATGTTATGGGGCCTTAGAACGAGGGGGATCTATCCCAAATGAAACATAACAAGGCACAGAAGAAGAAGGAAAAGATACAAAAAAGAGACTTACCGCATTTTCTTACAGGTATACAAGTCCCAGTTGCGTTGTCAAACGGTCTGACATATCCCTCATTACAGGCGCACCCAGTGAAAGGATCACAAGGTTCTTCAGGGTACGTGAGCAACCGGTTCCCGCAAGTCTTCTGGCAGATTGTCATGTTGATCACTGGATGCTCGTTTACTTTACATTTGATGTTGTTATATTGGGCTGTAAGATGAAGATGATTATGTTTAGAAAGATTGTGCCTCGTTGTTTCAAACAAAATACATTTACTACTGGACAAAGGCCTCCCCCAATGATGTCGACAACGACTGTTCTGCGCTGTCCGCATTTAGTTGCAAACTTCACCAGCCAGGCTAGGACGCGCGCCGTGATAAAATCTTATCGATGATTCTAGACGACAAACGTACGGGCGCGATATAATAAGCTTATCGCGGCGCGCATCCTAGGCCTGCTGATCGTCAATCGGAGACTTGGGGTTCCACGAGCTAGAAATTCAGAAGTAGTTGAATATTTCTTAGGTCTTTTATTGTAAAGCTGTATACATACGGCAGTTCTCTTTCTTCACGCAAGCCCACGTTTTGTCATTCCTCAGGTATCCATTATCGCATTGGCAGGATGGAGTACAACAAGGTGTTGGTAAGCAAGATTCATTATGGCGCAGAAGAGATGAACAGAATTTGGGGCATCTATCTGGGCATTTCTCATAGTGGGCGTGTGGGCCACAGTAGGGAGGATGGATAGATTCTGTAACACACAATGGACAAGTTTCCAATTTTTTTCCTTTAATAAAACCTGAAAATATAAGTAAAATAATAATAATTGTGAAAGAATCATGAAAATATCTCTACAAATACAAAAGTTACCTTTTTTGACATATCCAAGACCTGACCATATTTAAAAAGAAAAAGAAGACTTTGACATTATAGTGTCATTCTCAACAATGCGTTAGGGGTGGTATAGTTCCAAAATACTGAACTGTCCTATGCATGACATTGACAGTGGGGCGCCACCGTCAATACCGGATCGCTGGTTCCGATTTTTGCCATGTTGGAAACTATATAGTTGAACGATGGTAGCGCCCCCCTGTCATTGAGTTTGGTGGGACAGTTCAGTGGGTCTAGACAAAGTGCAAATTATAATCGCAAACCAGTCGAAAAGTGGTCGAAAAGCCCCTTTTTTGTATGGAGTTTTGACGGATTCGATTTTCGATTCGATCAAAAAGTGCGTTTTGTCTAGGGGGGCAGCATGGGTCATCTATAAGCATTGTGATTGATACTTGAACAGTGGGTCTAGACAAAATGCAAATTATAATCGCAAACCAGTCGAAAAGTGGTCGAAAAGCTCCTTTTTTGTATGGAGTTTTGACGGATTCGATTTTCGATTCGATCAAAAAGTGCGTTTTGTCTAGGGGGGCAGGTGGCCTGACGCCACGGCACCGCCTATGTTTAGGTTCCACGCGAAAATATGGAGGTAATTTTAATAATTAATTTCTCAGCCATTTTTTGATGGATTTAAATAATAACTTCACCGGCTTTGTACTTTTGGTCTATATTTTAATCCCATTCAGTGAAATCTAATGTTTTCAACATCACGAAACTTGTTCATTTTATTAAATTTTATTTGTCACATCTCCAGGAGAGCTACCCTCGGAGATGACATCACCTCCTCGTACCTCGTCAACGCAACCACGACCACTCTGACAAGAGTGTCCGACTAAGAAGATTTATTTGTACAATAATAAGAATAATGATAACACAAATTGTAGTCCCCACAGATTACACACTTTTTGTCGGCCGATAGTTTATTCGGGCTACTAATAAGTATGAACAAGTAGTATGTTACTCACCCAAATTTACAAGTCGACCAAACTATCGATATAGAGTCTTTAGTCTGAGGGGGACTTAAATGTTGCATAATTTCCCATAAGACAATAACAATAATGTGTCGTTAGCTAACGATATAAACAATTTACCATTGTTGCAATGTTTACAATGTGGGCTGAAGAATAATATGATTTGTACAAAATCTACATTCATTACCTCTTTAGAAAAGAGCTTATTGTACCAATAAAAGATGCTTAAGTATAAATTGTTATAATTAATTACCTTTAGAGCCTGGACATATTTGCGTAGGTGTTTTCGGTGGAGATACAATGACAGCACCAACAGTGTAGAAAAACAACGATAATAAGAAAAACATTACACTCGTATTGTTCTGTTACTAGGTACCTATGCAGCCAGTTCTCCAGAATAACTAACAATGTTGGCTCGTTCATATTATATGCAAAAACCTCTATTTACCAAGAATTTATTAAACCGTTAATTACTTTCTTCTTTGTTAATAAAGCAACTGTATTTATTTAATGTACTATAATTTATTGTATTTCCCGTTTAGAGGTATAATAAATTTTGCTATTTGTATGTTCATGTTCAATAGAAAACACACACTGCACTGCATTGTACATTATTACAAAGGATCCATGTTATAATATCGCTTATTTACTTTCACTTTACTTCTTGTTTACTGGTGTTTTATTTACCTGACGTAGGTATATATTTCCACTGTTCGTGGTAAATAAAATGTTAATCAATTGACGATGTGTAGTGATGTCAGTTTCGAATTGCTAACCAAAACTACTGCTCAAAACGACACAGTAACGTAATATTTTATCACATCTGAATATTTCCCTCAACCACTTTTTCCCAACTGGAATAACCTGGTCAGTACATAAGCGCTCCGTCAGCGTTTTTATTCCAAAACTAGGTCGTTACAAAATTGCATCACTAGACGCAATTAAAGACGGATCCGACGCAGCGAAAAATCCAACTCGGCTTTCAATATGAAACTTTATTATGAGCGATGAAAAGTTTTAATAATCCCCCGCGACAAGAGGCGTCTCTGTCCAAATCGGGTGAAAATTTGCGTCACACTGGATGGAATTTGTGAAGTTGGATGTTGAATATTGGATTTTATTGTAATTCGGGTGAATTACACGCCGCCTTTTTGGTTCGTAGAGGTTTAACGTAAGCATGTTTTAATCTGGTTGTGGATTGGAGGTAACTTTTTGGGTGTAATTGAAGCGATGTTTGTAACTTTTAACATTTTAAGCGTTATTTATATTTTTAGGAGAGTTATTCATGCCTCAGTCAGAAGAATCATTCGCAAATAAATACTACAACTTATATGTAACTATTTTGAGTTTATAAAAAAACTAAAGTCACTCCTGAACAACGGACAATTGCATCAGATAAATCATATGGAACGTCATTCAATATTTTTCATATATCAAGAAGAAGTTAATGCATTTTCCCATCAATAGTACAATAATAAATAAATCAAATAATCTGCCAGTGTGTTTCGACAGACCCACAAAGTTACTGAATGGCGGACTTCATCTCAAAATGGTGGGCGGTGAATAACAACCGTAACTAGATCTGTAGTTCTTCGTAACTCCGTTTAACAAGTTAGTTATTTCTTGCTCAACTTGTTAATCGATGGCGCTTTCTGCTCATTGTTTATACGATGCCAAAATTACATGTAGTGTTTCTTTAGAACACTGGTGCTCTCCTACAGATTTATCAATCATTGTTTAAAAACAGTTTGTACAGAGATTTACATAATAATATTGCGTACACACACATATACGTAAACCCCTATGTTGAACGACTTGTCGTGCAGGGGAAGGTTGAAGGCAAAAAGCGCGAGACAGGTCGCCCATGCGTTGGACCGATCAGGTCAAAACCACACTCAATGGTCCACTCCACGAATTTACAAGAAAGGCTGCAATACTGGAGGAATGGCGACGGATTGTGAAGCTTGCCACCAAACCAGGTGTGACGACCACGACCACTCTACCAAGAATGTAGCGACGATTTGACCACAATCGCATCTGGTGTTAAGTGGGATGCAGTCTAGGATGGTACATACCTATTCACTCTTGCCTTGAAAAAACTTGGATTATAGTCTTCTAGAAATACAGCAGAGCAATTTACTTACATATTACTATGCAATTTTACTTCTAAAAATCTAGTTACTGGAGCAGTCTTTCCAACTTTCTACTAAAACATCTATTTGTTGATTTAATTTTGAACGTTATCCACATCAAACATTTCATTACGGATCTTAACAGTTCTAACCGCGCTCCCCGCTGTAATTATACGCAAAGTTTAAGCCGCACAATTTGTGTGCAAGAATGAATGAACTTTTGTGTGTGGTTCAACCTTCGTGTGGTCTGGCGATTACACTAACTGCATACCGGATAATAAGTTTTGTTTGCGAGGATTCTGGGTGAAGAATGCTAACTATTTATTACTATTGGGGTAGTGTTTGGTGACGATCTGATGGAGCTTCGATGGAAGTTGGTCGTTGCTTTCAAATGATCCCCCATTCATTAACGAATGCATCGTAGGTTGCATAACTTTAACGGTCACTATCAAAGTCTGCTACTGAGCTAAGGCTTCCTCCAATATGATCCATTTTACCCTGTCCTTGTAGGACACACCCACAAGGTAGACCGACGACATCATAAAAGTAGCAGGAAGGCGCTGGACGCAAGCCGCTACCAATCGGCCAACATGGAAAGGATTGGGGGAGGCCTATATTCAGCAGTGGACGTCCTATTGCTGAGATGATTCTGATAATGATGACACTGTCCTCGACTTATCCGCACCCTTTTATTGCCAGAGCGATCTCTTGCTTTCAGAGAGTCTAAAATCTGAACTGTATTTTTGTTCCTAGACCCAAAACTCGCCACAAATTAATTCCTCTGTGCACTACAATATCCTCGTACGTGGTTCTGCAGCTGCATTCAAATGTACGAATACAAAAGCCCTCTCTAAAATACGCATTAACTGCAGTAATAACCGACCAAAATGGGTGGTTCATAATAATTCAGCGAACTCACCGGTCTGCAGGCGACCGCAATTATTCAAGTAATTGCCCTATTACAGTTCTGTTGGAGTTGAGATGGACTTAATAGCATGATTGTACTTTGGGTTAATTAATTTTAGTGAGTTTCATACAAACTTGTTTCTACGAATGTGCTTGATTTTACCAGTAAATGATAATTCTAATTAATCTCATAGATTAAAGTATAAAAATATCTTAAAACATGAACTATTTAATCATAATAGTATTTACCTTTAAAGGGTTTCCCATTGCTCCTAGTAATGTCAGGCAATATTGTCCACTGTTTTGCTACCTATGCTCGCAGTGTTTCATAAAGTATCTACGTAATTAAAAAAATCTTTGTCCAGCTTTTTCACTTTCAAGTTGCTAAGAATAAGGGAAAGAAGAACGCTTTAGTTTTTGTCCAATTAGCGCTTTGAAACGAAACGTTTGGTGTCTGGAAAATGCCTCACTGTTCGTAGAGTTTTTACACGAGTATAAAAAGAAGGTATATCCCAACATCCCTAACTCAAAAAGGGTAAATAATTAATTCCAGAAGTAATCTGTCGTGGATGGAACCTCCTTTATTTTTAATCTTTCATTTGTTTTATGGCCAGTTCTGTTTTTTGTCTTGTCTTTTTTTGCTTCCTTGTTTGTAGTTTGGTTTTAATTTTTTTTATCCCTGAAATCCTTATTACCTTTTCTGTCCGTCACATAATGTATTTTGGTGTTTATTTCTATGGCATTAAAACACTTTTTTTTACAAGTTTGGAGCACTTTTTTTTACAAAGCGAAGAAACAAATCATTTTTACTATAATAGTACAAAACATTCTTTCCTAAAATTTCAGAAAACAAATACAGCTTATACTTACCAAATGAATTCAAATTCTATAACTCCCAAGATTAGGTTTGAAATGGTTTGCGACAAACTTCCCCATTCTGAAGGTATTGTTTCATTTTGATTAGTGGAAAGGCTAAATAAACAGGGTACATTGTGGTTTGATATGATGTTAGATAAGCCTAATATATGGGCGCTTGGATCTTGATAGCCAGCTATACAATGGAGGATGAAAGAGTAGGCGTTTTTAAACAATAATTTACTATGATTCTTATTTTTGGAGTTGGTGCCAGCAATTTTTTTGCCAAAAAGACTCCGCACCTCAATGAAGCGATTTTGGAACACAGTGGTTCATCATCATCATTTTAGCCAAAGGAGGTCCACTGCTGAAGCTGAACGTAGATCATCCCCAATGATTTCCATATGAACCGGTTAGTAGCAGCTTGCATCCAGCTAATTTCTGCTACCTTTAAAACGTCCTCTGTCCACCTTGTAGGAGGAAGTCCCACGCTTTGCTTGCCATTCTCGGTAGAAAGTAATAGTGGGCATTTCGCTAGTTTACAACGCGAAGCCTACTGTGCCCAATTCAGTTATGTCACATGTATAAATACATGACATGCAAGTGGAAATAATATTTCGTTATGTTATCATGGAAAAAGTTTTGAAACTTGGTCAGTAATAAGTTTTGTTTTTGATTGCATTTATCCGCCTCTTCAAAAACATCGTCGTCACTTTAATATGTATCTATTGTTTACAGGAAAAATAAGGGAAAGTGACTCTTAAGTATTGTTATATTTATCTATACCTACTTATAATAAATCTGTTCTGTAGAGAGGTCAATTCTGTACATGAAATATATTTTCAAAATAACTATCAGGGGGTGATTAGTAATCGATACTGATGCCAAAAATGCAATCAGTAAAATTTTTGTCTGTCTGTCTGTCTGTATGTTCCTTATAGAAACAAAAACTACTCGACGGATTTTAACGAATCTTGGAACAATTATTTTTCATACTCCTGGGCAGGTTATAGTATACTTAGGATTTCCCACGGGAACGGGAATTAGCGGGAAAATCCTTTTGTATGAAAAATCTATACCGCTAAGTTAGACGCTTGAAATTTGGCATGCAGGTAGCTACCTTAGTAAACTTAAAGCTTAGTTACAACAGGATATTGCAAAATTCCCACGGGAACGGGAGTTACCGGGAAAAAACATTTGTATGAAAAAATCTAAACCGCGTAAGATAGATGAAGGGGGTAAAACGGGATCCACGCGTACGAAATCGCGGGCGGCCGCTAGTTTAGAAATAAACTGTACTACTTTTGATTTAAATACGAGGATAGAAATCACAATGAGACATTGAATGTTGTTTTGTTATTTAACTGAATGAACTGCTAATGTTATTATTAGGTAATAATATTTCGATAAGCTATACACGTGGCCATTGCAAGAGAGACACCCAGTCTCGCGTCATCTCATTAGGAACATCCATATTGAAAGTGGTTTTTTTTCTCTTTTTTTGGGACAACAAACACGTATCTAGCATTTCATACATTTTCATTGGGTTTTCTAGCAAATCAAATTACTAAGAACGAATACCTACCCAAGATATTCGTAATGTAACAATGAGCAACTAAAACCTGGTTGAATTTGCGGTTTAGACATGAAACTTACCTACTATAGTGAGTAATTTCTTTTGCATTTCCAATATTGAATGATTTAGGTAGGTAAATACGATAATTCCATTGCGTTATTAATTTTAACGCTACCTATTTATGTATTGGCAAGTTCTTTAATATACCTGCAAAATAGGCATTACAAATTACAATTTATGACGAATATTAATATCCAACAAAGGATACCTTAGGGAGTGTATAATGAAAACCTAATTGAAATTTTTCCCAAGGTAAGCTAGTGCCCTTTTATTTTCTTAGGAGATTTATTAAAAAGTTTCGTCGTACTAGTCTCTGGCGTCCGACGAACTGTCGTACTTAAGTTGGGAACAATTTTCTTACTATATTACATTCGCATTTTTTTCCAGTCATGAAAAAACACTTTTTCAACTGAAAAGTAGAAGGCTTAAGATTTTCATTTCGTTCTTTTTTACGCTTTCTTTGTATATAGGTATACTTGGAATACTAGCGTTTAAATTAATATTTTCACAATGTACGAGTACCTATTATACTAACGCATTTGAGTTTCGTATAATGAACAATAACCCTCCTTTTGGTGCAGTCGAGTAAATACGAGGGCTAGGTACGAGATCTAACAAATTTGACTCCATTATCAAAATTATATTTCATCTTTATCTTGTGTTTTGTCAAACTTCTTCTGCCATTGTTTGTGACGAACGCTTTGTCAAGTCCCAAAATGTTCTACTTTCCTCTAAGATTTGCTGAGCGAAATTGACACTAAGCGTCGAAGATATAAGGGTGAGGATAGCATGGTAAGTGTAAATTATTTGTGGTCGCATCGCTACTCCTTGGGAGGCTCTCAAAGCTTTGACTAGAGACAAGTAGAATTTTGTGCCGATTCAATACCCATGGGATATTTGTTGTAAAGTACGTCATCAGAATAACAACAGTAAAATTATGTTTTTGAGTGTCTTTTATAACAAGAGCAAGTGGAGTGTTGGAAAATTTTCCCCTTCTAATGGGTGATTTCCAAAATCATAAAGATGATATTATTACACCTTTTGTATTTATTATAATTGTTTTAAATGATTTATTATACAATAAAAATGAGTGTTTATCTATTTATCTGATTATGTCCATTTAAAAGTCACAATTCTCACTCATCTACGAGTATCAGCCTAACCTTTAATGAAAGATTCCATAGAAACTTTGAGCAGCTTCCCCCCCTCCTTAATTCAGCCCTGTCACATTAATTTTTTGCTGACATATCCTGCCAACCTGTAAACCACGTAACTGCTGGCTTCATAGATAAGAACTATTTCCGAGATTTCGTGATATAGGTCAATATGTAAATAAATTAGTGTACTTTTGCTTGGAAAAACCGCGTGACCTACGACAGGTCGCGTGACCTATATGACCTGTCATTGGCCTTTGATCGCGCCGGCGATGGCGATCTGCACGCGTTGGTGTGGTTAAAGCTTTATTCAGTCAAGTGCTTCAACTTTCACGTAAACTTCTATGAATAAGGCACATAAATAAATAATTTGTGAAATTACGCAATAATTATATTCGAGCGGAATTTCCTAATTATGTCGGTTTCTCCCGCGTATATGTTGTAATGAAGACAAATTATATTGCCCACGGAATATCCGTTACTTGCGTGAAGGTTGTTTAGATAAGGTAATAATTTCTAGGAAAGGATGTGGATATTTTAATTATAACTAGCCCCAATCCAACCCTAAAGTTGGCTTAAGAATAATCCAACTGTAAACTTGTGGTTCATTTGGTATTTCGGATTAATGGTTTTTAATGCCAGCACCTACCACTAAAGAACGCTATTCCTAATATGTATCGCTATCCCGACTTTACGCTACTTACTAGTCTAATACAAGTTGAAGTGCTGACAATATTTTTTAAGTCAATATTTCAATATTAACCATCCACTAAGGGCACCAGACCCCAATCCGACATCCAACTTAACGTACACCTGAAGAAAGTCAAAGAGTCCTTGCAGGGATCTGTGAACCTCTTGACGAGATGTGGGAGGCAATACGTGTACAAAAAAAATAAAAAATCAGCAATCAAAACACCTTAACATTTTATATCAACCTTTTATTTCGTGAAAGCAGAACGTGGTCTTCTAGTTAAGCTCCATTAAATTCCGTCGACACAGTTTAACGTTGACACCTGACAATGTTGACAGTTATGCCGGGAACATCATATTTTTATTCTTCACACGTCACGGCCCCAAAAACAAAACAGCGTCGTGGGACCCTGCTCCGAGTTTTTTCCGTGGGCTCATGTAGTCCATTAGTGAAATGATATTCCTTTTAATGCGTCTACCAGCGACAAATTGTAGCATATGGAACTATAATAAGATATAACTAGATGTGGCGCAGGTGAGTAAACGTGAATAATGAGAAACAATGTGACTTAAATTGATACATACGAGTAACTCTGTTAGTCAGCAGATTGTATAACTCATTTCTCAAATTAAGCTCAGCCTAAGCCGTACCTACTTGTTTCATTTTGAGATTTGAAGTATATAGGAGTTCGTTATTAATAATCTATGATTATGCCTTTATGTATAAACTTAATCTTATACTGTAAGTGGAAGCAGGTGAATATACTGATGAGATTTTAATTTAGTTAAAGGTTTATCAGTGAAAGTAACACGAAGTCATTTATTATTGCATTATTGATACCTACTACGTGATAGGCGTCAGCTACGAGGACCTGTAAGAATACACAATGTTTAGCTTGACTTAAGCTACAGATATTAGATATAAATTCTGACCCTTAATGCTTATGAATTAATGCTTTTTCAGGACGTCCCGAACCGAATTTCTTTCAACTAGCCAATGGAGAAAACCTTTCAAGCTATTGTTACTTGACATTTTTGCTATGAGCTAGCTAGTGCTCTGCATGTATTTCGATTGAGATTTTTTTTAGTAGATTATTCGATTAATGATCTTCATTCAAAGATGATTGATCAACCATTGAGATAATAAATACAGTCGTCTACTAGACAGGTCTCTTCCAGCAACAATTGAATCCTCGTTTGTCATAACACTAATGGATTTTGCCGAAGAAATTGCCAAGTGATACCTACGATACCATTATTGTGTCATCTTCTCCAAGATTGCAACTTTATGTAAGAATTCGCTTGTTATTTTATTACAAACGCGTAAAGTAAGTTGTAAAACTCCGTATCATCCCTTCTGTTATAATACGGGGATTATTTATATGGGCGCGCGTTCATAAAAGGAAAAGTTAAAGAGTAACTCTATTTTATGGCATGAGACTTGTTTGAGCAAATTGATAGTCGTATAACATTGTTTTTCTTCATTATGAAGTTGGTGTGTCGGTGAAATATTTTTCTTGCTTGGCTGGCGCGTAAGTTTTTCATTATTTTGTTTGCTTATTAAGAGATTACCCGAGCATTTTTAAATCTAAGAAGATTACATAGCAATCTTTGCACTGTATTATGTCGTAGTATAATCCTTCCTACTAATATAAATTATAAATGCGAAAGTTTGGATGTCTGGATAGATGTTTGTTACTCTTTCAAAAACTACTGAACGGATTTTGATGAAACTTTACAGTATTATTGTTTATAACTCAGAATAACATAGGCTATAATTTACGACGATTATGTGACAAACTAAATTTCAAACGGGTGAAGCCGCGGGCAAAAGCTAGTAAACTCATATTTTTAAATATTGTTGAGTGTTGAATGAATTCATGGATAGGTATATAAATATTATGAATGAATGAATAATGAAGGTGTCATTGATTAATTTATAGGAAATCTGACTGAATGCTCTTTCAATACTCGTATGTACCTACTTTATTTTGTTTTTCATCAGTGAAGTAGACAACATCCGATTTTGCCAGTTTGCACCATCCTGTTAAACTTTAAACTGACTGGTGTCTGGTGTCGAGAGTTTCGTTATTAAAAGACATTTTCTGCTTGAAATAACACTGTGACTACAATCTGGCACATTCGTGCGTACTAGGTCTAAATATTTTGTGTTATTCATAAACTGTTGTGGCTGGCCAGCTATTTAAATTGCTTCATGAATACACTAGTTTGCGCACCGTTATTCCGCCTGCGGCCATTTCATAAAAATATTGTGAAAAATCCCTCTACATTTTTAAGATGTAATAAGTAATGTACCAAAATCATCTGAGACTGACTTGGGTGATTTTCTAATTGAGTACCTAAATACCTTTTTTATAGTAGCTTCCTCAATGACTCAATATCCAGAAAATTGGAAAATGGAAAATGTAAATGTTAATATTTATTACAGTCCGTTTACAGTCCACTCCTATGACCCATTCGAACCGCCACTTTTTTGGTCCTTCGAGCCGGATATTTGTGCATATTATGGTGAATGGACGTATGAATATTGATAAAATTTTGTTCGATGATCCACGTACGATTCAGTAAAAATGCGTTTGCATTTTGCATGAATGTTAGAGGTAAAACAGCAGGCTTTAATTAAAACTGAATCCCTAAAGTACTGGATCGTGTGAATGGGACGGACGCATGGATTTATTTGGAACTTAACTATAGGATTACTTTAAGCTGAAAATTCACGAATAGTGAATGTAAATAGAGTTTAATAGAGTTTAGTGTGATTTAAAGTTATGCGATGAAATGGCATAAGTAACATTTTCAGTATGAAATTTTTATAGGCTACTGTGTTTAAATGTAGTCATACGTTTTCGTATGAGCTGATCTGCAGGTGACATGACCCATCAAAAACCATTTCAAAAACAGACTTTTGAATTAATAAGCTTTTTTTTTCAATCCCGCAAAAGAAAATTCTTAATAATTACAAGAGCTACGAATAGCAAAACTTTTTAAGTTATTTTATCTTTCATCAAGATTTTCATCAGCAATTCACATTTGCGCGTTAATTTTCTTTTTTTCTACAAATTGTCAAATAACATGAAACAACATAAGTTCGTTAGTAACTGCACAGTTTTATTATAATGCATTATGAGGACCGACGACCTCATAAAGGTGGCAGGAAGGCGCTGGATGCAGGCCGCTACCAACCGATGAACCGAGCGCTGTGGAAATCATTGAGGGAGGCCTATGTTCAGCTGTGGACGTGCTGTGGCTGAAATGATGATGATGATGATGCACAGCTTTTATTTTTTACACTTAGGGAAAAATTGTGTAAGAAACTTTTGACTTATTCCTAATCAAACTATTTTCCGTCAGTGCTTGTTGGCATATCACGTTGTTTGTATTTAACTGTGAAAACTTATTTGCGTCTAATTATTATTATTGTGTTCTGTACCCTCATATCTCGTTACAAACGATTATTTCAAAGACGGCTGTAAGGACTAAATCTTGTACATTACCTTGTTGGACCTTAACTCATTTGCAGGGACGAGGGAACAATACTTAAACCCTTTACAGTTAGGGCTGTCACTTGAAGATAGCCTGTTCCTCTATCGTTGAGGATTCCGGGTGAAGCTCGCTTCCACCTTCGGTCTCATTATCACTATGTGTATCATCTGAGATGTTTGCCAAGAGCTTCTCGATTGTGAATAAAAAAATAAAAGTAAAGACATGAGTGGAGGGAGGTTCAAAGCATTGCATGTTTTACTTTACACCTAGTAGAACATGCAATTTACCACTTGGTAGATTATTATTTTGTCAAAATATTTTACAAAATGAAGCACATTGTATATTATGTATAATATAGTGTCTATAATACTATGATATGTTCAGAAGTGGACGTCGTATGACTGAAAATGATAATGATGATGTAGGTATATAATATTCCAAGAAAAAGCAATGTCTCTAGGCACAGGCTTCTTTAAGCATAATAGAAGGCATCGATCACTACTTGATTTTAGCAGTTTTCTTTCTATCCTTCTCATTTAAAGCGAGTTGCAAGTATAAAAGACAGAGACAGAGGGACCGCACGGAAACAATTAAAGACTAGCGCCACTGAACTAGTTTCATCCGGATTCAACTGGCTAGAGCTAGCCCTGTTAGAGGTATTATTATTACTTAAGCTTTAAGTGAACAACAAATTCGGCTTACGCTTTTATTGCTCGTAATTCGTCCTGTTTGACTTCAGATCGGCCGGAGCCTTTAATTAAATGTAAATATTAAAGTTACAGTCTTAATACGGGCCAGTCAACATTTTTTTGTAAATATTATGAACTGACCAATTTTCTGTTATGTACAGGCTTTTCTTTGGAAATAGGATGTTTTTTTTTACTATTCGATTAGGCAATAGGCTATTGACACCAGTAAATTGCGTTATAGCTTTTTGTCATATTAATTATCTGTCAAAATGCGAATACAACAGTACGAACCTATGATGACGTCACTTCTTTGCCAACTCAAGATTAATACTATAAAGGGCTAAAGTTAAGTGTTTTGGAAATTTGGTATTGGAGTTACTAAGTAATGATGCCAAAAACACAATGGAAAATTAAGCTTTAAGAAAGCTAAAAGCTTTATTTACATTACTAAAGCTACATTATGAAACTTATGAGATAAACTGTATTTTACCCTCAGTTTTATTCTACTTTTAATGTTATTACATTACATTATTACCTACAGAAACTAGTGAGTGAATGGATTTTTGTGCGTAACAAGCCCTATCGTATCATTTTAGACATGGTTGGTTGGTTTTCCAATAAATCTAGCCAGACCCGGTTTTCCATCGATGAAAGAAAGTAAAGAATACTTCCATCGTATTTTCTTCTATTTGCTACTGGATCTATATTTGATGATAAATGGAGAAATGATTACTTAGGGACCGTGACATGAACCTGCATCTAACAATAGATTTAGGTTAAGAAATTGGAATTAAAGTAATCACAGAGTTAAGTTACAGCAGTCTCATCTCATTTCATAAGGGGCTAAGAAAAATTAAAGTTAATTATTTTCATCCAGCATCTTTCAATATCACAACAAATCTGCTTTTATAAGTACGACTACTCTCACCTCACTTGGAAGTGACGCAAACTGTGTGTCATAATTATGATTAAGTTTATAATACATGATAGTAAATATAATTTTATTACTTTTTAGTGCTCCTTCGGAGGCTTATGAAGCTATAAGGCGAATAATGCTGTTGAATTATTGAGTCATTTTCTTTTGCAACTTACACATGCGAAAATATTGCGGGCACAAAATATACAAACATGTCAAAGTATACACTTTAATCCCAAACAAATAAGGAAAGATTTTCATAATCTAATTACGCCGCAGAAAGAGCGCCTTCGCTTGATAATCGCGTAACTTGACCCTTCTAAGCGAAGGTAAAACCAGGTAAAGGGAAACGGCAGCTTTGTTTGTGTACTTAAGTATGTTTGGGACAAACTTCAGATATAAGTTAGAGTGAAGATCAAAGGGCGAACAGGCTTATCTTATACGGGCAGTGAGTACTTGGTTAGAGCGTTTACGCAGTTACGTCGTTTTACGCCGCTTTTCTGCTTGGTTCCGTTTGTTTATGTTGTGCGTATTAAACGGTTATTTCATACTTTTACCCGTTATCAAGCGCAATATAACGGGTAAAAGTATGATGTTATTAATTTATTCATCATTCAATTGCAATGGTGACAAAATCATAGTACGTAACTAAACACGAGTAATAACAAAAATTTTCCTGTAACTTAGGTGTCTAATCACTTTATGACTTTTATAGTAACTATAAAGTAACTTAATTATTTTGAAAGCTACTTTAGTAAGCGGCTCTGTGGTCTAGTGGTAAGGCCACCTGCTTCAGGCGCAGAGGTCCCAGATTCGATTCCCAGGGGGGGCAGATTTTTCTGTTCGGTTTGGTTGGTGGTGCTGTGGGCTTGTTCTAAGTCCGCCTAGCTAGCTATTACCACTATCTAACCAAAGTCTGTCGCCATAACAACAATGTTAACAGCATTGTTGTGTTCCGGCAGTTAAGAGGTAAGATAGCCAGTTCCTCTGTGGTTGAGGATTCCGGGTGAAGCTCGCTTCCACCGTCGGCCTGCTCGTCACTTACCATCAGGTGAGATACAGGACAAGAGCTTCCTCGTTTTGGACAATGTTGATTGTTTAGGGAGGTATTCATCCCATGTATATGTCACCGTAAAATTGTGAATTCTGTCAGATTATAATCTGACGTAGTTAAATTACAATCTAACCTAACCTAACCCACTGTTAGTTTACAATCTAACGCGTTATATTATAAACTGACAGAGTTCACAATTTCACGTTGACATAATATAATACAAGTTTGTTGACTATGCCTTAAAATGTCTAGGTAAGCACAAAAAATATAAGAAGTCAAAAGAGAAAAGTCATAAGTTCTACAAAAATAACAATTGTACATACCTGTTGAGTCTCATTTTAATACAACAAAATACTAATAATAACCCAGCCGTACTTCAGGAAAATAAATAATTTCGCAATGTTTTCAGTGTCCTCTAAAATGAAGACTATCGCAATACTTGTCTTCATCGCCGACGTTATGTATTTGTTTGTGTCAACAGCACAGACCAAGATTTATTATTGCTGTCAGACCAACAGCTTTTACTGGATGTGCCTTATTTTTTGTTTTTGTTACTTTTCATCACCAACATTTCAGCCTCAGACGTCCAGCGCCGAACTTAGGCTAATGATTTTTAGGTTAGCCAGTACTTTTAATTAATTGATTGATGCTTATAATGTGAAATATGTAGAGCATGATTTTTAACGCCAAGAAATGAATTTATCTGTCATCCAATGGATAAATTATATTGTTCTCCCGACTGTCAAGAGTTTCTGGGTTCAATTTAGTAATGTGTAAAGTTAGGCTGAGTTGCACCACCTTATTTTAACCGTAACAATAACAATAACCGGTGCTTTTTGTATGGAGGTTGACAGATTTTGGACGTTTGTCAAAGTTAAAGTAAGATTGTGCAACTCAGCCATAGTGGTGCAAAATACTGTGTTTATTTATTTTCAGCGTGGTTAATTTGATCAATACAAATTCCTATTAATATTAGAGATGAAACGGATAGTGGTTTGGCCGGATACCGGATACCGGATATCCGGCGAGCTGCTAGGCCGGATAGCCGGATATCCGGCGGCCGGATAGTTGGCCCATTGTCTCGTTTTATGTCGTGACGAGTTTAGCGCCGGACAGGTGCTTCGAACGCGATCAGTGCGTCAAGTAGACTAAAAAAGTCACACTTTTCGAAAATCGAATCCGTCCGAATAGAATGTCAGATTTTGCCACTTGTTTAGGGGGCAGATCAATTCGGACGATTTCGGTTGCCATAGTGAGTGTGTGGTTGTATAGGGAAAATTATATTAGTTTACTTGCTGCGTAATCTGACTGAACTACATCATTTCATCAGACCATCAGTGAAAACAAGATCGCCTATTTTATTTGGCTATATTTCGACATAAACAGATATTTATTTATTTAGTATTCGTCCTTAAACTGAATAGCCCAGAAAAAGAAATTAGTTTTTTGAAAGGCCTTAATATGGCTTTTTTGGACTTTAAATAAAAGTCGTCATTATTATAAGCCTTTTTAGGGTTCCGTAGCCAAATGGCAAAAAACGGAACCCTTATAGATTCGTCATGTCTGTCTGTCTGTCTGTCCGTCCGTCCGTCGGTCCGTCCGTATGTCACAGCCATTTTTTTCCGAAACTATAAGAGCTATACTGTTGAAACTTGGTAAGTAGATGTATTCTGTGAACCGCATTAAGATTTTGACGCAAAAATAAAAAAATAATAATAAATATTGGGGGCTCCCTATACTTAGAACTAAAACTCAAAAAATTTTTTTTTGTCAAACACATACGTGTGGGGTATCCATGGATAGGGCTTCAAAAATGATATCGAGGTTTCTAAAACATTTTTTTAAACCGAAAAGTTTGCGTGACAGACGCTTCCAAAGTAGAAAAAAGAATGAAAAGGTTCGTCACCTTAGTGTCGGTTTTCGCTTGCACTAGGTACTGTAACAGTCAAACCTGCCAACATAACAGTGCAAGAAACAGTGCTGCTAACATTTAAATAAATATGACGTTTGCTAACAAATAAGGTTTTGCTTGTTTATTTTTCTATCCCATCAGTGCAATGCAATGATGACATTGACCAATTGACAATAGTTTTTTTTATTTAATAGAAATAATAATGGCAGGTTGAACCAACAAGAAGGTTTTAGTTTATCAATCATAATAATCTTCTTGACAAGATAAATCGTCAAACAACTTTGATCTGGATAATTTTGAACTTTACTGACGTGCGGTGACGGCAGAGTAGAATACATTTGTTACACCAACCCCTACTCTTCCCGTGGGTGTCGTAAGAGGCGACTTAGGGACTACACATCAAACAGAGAATGGGCAGCAGCGCTCTCTGAAAAACTTAAATCTTTTAAACTGCGATCTCCAACCCGCCTGCCAAGCGTGGAGATTATGGCAAAACCCTCCACTATAGTGGAGGAGGCTCATAGTCCAGCAAAAAAAAAAAAAAAAAAAAAAATTCAAAATTTCTTTATTCTCTTATAAGACACATTTACAGGGGTTGGGTGTCTCCTTTTAAGTTTAGAAAACCTGTATTAGGAGACGCCCGCTCTTTCGATCAGTTTTATATAATAAGAAAATAAATAAAATTACATGATTTTTTACTTACAAATTAATTCGTACCAAAAAGTTGTGTGAGTATGAGATATTGTGTGTGTGAGTTTGTGTGAATGTGTGCATGCGTTAGTTGTTTCTTGTGTTTGCTTGTTCCCTAATTGTGATTTATCTGTATAAGTACCTACAAACTGAACGGCTACTTCTGCGGCGAGGAGGTAGCGACCGCTTTACCGCGAAAGTAGCTGTTCAGTCTGATCATAATCAAGTTCCTTTAACCAATTTATTAAAGTCTGTTTACACTCATTAGAAGACATTGTATAAATATGTTTTAGTCTGTTTACTTTATTATATATAAATATGGATTGTACCAAGAATTGCTGTCTAGCAAATAGTGTTCTAGCTGGAGGTTGTTTTATAACAGAGTATGGATTTCGCTTTTTGAGAATATCTGGGTCTATATTATAGCTCTTGTGAACTTTGAGAACAGATTGTAGTATAAATAATTGTCTGACTGTTAGAACATTTGCATCCCTATATAATTTAGATGTGCTATACATTTTTCTCTTTTTTAGCATGACTTTTAGTATACTTCTTTGAGCTCGCTCGATGCTTATAAATCGAGACTTATAAGTACCTCCCCAGATTGTTATACAGTACAGTAGGATTGATTGGACAAGGGCTGTGTAGATGTAAGTTATAAGTTTTTTATCAGCAATATTACGCAGGTGTTTAAATAACCAAGTCAATTTTCTAGCTCTGTTAGCAACTATCGTTAGGTGGGGGTACCATGTTAATTTTTGATCAACTGTCACGCCTAGATATTTAGTGGTAGTGACCCTTTCTATTTTTTGACAGTTGCATCCTGTTGATCTGTTCTTACATGAATGGGCAGTTATATTTAAGTCACTTTCAGGTTGCATACAATCTTTAATGGAGAATGTGATGTAGTTTGTTTTATTTGTGTTTAAGGAGAGTTGGTTTAGATTTAGCCATTCAATGACTTTTTGTAAACCTAGTTCAGCATCCTGAAATACGGTCGACCAGCTACTATTTTCAAAGAGTAGTGCGGTATCATCTGCGTACGATATAATTTTTCCGTTGTTAAGTTGTAGATTTGTCAGATCATTTATGAACATTAAAAATTCGTTGTGAAGTCGTCACTACAAGTGTTGGCATCAAGTTTCACACGCTGTGAACGGTCAGTTAAATAGTTAGTTAGTAGACTTAAGAAGGTACCTCTGATTCCCATCTTTTCTATTTTACGAAGTAGAAGGGGAACAGAGACGGCATCAAATGCTTTTTTTAAATCGAGGAAAACACAGAGCGTTTTCTTTTTATCATCAATGTTTTTAATAATATTTTTTGTGAGATTATGGATGGCATCTTCAGTACTCAGGCCTTCACGAAAGCCGTATTGACAAGTTGATAGTAAGTTAAATTGATTGAGGTATTTGATAAGACGAGAATTAATTAATTTTTCGAGAATTTTTGAAATGACTGGGAGCACTGATATTGGTCTATAATTATTGATGTCGTCTCTGTTCCCACTTTTGAAGATAGGATGTATTATCGCTCGTTTCAAGAGTCTAGGGAAAGTTCCTTGTCGGAAAACCATAATACAGAGATATGTAATTATTGGAACAAGTTCTGTTTTTGCCATTTTTATAAATGAAGTGGGTATACCATCCCAACCAGCTGCGGATTCTGATTTAAGGTTTGATATCAAAGCGTCAACTTCAGAAGCTTCCGGTTCTATAACACCTATAGAATTTGGACTTGACGGTAGCTTATTAAAATAATCATTTACTACTTTGACATCCGTTTTGAGTTGTTCAGCAAGAGACCTTCCAACGTTATTAAAGTGCGTATTAATGTAATTTGCAGATTCTTCCGGACTGCTTTTAAAAGTATATAGTTCTTTATTTAGAGTTTTATGTTTTTTTAGATTAGTAATGTCTTTTATACAGCTCCAAAGTGTTCTATTGTTTGATTTAGCTTTATCTAAGAGATCCCTTTCATATTTAATTTTGAGTTTTTTAATCAAATTGTTGCAAAAATTTCTATAACGACGATAAGTTATTTTAAGAATTTCATTTGTATCATCTAGCCTTAATTTATGTTGTAAATTATTCCTGTTTTTAATACACTTTAATATACCTGGTGTAATCCAAGGTTTTAAGATTTTTTTACTATTTGGAATAATAACTTTTTTAGTGTTTTTATTTAAAGAGTCTGTAATAATATTAACAAGTTCATCTGTAAGATATTCAGGGTCTTGAATATTGAATAAGTCAACTGTTATTTTAGTTTTCAAGGTTTTCAGAGCATCTACGTAATTTGTAACTGATTTCGTTTTGACCGTTTTCTGGTATCTTAGTTGATTGTATATAAACATGCTAGCCATTTTATGGTCAGTTATAGTTGTATCGAGAATTGCAATTGTAGCTGTGTAGTGTATTGGACTTAGATTAGTGATAATATGATCCAGGCAACTGTTTTTCCTTGTGTCAAATGTGTGGCCTGGCAGAAGACTGTGCGTTGCTAACATGTCTAGATACGGATCAGAGTACCTTCCGTTATTACCTTCACATATATTTATATTAATGTCGCCTGTTATTATAATATTTTTGTTTTTTAGGTATGTGGAGTTTAAATGATTATTAAGAGAGTTTATGAAGTTAGTAGGGTTTGGTTCAGATGGTGGACGGTAGATACATATAATGTTGTATTTAGATGTAGAAATTTCTAGGCATGAGGCTCCATTAAGTATTACCTCTTTGACAGAGTGTTCAATTGAAGGGCTAATAAAAACCACTACCCCATCGTTTTGGTTAATTTTATTTGTAGTACAATAGCTAAGGTAGTCAGGTTTGTGAGGTAGTGGCCTGTCAGGGTTGATTCGACATTCCGTCAGGACAATGATGTCGATCTTTTTCTTTAGTAGATTAAGATTAACATCTAAGTCATCTAGATTTGAGATTTTATGTACACTTCTTATGTTTTGCGTTATAAGTGAAAGGTTGGGAATATCTGACGGTAGATACTTATCTAAGTGTTCAATATGACATTGTTTAGCAGTTATATTACTTGTGACGTCTAAGTCTTGTCCTATATTGTCTGGCTTATTCATGTGGGTAAAATAAGAAATCAAGGGGATATGTTATTTTCATAATTTGTGTTTGAAACTGTGACAATATGGTTGAGATCGTGTAAATATAAAGTGCGTGTTTAAAAGTTATATAGATACCAGCAGTGGACTGTAAAGGGCTGTTGATGAAATCAATGGTACGGAACCCTCGGTGCGCGAATCCGACTCGCAATTGGCCGGTTTTATTGATATTTACCTCAAAGATTAATATATTTCATTTTATTAAAGGAATTTGTCGTAGTTTTTTAATATCCGGTATCCGGCCGGATAGTAAATTTAGGCCGGATATCCGGCCTACCGGATAGTTACCGGATATCCGTTTCATCTCTAATTAATATGTTCAATTATAAACAATGTTTTTTTTTTCAACTAGTAGAAAAAGGTGTGATTCTTTATTAAATTGCTATGATTTGATCAGATGATTGATATAAGAGAACACCATTATTCCATTATGAAAAAGAAACGTGGAAAGTAGAGCACCATTAATAAGAAGCAGGAAAAAATACGTAGAGTGTTATTTCCACATACTTTAAATTCGTGTTCCGCAAAGACACCCAAAGTTGTCTTCAAGCTGAGATATTTACTCAGTCGACTAAGAAAGAGGTTGCTAAATTTATGGGCCGTCAGGTGCAGAGCTGTCTAGTGGCAGCGAACAAAGGTGTAGTGTGTAGTGCTCAAGTAGTTGTAGTTAACTATAGTTTAGCTAGGTTTCCTAGAGCCGGGAAACGGTTAACGCTGCTCTCTTGATTAAAGTCATGTGAAATAAAATAACTGTTAAGTAAAAAAACTTATTTGAAGTTTCTGAACGTGATAAATCATAAACTTATTAGGTACTGTAGATGATATTATATGATTTATCATAAACTTATTAGGTACTGTATTACGTTCAGAAACTTCAAATAAACTTTGGCTATGTATGTATGTATGTGAAATGACCTACATTTCATCCACGAAGACGCGCCCCACCATTCTTCCGCTAATGTTTGAGTGTTATTGGTACACGCTAAATTATCCATGAGTGCACACGCACACTACAATAATGACGCTCGGATTGCTTGGATCAAACTTCCCGCACCCCGCGCTTCCCTCAACCAAAAATTGGTGGGGCGCGTCTTCGTGGATGAAACGATCTATAGCTGTCTTGATTAGCCATATAATTTTCATAATTTGGCATTAGCATAATTTATGATACTAATCAAACGTTAATTATTCTATTCCATGGTTTACAGTTAAATACTGTTCATGAGTGTAATTAGATAGAAAATTACATTAGTGATATTCAAATACAGTAAAAGTAATATATTTATTGGCTATTAGAATTAGTCATTAGCTACTTCATAATGAATCATAATGAAACCATTCATTTCAAACCGCAGATTTGGCGGATGCTGTTGGCAACCGCATACTTATATTGATTGCTCGGAAAATTTATACCATGGTAGTTGGTGGTGTACAATAGATGTTTGTTTTAGTAAAAAATTGACATAAAGATAAGCATTTATCACGTCACTGAAATCTACAACAACCAAATAATAAAAAAAAAAATTGTACGAGGTCTTTGTTTCATTTCAGTTTTCTATATAAAAAACTATTTATTTATTATCCATTAGAAATAATGTAGGATTCTATAAAAAAAAAATTATCGGTTCAGTAGTTTTGGGGCCTATTCAATACAAGCAAACCAATAATAAAATCTTTATTCTTTTTAATATTTGTGTAAAATTTCATTGTAGAATATTTCGCAAATTGTTACAAAACTAATTTTCCATTCCTATAATTATAATTCCTGCGATGAGCAATAATACCTCAAAATGTATTACTGTCTTTTACACATAATTTTCACATTGTTATCTCGGAAAAGTTATCCCGAAATCCGAATCCATTAGAAGGTGGCAGTAATTTTCCAAAACTTTTAATTCTAATTACCTAAATATCAAGATGTGAAATTATGCGACGCCCATCATAATTATTAAGGGAAAGATTTTTAGAACTTTGACGGTTCTTGCAAATGGAGGGTATGTTTGACATGTTCAGATGTTTTGACAGTTCTATAATGTGGCAGGCACTGGTGGAGCAGCGTGACATTTGCGTACAATTTGACGATAAATTTTTAAGCTTTTTTGCATGTGTTATCTGTATAAGTTGTTCAATACGAATCGCCTTATCTTTGCTTACGCAATCTCCTTTTAACGCTGATTGGCCTGTATACCATTGGCATTAGAAATTCCGATATCATTTAGAGACTAAGAGAAAAAATTCTTACAGGACTATTTTTCAGATCACGAGGAAAATACTTTAGCAAATTAAATCTTGAATCTTTTATCTTCATCTACGGCATCTTCATGACCCAGGATCGTTCACAAAACATATTATTTTAATCCCGAACCTCTTGTCCTTGGATCCACAAACTTGCTGATCGCAGCAAATCCATCACGGTTTACATACGTGTGCCTTTACCTAACTAAACAGTCTCGAGTGTATAGAGCCTTGTTTGTGTTTAGGCTGCTCAAGAAACCTTGTTCGGGTTTTCTTGCAGGGTTGTCACTTGGGAAAATGCTGGCCAATTTTGGAATTTCACAGTTTTTGTTAGTTTGTTAAAAACGTGAACTCTACGTTTATATTTATTAATCATCATCATCATCATCATCATTTCAGCCATAGGACGTCCAATGCTGAACATAGGCCTCCCCCAATGACTTCCACATCGCAATGTGAATGTTTAATCCTTCAACTACACCAACGCGTGCAGATCGCCATCACCGGCGCGATCACGGCGTGATCATAGGAAAATGACATGTCGCGTGAACTGTCAGCGGTCGCGCCAGCTGTCATAGGCCTTTGATTGCGCCAGTGATGGTGATCTGCACGCTTTGGTGTGGTTGAAACTTAAACGCATTATTGATGTAAGTCATAATTACTTTCGTGTCCCGTGGTACATTTGAGCCATGACTCATAGCCATTGTTACATCCCTGTTGTATCTAATTGGTGGACATATTTAATATACAAACGACAGCAGCTACACACTTTGGCATCTTATGTTAACAGCATTGTTGTGTTTCGGCAGGCAGACGTAAGATTGTTGTGTTTCGGCAGTTAGAGGCAAGATAGCCAGTTCCTCTGTGATTGAAGATTCTGGGTGAAGTTCGCTTCCACCTTCGGCCTGCTGATGACAAATAATCAAGAAAGTGATGACTTTCGATCAGGTGAGATGCAGGCCAAATGCGTGTATAGATCGTTTCATCCACGAAGACGCGCTTCACCAATTTTTGGTCGAGGGAAGCGCGGGGTGCGGGGAGTTTGATCAGAGCAATCCGAGCGTCATTATTGTAGTGTGCGTGTGCACTCATGGATAATTTAGCGTGTACGAATAACTCTCAAACATTAGCGGAAGAATAGTGGGGCGCGTCTTCATGGATGACACGATCTTATATCGACATTTCGAGACTGGACACGGTGTATCAAACGAGCAAGCTCACTAGCAGCCTCGTACCGCCATAAGAGTTTCCTTGTTGTGGATAAAAAAAGTAAACTATCAGTAGCTAACCCTGCTTCAGCCACTCGAACCTATGCTCCACAAACACATTGTGCCTCTAATTGTATTTGCCCTGGGAAATAAGTTTATTTGAACTGATAAAAGGTGTGCGTTGGATCCGGTTTCTTAGGAATTATCCGAACCGATGGTTGTAGGCGAAAAAGTACTGCCAAGCATGAAAATTAAAATGTAGTGTTTTGTACGTGGCTAGGTTTCTATGTTCTTTTTGTACTTTAATAATTAACTTTTAAAAAAAATAAAACCGACTTCAAATGCGTGAACACAAAAAAAAACTAAAAATTAAAAATATTGCGTATAAAAAAGTTCATACCCAATTTTCCACCCTTGGGGGTGAAATATTTTCTTCAAATTCGCATGAAACCACCCTTTTGATAATACCTATTCAACAAAAAAATAATCAGTCAAATTGATTTATAATCGGCGGAAATATTGCGTATAAAAAAGTTCATCCACAATTTTCCACCCTTGGGGGTTGTTTTTTCTATTATTAAATTTAAATGGGACCACCCTTGAGGTATTACCTATACGCCGAAAAAAGATTTGTTCAAATCGGTTCATAATTGGCGGAGTTATCGCGTAACAAACATAGAAAAAAAAAAAAACATACGGGTCGAATTGAGAACCTCCTCCTTTTTTGAAGTCGGTTGAAAATAGATTAATGTTGTGAACTAAATAAAAATACACAATGACATAAATACAGATGCCATGATTGATTGATGATCCCTTCAAATAAAAAGGAATAAATTAAATTAATTATCCACTTAAGTGGCAGTAGGCAGGGCAGTATCCTCGTAGAGCTGATGGTTGGAGAGGAAAAAATCTCGAGTAGCGACCATGTGTCGAAAGACGTAGTGTGGGCAGGCTCTCACTAGGAGAACCGACGATCTGATGAAAGTCGTGAGAAGTGCCTGGATGCGGGAAGCGCAGGATCCATGGTTGTGGAAATCCTTAGGGGAGGGAGGCCTTTTCCCAGCTGTGAAATATCATTTGGCTGAAAGATAAATTAACATTAGACAAACATTAGACATAAAAATCTTAAAATTAAAATTTTGACGCCATAACAGAGTAGGTATCTGATCATGAAAGAAAAAAAAAAAAATACTAGTTGTTTAACTCAGACAAAATAAAAGAAGAAAGACAATACGATACACGTAAAGATAACCATTACAGCGCTTACAAGCTTTAACATAATGACAAAAGTTGTTATATCGTTAAAACTCCTTACACGAATGTTCAACGAACAACAAAACGTTCTACAGAAGTGGAAATTAGCCCCAACAAATCTGTTTCGAGCGATTTAAAACCATAGTGGATTGGGTACAGTCCGCCTGAATTACAGCGATGCTGAGTCGCGATAGAGGTTGAACTGGTACTGTAAATACTAAGACGGAAAAGAAAAGTCGACTTTATTTATAAAGCTTTCTCACCATTGACGGCGTTCTATGAAAAACATTTCAATTAGTCAAGGCGGCGCGTCATTGGATAGCACCTTCTGCGGAAGATACTATTCGAGAGTTTTGAAAGGGGGCGCCCAAGTATCTTTATTACTCGTTATAAGTTTCCCCTTTTAGTGCGAAAAGGTTTTCTTTTAAATTAGGACGTCTGAATAGGCGGGGAGTGGCGTGAAAACGTTTTGTAAGGTTTTGAATTGTAAAGCTTTGCTAACAAAAACTTTTGCAGACTGTACAGCTTATTTTTTATTGCAACCTCTTTTATTTATGTGCGAAGTTATCGTGAGAATTCTTCGTGTCTCTGTATAGAGTACTTATACACACTCTTATTACAGAATCATATTCTTATTGTTGGGAATGCTAAAATGGTTTACAACTAGATATACTAATGCAGCAAGGTTCTAGAATGGAGGCCGCGTACCGGAAATCGCTGCGTGGGACTTCCACCCACAAGGTGGACCGATGACATCATAAAGGTAGTAGGGAAGCGCTGGGCGCAGGCCGCTACCAATCGATCAACATGGAAAACATTGGGGAAAGCCTATGGCTCAAATGATGATGATGATGATGATACCGATGCATAGGGAGGGTTTGTGACTATACCCAATCGATTCCTGCGTTCTATTCCCTGATAGGACTTTTTAATGGAAGAAAATACTTTATATTAATATTGGGTCTTTACCAGTACTTATTGATATTACAAAAATATTATTCCTCTACAGAAATAGCTTCACCGTTTTCTCCACCGAACACCGGCACCTTATTGGACTGTAATAAATATGGAAAGGTTCGCCAATGAGAATTTTTACTTTACGACCAAACCACAAAGGGAATGGTCCAAGTGTATGATGAACCCATTTTACCTTGCACTTACTGTGGTTACGTTGCTCTTTGAAACATCCATGAAGAAGGTAATTGTCGATAAGTTCGATAGCTTTTTGTTAGCTTTGAGTTGTAGCGAGATAATTATGAACATATTTTAAGTGTATTTTATAGCGCTTCTAAGTTCCAAGCGCGACAAGATGTCTAGTGTTGGTCAATCAGACCCAATTTTCCTAACATGTGTTTAGCTAGCCTTGATTTTATAGAAATTCTGGGTCTGAAAACTCTTCACCTTCTTTGAATGTACTTTGCAAGTAAAAGTTACGTAATTTATAGTATCTGTGCGTGTTCTGCACATGAGACTGTCGTATGACACAGCTACATACGAGTATATCTCACGCACGGTACAGTGTGAAACCTTATACCCTTTCGTATCAACTAAGTACATAGCAGAAGTATCGATAGTTTTCCATCACTATCGGATACCCTAATAAATTGACCTCAAGTCAACGGGGTCGCAGTATAACGGTGGATATTCTTTTTTATCTCCATTGAGAGGAAATCTATGGGCTTATAATTTGGTCGGCATTTTCCGATACGCTGGTGCTATCTTATCGCTTAAAACCGTTTTTAAGAAAATCTATTACGGAGTAAAGAGCTTAAAAGCTTACTTTGTGTTGTTGTTAATAGATTTTTGTTAATGCCAGGCGTTGTACTTATTAATAAGATCTCAAACTACGAGTACGAGTATGTTTAAAGTACTAAATCTTTTGCCTGCTAAGAAGCAGTAAATGACATAGGAAGAATCTTTAGGTTATTCATAAAAATAAAACCAGATTCGTTAAGAAACTGAGTTGCACCAGCTGACTTTAACGGTAACTATGACGATAACCGATCCTTTTTGTATGGAGTTATTTTTGACGTTTGTCACAGTTAAATTAAGATGGTGCAACCAAGCCTTAAATTAACTAGATATAGATTAAGGCAATTAAGTTTAGTTTAAAGCCTTATCTATTGTTTTAATCTCCCAAAAGAAATAGCAGTTCTAAAGTCCTGGGACTCCAATTACCCTTAAGAATAACGTCTTAATCTGAATTAATAGTTTAATTAACCGGCAATTGTTACAAACGCGTATAATTATTACACATTCAGTGTTTTATTTCAATGGTCGCAATTAGTGAAATTGGTCCGAATGACCACAGTGCAGAAAACCTTCTTCAGTAAGTATATTTTTGTTGTATTTTTCATGTGACGGATGGACCAGTAGTCGCGTGTTCTATTTGTGAAACGATGGCTCATAATTTTCAAGAAAAATCTACACCTACTATAATTTTCACTTTAATTCCCACCACTCAACTCCTGTATTAGCCGGGCTCACAGTTTGGTTTCTAACGAAACCCAACCAGTAAAGATGGGAGTGAAGGGTCTTGGAATGGTTTATTGTCGATTTTCCACAAAAACGATACATCACGAAAAAAGTAAGGGTGTAAATTCGTCTATATTCGTCTATATAAATATAAGGAATGGGTAAAGTGTGGATTGGCGAATCGACTTTGCGGCAAATCGACATTAACCTATTCATCTCCAACGAATAAAAATAGTAAAGCTATTAAACCTTTCAAATAATTATTTATTTATTTATCTTTACCAATATCTCTACCACCTTGTTTTATACGGAGCTATATTACTGCTAATCTATAAGCTGGTACAAAGTCTAATGTTATTAGGCAGTCAGTTTTCAGGACACGTATTTACCGTGTACCTAACATCTTGTATGTATTGCGGTGAACATTATACATATTAGGCACATGCCTTGCTAATAGCAATATACATCGAAGAGGTAATGAGAATGATCGTTAGTCTGGTCTTTTCGATTTAAGTTGAAGCAAAATAATTGTTCATAGTTTTATTTAATACGATAATAATATTACGTCATTGCTTAAGGAAGATATTAATATCCAATAGTTTTACGCCCGTATTCATAAACATTACTTTGAGGTCTCACAGTGCGCGTGAACACACAGGGTGACACACGAACCAATCACAGAGCTCTATTCAACGCTGTGCATTGGATTTGCTGCTTCACTTAAGCAAGCATCGTTTGTGAATACGGGCGTAAGATAATATCTTAATGCTCCTTTATGTCAACATTTATTTAGTATCCTATAGATTACCTGAATATACCTAATTGGTTTTGGCTTGGTTGCATAAAAAGTTGTTTATGTTCGTAACCAAATATTAAATCGAAATTTAATATTTCGATCCATCAGTAATATGTGGTAGATAAGAACTGATAAATATGCATAATTGGTTATATCCCTGACGTCATCGACATAAATAGATAAGCTTGCCTCTACAATTACGTACGGTCATTAGTTGGTCTCATAATAGGAAAAGGGTCAGTGGTTTTTCAATCGTAAAATATTAGCATCTGTATTTCCCGAGCATTATAATCTGGGCTTCTTCAAGGCGAGAGTGAATAGGCACTTACATACTGGGCAGGTATGTAGGTACCATCCTAGACTGCATCTCACTTAACATCAGGTGCGGTTGCAGTCAAATACCTGTGGCCTAATAATTCACGTATTTTGACAGTCAAGATCTCGCTGACGTTCAGAAGTCGTCCCATTGAAAAACAGTTCTAAATCCGTATTCTCAAGGGTCATTTCGATAGAACGATTACTCAATAGGATCGTATTCAGCCATTTGTTGTCGTTGAAGTTTTGTAACTTGAATAAGTCTACTGCTTCATAGTTACCTATGCATATTTTGACTTCAGAAATTAGTGGTTGTGGACCTACTCTATTTATCTTATTTTATGGTTTCTCACTCACGAACTTATATATTATGTATGAGGTAAATTTTTTAGTTTGTTTTCTACTGTGATCCGTCTCACATCTCCCATAATGATATTTCGTGTGGTATTTATTTGTTTATTGGCGGTACTTATTAATGCTGTCAACTCAGCACCGCCTGAGGAAGCTAAACCATTAAGTATGTTATTTTTAAATTCTAATACACACTAATAATATTATAAATGCGAAAGAAACTGTCAACTTGTCACGCTTAAACTGCTGAACCAATTTACATGGGTAAACAGATAATAGCTGTGATAAAATCTATACTTCTATACTAATATTATAAATGCGAAAATAGCTCTGTCTGTCTGTCTTGCTTTCACGCCTAAATAATTGAACATTTGATTTTGATGAATTTGGTATAGATATAGTTTGAGTCCCGGGAAAGGACATAGGATAGGTAGTTTTTATCCCGGTTTTTAAAACAGGGACGCGCGCGATAAAGTTTTTCTGTGACAGACAAATTTCCACGCGGGCGAAGCCGCGGGCAGAAAGCTAGTAATGAATATTTTTTTCCTAAGTAAGCGATATAATCAAAGTCACTTTTCACAAATCACTTTTGTATCAAGTAAACTGTTATAAATATTAAATATTCTCTGGAATGTGAAGTTTCTCATCTATAAAGCCGAAAATAACCAAAAAAGTAAATTACTTTACTAAACGAACACCCACTTGGTATTTTTACCTGTTATCATCTTTTTTATTTCTATTTTTAGAATTCTATTCTATTTCTTAAATCTTGTCGCCCATTCCATGTATTTCTAGACGTCATAATAAGATTGTTTTAATTTATTCTTCTTTCAGACTGCCCAGCGGGCGAGTATTATGAAAAGTGCAAGATTGCTGTTTGCTATAGAACTTGCACGGATGTCCAGAAACCACCTCCATGCCCGTCCATAGCTCCTGGATGCTTCATACCTGAGTGTCTTTGCAACGAAGATACATACCGGAACAAGGAAGGGAAATGTGTCACTTATGACGAATGCCGTAAGTATTATTAGTTCGTTCCATAATCATCATCATCATCTTTTTAGCCCCTGGACGTCCACTGCTGAACGCAGGCCACCCCCAATGACTTCCACATCGCACAGTTGGTAGCGACCTGCATCCAGCGCCTTCCTGCTACCTTTATCAGATCGTCGGTCCACCTTGTGGGTGGATGTCCTACGCTGCGTTTTGCGGTACGTGGCCTCCACCCTGACACCCTCCCGTGCTGCTCCCATACCTCAGGCACTGACTCCGTTAACTAGACCGCACTAGACCTATAGTTGGCTAAGGATATGTACAGCCTCCCCAACAATATTACATTTATTTTACACTTTATGGAACGAAGCAAGCTGAAGTGGCAATGGGCAGGGCACATAGTAAGCAGAACTGACGGCCGATGGGGCAGCAAGTTGGGAGTGGAGGCCGCGTACAGGAAAACGCAGCGTGAGACGTCCACCCACAAGGTGGACCGATTTACTGATAAAGGAAGCAGGAATGCGCTAGATACAGACCGCTACCAACCGTGCGATGTGGAGGTCATTAGGGGAGGCCTATGTTCAGCAGTGGACGTCTTGTGGCTGAAATGATGATGATGATGATGAGCAAGTTGAGTCATACAAAAAGCGTAGCAACTGTAAAATGGCTATTTTCCAAAACTCTATTCTGTTCCAGATTTACTTTAATTAAACAAGTCTTATTAAAATTTGATACCTACCGCTGCTTTTATTAGGATTCGTTGGATAGAATTTAATAACGCAGATAAATACCGGCAGGTCGTTTCCCGTTAATATCGTTTTATATTAAATTTAATAACGAAACTTTTTTTTTTCAGTTAAAATGGAGCACTGACTGGCAAGATCGAAGTAATTACTTAAATAATAAATCGATTTATACAATTTTAGTGTTACATTATTTTGTATTAATTTTCCCTAGAGTTGAAATAAAAAAAATTGAGAAAATTTGAATTTAAGTAACATTAAAAAACTCATTTATTTATGTATGTAGGCTTTTTTTTCTTTCTTTGTGTGTTGCCATGTGGGCTTTTAAAAAGCACTTTAACACGGCCCAGTATTAACCCTACCACTGCTTCAGGACAATAAATGGGCCAGTGCTGAGAAGATCAGTGGGATCGTACAAGATATGGATAAAAATGCTTCACCTACATGCCGATTGAATTATAAACAGTAAAGACCTAATTCGTATTCAAGCACTCTTAACACAAAAACAACAAAATGTAGACTATATTCCTAGTTCAGTTCCATTTATATTGTTCTTTTCATATCCCTCAAGGCATAGCTCCAAGTTTTGCTAAGTACTTAGCAACTCCATAAGAACTATGTTGGGAACTCAAATCCCTCCCCAACCTTCCACACTGGGACAACTAAAGTAGATATAGTAGGTTTTTACAAAAACATTAATTCCGAACAAAATAGTATCCAAAATTATGGTTTTTATAATGTGGCTTTTGGTCATACTATATTACGCAATATTCATTAACTTGACATGATTTTCTATTTGACAGATGATGCAAACTGTCTTTCATTTCGACTTCAAGTTTTTTTTATGTGATAGGTAGGTAAGTTGCCAATAAACAGTATTGCCTTGATCATGAAGATTTACTCTCCGCAGAGTTGGGCCCCATTCTAATTTGTATAAAGAATCGGCCAATACCAATGTGTGCACTTTCATAGATGTCCAATGTCCATACTGATTAACAGCCCAACCCAACTATCGGCCGACTAAAAGTCTGTTAGATTTTATTTTTTATCTGTAGGATCATAATAATATTTAAAGCAGGCAACGCAATATTGGGCGAACCTTTTGCCCCAACGTACAATGTGACATTGCTGTTCTTCGTGAAATAACGTAAATCAACATTAATAGAACCCAAAACTTAGTAATTGAGTGCAATATTGTCTGCAAAGTCGTGTGTTGCTGAACTTCTGGAAGTCTGTGCACAATATGTTATGCACAGAAGTTACATTTCTCGGTTTTAATTTGGGACACTGAGATACAGAAAACATTTTCAATTAATAAGTAAATTAAATATTAAATTTTGCCTTTTCATTCGCTTTTTGGTTGCCATTTCGTATTTTTTTGAGGTCTGTCGGTCTGTTTCAAACAATTAACCGAGTTGATGTAGAATCGAATGAGCTGGGCGCCGGGCGATTATGGAGTCAGATGTGGTAACAACAATGTGCTGGGTGCCGGGTGATGATGGAGCCAGATGAGGTTGACAGCAGTGTGCAGGGTGCCAGGAGTGTTCGAGTCTGAAGTGGTCGCAGCCGGGAGAACCCTAGATGTGATGAGTCCCCGTGCAGTAGTTTTCTCAGTCCAACTTAAGCAGATAAGCAGGTTTCCAAAGATAGATAGAGTTTTTCAAATATTTTAATTTATAACTTAGGGTTAAAAGGAGCACTTAATTTTACGATTATACTAAGTAGTTGCAATCTGCAGTACTCTGTATGTGCTCGTTTCAGTCCCCGAGGAAATCTCCAAAAGATGTTGTGAAAATATCCTACCTACTTACTTTGTAACAACTTGCTAAACTTAATGTGCAACTTTGAATGATGTCTTAGGGGGCTCTGAAACTCGTGGTTTTATAATGATTTCCACTTTTGTGGCTAATATTAATTTCATAGATGAAGCAGATGAATAAATAAAAGAACAAGGAGGAATACAAGAAACTACTAATTACTACTGATGGCCGCTGGGGCAGGAAAGTTACTAAGGCACTAGGTGGACTGACGATCTGGTGAGGGTCGCGGGAGGTGCCTGGATGCGAGCGGCGCAGGACCGGTCTTTGTGGAAATCCTTGGGGAGGCCTTTGTCCAGCAGTGGACGTCTTTCGGCTGAAACGAACGAACTAATTACTTCTACACACATCACTAGTCTAATCTGGAAACATGTCTTATGAAACGTGTGATACGGAATCCTATATTTACATATTAATAACTAGAACTATAAATACGAGTCATGCCCGTATAGTTCTAGTGCTTAACTTAGTGCCTGAGGTTGAGGCATGGGGGCGACACGGGACGTCAAACGTCAGCGAGACTTCAGATGTGCTTTATTTGTATGCTCTGTCACGTCATAATACGAGTATGTCAATGTCACCCCTTCCGTACCAATCCCATACCTCAGGCACTAACTGACTATAGCGCTAGGCCTATAGCCAGTTATATTATGTTTTCTTGACATTTATGAACAACGTCATGACATAAAAAAAAACTAATAAAAACAGCACTATCCAGCGATATCTGAAGGTGATATTTTCCTACAAATTCTAAGAACACTTATAGAGACATTAAAATCGTTTTTCATCTCGGAATGTTGATGTGTGTCATCAAGAACTTCAAAGACGTATTACCTTCATTTCGAGTTACTTAAGTACTTTAAGTTATTAATGTTTGACGACTCTATTTGGAAGGGACCCAAAAGTTAATTCAAGCCTATTCATTAGACTTACCCTAAATGCTTTAATATTTATTGAAACTGAAATGGTACTAGACTGAGCGTATCTAAGTACATTTTTCAATTTAGCAATTGGATTTTAGGAGATGTAATCTATACTCTATACTAATATTATAAATGCGAAAGTAACTCTGTCTGTCTGTCTCATGTCTGTCTGTCTGTCTAGCTTTCACGCCTAAACCATTGAACCGATTTTGATTAAATTTGGCATAGAGATAGTTTGAATCCCGAAAAAGGACATAGGATAGTTTTTGTCCCGGTTTTTGTAACAGGGACGCGCGCGATAAAGTTTTTCTGTGATAGACAAAATCAAAAAAACAAACAGACAAAAGCTAGTTTTATTATAAGAGTGGATTGTTTTTTTTTTTTTATTTAACAATATCAATATTTTGTTATATTTAATGGGCTTGATGACAGTTTTAACAGATAGAGTTAGATAAAGTGAGTTTGCTCAGAAGATACTTATTTACTGTAGAAGGTGTAGCTTTTTTTGTGGACAGTAATGTGGACAGGGAATTTCACTATAATACGACTGTTGCACTGCAGTGTAGCACTAGGTCAATACAGTTTTTTAAAACAAGAGCATTTTATAAAGTTTATCAAGTTTGAACACTCCTTAGTGTTCAACCTATAGGTACGAATCAAACAGTAGTAAAGGCCAGATAAATCTTCCACCGCTTCTTCTCAGCATCAGTCCATACGTTGTCCCAAAGTGGTGGGGAGGACACCGTCAGGTTTTAGTGAGTAGGCCCTGCCCATCTGGCAGGGAGAGCCTCACATAACCCACTGGTTCCCCCGAGCCAGTGGGTATGCAATTTCATGCATTTCCTGACGAAAAAAAAGGGCAAGCTACAAAAATGCCCTTAAAAGGGCACAAAATTTAATTTTAAACGGCCTATGCACAAACACCTTAAGGAATGTTTAATTTAAGATTCTCAGGTAGGTTCTTGCTTAACTTTATAAGCCTTAACCCAAAGACATGGCCCTTGACATCGCAAACCAAATATTCCAGCTAAATCCTTTTAATTAATCCGAACAGTCTGTCCTTTGCAAACAGATAAATTATTTGCAAGCTCCGAACTTTTTCTTAGGGCATTCCCTATCCAAATTTATGCCCAACAAAGGGTGTGGGAGGGGGACAAAAAGTGGATTTTATTAAAAAAGTTCGCTCTAAAACACGGTCGAAACGCAAATGACCTTAATCAGAGAGTTCAAAGGTTTAAGGAAGTGTAGATTTATAACGTCGACATTATTTATGGTGCTATCAAGCCTTAAACGGTTTGGGAAAACATGTGAGCTTATTTACATCTTGTTTATAATTTTTGTAAGAAGAAAAATGCTCTGGTTGTTTTTGTAAGCTTATCTGGAATCTTAAAACTGACGTGATCCGAAAGATAATTTTCAATATCAACATAATTATCTCGGTCATCTCAAAACCGTGACGTCATCGAAGTTTTTCGAGACTCGCGATTTCCACTCCAGGTGGTTCCTTTGGAGGCACCCCTTGTGAAGCCACGCGACAAATTTTAACGAACACCACGCAGATAAATCATTTAAACCGTTATAGGGTTGGCGATTTTTGGTAAAAATTTTGATTTGCAAATGCATCATATTTTTTGTAAAGTATTTTTCTCGTTTGCATCATTTCTCATTGATGTACTGCTTCTAAGGATTGGAGCGTGATGTTATTTAGCCTATATCGTTCCTCGATAAATGGACTTTCGAACACTTTTTTTAATTTGGATCAGTAGTTCCTGAGATTAGCGCGTTCAATCAATAAACAAACTCTTCAGCTTGTTAAGCTTCAACTCAATGAAGGCTTACTGACAAAGTCACTCGTGTAGCGAAGTTTTGGTCTGACATTGTGTAGGTTTTTTGTCGACACGACAAGAAGAAGAAGAATCCTTCAGCTTGGCGGTTCATAATGACTGACACGTTAAATGCTGTAACGAAAAAGTTGAGAATGACATCAAAAGATGACGTGATAAGTATTATCTGGCTAGTGACAACCCTAAACAGAAGTCGAAACACTTGACTCTGGTACGTATCGGGTCCAATTATTCTTACACACTAATTGCGTTTTCAAAACTACTTATACATTAATGAATTTGATGACGTGTCTTGTAAGTGAAACAACCACAGGTTTGTTGTTTGTCAGTGTGTCAAATATCAGTAAGACTTCAGATTTGTACGCTCTGTCACGTCATAATATGTCAATGTCAGTCCCGTGCCACTTCCATACTTCAGGCATTTTCTGAGTTAAGCGCCAGACCTCTAAGTTAGATTATAATTGAATTACACGTGTGATGGTAAATGTGTCTAGGTTTCTATCATGATTTCATTTACTTACTGGTGGAAATTATGTAAGCATGTAAAAGTAAGTAATTAGTGGATTGTTGATTAAATTTTGTAATCACAGAAGTTACAACTAAAAAGTTTATTATTGAATAGAAGTTTCAAACTCAATAATTGACTCAGGCTTGTTAATTAAACTTATCAGTCTTTTCTTAAACTTTTAAAAGGAGAAAATAAGTTAAATTATTTATTATTATTGCTAGGCGGGCAAATCCCTATTTGATCCGATGAGATCACATTTAATAACATTATTATTAGAGATGGAGATTCACGTTCGTATTCACAAATTTAATGATGCCGCAGGCCGCTACCAACCGGGAAACATGGAAAGCATTGGGTGAGGCCTATGTTCAGCAGTGGACGTCCTATAGCTAAAATGATGATGATGATTCACAAACGATGCTTGCTTAAGTGAAGCAGCAAATCGAACGCACAGCGTTGAATACAGCTCTGTGATACTGTGCTGCATCCACGCGCACCTCAAAGTAATATGCGTCAACCTTTCTGTATTTTGCAATCTTCATTTATTTTCCTTCTTTTCACGCAAATCGTTAAATCCAAAATCACTCTCCCCCTTTGAGCAATAAATTATAATTTCTAAATCCTTACACAACATGTTTACAGTGTTCGTTCATTATTGTTTACTAATGTTGGAAATTCAATAACGCTAATCTGAAGATGTCGGTATTAATAAAATCTCTTGGCAAATATTTGCTTGTGTAACAAATTTGATAATATCTCATTTAAGCGACGAGGAAAGTAAATATCTAACTGCCGGGGCGCATTAAACCGATCCGTGTGATGCTTTGTGAAATATCTCATAAAATTTCCACCAAAATTAAAACACTTGAGCATTGTTACTTGGGAAACAGTGGGGGTTGTCGTAATAGCGTCATTTTTAAGGGGTCTTAAGGGTGAGTTTGATTGTTAGAGAAACGCGACTCGGTTAAGATTTGGGTCGTAGCGGCGAGCGGTCGACGGTATGCGGCAGCGGCATACTGTAGCGGCGAGCCTCAAATAAAATTGTCAACTCAGAGAGTCAGAATATATGTATAAATCATCTCATCTTCACTCAATCAGGGTCATTTAGCGATCATTTCAGGAGCACGAGTCTCTGTCTACCAGAGGTAAATGGGGGATTTAACTCTATGACGATATCTGGTTGGGGCCCGATGTTCCCAGAGTTTTTCCTAAAGGAAAGAACTCGCGAAGCGATCTTCACCTGCGCCTGCCACCGTTTCTTCACCGCGATTTCGCGACTGTTACGTTACGACATCCACAGGAGAAAATTTATTATATTTTGGTTGCACGAAGTATCACGTCACTTCAGGGTGCTGTCGTCAATGTTCAAACGGTACTTCATCACAAATAAAACCGTTATATGGTAATGGTATACTCCGTAATGAAAATTTACATTTTATTCACCAAATACAGCATTATCTCTTGTATAATGCACATTTTTCGTAGGCAAATTTAATGTCCCCTCCAGCGGTGTATGCGTTTAACATAAATTATTATAATGTTCATAAGTAGAGGTATATTTTAGTTTAGACTCACACAAATAATGACTGTCCTTTTTTCAAATAGTTTCTTTTTTCCTAGTTTCGAGAAGTCAGAATATTTACGTAACTCACAAGTCATACAAAATACAACATATAGGATCTTATACCTAACACACTTTGTAATCCTCTTAAGAGATAAACTCTATTATTAGTTAGCATCTCTATTATTGTTCGAATGCAACTAACTCTTTATTAATAGAGTCAGCTAGGTTTATTTATTAATGGTAAGAATATACATAACGGTATCAAAAGTAATCCAATCAACTCAGATGGAAACGAAAATAGCTATTGGTGACCCTATTAACGTAGGCTTAGATCTCATTATGTCAATAGCAAACATATCAGTCCAGTCACGATAGAGTAATGAAATCGGATTGCTATGAGATTTGTCTTGTCTAATATAATTGAATCACGCCTAATTGGAGCTAATAAATAATATTACATATTAGAAAGATTGAACAAATGTTTGTTCAGTAATTATTATTAATTCGTTTGGATAAATCTGTTCATGTAGATTGTTAGGTTAGATTATCTATTAAATGTTTTTGTAGATTTTTACTCAGAAGAGCGCTGAAACACGTACAAATTAAAATAACAGTTTTGTTCTTACTTGTGTAGAGACATGTATATGAAGTTACACACTTTTACATTACGAGTTTATTCACCGAATCCGACTTAACTTGAAGAGTTTATTCACCGAATCCGACTTAACTTGAATTTGTATCCTGTGTCATAACACTGTTTCCGTATTTTAGATTGAATCCACCTCTTACATAGAAATAAAGATACTGGCATTAGTGACAACGACAAATAGACCAGTGTCCTTACCATGAGTTTAAGTTACGTGTGCTCGATAGCGACTGCGTAAAAAAGACATTAAATGAATGACAGATTGTACAGCGCCCCTAGCGGCTACTTTAAAGAACTAAAATCTTCTTATATTTTTTTGACGTACTCGTTAGCGTAAACTCATGGTACGCACACTGAAAGAACGGCGTGGTTGTTAGGGACTCCCTAATAGGGATAGCCCTTCACAAATAGGTAGATCAAAAATGGTTTTTAAATACTCAGTCGCATGGTAGCGTTCAGAGAATCATGTTTTAAAGTGAAATGGCTACATAATTATATTTGTTTTTACACTATTCACTTTATTATTTCAAATTGAATTGTCTTCGGCTTATATTCCGCCAATTTTCCATTTGCCTCAAATCTGTGGATAATCCCACTAGATTTGGAGCAGTCAAGAAAGTTAAATCTTAGTTCTTAAGTATGTTCCAGTTTTAATAGTTGTGAACAAGTAAAGCTGGGGAAACCTAAAGAGATTTCGGCTGAATTGAAATTGCGATGAGGGAAAACTTTTTCGGTGATAAAGTTGAATAATTAATCACTTTTTGTACTTTAATCCCCTCGCTACTAATCTTATATTAAAAATGACACCCTTAGGTATACAGTTAGTGGTATCACAAACTTTTATCTTGAAATACATAAAGTAAGTCCATCCACGAAGACGCGCTGCCGCACAATTTATAAACGCAGTAAGTAACACGTGAACAGTTTCGAGAAAAACGCGATCAAAGTTGAAATTTTATTTTGAAGTGTCTACAATTAGTTACGCAAATATTTGTAAAAAAAAATGATATATGGGCTTATAGAGCTAAACTCAAAGTTTATTTTGATATGAGGTTTTTGTATTTTAATTAATATTTTGTATTTAAAATTATTAAAAAACTGTTTATGTTATGGATTAACTAAGTTTTCGTTCGATACTTACTACCCATGAATGCAGTATGATTGTTCCTTACTGCGTTTATCAGTAGTTTTCGTTACTTACGGTACATGTGTTAAATGATTGATTTAAATTTTAGTTCTTACAACGTAATATATGCGCCGTATCTTTACAACTTACTGCATTTATGAGTGGGAGTGTGAATCAAAATAATTTATCAAAACTTTAAATGTGCAGTAATAATACAATTATACTGCGCTTATCATAAGCCAATAACGCTTTCATGTTGAACTTTCCCAAATAACCAAGGGGTAAATGAAACAAGTATTACAAAATAATTGCTGAGATCGCTTGTTATTAAATCAAAAATTAAGATATGGCACCCACTTTTAGATCTTAAATATACCAATCTAATAAAATAAAGACTCGGTCGTTCGTTTCAGCCGAAAGACGTCCACTGCTGGACAACGGCCTCCCCCAAGGATTTCCACAAAGACCGGTCCTGTGCCGCTCGCATACAGGCACCTGACGCGACCTTCACCAGATCATCGGTCCACCTAGTGTGAGGCTTGCCCAAGCTGCGTCTTCCAGCTCATGGTCGCCACTCAAGAACTTTCCTGCCCCAGCGGCCATCAGACAACTTATAGTGTCTCCAACCTTCAGAGGAATGGGTACAGCACGGCATTTGACATGATTTTTGTCTTGTCCATTAAAGACCCATTTGTTAAGAGGCTCTATTGAGGCAATCGAGGATTGAGCTTAGATCCTCCACGTTCTCAGCCATGAACGATATCGTCCGCGAATCAAAGATGGGTGATGTACTCGCTGAAGATATTTATGCCCAATCCGCTCCAGTCCAGAAGCTTGAAAACATCTTCCAGAGTGGTAGTGAACAGTTTTAGAAATATGACATCTCCCTGTCTGACCCCTCGCTGCAACTGAAGTCCTGATCCCGGAGACGGACTGACATTGTGGCCTATTCGTACAAGCCCGTCAACGATTATACCTATCTATAATAAAGGCACCGTTGGAGAGACTGTAGCTTGAAGAGAGAAGTCTTTCTCATAGACCACAAATGCCAGACAAAGTTACTGATTATTCTCCTCAGTTTTCTGCCATATATAAGTATGTGGTCTATCATACTAAAGCCTTATCGGAAACCGATTTGTTCGGGAGGCTAGATGTCGCGTGAAACCAAACATGATGACTCTCAAAAACAGAAGTGAGATGGGTATAAAATAAATTCTTCAACAAGGTTTTGTTGCCTTTTTTGAAGAAGAGTATCACCACACTTCTGTGCCATGCCGTAGACGTTTTTCCCTCAAGGATGACGGAATCGAATAGCTTCTAAAGAGCCTTTAGTACCGGCGTTCCGCCTGATTTCAGAAGCTCAGCCGTGAGCCCGTGATTCCATCATCGCCCGGTGCCTTGTTGTTTTTCAGCTGTTTGAGAGCCATTCTAATCTCGTACAGACACGTCCGGGATATCTTCGGTATAGTGTCGGGTCAATCTAGCTCTTGGGTCTTCGGCTAGATTTGTCATTTGGACAGGTTTTCAACTTCTTCCAATAATGTAAGAGTCAGCCACTGCGTTCATAACATGTTAACACCTATGCAGCACTCTGACAATCCTTAGTATGTACGCAGTATAATTGTAATTACTGCATTAATATTAAGTACAAGTCATCTGTTTTTCCTATGAAAACATAATATCAGTGTGTGTTTAAGTGGAATTACTGCACATATACTATGTGCAAGGTGAACTTAACAATTGTAGAAACATAATAAGAATGATGTAATTGGCACATACTGCACTATTACTGTGTAGCAAATTAAATAAGCGCGAGTATTCACGTAATATTAAGTTATTATGTGCTCTTACTGCTAACATAGTATGTGAAGAAACCTAAAATATGCTCTAAGTAGTGTGCGTGTGCACTCATGGATAATTAAGCGTGTACCGATAACACTCAAACATTAGAGAATAGTGGGGCGCGTCTTCGTAGATAGATCGATCTAAACACAGACATTTTAATACAGAAAATTTTATGGTCATGGTTTAGAACACAATAATATCGTTTGTGTTATTCTACACCATGTAATTATTATGTCCGAAAATAATGATAACACGGTGACTATTGTGAGAGCTGTATATTTGGCTAGGTAGCCGGAAATCAAGTGGCCTAACCTCAAAACAAACATGTGAATTGACATTGACATTTAAAAGTAAAAAGTTCCACAGATTAATACATGACATATCTCCCCCCTAAGTGAATATCAACATTACCAAACTAATAAATTATCCCCATGAACACTATGTATTTAAATAACAGTAATTAAGTTAGGAAATTTATGTAAAGGTTATCATCTGCTGATGCGGAGGCATCAGGTCTGTCATAGGGGCTTCTAGAATGCAAATTTGGTTTATTTTTTATCTTTCCCAGAGCCGGTGTTGTAGTAGCTTGGCTTGGAATGCCCAAGATGTCAGCCCACTTGTCTGCATCTGGTATCTCTATGATATCGTCAGTAATCAATTCCGGCGTTCCTTCTACGACTGCATCTGTATCATTTGTTACTCTGGTAGTTATCTCCTCTGCTGCTGTTGTTTTGATTATTTGATCAATATGACGATTTACTACTCCGCCACCATTCGTCTCTATTTGGTAGCTGGAGGGTCCGTTCTTATAAGTAACTGTGCCCCGTAACCATCTAGGGCCATGGTTGCTGTAGTTTCTGTACATCACTGATTGTCCAACATTCGATTCTCTTCCTTGTCTTTGATTGTTTTCTTCAATTTGTTGCTCAATTCTCTTATGTTGAATATTCTCAGGATGTACAGTATCCAGTAACGTTCGTAAACGTCTTCCCATTAGCAGTTCTGCAGGACTTTTGTGTGTTGTAGTACATGGAGTAACCCGCAGGCCTAGCAACAAGTTTGGTATTTTGATGTCCCATGATGAATCATCCATCTTTCTTAGTTTGTCTTTCACTGTCTGTACCATCCTCTCCGCTATCCCGTTTGTGGCCGGGTGATAGGGAGCCGTGGTGACATGCCGGATGTTATTAGCTTGTAGGAATCTCTTCAATTCATCTGATACAAAAGATGTACCATTATCCGACACTAGTACGTCGCACAATCCGTGTATGGCAAAAGTGTTTCTTAAAACTTTTATCACTGTAGCGGAGGTTATGTTATTTACTACAAACACTTCGGGCCAACGAGAGTATGAATCAACCATTATCAAAAAGTTTTTATTGTAAAATGGGCCTGCAAAATCAACGTGGATTCTCGACCACGGTCTGGTTGGTGTAATCCATTCATGGCTGGTCTTAGGTGGCATATGTCTGTGTTCCAGGCATTTTGAGCATCCGCTCACTAGCACTTCGATGTCTTCGTTAAGGCGTGGCCACCAAACGTAGCTTCTAGCCAAAGTCTTGGTTTGAACAATTCCAGTATGTGTTTTATGTAAAACACGTAGGATTGTTGGACGAAGGGACCTCGGCACTACAACTCTGCAGCCCAGTAGTATGCAATCATTTTGTATTGAAAGTTCTGCACGTTGTAACCAGAAAGGCCTTAACTCAGGATCGGTTATTTTAGCTGGCCAACCGCATTGGATGTAATGCATGACTCTAGATAGGATGCGGTCGCCTTTCGTCTCGGAAGCTATGTGTGACACATCATAAGGGAAATCCTCAGGTTTTTCAGCCATCAGTAAAATTTCGTAGAGTGGTTCTTCAAGTTGATCTGGTACCGGTTGAGGCCATCTACTCAAACTGTCAGCACTTCCGATCTGCGGCCCAGGTCTGTATGTTATTTCATAGCTATGTGAAGTCAAGGCTATGGCAATTCTTGTCAAACGGGGTGAAAGCATACTAGTCATTGGTTTCTTGGGGTTGAATATTCCCAATAACGGCTTGTGATCAGTCACAATCCGAAAATGTCGTCCCATCAAGTAATTATGGAACTTTGTTATTCCAAACATAATTGCCGCTGCTTCTTTATCAAGTTGTGAGTAGCGTCGTTCGTGAGAATGCAGAGTTCTTGAAGCCATGGCTACTGGACACTCATTATGGTTCTCGTCTTCATGAGACAGTACCGCTCCCACACCGTACTCTGAACTGTCACAGGTAAGGATCAGCGGTTTGTTCACATCGTAATGGCTAAGTGTCAGATCAAAAGTCAGTAAGTGCTTTGCTGTGTCAAAGGCATTTTGTTCCAATTCAGTCCATTTCCAGGTACGTGCTTTGTCTAATAACCGATGTAATGGTTCAAGAACTGTGGCCTTGTGTGGAATGAACCTTTCATAAAAGTTGTATAGTCCGAGAAATGCTTGAAGCTCTTGCTTATTTTTAGGCTCCGGTGTGTTAGTTATGGAGTCCACCTTACTTGGTGCAGGGTGAATGCCTTCTGAGTCTATTCTAAAGCCTAGAAACTCTACACTGTCTCTGGCAAATTTGCATTTGGTCTTGTTAAGTCGTAGTCCTGCACGTTTAATTCGGTCTAAAACTGTGTCCAGTCTGGCCTCCATTTCCATACTTGAGCAACCAGAGACAATTATGTCATCAATCAGGACTGCAACTCCAGGGATGCCTGCCAACAAGGATGTCATAAGGCGTTGGAAAATTCCCGGACATGCTTTAACTCCAAAAGCTAAGCGATGTACTGTGTAAAGTCCTTTGCACGTATTGAGTGTGAGAAGTTTTGACGTTTCTTCATCCACTACCACCTGTGTGTACGCTCTGTCTAAATCTAGAGTTGTAAAACATTTCCCTCCGGCTATGGTTGCAAATACCTCATTAGATGTGGGCATGGGGAAAGTGTCTGATTCGGTAGCTGCGTTTACAGTACTGCGATAGTCTCCACATAATCTAATCTCTCCTGTTTTCTTAACTATTGGCACTACTGGTGTAGCCCAGTCGGAGAAAGATGTTGGTCTTAATACTCCTTCTTTGACCAGTCTGTCTATTTCACGTTCTACTCTGTCTTTTATTGCAAAAGGTACCGGCCGAGCTTTCAGAAATTTAGGTGTCATACCTTGTTTCAGATGTATCTTGACTGGATTACCACGATATGTACCTAATCCATCTTGAAAAACTTCTTGGTGTTTTGATATAATCTTGTCTATCAATTTGTTGTCGCAAACAAAGTTGATATTTAATGATATGTGAAGCGGCGTCAACCAGTCACGACCCAGAAGGTTAGGTCCTTTTCCTTTAGCTACTATAATACATAGATTCTGCTCCTTGTTTTTATAGTAAACTGACAAAGTGACTTGTCCCAGCAATTGAACCGGTGTCTCCGTCCAAGTGCGTAAAGTGAGTGATGCGGGGCGTAGTGCGTCGCGCGCAAGTCGTGAGCGCAACACGTTCCAGGTGTACTCGTTGATGATGGAGAAACTGGCGCCCGTGTCCACCTGCATGCGGACTGGGACACCCGCCAGTAATACGTCAACCTCGTATGGCGGTGTGCGACTAGTACTTTGCACACAGTAGATGCCGTTCAAACGATCACTCGGTTCACTAGTGAAGTTTACATCGCGACTGTTCTTCTTCTTGCTTAAACAGATTTTTTCTAGATGTCCTTTTTTCTTGCAAAACCGGCAAATTGCATTGATAAAACGGCACTCTCCAGGGTGACGATCACCGCAACGATAGCATAGACGAGTTGTTTTCGTTTGAACCGCGTTTACGTCCATCGGCTCCGCTACGGGCTGCTCAAAGTAGGGCGCCGCTGTTGTGGTGGGCATCGACGCCGCATTCGCAGCGTCTTGAATCATGCGCACGTCCCGTCCGGCACTTTCCGATGATAACATGGCGTCCACTACGTCTTGATAACTCAAATTGTCACGTTTTAACAGTTCGTACTGTAATTTGCTATCACTCATACCGCACACAAGTCTGTCGCGTAACATTCGTTCTAAGTCATTAAAATTGCACCCCGAACTTAATTTTCTTAATTGTGCGATATAGTCTGACGCTAATTCACCACGTCCTTGATCACGTTTGTAGAATTTAAACGACACCGAAATCTCATTCGGTTTTGGACTATAATGTCTTGTAAGAACAGTCACTATCTCACTGAAAGGCAAATCAGAAACTTTCCTCGGTGTAATTAACGCAAGTAATGTCTCATACACACGCGCACCACACACTGTCACAAAATTAGCCCTTTTTGCCGCGTCCAATATGACGCCATTAGCCTCGAAACAAAACTTTAACCGATCTAAGTAAATGTCCCAATTGTCAGTCTGAGGGTTGAACACATCGAATTTCACTGCTTTTGTATCCATTGTTCACTGTTTTAACCATACGTCGCCACTATTATGTCCGAAAATAATGATAACACGGTGACTATTGTGAGAGCTGTATATTTGGCTAGGTAGCCGGAAATCAAGTGGCCTAACCTCAAAACAAACATGTGAATTGACATTGACATTTAAAAGTAAAAAGTTCCACAGATTAATACATGACAGTAATCAAAAACAATTTACACCTATTTAACATTTTAACACGTTAACAGTCCCCATATAAAAAGGACTCACTACCCCAGAGCTGCCAGTCCTTTTGGACACAAATTTAGTTCTTTTGAACTAAATTTGTGATAACATTACCAGGAACAATACTTTTAATCATATGCAAGTGCCTTAGAAATAGGTTTGTTTTTGTAGGGTTTAATAATTCGATATTAATAAGGATCCCTGATTAGCACTGAACATTGAACAAAGTGTTTGTTTTCCCCAACAATTTTCCTTTCCAATACTAACATAATGTGCCTAACACTCGATCACCAGTAAAACAATAAAAGTTGCATTTCCCCACATCTAAGATACAACTACCCACAATACTACCTTGCTAAAGCCTTATGGTTAAGACATAAGGGTTAGAGGAACGAACTAAAAGGGCTATTGTACGAACGTAAGTTTTATGGGAGCCCTTATTGGGTAGAAATGGCTTTATTGTGATACGGATCTCTGGGTTCCGTTGAAAAGACTCTGAATGTATGTAATTAATTGTGGTGAGGTACCTAGCTGAAATAGGCGAGGGAAGAGGTGCTTTTGGAAAGGGATTTGTTTTGAGGCTTAGAGACGATTTTGGAAATTTTTCTCTAAATTGGTTTGCGAGTTATGGTGAAAAAGATGATAGCGTTGATTTGGCTTCATGGGTTTTAGAATGAAAGGATAATGAGACTTAATAATCTTAGTAGAAGTGGAGTAAATATAATAGATCATACTTATTGCTTTTCTTCAGTAGGTTTACATGTGTGGTGGCTCGCTACCACATACCTATTATTTTTCTTGAGTAGCTTTACATGTGTGGTGGCTCGCTATTGTTCGTTTTTCAAAAATTTTGACGGACATTAAAAACATTACAATATAGTTATGTGCATGTACACGTAAACAAACAAGTAAATCTCACTCGCCTTCGTGAGTTGCAAGAACTATAGAAGAAGATGATATTTGCGTCAAAAGGCGTGAATAACAGTCTGTTAGGCTGGGTTGCACCATCTTAATTTAACTTTGACAAACGTCAAAAATCTGTCAAACTCCATACAAAAAGCACCGGTTATCGTCAAAGTTACGGTCAAAGATAGGTGGTGAAACTTAGCCTTACAAAGCGAAACGATATTTTATTGATGAAAATCAGTAGTCTCATGTCTGTTTATTCAGATGACAGTTGATTTAATTGTTACTGTTGACTCTACCTTGAAATAACCTTAAGATCGCTACATTTTATTACATCAAAATTTTACTATTATGATTACTGCATTGAACTAACTGAAAACCAATTGAGACAGTTAATTCACTGCTTTTCCAATAATGTAAGTAAAAATTCCTAAAAATAAAACATAGATCTATCAATTACTGCAATGCAAATAGAACGATAAAGTTGAAAATTATAACAATGTCCTTTCATAGTCCAACTATTTTAATTGGCATCATGAACTTTGTCCGGATTACGTGCTTTGCTATGCCAATTTGGCAAATTGATCTCTATCGAATGGTTTCGATGGATTTTCGTAGAAAGTCAGGGGGTGTACTCCCAAAACCCTATCTTAAGATTCGATATTTCCTATCCCTTTCACGCTTAGCGAGATTTATGCACGAGCGACAGTGACAGATATACTAGAAAGTACGTAAACGGAAATAGACGCGTTAGGGTGTAGCTCTCCAGCTCGGCGAAACCCTCTTAACTCGATCTTTGTCTTGTGTTGCAAGAGAGCACGAACTACAGCTGTCTCAGCGTAGATTTGGAGTCCATCTTTGGTACAATTGATACTGGAATGCAATCCCACTTACGCGAATAGGTTTATACGATGAAGGATTTATATCGATAGATTTAAGTAGGTTCTACTTTTGGGTATGGCATAAAACGTACAATTTAAACCATAAAGTTATTGTTGTAGTTAAAAAGAGTGTGTTACTACTAAACAAGGCTTTATCTGCATCATTATTCAGGCGTAGGTTTGATTAAAAGATAAGTAAACTAACTTCTTGTAACTTAAGTAAAAATTTTTACTTTCCATCAAAATTAATTTCGTAATTTTTAGGTAAAGGAGAAATATGAGTAACGGTCTATGTTCATAAACTTTCGCGGCCAAAATTTTAGTATCGGATTTGAGTACCAAAATTAATAGTGAAACAAAGAAACGTATCTCGTTTCAAACTCATAAAAAGTATTGAAATGCCAAAACCAATACTTATCACGATTATAACAAGCTCCAATTTTAAGCAAACATTTTCTTTGTCTAGTTTGTCAAAACATTTATAATTAAATTAAACACAAACTTTCAAAACAAACTGGATTGAAGAACGGGATAATAGAAACTGAAAATGAATATAATCCAAATAAATTAATTTCAAATCAAAGTTTCTCTTGATGTAATTGGATACCGTGTTCAATGAAATGAAAATAATATAATCAGCCTCTGACGTCAGACAAGTTTCTACTTAAGTTTGAGTGCCTATATTAAAGAGGTATTTAATAGCATAGCAACTGGAAAAATAACACATTTTCTTGTTGGGAATTTGGGAAAAACTAGAGCCAAAGTATCATCAATCATCGTCTTATTTAACATCTAAAGGCGTGTTTTCTAGAACAGCGAGAGAATAATAGCACTTTATTTAAAGATGTTATACAGGTATTAGGTAAATGGGTATATGAGCCGACACTAGCCCATGTTAACATGGTCATATAAATGGTATGGTGAAGTCAGAAAATTGATATCTTCATTTTAATTATTTTAATTTTCATATCGGCAAGGGATTTAATGAAGAGAAAAATTGCGCGAATAAAACCTTTTTTTTTCTCATTTAGCTGTCCGGTAAGCGATATGCCTATTTTTTTTTAATTTCTGGCCTTCAAATCGTCAGCATAATCATCATTCAGTTCCAACTGTAGAGCATGAGTTTCTCTTATTTACCAGAGGCAAATGGAGGAGAGTTTAAATATTTACACTTAACTCGAAATAAATTAATGACGTAAAATATAAAGCTCGTAGCCCTGCATTGTATTTCGCTATGTGGAAAAATTATTTTGTAAAACTCTTAGATTAATAAAGCCTAGATGGACAGTCTTCATACAAACGCTTCGTCAAGAGTGAGGCAAAAATCTTATGTCATTAGTGTCAATTTTGTTGGGGAGTGTAGACAGTGAAGGCGATTTTCCCGAAAAAAGGGAAATTTTTAATACGTTTCTAATTATTTTATAATTAACAAAAACAAAACGCATCATGTACTTACTTATTTATTGAATTCAAAGAACCTACCTAATTACAATAAGATAAATCGACTTAAAAGTCTCGATTTCATAAAAAAGGAAGTGTATTTGTACGGCGAACAATTGGGAAATATCAAATAAATTTTCTTGTTACTACCATTCCCGTATTTAATTTTTGAAAGCCAAATTCAAGCAAAATACGCGTCGAATTGTAGTACTTACTTATGAAATGTAACACTGGTCACTTTCTTTCGTTTTTCTGATGTAAGTATTTAGACACCCTTTCACAGCACAAACCATCATAATTAATTAAAATTCGACGGACGTGTTTACCAATTTTTCACTTTGACAGTTCATGTGACGTTTACGGGTGAGCCGTTCAGGCTCACTAAAAGCTGCCTCACCTTTCGTGCACTGACTATCTATCTAGGCTTTATTAATCTAAGGTAAAACTACAAAATAATTATCCCACATAGCGTTGTTTGATACAGCTTCGCTATACGCTGTAATTGGAGACACGACTTCCAACTAGAAAAATGGTTTTGCAATATGACACATTAATAACAACTAATGCTACGTCTACATTCTAAGGCTTTGGTCACCATAGAGATTAAGAAATATGCCAACTAATGCGCTGAGTTCGAAATTTAGTGTCGCATTAGAACTATTCGATCTCGATACGAAAGCAATTCACAAAATCTCTAGTGCTTTTGTTTTTTAGTTGTCATTACGACCATAGGGGCGCTGTTTAAGTTTTCACACTAAATCTCTCGATGGCGATGCGAATACGCAAACGATACGAACTCGAAAGTTTTTCGTAATAGGGGTACAGGATATGTAGACAGAGATATCAATGATTTCTTCATGATACATCTAGTTATTAACATTGTTGTTAAATTGATTCAAGCAGGACCGTTTGAATGCCACAAGTTAATATAGTTTGAACTATGCGAGAGCTAATTGTTAAGTTGGGGTTCTGCTGAATCGAGGAACTATCCTAAACTTATGCAATTATTAGGCAACTGTATTCAGTATTGGATAGATTGTAGAAAGGCAATCGGGTGTAGTAGATTTCGTAATCAATGAAACTTTTTGAATTAATTAATTTAAGAGGGATAAAATATAACACTAATTCCTTTAATAGAAGATTCTACTCGTAATCTCTAAGAATGACGATTTTAAGGATGTAAGAATCCCTGAAGATTATAACAAAAACTTTCACGAAGATTCTTTATTTAAGCATTCTAACTTTTCTAACACACGCAATAGACGAAATCAAATTACGAAGAAAATCACTTCCATCTCTCATCCCGAAATAATTATTCTGTTACCGTGATAATCTTTTAATGCTTCGGGAGCCTAGCCAAAAAAGTTTCACAGAAATCTACGTCAAAAACTGCCATTATACTCAGAAAAAGCGTTATAACAAACATTTCCATTCCATTACGAAAAAAAAGTTAGAAAATTCACGTCCAATAATCCAATTAACAACAGAAGTGAAAAAATGGCAGCTGCTAAGATGGAATCGGGATCTTCAGAGTTCCGTAGGTAATTTTCGACCTTTTTTTTTAATAAAAGAAGAATATTTTTAAGGGGACTTTGCTGAGTGGCAGAGAAGCCCTACTGTTGTCCTTTAGTTACTTTATTATAATTTAAACGATTTTACTCCATGGGTAGAGCCTACCCATAGTACTCATCAATACTTATAAAAAGACTTTATTAGTGTAATAAATCGTCGTTTCTCAGTTTTATATGAGGTTACGTTTTAAAGAATTCAACAGGACTTCGTCTATTGTGCAGGAGACTAAAATAACCTGTGGTGGTTAATTTTTTATCCATGACAAGGATGCTCGTGGCTTACATCTCATTTGATGGTTATAATATAAAATACATGCCATGCCATGCAACCCGCCTGCCAAGCGTGGCGAGTATTGGCAATAATCCCCCTAATGGAAATACATAATGTTTCAAATAAAAAAGTCTTACACAAATACTACAAATCTGTCGCATATACCTTATTTATGTTTAGCAATCCTTTTAAGTGCTTTCTTAAATATTTCGTTGTTGGAGGAACCTTAATTAGATCCGCCATATTTGATTACCTAGTTACAGCTACTGATTGTTTTGTGTAATTAGTTGTGTTATACGTTTCTAGAATATTTCTCGTTAGGTCTTAATACCCAATTTCGATATAAGTTCCAATAAAGAAAACAAAATGAATAAGTCCTTGTTGTTATTTAGGCTTTGTCCAGGAGGGCGAATTCGCCGCGAATGTCTTCGCGCGAACACGAGCGTATGTATGACGCGATTTACGCGCGTTTTTTTTTTGTTTTGTGGACGGAATGTATTGGCTGTTACCTAGTATCTCGCCAACGTGCGTATGATTCTACGCGCGTAAGATTCGCAGCGAATTCGCCCTCCTGGACAAGGCTTTAAGTGTAACTTAAGTTATTACTGAAGAATTCATCCCTGATCCCCAAATGACTAATCCAAAAGCTAATTCTAATAAGAGGCTTTAAATTCCCAAAACTGTTGATGAAATTGAAAAGTATACTTTTTACTTTTCATTTGAGTAATTGGCGATTCGGCTGCTGTTTGCAAAGGAACTGAGGGACTCACAAACAGCTTTGTTGGTTCATTCAATCCATTCAATAGGTGCTGCGTTTCTGTGTAATAATTTGAGAGTTCTTCCCGTATTTGGGTAGTGATGGGATGAATGTTTGATTGAACATTTTTGTGAATGCGCCTTTCATAGCGAAGGTCAGATCTAAGTGAATGTTCCTGATAATTTGTTTAATGTACCATTCTGATAATGGGAATGCAATTCTATAAGTGTGATGCTTTCAAATTTCCCTCCCTATTTTATTTCGGATATTCTTTAGATTAATAGCATTGAAAAAAAAAGAAGTAAATAAGTATCCATTTTGGAATGTTATTTTTATCAGTTAATCTACTTATTATCTCAAGGGTTCCTGCAATATTACCTCACCTAGTCATAAAATAATCAATTTTTTTTTACTATTAGTTCTTTGGGAACTTTGGGTAAATATATTATACACTATTTGCGTACTGTAAAATTTACACTACATCAAAATGTTTTTTTTAAAATAATTACGTAGGTAATTAAATAGGACACTGCAATGTTAATAAATGTAAGCAACAGAAAAACATTACAGAAATCACAGAAATGAACTGTGTAACGTGCAATCACTATTTGAAAACGTGGAGCTGGTTGAGACAGTGTATTTTTGTTTGAAAGGCCCTTTGAATTAGAAGCCCTCTTGAAATAGCCTCGTTAATAAGACCCTCGGAATTTGGACGTCAATAGCAACAGGCAAGACATTTATTGGAAACTCCTTTTTGGATTTTTAATCGACTTCAGAAAAGGAGGTTCGTTTTAATGTTAATGTAACTACGAAAAAATTAAATTGACTCAAAAAAAGATGCATAAAAAGTAGAACATACTTTTTAAATGAATTAATACCATCTTTTTTCGAATCTTGGATTAGTTTGTGAGGTTTTTGTGTCAATTTGAATTCAAGGTATTATACAATATTATCTCTACGTCTAAATATTTTAATTACATGCTAATTATGACCTCTAATAATGAAATCGTATTGGCCATCGGTGTTTACGGATCGACCGTCTGTTTGTGGTTTGTAGACAGAACTGCCACAACTAAAGTGCATACAGTAAGTTCAAAAAGGGTATGAAACAAAAATTGATATAACAACGAAAATACGCATCATGACTTTTCTTGGTTTCCACAATGCGTTGTGGCCGTTTTCATAAGCAGCCGTATGCGTTGTGAGCTGTTCTTTCGCTCAATTAAGTTCTCGGTCTGTATTTTATTTTTTATTTTTCTGCAATTACCTATTATTCATTAAGGGCCACATTTACACATTTACTGACTTACGTAAATTATACTGTCAGTACCTAATTTAAAAATAAGACAAAGTTTTATAATTACAAGATCAATGGGTCTCAGTCAAGCCACGCTTGACCTGTTGCACATTTTCAAAGTAAGTAGACCTACCGAGGTACCTCACCTGAATTGTGGTCTGCGGTCTACAGAACTACCATTTAGATTTATTCGGTTTTCATACGAGATTTACGAGTACCATTTATTATTCAGTATCTGCCGTAGAATCAGATTTATTACGCACTTTTTGCTATGGATTTATTCGTACACACTATTTATTCGGTATCGCGGTTTCAAGAATTATCGGAACGTATTGCTTACCTTCTGCAAAATAAACATAAATAGTGTGAATGTAAGATTTACAGAAATATCTCTACATACTTAGTTTTTCTTATAATATTCTTTGGCACTTTTATCCTTATTTATACGTAAAAAAAGTTACCTCTCGGTCATGATAAAATAGTGCATAGTTTTAAAAATATAGGTACCTCACTAGTTTCGATTATTATAGAGAGTAGGTAAAGTGTTGCCTTTTAGACGAAAACTCGGTTTGTGATGCTTGAATATACCACTACTAAGTCATGACTTAAATTAATATTTATGTGTTGATTTACAAACAAAAAAGTTCTCAGCTTATTTTTAATCTTTGCCCTTTACTGTAGACCACATTCAATAAACCTTCCAGCCCTCTCCCTATAGGTGGCGCCTCACACTGGTTTGAAGCTTTTAGATAGTAGTAAACCTAATTTCCAACGAATACTCGGGTAGTGATGTCGATGGTTAAATAAATCGTTAGTCACAATAAAAATGATGTATAAAAGAATAAAACAAGTTGTTAAGAATTTCATACTATGTATGTAGGTCTCACAGGGCGCGTGGACGCACAGGGTGGGTGTAACGAACCAATCACAGAGCTCTATTCAACGCTGTGCGTTCTATTTGGTGTTTCACTTAAGCAAGCATCGTTTGTGACTACTTACTAAACTACATCAAAAGTTCGCTCGATTCTTACCAATCATATTTACAAAAGACATTTTCCGTGCATTGTTAGTAAGATTATCGTTTGATTCTCTGGTTGTACAGTACCGACTGCTGGCATTAGGGTTGTGCTTGTTAATAGGTACTCAATTTTGTTAATCGTTTTGTAAAATCAGATGCAGTTGCAACGAAAAACATTTTAGAATTTCAATGTGTTTGGAATTTTGGCGATTAACCGCATTAAACTTACAGCACGTGTCCTTAAAATAAGTGTTTTTTTTATCACGATACAAATCTGATGTTTTTAATAATGTTTGTGGTGTGGAAAGGAAATTGGGCGGTTACCTCAGTTGTATCAATTTGCGACTTTGATTTACACCAACAAAGAGAAACAATATTTTACAACTGTCGACACTATCGATAATGTCCCATCACTACCTAAACAAGGTTCAGACAGCGCAAGTTTTACTTTAGCACGTAATTGGCCCAACAGGCCAGTGAAAAGCGTAGTTATGTGGACATGTTGCAAATCATATCAAGTGTTGGCGGAGTAAACGTTAGAACTTGCATTGACAACTTTGTCATAGAATTAGGCCTAGTTTTCACTAAGGCGGAGCGATGCGGAGACGAGAGGATATGTGCGGCGAAGCTGGCAGGCTATTTCCAAAGCGGAACGGAGAAGAGCGGAGCGGTGCGGAGATGAGAGGAGATGTGTGAGCTGTGTGTAGCTGTCAGCTGTCAGTCTATTCATCATCGTCATCATCATCTCAGCCAAGGACGTCCACTGCTGAACGAACATAGGCCTCCCCCAATGCTTTCCATGTTGCCCGGTTGGTAGCGACCTGCGTCCAGCGCCTTCCTGCTACCTTTATGATATCGTCGGTCCACTTTGTGGGTGGACGTCCCACGCTGCGTTTTCCGGTACGCGGCCTCCATTCCAGAATCTTGCTGCCCCATCGGGCGTCAATTCTGCGTACTATGTGCCCTGCCCATTGCCACTTCAGCTTGCTAATCCGTCGGGCTATGTCAGCGACTTTAGTTCGTTTACGGATCTCCTCATTTCTGATTCGATCTCTCAAAGAAACTCCGAGCATAGCCCTCTCCATAGCACGCTGTGCAATTTTGAGTTCAGAACAGTCTATTGCTATCTATGAATGAAACACCGCACATCATCATCACATCATAGAAATGGTGTGGAGATGTAAAAATAACGGAATCTGATTGGTTATAAAAAACCTTCTCTGCTCCGCTCCGCACCTCTTTGCCTTGGTAGAAATCGGACCTTACGAATATGTTCGAAGGAATTAAAGCCTTTGACTTGAGTGCATCATGGCGCGAACGCAACGTAAGTTAATTTGACAGCTATTGCCTTGCGCTACGTCATGATATAATGTCAAATAATATGTAAATGTCACCGTTTATTTTGGGTGATGCCAAAAACCTTCGTGGAAACTGGTGGAAAAAACAATATTTTTGGAAGTTTGACTTTTCAAATTTTCAAAAAAAAATTGATTTTATAAAAACAACTTTATATTTTTCTGTATTAATACTGATGAGAGGATGAGGGGAGCATTTTCCCGTTAAAAAGCAAATCGGTTTTATAATGTATGTATATGTATAGACTATAGGTGTTTACCAATCTATACTAATAAAATAAATGCGAAAATAACTCTGTCTGTTTTGCCTTCACGCCTAAACCACTGAACCGATTTTGATGAAAGGCATAGATATAGTTTGAGTCCCGGGAAAGGACATAGGATAGTTTTAGCGGCAAGCCGCGGGCGGAAAGCTAGTCTACACATAAATAAAGAACAGAACTATCTCAAACATCCCACTCTCCAGATATTCTTTCAAAATTATTCCGCCATATATTATTCAGTCACATCTCACGACAGAGCCGGGATGAAAACACATCGCACTACTGGGATGCGGCCCGCATTTCGACTTTATCAATTGATTTCCCGTCATTCCCCGGAGGCTGTGGTAGCCATTTTTATTTATGTACAGTCGACAACACATTAGAATACATAAAATACATTTCTGTAGCAAAATAGACTCCAATACAACACAATATGCCACAGTAGGTACTTAGCGGGACGCGCCATTGCGTTAATGTGCGTCCAAATTATGTAACATGTTATTTATCGTTTGCTATAATTACAACATTGTTACAAACTGTCTTATTAGTAGTAGATACGGCTTGCATACTTAATAACATGTCATATAACTATGTTTTATATTGTGTTATGTCTGGACTCACCTTTAGGTAAACACATGCACAGATGCACATAATAATATAAGAGATGCCGGCCAGGTGGTGCATCTCTTTTCTGAGATTTCGATCCACCTATGAAGTGCAACAAAAATGTTTGTCTCGAAGCGCTGGTAGGGCAAAAAAGAATGAGACACGTATGGGCGCCATAAGAGCATTTGACGATTTGTAAGTACCTACTAATTTAATACACAAATAAAGATAATTTTGATTTTGATCATCACTCTTGTAAAAAAACTAAAAAGAAGGAAGAAAGCTAAGTAAGCTACAAACTATTTGTTACTGATAAAATTATTTAAATTTAAATATGGTTAGATAGACGGAGGATAGACGGCTCTATAGCCGTCTTGGTACTTTGCATTTCTGTAGCACCGTAATATGGTATAACGTGCTCTTTTCGACAAATTGTAGGTATGGGTAGGTAAATTTTCTGTCGACTGTACTTAGATTTAGGTTATACAAGTAATATCAGCTGAAACGCTTATTGTGAAAATTTCACAAAGCGTTTGTTTCCGAAATTTAACAGTTCAGTGAAATTCGACGACACGATCCAGTTGAACAAACCGTCGCCATTCACGCTTGGCTCTGAATTTATATTGAACTAGAGACAACAGATACCAAGCGATAGAATACATCTGTTACAGAAAATATTTCGTCATTTGTCACAATAGGGGATGGTGAGATTTTTGTATTTATTAGGTTTCTCAGCGTAAATCTTTCACTGCTAACTTAATAAAAACTATTGAAAACTTTGCAGTAAGATGATAAAATTAAAACAAAAGACATGATATTATTTTATACAAAATTTTCTTTTTCAACCATTTAATTTAACTGAAGTCGACCAGAAAGTAATATGAAATTTTGATCTGAGATCTTAAAGCGCAAGCCGCAGATTTTAATTAACGTAAGCTTTATTCAGTGCTCTTAGAACGTTCTTCATGCTTATTAATGCATACCCTATAAAGCACTTAAGGAAATAATGCATTAAAGCCAGCTTTTGACGCGTGTAATAAACAAAATACACTCTAATTTCATACAAGACCTATTGAAAGATGGAAATTCTCGGGCACAAAATGTAAAGTACAATTTCTTTTTTCGTTAACAAAGGAATAAAATAACATGCCTGGGCTGGGCGTATTGTAGAGCACCAGGTGTAAACGTGTCTAGGTGTGAATAAACGTGTCACTCAGGTATATTAAAAACGCTGTTATTATGAAGTCCGCGAGATTAATTTTCTGGGGAGCATGAATGAATGTACGAGAACCTCAAGTTGAAAACTATGCATATAAATAATTTTACTCGACGATCGTTTGGGTGATGTTTTTATAAAATGTTTTGACTTTTAACCAAGTGAATAGTATTGAGGGTAGTATAGTAAGTGACATTTTTTAAAGGAAATAATAAGAATTGTTCTTACTAAGGTTTAACAAGAATGAATTTAACCGAGGGACACATCATAGGTTTGTTTGGATTGATACATTAAATTAAGATGGGTTCATATTTAACCGACTTCAAAAAAGGAGGAGGTTATATGTTCGGCTGTATGTATTTTTTTTCTATGTATGTTTTTTTTACATTTTAGTGTAGTAAGTAATGATTTGATCATCGTTATCTTGTATAGGTGCCTTAGTTGGTTTTTATCATTCATGTATATTGAAAAGACTACATCAACATAATTTATATGGTCCTTATAGGATAATATTTTTCAACCGTCATTCACCTGAAAGGGATTTCAGTAACATTGTACCAGCATGCGACTCATAAAAAATTCACAACAGCTTCAGCTATGAAATATAAAATGTAAGACGTATCAAATCTTCTTAGTGCAGCTCTGCAGACCTCAAGATTTTACAGTATGAAATATTCCATGCAAGCTTAAATAAAGTTTTCTACAGAGCTTTAATTAGTCGTACACTTTTTAATCACAAACTGCAATACTACACGAGCGTAATGACTGGACTTGAAATTTCATTAACACATAGGTACCTAGCAAATTGTACGAATTACATCTAATTTATTATCAAGCAGTGAGAGTAGGTTTTTGTTAGGCTATTAGTATGAAAAGAGTATAATTTTTATGATTTGTATTAACACATTGATCTTAGTTCATTCATCGTCAACGTACTGATAGTTACAATAAAAATACGAAAGTAATTCACTATCACTTTGTTTATCATCGGTTTCTATTAATAAAAAAATTAGTATAAAACTAGCAAAATTCCGCAACTACCGTCATGAGTTTCAATTTCAAGATGAATCCAGATATTGTAATATTTAGGACGCTTCATCCACTCCACTACTCTTAAATACAATAGAAAATAGCAACAGTATGGTCACTTGGACATAAGGTTGTTTGTGAATCTATACTTTTATACTAGTCTATACTATCTTCTATACTAATATTATAAATGCGAAAGTAACTCTGTCTGTCTGTCTGTCCGTTTTTCTGCTTGCTTACACGCCTAAACCACTGAACCGATTTTGATGAAATTTGGCATTGAGATAGTTTGAGTCCCGGGAAAGGACATAGGATAGTTTTTATTCCGGTTTATGAAACAGGGACGCGCGCGACAAAGTTTTTCTGTGACAGACAAAATTCCACGCAGGCGAAGCTGCGGGCGGAAAGCTAGTTATTAAATATTTTATGTCTGAAACCCAATTGAGTTAACTGCGCATCACGCTGGAATTCAACTCTCCTTCCCATTTACCCGCACACTTCCCCTCGTTTACCCCGTCCGTACCAGAGCGTCGATGTGACGTCACGGCTGCCAGGTGCGCAGTTAACTCGACCGGTATTTCCCGAGTTTGTTTCTGAGCAATTTCACTTGGGCCTTTTAGAATGTAGACTCTACATCGAATGAGATATGTATGGTCCTTAACAGCATTTGACGATTTGTAAGTAGGTACTATTTAATTAGTCTAAACAAATAAAGATAATTTTGATTTTGTTTTTTTATTTATTTTGATTTTTACATTATACCTTTTTGTGAGGAATGATAACTCCAGGTAAAAAATCTAGGCACTACTGTACTTAGCTAAGTTATGTCTGAACTAAAATATTTAACCCTAGCAGCGAGGCGTATAGTTTGTGGTTTATGAAATTTGATATCGCTCACGAGAAAAATGGCACATTTCCATTAATGTTTCTACTCTGTTTTATGTTTTACATGATTTCATAATAATAACGCTTATTAAATGGATTTCAGCTCAAAACGAAATTTGAGATAGATTAATAAATTAAATGCTAATGTGATGTAACAATGTTAATCTATACTAGGTAATATTATTACGAGGTAAAGTTTGTGTGTTTGTATATTTGTTAAAGTGTAAGGGGTAATCTCAGGATCTACTGAATCGATTTTAAAAATTCTTTCACCAATAGAAAGCCACATTATTGGTGAGTCTCACAGGTTATATAAAAAACCGAAAAATTCCACGCGGGCGAAGCCGTGGGTGAAAAGCTAGTCATTTATAAAACCTTGTTCTTAATTAGAACATGATAAATAAATTATTATTAAATATTTTAAAATCTTTGTGAAAATATAGTGCATCAGTCAAATTGAATCAATTTATCTAAATAAGAACAGTATAAGCCTAGTCAAGTCTTGCCTTTGTGGCTGTGTAATTCATTTTAGACTAAACATATAAGTACTAAATACTATTCTTTAGTATACAAAAGTCTATGGTAAGTATACCAAAGATACTAAAAATATGATCACATGCTCTATATTTTTTGAGTAAGCATCTCAAACGTGTAAAAATAAAAAGCGTGTAGAAAAGCCGCATATTTTACGTTTTCCTAACAATACCTAGTACATTGTGAAACTTTCTATTTTATGTATCAGGTAAAACACCGACAATGAACCTTTCACCTGTCACGTCACATTCATAAATCTCGCTGAAGGTCGCCATATTGTGCCTACGAGCACGTCAAGCTTCACACTATAGCACCTTATGTGGTTGGAATAAGGGTGATATTACAACGAAAATGTATAGTCAGGTGTGTTCTCACCTGTGCCACGCGTGCCTAGTTTATAAATATAATAACGCAATAAGCTAAGCAACCCTAAAAAGATTAAACTTCTTACTTACATACATATTTTATGGTAAGAAAAAGATATTGCCGTGAAAACTGAGAATATTACGTGGTGTTGCTGTGTATTTTTTCTAAAATGAATTATCATAAAAGATGTAAGCGAGTAATAAATTGTTTTTCAGTATGCTAGTAATATCATTATGATATCTGTAATTTTATAGATCCAATTTTTTTAAAACGTATAACATTGATTCTAAAAATCACATCAAATACGAAATAGAGAGCTAATCGTAATTATAAAGTTAACGTAAGCAAAATTAGTTTTTTTTTTTACATTTGGCTGCTTGAAATAATGAGCTGTAAGAATAACGTATTAAGAACACTCATTGGATTAGGTAAATCCGCTATTAATCTTATAAAAAGTGGCACGAAGCCAATCGCGGCTAAATATCACGCGACGACAAGCGTGACCTTTAGTAACTTCTAGTTAATTATTAAAATAACTTTCACTACGGAAAGGTCCGCGAAAATGTTAGAATAACACCTCAGGAGATGAAGAATTCACACCTCATAATATATCCAGTCTCATGCGAAATTATCTCGAGCGAGTTTCGCGCGGAACCGGCAGTTCTCGCGCGCTTGTGCTCGTAGTAGGACGCCTCCGTAGCACTGTGAAACGTCGTAGCGAGTCTACGAACCTTTCGTAGCGTATCACTTATTTATTAGTAGGTGTTTGTTATTAGTGTTGTGCTGAATTAAGTTTTAAGTCCCATGTAAGTATAAAATTGTTGTATTTTTTGCATTGGAAATAGTTTAAAGTTTTTGTTTGAGAAGCAAAGACCGGGCATTCGGATTATGTACGCGAGTGAAAGTAAACATTTCCGTATTCAGGTTCAGTAGTTCATGAATATTAAAATGTCAAATTAAATTTTGTGGGTGCAAGCTCCGAGTAATATCTATTCCTTTTTTCACGCCATTTATTTCAAGCATACTTGTAATGAATTTTGAAGGGAATTCGCCTGAGGAAAAATGTGAGAAAAGGGTCACAAACTCATTTACATTAATAAAATTCAGTTTCAGTAGTCGATTTTGTTTCTTTTTCATGATTTTGATGTGGGTAAACGGTTCATGGTAAAACATTTATTATATTTTTTATTTGATTTTGATAGTCATTGAACTATTACGTTTTTTTTTATTTGAGCAGCCTGCTACTACTTCTTGATGATGACGGTACAGTTTAAAAGCAAACATTAGAAAATCTTTTTTCTTATTTTGTGTAGATTAATAGAGCTAATTAACATGTAACGTGTCCTTTTAAGTATTTATTCATACATTTTCAGTTAATCACATTAATTCAAATCAGCAATTTGTTAAAATTTGTAATTCTATACACAATGTCTGTATGATGACTGTAGCGGGTTTGACTCTTATAAATGTTTAGGGTTCAATTTACACTTAACGCATGGTTTTTAAGGTAATTGCGGACATACTTTTATTTATGGATACTAAATCTCCAAAAGGCTCGTTATTCTAGATGAACGAGCGCAAAATAGTGTTTAGTCATGACACAGTAAGTATACTTACTAGTAGATAACATAACTGTCAAATTACTGTCACATAAAAGATGACTACCCTCAACACAGCCCGCCTCATTATTTTTACATAATTTTTAATACACTCAAAAAGGTTTCTACTCAAAAATAGGTAGTTAATATTAAAATAGGCAGCGAAAGTGGGTTATAAATAATGAAAAAGGTAGACCAACTGATAACACTACACCCAGGTTTTAGCTGTTGTTGCAGTCTGAACTCTATTGTAAAGCTTTAAGGCGTGTAATGGCGTGGCCTGAATTTTGATATCATGACTTAGTTAGCACAAAGCTTAGAACATTTGTAAGTATGAGCACAAAATATAGAGATGTAGAAGGTGCGGGTTAAATAAAGGTAAAAAAGATAAGTACGGTAAAGAGAGTAATATTACTTCAATGGGTAAATAATTAATTTGCGGACTAGACCAAATCAAGTAAATTACTGTGACACCAGAACATCAAGATAAAAGTGAATTTTATGTAGTTGTAATACGAGAGATTTTGTTCTGAAGTTCTGTTTTGTATATGAGGATACCTCTATCTGCTCAATTTGGACGCAGTAATTCGTATAGACAAGTTTATTGGTTGATTAGATCTGTGAATGTATTATTGACTAGCTCATGTCCACGGCTTTGCTCGCATGAAATTCAGCTTATCACTAGGTATTTGACAGAATATGGCCAACTAACTTCTACTGCAGACTTCTATAAGGACTGGGGTGTTCTGACTGTACGACAGTCTTTCATCCTGCAAACAGTCCTAAAAATGCACTCCACTCTACAATACCAACCTGATTCCCTGAAGGATAAGCGTAGAATCGGAAAGGTTTGCACACCCCTTCGCTGCCACACCAGTCGCTCCCTTCATCTATTTCATTTCCTTGGTCCATACCTATATAATAAACTCAACACCAAATTAAATATATACCCACTATTGAGATTCCACTGCAAGCAATTAGTCACAGCTTTTTTAAAAACCTTAGAATACGAAGATACTGAAGGGTTACTAACTGTTGCAAATATCTAGCATCCAGTGGTCATTCAACATCATTTTAATTTTAATTTGACCGATCGGAATACATACTTCCCATATTTATACCCGTATTTTGTAATAATTAATTTAATGGTAGTATTTCGCTTTTATAATTTCTATTTATTTATACTGGCTTTTGCCCGCGGTGTCGCCCGCGTGAAATTTATTTTGTCATGGATCGTCTTACATTGTGGCCTATATGTTATTCTGGTTAAGAGCGGTAACTCTGAATAGATACGTCAGGATCCGTTCAGTGGTTTTTGCGTGAAAGAGTAACAAACATACATCCATCCGGACATCCAAACTTTCGCATTTATAATATTAGTAGGATTTATATTTGCTTGTGGACGAAAATTGGTCTCCTCTCTTGACTCATTATTGTTACTGTCCTTTAGCCTAGTCACGTGGGTGTCTCCCTCTTACGCTCTCCCATAAAGGCGCTCTCTCACACTCAACACACACACACACGCACACACACACACACACACACACACACACACACACACACACACACACACACACACACACACCTAACACATCACTCTCACCCAACAAACACACATACACTTTAGCTTAACTCTGGAAATTGTTTAACAATGATATAAGTAGTATCCACTACAGGCCACAAATGTAATTATGCCGTGTGTGAGTCCCTGGTGACCTGTAATACAGGCTCTTTCAGAACCTACTTCAGGCACCAGTCTTCACAATACGGGTATATGATATGCCAGGCCAAAGCACCGATTAGCACACTAGCAAATAATATATCACAGAATGACAAACTATCGTATCTTTCCTATGTGCTGTCGTGTGTACCTAATATCTTGTCAAATATTGTCTCAACAACAACAAATTGTAAGCCCATTGTGAAGAAAATAAATATTTTTATTATTATTATTATTATTACACCTTTATGTAGCTCTCATCAACTTAGGTAAATGTTGCATTTGAATGGCAGGATCAATCTTTTTTGTTTGATCCATACTTAAAGGGACCTTTGGATTGAAAGGGATAGAGTCTTATGAATATTAGTCAGTAACCATCAGGGTTTTCTTAAATTGTAATTCTTAGTTTGTGTCGTTTTTCTCTACCCTTAAAATGTTGTTGATTTACAAAAAATATCAAGTTTTAAGCTTTAATGCCGTATAAGTAATTGGTACATAAGGCGAACTTAATGCCATCTGGGCGGGCATTCTCGGCCAGTTAAACTTTGGGCTAGACAGAAAAAATCGTTCAATACTCATTCTGTAACATTTGCTGTCACTACTCTCGTATACAGGTATATTTCGTTTAATTTTGCATCTCTGCTACCATGGTACACGGTAGTTTTGGCTTACCAGCGTACGTAATAGCCGTGTCGTATATCTGGATGCAAATCTTGAATAATGGCCTTAGTGCAAAATTTATTTGTAGCAAGGTAACTTAGATACAGTTTTAGAGCCCTTTTTCACGGTAATCCAATTTGCAGGATCCAGTATTACTGGATTTGTGTGATCACACTACAGTGTCCTGTTTTTTGCAGGCAGTATAATGTACGGTTTTTTGCGGTACTGTTGTTTGCACAAAATGTATGCAAGAAGCTGCTAGTGGGAACACTTCTATTAAACAATACTTGTATTTAAACTGGATCATGTTTTTTACTGGTCCAGTAATGACGAAACCGAATTCCATATTCCAAGGGAACGGTGTTTTTACGGGACGCTGCAAATGGGTGAATGTTTATATTAAAACATACCTACTACTAAACAGGATCTCTTAAAAAACACAACCCGCAGAAAACGGGATGTTTTCAGTGGGAAAGAACCCTTAGGCTGAGTTGCACCACCTAACTTTAACAACCACGATAACCAGTGATTTTTGTATGGAATTTGACAGACTTTTAACGTTTGTCAAAGTTAAAATAAGATGGTGCAACCTAGCCTAAAATACTAAAAGGCATCCTGCAAAAACACAACCTGCAAAAAACTTGATACCTCCGTGGAAAAGAGCCCTTAGTATTTCCACATACCGACAGAAATGGAATGCAGCTGGATGGACGATATATTACAAGTCTTTCCGAATTCATGGAAACGGACTACGTACGACGGTAATTCATTCAGTGATGCAGAATTTACATCGTTCCTCGAACTTGTAGATGGACGAACCGAACATGCATTTAGTTTCAAAATCAGCTCCAAAATTATTTAAAGTTAGTAGAAATTATTTTACTAAATTACAACGTGCTCCTTTTGATTTCCTGAAATTTTAGGGTATATTATATTAGGGTTAGGGAATAAAAAATGTCTGAACAAAAGTGACAGATACACTTGGACCTCCTTACAAATTCAGTATTTTTATCACATCTCCTTATCTGAAGACTGAAATATCGTTGTGAAAGACTCAAATTGCCACAAAGATTATGCAAACCAGCCAATATAGTGTCTAGTAAAAATACCTTTCTACCCTTATCAAAGCCCGAGTGAGTAAAGGTCCGATCACTTCTAATTCCGTTCGGATATTTTAGGTTTGGTTCCAATAAAACTCCGTCTATTTCACTTTGTTTGAATGTGAGTGCTAACTATAGTGGAATCGCTTTGACGAGTGCTATCGGTTTTAGAGCCAATCGCGATTTTTTTTTATGCGAATCCTTTGTTATAGATAGCTTTATATTTTGTGGATATAGCGAGGTCTTAAAATAACTATTTTATAAACGTTGCTGTTGATTCAACAACTAATGACGCATATTGTAATGTAAGTCCAAGAGCTTCTTCGTTGTGGATTAAAAAAAAGTCGTCGCTAGGTTAATATTTTTTAAAACTACTATTATATTATATCTAGAAGTAACGAACTTCTAATCTTTTTATTTTAGTCATAATAGCTTACTAGAAGAATTTTCAAACATAACTACTTTGCAGCATCGAAGAATACTTCTGCGGTGATAGCCAACACTTCTTCGCTCTTTTTCCTATTTTCACTCCAAATTGTTAACCAACTGTAAAATATTGAATATCTTAATATCCTCATTTCTGATTCGATTTCACCAAGAAACACCTATAATAACATTTTGTATTCTTCGAGTTGTTAATATCATTATAATCGTTGTAACACAATATTTTTCCTAAAAGTCACGCATGATGCCTCATTACGCTTGCAAAAACGTATCGTGATACACGTGCGCTTTGTTACCATCGATATAAAAGCATATAATATTACGAAAAAATACAGCCAAAGCAATTTGTAAAATGTAATAGAAATTTAAGAATTTGATGCTCATTAATTAAGTTTTTTTGTTACGATTTACAAAAAAAAAGTGACTTGCAAGTGGGTGCAAAGTCCATCACAAACATTTTGACAAAGGAGAATAGCTAAGATCACTCCCAATCTTTCCACATCTTGAGTCGAGCTCCTGCGGTAGAGACAAACTCTACTTATATGTCTGTTACTTATCGTCGGTCTATCTGTTACGTTTTCAAGCCTAAATTGCTGAACTGATATAGATGAAATTTGGTATAGAGATCTCTCGGTTTTTGAAACAGAAAAAATCACTAACGAAGAATATCTTCATAAGTAGAAATTGAACGCACTTTAAATGATTTTCTGACTTAACTGTTTCTGCTAAACTTAAAAGCGTGTTAAACGGTGTACCAAAAACGTCCATACAAGTAGGAATTGATAGCGTTTCTATTTCACTTTGCCAACTGTGAGTGCTAACTAGCGTCCGTGCCGCTTTGACGAGCTAAGCCAGCGCTTTCAGAGCCGACCGCACTGCGCCGGCCGTTATGGTGATACGTTTAAATCTGCGAATAGCGCGCGTCTGGTCTGGCAACACATACGCTGTAGCGGAAGAGGGTTATTAGATTATAATAAACTAGCGGCCGCCCGCGACTTCGTACGCGTGGATACCGTTTTACCCCCTTCATCTATCTTACGCGGTTTAGATATTTTCATACAAATGTTTTTTCCCGCTAACTTCCGTTCCCGTGGAAAGTTTGCAATATCCTGTTGTAACTAAGCTTTTAATATACTAAGGTACCTTCATGCCAAATTTCAAGCGTCTAACTTAAGCGCTAATTCCCGTTCCCGTGGGAATTTCGGGAATTCCTTTCTTAGTGCACCTCTACGGTACCTAAGCTACGTCCCTTCCAAATTTCAAGTGCCTACGTTTAGCCGTTTAGGCTGTGCGTTGATATGTCACTAAGTCAGTCAGTTTCTCCTTTTATATATTTAGATAGATTAGATGACCGTGGCGTGGCTAAAGGTGTGTGTCGACATTTGACGAAGACAAGTAGGGGTGGGTAAAGGGTTCCGGGACAACAACGGTTTTAGAGTAGACTTCCCTAGATCACGTAATTTTACTCTCCACTCCAGGAACGTGACTTTCTAATTTACTAGAGGCAAATTAAGGAACAAAATTAAGGAAAGAAAAACCTATATTCCCCACGTTGGACAGACGGTTAGATGGAAGTTCCCTTAAAAAAATATTTTGATAAACTATCTGTCCAAAAACTTTTTCACTTATTGCACGTAATTTTATGTAATCTTAATTAGTTTTACTTTTCGAGTTTTAGGTAAATGCATAAGCGTTAATTTTCGCCCACTGCCGCTTGTGAAATAAAATCAACATCATCATCATTTCAGCCTCAGGACGTCCGTCCACTGCCTGAACATAGGCCTCCCCCAATGATTTCCAAATCGCTCGGTTGGTAGCGGCCTGCGTCCAGCGCCTAACTAAATAAAATAATTCGATTTAAATTTTCTCCCGCTACCGCTTGTGAAAGGCCAAATTTCAATACGATAGCCGAGACCCAGCTCAAGAAAGATAGGCGAGCATCTCACCCGTGAGTTCACGGTCCACGGTGCTCACGAGATCAGAAGTGACTTCCTTTGCCTCTGTGACGTTTTAAAATAAATTGGATTTGTATTTCAAAAGTGAAAGATCTGAGTTGAATCAGATTTCATGGAAATGAAATTGTTGTAACGTTGCGTCACCGATAAGTACTCGTAGGTATGTATAGTCCTTTCTCAATGTCTAAGATTTTAAAGTTTTATTGATATTGATCGTTTCAGGAGGGATTTACCTTAGACCTCTAATCCTACGATTTGTTCAAGGAACTATAGAGACATTGGTTTCTCTGTCTAGCGTGTAAATAGTTTCAAAAGTGGACCCAAGTTTCAAGTTTAATTTGTGTTTATGCTTTCAACAGTGTTTAAATAATAAACGTCATTGCAGATTCCTTACAGCAGGTTTCCACACATATACTCCAACAGTCTTATAACATTAATACGAACTAAAACTTATAAGAAGAATGCGTTGCATTATGCTCTACTTCAACGCTTCTAACAAACTTTCGTTTTACTACTTGCGAAACTACGGAAAAATAGCTACTTTAGTAACTAAGTCTTAAGTTCAATCCGCTTTGGTTAGACCGACTTTTGACAATGTTACTGTTTTTAGTGTTATATAGGTCGAAATCTCTAAAGTGCATACTTAGAAATTATAGCTGTTTTTGATAGTTGGACCAATATTATTATAGAATCGTACGTAAAATGAACATTTCTGCTGTAACTTGGTTAATTACTTTCATTGAACTTACTTTTATTGTACCTCAGTAACCGTTAACGAACTCACGGCGCTGACACAGCCCGATGTAGTAGCAAGCTGAAGTTGCAATGGCCAGGTACGCAGAACTGACGGCAAGCGCAGCGTAGGACGTCCACAAACAAGGTGGACCGAGGACCTCACAAAGGTAGCAGGAAGGCGCTGGATGCAGGCTGCTATCAACCGTTCATTATGGAAATCATTGGGGGAGGCCTATGTTCAGCAGTGGATGTACTTTGGCTAAATGATGATGATGATGATGAAGTAATTTAAGTCGATTCATGAATAACAAAACTTTCTGCGTCCTATTTCCATCAGTTATTTAAAAACAAGCCAAGCAAAAAACCTATCAAAATTCAATGTAAATAGCGTAACATTACAGAATATCCCATTAAGCAAACGCTAACACCTAAAAAGGGCATTACTCGTATAACGGTCCCATTTTAATAATATCCCCTGAATTCACAATTTTTTCGTCTCCCTGAGTCAGGCATCGCGTCGGTCATAAAAAGCAGTAGTCGATAATCAGGCGATTAGAATGCCCAGCGCACTGATGACTGTCATCCAAAACACCTGTTCTGGTGCAAGTTTAGCTGGGATGGTGATGGGATTTAAAATGCTTGTTTTTGATTATGAATAATTGCTGTAGGTCTTTGTGGCAATCCTTGGGGGAGGCCTTTGTCCAGCAGTGGACGTCTTTCGGCTGAAACGAACGAATTGCTGTAGGTACTAATGGATTTTCGGTTAGCCAAGAAATATTGCAACTAGACGGGTTACTTCGAACTTTATTCGAAGATTTAAATCAACTCAGTTAACTCTTATAACGACACTCTAGGGATTGAACGTTAATTGGAAAGATACACTATAGCGAATAAAAGCATGGTAAACCTAATGAAGTCAGGCAGATTCGAGGTTTTAAGGTCATCATCATCATCATTTCAGCCATAGGACGTCCACTGCTGAACATAGGCCTCCCCCAATGCTTTCCACGTTGATCGATTGGTAGCGGCTTGAATCGAATGATGAAATCCGTAAACGAACTAAAGTCGCTGACATAGCCCGACGGATTAGCAAGCTGAAGTGGCAATGGGCAGGGCACATAGTACGCAGAACTGACGGCCGTAGGTGTTTTAAGGTGTTTCTAGTTAAATCGAGTGACGTTATAAAGACTACACTGAATTATCAAAGATTACCTATATTATTCTAACTTAAGCTATGTTAGATGCAGTGTCAGATAGACCTGAAACTACGTTATATTAATTTTTTGCATTAATTTGTGTCATAAAAATGGTCGCAGCATACTTTTTCGAAGTACAAAAGAGAGGTATTCAAAAGAGAACAGAAGAGCAATTAACCAAACTCTGTTATTCAAAAAGCTATCAAAAACAATTACACCTACATCGAATCTTCCTGAAAAGGCTCGTTTGATCAATCACCCTGTATTATGTGTGAAATTTAGGACAAGTCTTTCACAGTCGCTGTTGACTGACCGCGCTGTGCGGTGATCCGTGGTTTGATGACGTCACTTACAGTCGTGCTCGTGTACAGGGTGGGAGTTTTTATTTTTTTTAAATATAATAATAAAATTAGTGCTTTAATGCAAAATTTAAAGTTGTGTATTTTTGAGATTGGTTTCATAATGAAAAAAGTCGCTGTCTTGTATTTTTTTTATTTGTTAGTTTTGTGTGGTGTGTAATAAATAATATTTATTTATCTTATGCATTGAGAAATATAGCACTAATTGGATAAAAGGTAGAGTTCTAAGTTTCCAGTTTTCATTCTACACCAGTCAACCTATGGTCAAGCAGAGATATTACCCAAGACGGTATAGCCAATGAGATAAAGTATTTCACCATCAAACAACACATTGAAGAGGATAATATCTAAAAGAAAGCAAAGATTACCATACAAAGAGACCTGAAATTATTTCGTTCACAGATAATATCCGCAAAATTGATCCATTTAGAAAATATGCCCGAGTCACGATGAAATTAGACGCGGGCTGTAACATTATTAATGAGTTTCCGATATTGCCTCCACTCTGCCCCTGAATTTAATAACCTACCCTACATTTTAGGAATGGACGTTTTTTTATCAGCGTTTTTCAATTTTCTTCGCTCTGGGAATTACCGTTTCTATGATTCGTGCGAGAAAGGAGACTGTACAAGTACATGCAATGACACACGAAGGCTCAGTGAACAATTTTAAAGAAATAATAAAGTTTCTATTTGAAAATAAGATAGGAATTCGGTAAAAAATCAAATTCAAACGAAAATCTCATATCAAGACAATAACACAGTTTTCAATGAAATAGGCTCTATTTTGTTAAAAAATATTTGTTGCTTAGCTAAACACGCTTTGTATAAATTAGTTAATCCCTCAAGTACTTCAACTAATAAAGCATAATAATTATAATTATTGTCAGTATTACGAGTTACGAGTCCACTAAATATAGACCAGCGGTCATCAGTGGTTGAACTAGTGCCCCATCGAAACAACAGATATCTACTGCCCACAATTAATGATTATTATCTTCAACGAAATTTCTAAACCAGACTTTTCATATAGCTTAAATCTTGCTCTGTACCAAAAATGGACTTGCACCTACATTATTTTACGATATTCTTTTATTTTATCCCGACTTCCTTATACTTACGTAGTAGAGCACTTGCACATGAGCACAGGTGTTTACACTCAATTTTTCTTCCCGCTTTTGAGCAGAATAAACTTGTGTTTTCTCCACTTGTTCAACAAGCGAACGTCTTGTTATTATGATGTAGAGATTCGTTTGACAAGTGAAGAAAATGCAAGAAATTCGATATGGAAACAAAATATTTTGTTGTTGTGCTGTACTTTTTGATATTCGTTTTATCTGGGTACTAAGTCATACTAATTGTAACTTAATTTTGTTTCAGATTTAAGCAAATGGCCTGCAAAACTATGAAGGTATGTACTTTTCACGAAGTGATTTTTAGATATTAAAATTTCTAAGCGATTAGAGTCGCTTCTCAAAATAAATAAGAAATAAATAACTTGGTAATAGCTACATTATAAAAACTTGTATTAAAATTTGCTTACCGCGAAAAAACCGCTAAATAAGAAAATTTTACTTTGTGAAAAGGCAATAAAAGTCGCATAATTAACAAAATAGTAACCCGCAACTTCATCACATTCCGAGGTAAATCATTGACGAACTCGTCACGCAATTTATTCATAATATCCCATCATTTATTAAAATACGACGCCATTGCCCATGTCGGGGGAAAGTTGGCAACTTTCGCGGGAAAAATTTAAATGACCGCTCATGGAAATATGCCCATTACATGCATATTTTTGCCGCGCGTTTTTGACATTACTCCAAAACATTTCATTCAGGTGGGGCACAGGGCCGTAACTGCCAGGGGAATCCAGGTTTAGTGTGGGCCCTTGCCTAAATAATTTCAAGTTTCTAGAATAGTGCTTAAAATAAATTGCAATTACATCATTACATATCTGATGGTGAAATTAAAGCTATATTTAAATTGTGATTTATTTCTGTAAAAACTTTTATACTACTAACTTGAATTTTAATGGTATCATTGATTTCTACCTTTTAACTTATTCAAGTTCGATTAAGCAGTTCATGAATAGTCCATTAATTAAGTAAATTATTCAATAGTGTCGAATGAACCTGTAATATAGTACTTGAAAAGAGGGTAGTAATGACACATACTAGTCTATCTTTATTATCATCCGTGGTAATAAAACATGCAACGAAACTAAATAAACTTAATCAGACTTAAAAAGCGCATTCAAGACGAAAAGTAATACTTACATGAAATTAGTAGAATAGGACTCGAGTATTAAACATACTCGAGTTCTATAGCATCAGAATACGGCCCTGGTACAAAAAACTTTCAGCTCACTGTTCGTGCGTAAATGATAGGAATTCTTATGGGTTTTGTATGGGACCTTGCACTTTATTCGTCAGTCATCAATCACGTGACATTATGTAATGCCAAAGGGTAGGCTTGTTCCAGTTTGGTTACAAATAGGAGCACAATGTATTTGAGCCAGCAATAAAGATTAAAAAGGAATTCATGGCCCGGAAAATTATTTTTTCGGAAGTATTATAAAAATGTAACTGAAGCTTCTTTTAATAATACAATCTCTTGAAAGTTGATTCATGAAGAACATTTTTCACTCTTTATAAAGATTGCATGTTACTTAATTTTGTACTTTTGTACAAATTATTAACTTTACCACGTAACATGATCGTAGGTAGTAATTTATAGCGAAAAACCCTGGAAACACATACTTTAGGTATATACCTAAAGAATACCGATGGGCAGCAAGGTTCTGGAATAGAGGCCGCGTACCGGAAAACGTAGCGTGAGACGTCCACCTACAAGGTGGACCGACGACATCGTAAAGGTAGCAGGGAAGCGCTGGACGCAGGCCGCTACCAATCGATCAACGTGGAAAGCATTGGGGGAAGCCTATGTTCAGCAGTGGACGTCCTATGGCAGAAATGATGATGATGATGATGATACCTAAAGAAAGAAAGTAAAGAATATTCTTTAGTATGATAATTTCTAAGGTTTTATTAATGTGTATAGAAGACACCGTAATTATTCCAACGCACGCCCAGAAATGCCTCTGTAAATATTTTCTTTATGTCAGCGTGTTTCGTAACAGAATACATTAAGTGGCCCTTAAAGTAAGTATGTATTACTTATAATAAAACTATAGAAAGTTATATTATTTACGGATATTGGAAAATATGGTACGGTACAGTTAAAAAAAAAATAGTTCAAAGAAACCTACTTTCTTTAAACTTACTTTCTTTTTGAGGTACTCGTACTTAGGTCTTAGATCTACCGTTCTTAGCACGTGTAACTTATTTATAGCCTAGCTAGCAGCCTGTCCCGGCTTTGTATGGGTGGAACAATTTCTGTCTTTATCGGGCTTTGACAATTCATTTAAATGGTGAGTCTTTAACAATAAGTACATAACTCCCAAAATTCTCACGCCCGTATTCACTAACGATACTTGCTAAAGTGAAGCAGCAAATCGAACTCACAGCGTTGAATAGAGCTCTGTGATTGGTTCGCGTGTCTCCCTGTGCGTCCACGCGCACTGTGAGACCTCATAGTACATGATGTTTGTGTCAGTCTCTCCTAACACTTAGTACCAGACGTGGTGTGAAATAGCACGAAAGCCCTTGACTCGCGCAAGTAACTACGAGTAGCTTATTACTAGGTCGTAATTATGACCGCACTGCATCAATATGGCACATAATTTGTGGCACATAATTTTGTGCCACATTTGCTGTGATACCGTAAATTGGTATCGTTCACACGTGTACAGTCAGCCGCAAAATTGACTGGATTCATGACACGAAAATGGTTTTTGCTCAATTATATTAAGTAACAACAACATTGCAGCGTATCGTATACAGGGTGGAAATGATAAGTAATCTCACTCGATTATTTCTAAACTATGTATAGAAGACATCAAAAGTCGGGTGAAAGTGCTTCACACACGAGTTCCTTCAAACGTTATCAATAATAGGTTACAGAATAAGCTGAATCAATCAGAAAATTCAGTTTTTCCCTCAAATCTACTCTATTAAAACAACAATGATTTTGCTACTTAGGACAAATTTTCAGATTTCCAAATACCGTTATACGGAATAAAACTCTCATTAAGAACAAAATAACTTTTTATCACTCCATTTGTGGAGTTCATTTATTTTTCTGTCTCTATCATATTTTTTGCTCAGAAAAACTGCTTTAGATGGGACTCAAACCCACGCGGTCGCCCGTCAAACTAACTAAATGTCACATTTTTAACCCTTCAATACCTTCAAAGAAGAAAGTCAGTTTCTTTAAAATGCGAAAAGCCACGGACTTCAAAAGGTTGTTTTGTAAAAATAAATCAAAGCATGGGATAGCATTTCTGGCATTTACTTGTCTAGACTTAGCCTAGCTGAGTTTCACCATCTTACTTTAACTTTCAAACGTCAAAAATCTGTCAAACTCCATACAAAAAGCACCGGTTATTTTTATTGTTACGGTTAAAATAAGGTGGTGCAGCCTAAGAGTGTCATTTATTATCTAAATCACATCTAGATACGAGTTCATGTGTAAATAAGTCTCACAACGATCCTCAAGTTAGTAAAATTCCAAAACGTAATGTTCCAGGACAAGCCATTCATTCCACACACTCATTCCAGCTAACGGCCAGTTATTCCACGATTACGCGTTAATTCCGCGCTTGTTGAGGCTAATTAATGCGGAGACAAAGCTGTATAATCAACACTTAATTGCGCGATGTACGCATTCTGCACTTTCTATAAATCACAAGGTTTTAAGCATGATTTTAAGAATTTTTTCATCATCATCATCATTTTAACCACTGAACCGCTGAACATTGAACATAGACCTTTCCTCAATGCTTTCCATATCGCGCGATTGGTAGCGGCCTGAATCCAGCGCAATCCTTTATGAGGTCATCGGTCCATCTTTTGCGTGGACGTCTTACGCTGCACGTTTTTGTTATTTTTTCAAATATTATGTAACGGATGTTCGGCCCATCTACTCCTGGTGTCAGTGTGATGTACAACATCCTGTATTTGTTAAGGATTATTAAATATCTAAAGTTAGATTATTTAAAGGGAAGAACTTAATGTGAATTATGAAGAAAATGTAGGATATTAAGGATATTTAGGAACAACTGAATGTGGCGCTGTCTAATGGAGTAAATATGGAGGACATTAAACCATCTTTGGAGAACACCATCAGGTTTTAGTGAGTAGGCCCTGCCCATCTGGCAGGGGGAGCCTCACATAACCCACTTGTCCCCCCGGGTATGCTTGTATGCAAGTTATAATGTATTTACTGACGAAATTTACTGCAACCAAAAGTAATGTGTACATCCTTATTCTAGGTTCATTTAATTAAATAAATCAATAGAAGTCTTTTCAAGGTTTAGGAATGAAAACATGACTTACAAACAGATAACATTGAATATTCTCTTTTATAAAAGGGAACCAAGATCACACATTAAGGGCTTACATAACATTACAGAATCTCTTGACAAATCTAACTTGCAACGTGACGTTGCCCACGAGCGGTGTACAATAGCCACTTCAACCTCAATGGGACATCCAGCCCTTAAGAGTTTCTCGTAAAGTGCTTAGGAAATTATATTTTATCTCTACACAAACTTGACTTCTCTGTCAAGCTAACGGATCGATATGATGCGAAGATAACTAATTGAAAGTACTTTAACGCCCGTATTCACAATCGATGCTTGCTTAAGTGAAGCAGCAAATCGAACGCACATCGTTGAATAAAGCTTCGTGATTGGTTCGTTTGTGACCCTGTCCACGTGCACTGTGAGACCTCATAATGTTTGTGAATACGAGCGTAACTCGCTAAAGATTTTCTTAGAAAAAGATTATAACGAAATATTACCGATAATCGAATTGCGACGATGATTCTCGGAATTTGATAAAAAACTGTGAAATATTTTTAATAAAATTCAGCAATTTATTTGTTTCATGAAACAGATAACCAAAGTGTCACGAAATAAAAACAGTATTGTAACATTGTCTATTAATAGACCCGTTTCTTTGAAATTTATGAATCGCACTTTTATCAGCACGCAAGTTAAAAATAAATATTGTCTCGGTGATTTTTCCCAATGAATGGTTCGGAAATAAAACGTTTTGACATACTTTTTATACAATACCTGTTTTTATCAATTGAATATCGTCTCTCTACAAATAAAACACTTCCTGTTGGGCTGTGATTTTACAACCATGAGATAGTGAGACTGGCTTTTGCCGTGGCTTCGCCTGTGTGAAATTCAGTTTGTCACAGATCGTCATACATTTTAAACTTTATTCTAGTTACACTTTAGTTAGGTTATTGTGATGTGCATAAAAAATATATTGTAAAGTTTAATCTAAATCCGTCGGGTTTTTGTGTGAAAGAGTAACAAACATAAATCCATACAATAACATCTATCCCCATAAACTTTCACATCTATAATATAAGTAGGATTTTGTTTTCTCTCAGCTTGTAAACGAATTTGTTTGCACACTGAAACTATAAATAGTCTGTCAATAGCACGTAAGCCTGCGTTGCACCATCTTACTTTGACTTAAACAAACGTTAAAAATCTGTCAAACTCCATACAAAATACACCGGTTACCGTTATAGTTACGGTCAAAGTTAGGTGGTGCAACTCAGCCTAAGTATTTTTAAATTGGCTGGCATTCCAGAAAAAAATATTTCCACCTCAAAAAGGTATAATATTGAGATATCATTTATTATTTTTCCGGCTTCAGCATTAGGAAAAATGCAAACCTTTGATGTATTTATTTGTGTAAACATATGTGTAAATACAATGAGGGCTATCGTTTTTATACTCAACAGTTGGCACCCCTGGCGATTGACAGGACCTTACTCTACAGTGGCGCCATCTTGATGAGTGCAAATGCGATAGTCCTCCTACCACTTTCGCGCTTACAAGTTGGCGCCACTGTCTTCGCTACTAGCAAGTGACAGGACCTTACTCTACAGTGGCGCCAACTGGTGAGCGCTAAAACGATAGCCCTCATTGAAAGGATTTTTCATATTGAAAGGATAAAATTCGCTAAAAAATAGTCTCATTGATAAAAAAATATTATTTACTAATAAGTATGACAAAAATGTTAAAATGCACAAAAAAGTATTTATTATTATGAGCTTATAGTGGGGTGTTATAAATAGAACAGTAAATTACCAACATTTAAATAATTTTCTCTAGCTACTGGCCTGTTAAAAAAGTTTCTAATAATTTTTATTTATCATCAAACATTATAATTCTTCACAAAAATCTAATCACCATTTGTGAATGTTAATTAGCAAATGATGAGCAGTCCCAAAGCACCTATGAATAGAAATATTCTGAATAATATCCACTGGCATTTGTGGTGGGACAACAGCCGTGAACACGGACATTTTCACTCTGGAAAATCTAAAAAGGAACAAAACACATTGTTGTTATGTAAATTGTCCAAACGGCCTTCTTCGAGGAAAACTTTAAATTTTTCGTGGCCACAGCTGAAAAGGGTGCAGTAAGGCTACTATGAGGTGATTTAAATAAATAGTATTCCAACTGCAATATAGTGTTATACAAGCTTCTCATTTTCTGAAGCAACACTTCAAGCTAGATAACATTCTCAAATGGATTAAGACTCAAACAATTTCAAACAATCTGAAAGTGTGTTTTTAAGGGTGTCTATGGGCGGCGGTAATCATTTATCATCAGGTGATCCATGTGCTCGTTTTCCTCCTCACCTATAAAAAAGACACAAAGGTTATCTTTGTAACCTGCTATACCCTAGTAGCTAGAGAATCTTACATTATACGGTAAAAGCCAGAAGTTCATTATTCACCACATTTAAGTTATTAATGTGGTACATAGCGACACTATAGGTACTCCCTTCAAAATGGTCCAAGCCAAAAGGCTGGGAAAAATCCACGGGTGCGACTATGTAACGAATGTATTCTGTAAACTTCGATAAACTTAACTTACTCTTTACATTTCCACTGTGTTCTGTAAGCCTTGTCAGAACAGACCATTGTCTGCGGAGAAAATGACAACAAAGTTACAAGTTTGTTCGCAACGCCCAATAACCAAGGCCCGGTTTTCACAGGCTCTGGGTTTCAAGTTTGTTAAGACTTGTCTACGCCAAAACATGAATTTCAATATAGGTACATCTTCAAAATGTAAATATAGTAATTCAAAACCAAGTAGGTACAATGTACATATTGTGGTTTGGTGTTAGGTAATATTGATTTTGTCTGAGTGATATTAGCTCACATTTACGTAAAGTTATTCTGTAATTAAACGTTTGTGCACTTACTTTATTTAAACTGTAATTAAACGTGATCATCTCTAAAGTTTCGGTATTATTTTTAATTTAACACTTTCAATCCGTTCCGTGCCAAAAATACTGTAAAAAACGCTCTGAGTATAAGTTTATCTTCTATTAAATCTGAAAACAGGATCAAAGTTTCTGTAAGTGTAAAATTATCTAAAACAGTATTTTTATTGAGAAATGTGGACACGATAAACCAAAAATTTTTAATTAAGCAAAACCTAGTAAATGTTGAGCTCTCTCTCAATTTCTATAGAGCTCTACAAATGTAATTTGCTTGTCAATATACAACTTTATCGTTGAAAATAATTAAATCTACTTTAATGATCTAACTTCGAAACAGACAATGAGTTCATTAGCAGAATTGAGCGTCCGCTAAATTGTAATTATTCTAAACTTATTCCCGTTACTAGCTAAGTAAACGGTTCAAACAGTCGTTAATAAGCTGAAGTAATACTAAACAACTCACACCGTTGTGTTCAAAGTTAAGGCAGCTCCAAACTTCAGGCAACTTTAAAACTACTTTATTCTGCCAACGATTTGGTTCAACAAAGGTAGTTCTAGGTAGTTGCCTTTACAAATGGGCATCCACTGGAATTAAATGATGTAGAAACGAAGGCAAATTTTTAGCTCTTGTTATGCAAATACAGACTCTAGAGATGACAAATTTTGATGCACTTCTGACGAAAATCCAACATCCAAGACATGCTGAACAAAATAGTCCAGGAAACAACGAGGTTCCCAAGCGATTTAGAATCATTTCAGTGGAAAGTAAGAATATTCCCGCTTTTCTTGAGCGCAGTTTACATTTTTATGAGAGTATTTACATTCGAATTAAGTTGGTTTGTTTCCAATAAAAATCAACGTGAAGAAAAAGGATCTAGAGCTCCCAAGCGCACAAGTTTTGAAGTTACTTTAGTTTCTGATGAATAAAAATGGACTTGGAATTTGTGAGAGTCAAGTTGTGATTATTTAAGAGTAGAAACAAAAAACTGGCTAACTTTGAGTCATAAGGATTCCGTTGTGTTCTGATTCGTCTTTCGACATCTCTACCGGTTCTCAAAAAGAGTCGGACTCACCTGCTTCGCTTTGGTTTTCAATTTAATAACTTTTAGGGTTTGTTGGATTTTTTTATCGTTGTTTGAAACTAAACTGACTGAAAAATACTGTAAAATAATAACTTTAAATTATGTAGGAACATAACAGACTTAAATCGTAGATCAAAAAAGTATTTTGACATTTTGCCAGTAGGTAGGTACCATCAACCTCAGTGCTCCATAAACCAACTAAAAGATCAACTTTCTCACACATTACGCATCTAAATTATGTGACTCATTAATTTTGGCGCAACTTTTTCACAAATTTCCCGCCGTTAAATAGTCTCCACAGTTGCGTCGTTTGTTATTCAACTCTCTGGTTTCAAATATTTTTTCAACTTTATCCAAACATTTTTTACTCTGTAACTTTACGCTTGCTTTGTGAGTTCAAACAAGGATTATATTACTGAGCTAGATAAATGTGATATTTTAGAATGTCGCGAGGTGTGAAAATGGCTTTATTAACAAGATAGCTGATATAAAGCGAATTACAAATCTTTCTTTCGTCTTGAACGATATTTATCACACATTTTCTGCGTAAGTTTCGAAATACTAAATTCAAGAAAAAAGTTTTCAATACTCATGAAAGATTACGTACGTTACTTATAGATTCTGAGAATCTTTTTTCTGGATTCTACCATACTTTATGAAAAATATCCTGATGATTCTCAAAGAGCCGAAAAACTTGTTCCATCTCAATTTTGAAGAATCGTGTCCCTCGAGCCTCGACATGGTTAAGAGCATTGTCGGTGAAAGTAGTTGGACAAGTTTTGAATACACCGCAGCTTTGGCAACCCTGAAAGTAAGGTTCGCGATATCATTTGAATTTTTTATACGAGAACCTCGTATTTTCTTTTACGTTGACACATACGAGTTTTTAGGATACTGTATCCTCTTTGACGTCTCAACGGATTTGTAGTTTGTGAACAGACTTTTTCGCAGTTTTTTTTGGAGACACTTTTTTTCGCAAGAAACATGTTCTACAGAAAATTTTTATATACTTGAAGCAAGCCTATATTTTTCTGTGTAGTCGAGTTGATTTTAAACAGTTGGACTATAACGATCTGGAGGGCCCTTACACTGTTCCTCTATTTGGTTTCAAGCTTGAATCAGTTTGGCTATCCGTAATAATTTTGGACTCCGGAGAACTCCTTTAGCGGACATTAGCCTAGGCGCAGACCACCGATTTTTAGTTGGCCGATAGTTGTGCCCGATTTTAATTTCTATGAAGAATCATGCCCATACTGATTAACGGCCTGACTAAACTATCGACCGACAAAAAATCGGTGGTCTACGCCTAGACTAACGAGATATACAAGTTTTGTATGCATATTGCATATTGTCTCACATCGGGATTGTGACTTCAATTGTTTCAACCCCCACGGTATAAGAAGCCTATCTATTTCCTCCCTTATCGTACTTAGCAACGAAAACTTTATAATTTCCCAAACGAATGCGAATCACACTAAACATCCAATCAATTATTAAAGTCAAAGCAACGCATGGCACGCACAATATTAGGATTCTCCGGATTCCGCGAATCAAATTAAACAATTAAAGATGTGGGAGTTTGTAACTTTGGCAAGATCGGGGAAATCACGTTTCCCAGTTTCCCCGTTTCCCCACCTCCCTGTTTCCCTATTTTAACTCGATCCGAGGTAATTATTAAAAGTTTGACGAATTATGTACCTGTGCGATACGTTTTAATTAGAATTACTGAAATTCAACCCAGTTTGAATTTCCAAACCACACTAAATAAACCAAATATACATGTATAACAAACCGTGAGTACATAATGTAACTCATTCATAAATGTCGCGTTATGTCCCGTGTCTTTCTATTTTAGATGATGTAGATTTTCTACTATGTAATTGGCAACACACAAACATAGGAATACAATATCTATAAGTATTTTGTTTATAAGAGTTTTCTACCATGCAGTATGTAATTAAAAAATAGTTTCAAATAGGGTTAAAGTTAGTTTTGAAATTACAATTAAACCAGTAAACAAAATGATATTTTTTTCTGCTTAGTTCAGCGGATTTTAAGTCATAATACTCGTATTTTCTCTAACAAATCTTGAATTTCGTTCAAGTATAACGTTTGTGCAGAGCTGACATTCTCCAGCAGCCGTGTTTAATGTCGAAATTCTTTATGTTTAGCTCAGTTAGACCGTTAACGGGTAAAGTGGATATAAAACACGAATGCACCTGCATAAGTATAAGTTAATCTTAGCTTTTCATGTCCAGAATAATACTCGTATGTCTTGTGAATTTTACCTGAAAATGGCATAAAATAAAGCACAGAGCGTCATAAATTCTTATTTAGGAAGTTCATACTAAAAGCACACAAAATTAAATCTATTTCAGAAATATTGGCATTCGATGAAAGCATCTATAATTTTGTCATTCATTCCTTTTATCCCTTTGAATCCTTTTGAACTCTTCACGCGAATAAATCTAATATCATGTTAAAATCATGTGAAAATTCATCAAAATCGATTCATTGAATCATAAATTATCTGTACACACTCGCTTGTATTGCTAAATTGAGTGAAAGGAACAAATTGGCAACATTTTAAGGGTTTGCAACCACTTTGATCAGGTAAATTTCCATTACGTCTTGATATATCGGACGAGTTCCGTGTTAGGTCGGGCGAGTAGAGAAGCGAATCAGCGTTGAAGAAACAACAGTTTTCCAACTTTAATGTTGATGTGTTGTAAAACGTTAGTCAGTACATTTTATTATAATGATCACATAAACGTTATCTTTAATCAATATTTTAAATAAACGTAGGAACGAACCGATTTTTTCTAAAAGTCATATACCCTAACTTCAACTCCAGACAAAATAGTAAAAGCTCAATGTTTTGATAAAAGTTTTAATTAAAAAATGCAGTTCATTTAATTTTTGTTTCAATAAATGATTTCAGGAATAATTCTAAATCGCATGTTCTTTCACGAAAGAGCCAGACTGGTTTGAAAGATGTTTTTAAAAAGGGCATCCTTTTGCTTCTCCGTCCTCCCGGACTATCATCTCGGTGTCTGTAAATCAGGGAGCGCTGTTTGTATTTTCGATACGAACCTTTTTATTTACTGCGAAAAAACAGTGATATTTTCCGTGCCTGTTATCGGGGTCTTTGGAAGTAGTGGAACCTGGGAATGGGAAAGAATGTTGTATTGATGCGATAATATTCATGGGAAACCGTCGGTGTGTTTGGGCGAAGTTTTTATCAGTCATGGAATATTTTATGTTGTTTTCTGTACAATAGGCAATTTAGCGAACTGAACATGGTTGGGTGTAATCGCTATTACAAAAGAATGCGTTTTTCTAATGTGTTTCTGCTAGGATATAATATTGATGACATTTTGTATTGTATGGAAGATGTGTTTCGTATGGAAGATAATCTTAGATTTTTATGCAAAAAACTGAACATAAAGTAGTAATGAAGATAAATAAGTACCATCCTAGATTGCATCTCATTTAACACCAGGTGCGTTTGCCTTGATATGCAAAAAAAAATAAGTATTAGCTATTTAGCTATATTTTTGCACAATTTGTTCAAGATATCAAAAACATTGTTAAAGCCGCCGATACGAGAAAAAAAGAATACACTTCCAATCAATTCACGCCTTATTTTCATACTCAAAAAGTTTCAAAACGTATTGAATGTAGAATACGGAAACCGTAAGAATCGTATCATGGCACCCGAGGCGTGCCAGCCAACATACGTAATCCTCTTATACTAATATGTGCACAGGCTTGCAAAGAGAATCTCACATAATTCACCCCAACCTTATTAAGACGAAATAAGGTTCATATTACTCAAGGATATTCTTAACTTCTTAGGTACCTTGTACATGTACATATCGTCACCGTCGTGGCAGAATTAAATAACTGACACTTTTGGCAAAAACCACTTTTTCCACTTTTTGTATAGTAGAAAGTGTTACCTATATTTTGATCTTACTCTCGTGGCAATATCTATGATATTTCCAAAGATATCTTCAGTTTAGTGAAACTATTGACCATAAATTACAACTCTGTTTGTTGTAGAATTTACGTGGCAAAACTGAATAAGTGATTTTATTTAATTCTGCCACAACTCACTGCGAACGTTGCTTCAAAATACTTGTACTAAGAAAGTCAACAAGTGACTTTATTTAATTCTGCCACAACTCAATCCGAAACATTGCTTCAAAATACTCGTACAATTGTGTTTTTGATTTATTTCATTTTTGTAACATTACTTTAAATGTTACTTTTAATTTCAATGTTCATTACTCAGATGTTGAATCTGGATAGTTACAATCATCATTATCATCATTTCAGCCATATAGGACGTCTACTGCCGAACATAGGTCTCCCCCAATGATTTTCAATATGACCGGCTGGTAGCGGTCTGCATCCAGTGCTTTCTTGCTACCTTTATGAAGTCCACATTGTGCTTTCCGGTACGTGCCCTCCACTCCAGAACCTTGCTGCCCCATCGTCTGTCAGTTCTGCGTACTATGTGCCTTGTACAGAAAAACCGAGCATAGCCCTCTTCAAAGCACGCTGTGCAACTTTGAGCTTATTTATAAGGCCTATAGTAAGAGGCCGCGTTCCCGAGCCATACATCATCAGTGGTAACACATACAGATCGTAGATTTTCGTCTTTAGGTACTGAAATATTTTGGATGAAAGGATGTTGTGTAGTTTCCCGAACGCTACCCAGCCGACTTGGATTCGACCTCTTTCTCTACCTAGTTGAAACGTTTATCCGAGGTAGACATACTTGTCAACAATCTCGAGATTCGAGCTCCTAACCGAAACTGGGTAGGGCGCAACATAGACATTCGACAAAACTGACAAAAGCTTCGTTTTTCCATGTTGTTCACCCGAAGGCCTACCTTTTGGGAGATTAAGGTCTTCGAGCATTGTGCCGAGGTCTTCCAGTGATTTTGCACTGACCACACAATATCGTCGGCAAACCGAAGGTGAGTGATGTACTCGTCGTTGATGTTTATGCCGAATCCTTTCTATTCAAGGAGTTTGAAAGCGTCTTCAAATGCAGCGGTGAATAGTTTCGGAGATCCGGAGATATAACATCTCCCTCATGCCACGCTGCAGAGGAATCGCCCTCGTACTCCACTCCTGTACTCGGACCAACATGGTGGCGTGTATAAGCACTTCAGCATCTCGATATGTACCGATACTTTTCAGAAACCGGCTTGTTCGGGAGGCTGGAAGTCATCGAACCTACGCGCGAGATCATTCGTGATAACTTTAGAAAACAGCTTGTAGACATGACTCAGAAGTGAGATTAGTCAGTAATTCTTCAGCAAGGTTTTATCCCCTTTCTTGAAGAAGAGTACCACCACGCTTCTGTTCCATGCCTCTGGCGTTGTTCCCTGGAGTAAGACGAAGTTAAATAGTCTCTGAAGGACTTGACTTTAATATCGATGTTCCACCCGCGTTCAGAAGCTCCGAGGTTATTCCGTCATCACCCGGTACCTTGTTGTTCTTTAGGTGTTTGAGAGCCATCCTAATCTCGTATAGGCTGCTAATGCTGATATCCACAATATCTTCGTCGAGGTATATAGCTGTCCATAAAACTTTTCAATCTCACCCAGAACCTCGGCTTTTGTTGACGTTACACTACCTTCCGCAGTCTTCAGCTTCGTAAGCTAGCTTCGCCCAATAGAGTAGTCTTTTGCGAACACTTTCGAGCCTTGGTTCCGCTCTATCGCCTCTTTAATACTATTTGTATTAAAGTTGCGAACATCATGTTGCAAGGACTTCCATATCTGTCTATTGAGCTGCCGATGTGCCTTAGCGTCAACGGAGATCTGCAGAGACATTGAACGTCGTTCTGCTATGACGTTGAGGGTAAGGAATCCCTATGGATCCCTAGGGAGAGATCCCTATTACAGTTTTATTGGTTTTGGATTATTTTAATTTTGACATTCATTTCGATGTTGGTTCTTTTAATTGTATTTCAATGTTATAGGAATCTGATGTTGATGGTTACCATACCAATTTGTTAAAAATTTATAAGTATTAAATAAGTAGTTATATTCTAGTATTATTTAACAATTTTACAGATTTTGACTAAAATTGCATTGACAAAACACATAAAATAAAATGAATAAATCAACATTTAGGTCAATAAAAGTGTGGCAAAATTAAACAAGTGTACTTATTCAATGGAAATATTCGTTTTTGTAATACCTTGGTTGAGGCAAAACTAAATAAATGACATACAAAAACTAAATAACTGCAACTTAGTTGTAAAATACGGTTGTGGCAAAACTAAATAATTACATTTTTATTTTTTTATTTAAAATAATACAAAGTAACGTCATCGAATACTATTGAATTAATAAAGGTAAATTTGCTGTATAAAATATCAAAAGACCGACAGTAAAATATTTTAACCCTTAAAAGTTATCGCCATTTTTAACGAAAAAAAACACAAAAACGTGAATATCTCGCAACTTTGGTTTTGTCAGTTATTTAATTCTGCCACGACGGTGACGATATATGAGAAAATTGAAGCGTTTGAATGACTACGTATCAAGATTTTCAATACGAGTTCATAGGATTTAAGATTTAATTAACGTTCTAATAAGAAGTTCAAAGCTTCGGTATAGGTTTATTAAATCTTGTTATGATTAACACAGCAAATATAATATCTTGGTAAATAAGTACACTTAGACAAATTATTTGGTTCAATAACTTCATTAATGAAGAGATTATTGTTTGCTGGGGTTATTGACTATGCTAATGAAGGACTATGCTCTAGTAAGAGACCACGTACTTACCACGTTGAAACCTACACAAAGTAAGCGGGTGTCTATGGGTGACGGTAATCACTTACCATCAGGTGATCCGTCTGCTCGTTTGCTTCCTGTCACATAAAAAAAAACACAATAATAATAATTCTCTACCAAAATTCGTGACTTTGTATGTTGTCATTAGCTTTACTATATCATTCAAATCACGTGCAGATATTATTATCTTTAGTTATCTAAAGTGCTCGATGCACCGATGACTTCAAGAAGAAACTAACTTATAGAAGGTATAATGTCTATTTTTAAACTTGCTTATAAAGGTACAAGTTTGTTGCAAGGTTTCTTCACGAGTTAAATGTTCGTCTTAAAAGAAAAATGAGACATGTAAAAGATCTCTAAGAGCAAAATTTATGAAACTTATTTGCTTTTTGCGATTTTTTAACGTTTACTATTCTTATACATATTTTATCTTTGATGTAAAGCCTCATATCAAACAGTTGGCAATTTCTGAACCCATCCTGCAACTCAGAGTGGAAGCTGTAGTGCATTGGAGCCCTAATCGGCTTTCAAGGGATTGGAAAAAGAATCCGTCCCATTTCGACACTCTTTGGAATTCGTTTAAAATCTTCCCGAAGCTGGAAAATGAATGAAGGATTTAATAGCTGGGTATTGGTATTGAATTGGAATTAGTATTACTGAAGTATTGCGTTTGTGAAGTATTCTTTATAACCCCACCCCACAAAATAATGTTAATCTTATACATAGTACAGTCACGTCAAATATGTAGTTCACTCAAAGTAGCCAAAAAGTTTGCAACACGTCTTTATTAAAATTGGACACACCCTGTGTTCTTTGGGTGTTATAAATTAATATTTGATGCTGACTGTACATTAACTCTGATATCTGAATCAATTTTTGTAACACGTTTGTTTGAAATCCATAAAAAAATTTGGAAGGCACACTTTAGGTCTTACGAGTCTAGGAAAGAAGTTCATTACAATCTACGGAGTGGACAGTTTTGTTTGCAAAAAAAGGAAAGAAGGTGGAGAAATTTAAAAAAAGGCTATTTATGAATACAAAAAGAATAATAAACTACATTGACTACATACACATGGTAAATTGATATTTTGTTAACTGTGTAACTTTAGAATGATTGTAATGTATGAAAAAAAACTATTTTTCGCCAAAAACAGTTCGTAACTGAGTGTTGATAGAGACTAAACCGTAAGCTTTTGGGATTTGAAAGCAGAAAATATATCCTGCGTACCCTAGGGGAACCAAAAAAGGGAAAAGTGAGGAAGAAAGGCTTTTCTACACGAGAAGAATTTTTTAACTAAGAGTAAGAATATACTTAACACTTAAAAGCTGAATTACACCATCTTACTTTAACTTTAACAAACGTTAAAAATTTGTCAAAATCCATAAAAAAAACAGCGGTTATTGTTATAGTTGCAGTTAAAGCAAGTTGGTGCAATTCAGCCAAAGGATTTAGTTGCTTTTGTATGATTAAATAAAATATATTTTGAAGATTACTGATACGACCAAGACAATCATCATCATCATTAATACTGGGTGTACTAACGGTGATATACCTACCAAAGAAGACGGCGCAGCAATCAAATAATTGAGTCTTGGCCTCCGATGATAAGAATCTCCACTTCGGTCTGTTTTGCGCCAACTCTCTACATCAGTGTTTTTCAACCTTTTTCATGACACGACCCCCCTAACATGAAAAAAATTTTTTGCGACCCCCCGACCGTTCGCTTTTTTTCATGCCTTTTACGAAGATGTTGTAGGGACCGAATTCTTCAATCTATACAACATTTATAATTAGATTTCGAATAAATCTAGCTTGAAAACTTTACTATTTTTTTTTACTGAGGTAGTTTTTACGACCACTCGCGACCCTCTATGGAAGCTTCGTGACCCCCCAGGAGGTCGCGACCCACAGGTTGAAAAACACTGCTCTACATCAACCTACTGCTTCGTTTCGTTCGTAGTTGACTGCATCAAGCATGTTTTTCGGAGAGGAAAAATAGATAATAGCTGGAAAAAGATGAAAGTGGCTTGAGACTTGTACAATGTACATGTATCTCAAAATAAAAGTTGTTTACCTTTCATTGCATAATAGACTAGACTTAAGTTTCAAACCAAAATACCGAGAAAAAGTCTAGCTCTGCTCATATTTTAAGGGTTCCTTAAACCTAGTTTTAATTTATGTAATTCTACATGGGAAACCCAAGTTGGTAAAATCCACGAATAAAATTCCTCCGCAAGTTTTATCTAACTTTAAATATTTATTGCGGCATACGAGAGGAGGTACGATTCCAAAGATTTATCTTTGCATATTCGTGTTGCAGAAAGTTAACAAGTTCCTGATTTTTTTTGAATGTTTCGCGGATTGGATTTATTAGATTTACTCGTGGTAAATCATCGAAATAAAGTATTTGATTGTAAAACTACTTTGCGAATATCCATAATAATAAATAAGTGCTATCAGTCTCAAATTTTGCATAGGAGTTCCTTTTAGAACGTAGGTGCTCACTAAGACGGGATTTTGCGAAACTCCACCCCTAAGGGGGCGAAACGGGATCTACGCGTACGAAGTAGCGGACTGCCGCTAGTTTATTACCTACAATATTTGAAGTTTTTAAACTATTGTTTTATATGCCATACTTTGAATTTAGTTTGTTTAAACAGGGTGTCACATTAGTAGTAGTAAGTACTGAACCATGTTCCGCAAACTTGTTTGCGATATTTACAACCTGCGTGAAACTCCTTTTTTCATGTTGGATTTAATCCAAATTTTCTTTCACAAAGTTTTAGTCCAGATGCCAACAAACTCAGTTATCCCACGCGCTTGTATATTCGTTATCTCAACCACGTACTAGAGCCCATCCGTCACAGATGTGTGCACTGGGACAGCTGTCCCGGGACGGGATTTGTGACGCCCAATATCTTGTTTGATTTACCTTTGCATGCATGCCTAGTATTCATACTGATAGGCCTTGTTAGACAGTTTAAAATGGGTCCATATTGGCTCACCTAAAGTTATTTACCCGAAATTGTTCTTCCTAACGATTTTAAATCCGAATGATCACTCTTCCTAAAATTTTTCATCCTAAAGTTTTCATTCATACTATTTGTAGTGCTACCGGCGATGTTCATAACACTCATGTTTCCTATCACTGTTTTTTATCATAGCACTTTTATCCCTAAACATTACCATAATATTTTCACTCATACCATAGAATAATAATAAATACTACGTACAGAAGTACGTTCTTCGCGAATGAAACGTAAGGCCACAGTTCTAACCTAAACCAATAATAATGAATAGACCGATTCGTTTCTGGAACTTGACTGAAAAACTGGAGCGGGACACTGGCTTTGCTCGCTCGGCTCGTGCGTTGTGGTCACAGTTCTAACCTAACCTAAACCAATAATTATGAATAGGACCGTTTCGATTCTGGAACTTGACCGAATGACTGGAGCGGGACTCTGGCTTCGCTCGCTCGGCTCGTGCGTTGTGGTCACAGTTCTAACCTAACCTAAACCAATAATTATGAATAGGACCGATTCGTTTCTGGAACTTGACTGAATGACTGGAGCGGGACTCTGGCTTCGCTCGCTCGGCTCGTGCGTTGTGGTCACAGTTCTAACCTAACCTAAACCAATAATTATGAATAGGACCGTTTCGATTCTGGAACTTGACCGAATGACTGGAGCGGGACTCTGGCTTCGCTCGCTCGGCTCGTGCGTTGTGGTCACAGTTCTAACCTAACCTAAACCAATAATTATGAATAGGACCGATTCGTTTCTGGAACTTGACTGAATGACTGGAGCGGGACTCTGGCTTCGCTCGCTCGGCTCGTGCGTGGTGGTCACAGTTCTAACCTAACCTAAACCAATTTATGAATAGGACCGATTCGTTTCTGGAACTTGACTGAATGACTGGGGCGGGACTCTGGCTTCGCTCGCTCGGCTCGTGCGTTGAGGTCACAGTTCTAACCAAACCTAAACCAATAATTATGAATAGGACCGATTCGATTCTGGAACTTGACTGAATGACTGGAGCGGGACTCTGGCTTCGCTCGATCGGCTCGTGCGTTGTGGTCACAGTTCTAACCTAACCTAAACCAATTTATGAATAGGACCGATTCGTTTCTGGAACTTGACTGAATGACTGGAGCGGGATTCTGGCTTCGCTCGCTCGGCTCGTGCGTTGTGGTCACAGTTCTAACCTAACCTAAACCAATAATTATGAATAGGACCGATTCGTTTCTGGAACTTGACTGAATGACTAGAGCGGGACTCAAGTATACGTGCTAATGCCAACAAACTTGAACTTTAATATATCGTCAAAGAAAGAAATCTAAACAAAAAAGATTTGAATTTGAATACTAGTGTAAAATATGGTTATGTTGAGAAAATCTAGGAGAACAAATAAAAGTATAAAATATGTTTATTGCTAATGACATTTTGAAGTTGAATGATTCGGAATTATGAACATTAGAGACAGAGTAGTTAGGAATTGTGATTGTTAGGATGAAAAATTTTAGGAAGAACATTTTCGGACTTCCAATTTTCGGAGTTGAAAATTTAGGTGAACTTTGGCGCACCCGTTTAAAATATAACAAACGCTAAACGTAAGAACTGGCTATCGAAGAAACTTTATTTTAATAGCAAATGACAAAAAGTTAAAACATTCCTGTTATCCCACTATTTTGTCTAGCTAGAGCATTAGAAGAATTGCAGTGAATTTTCGATGGTCCTGCCAATAGTTCTACTTATGGAAAAATTATAAATCATCAGTAAGTATGGAAAGAGAAACTAGATACCCGATAAAGGGACTTACTCGAAGAATAAACTAAAAGGAAAAGAAAGTGAGACCACGTAAGTCTACTTAAATAGGATTTGTAGTCACTATTAATAAGTAAGCCATATGCCATTTACTAGGTACTAATAAATCAGTCTAAGTTTAGTATTCAGCGTTTAAACAACATAAATCTTAGAACATTCATGAAATGTTTGTTATTTCAAAAAACTACTAGTAAAACCTCGCATAATGTATTACTGGCACACTCACAAGAAGCCGTATAAACGCGAACTACTCGTATAAAGCCGAATAATCTCATTATAGACTTGAAACAGCTGAGAAAATATTGGCTCAATTTTCCCGTTGAATTTATTTGAAAATTATAAGCGTGTGAGGTACTGATTGGCACCATTTTTAAGTGTGTGTGTGTATTCATTGAATTTTCGGATAGATCCAGATTATTCTGTAACCTATTTTGATACCGTTTGATAGAGCTTATGAAGCACTTTCAGGATAAGTAACTAGTTTTTTAATATCTTTTATAGTTGAGAAATAATCGAGTGAGATCACTTATCGTTTCCATCCTGTATACTGTACCAATTTAGAGAAATTTAGTTAAAAATCGTTTTTTGAATGAGGTAGGTATTTGGTATTTACGCGTCATAAAGTCTTACTGTGACAGTCTTTCAGATGCCGCGGTCAAAACTTGTCTTGACATAAAAATTAAAATCTCAACGAAAAGAAAACTTAAGTCGCCTAAGTTGCGTTTTTCGTCAGCAGATTTCAATCAACGCCAGATATGTCCTTGTAACAGATTTCGATATTTATGCAAAACGTGATCATAAATCATGTTAAACCTCTCATTTTACATAACGACGTATCCAAAGTTCCAGGCATTTTGATCTGTGATGTTTGAGGAGAGATTACCATACATTATACACAAAATTATACTAGCAAATGCCTCTTAGTCTGGAGAATAGATTAATCTATTTAAAGCCTATTATTTACTAAACACCTTTGATGTGTAAAGATAAATTATATTTGATCAAGTTTAGATAGAACAATCTAGATATTCTTTCGGAAAAGCTGGATATTAGACATAAACAAAATTTGGTGCTAAAATAGCAATAGTGTATCTACTTCTAGGTCGATGGACTGATAATTATGAAGGTTATGGGAAGCGGCTTCACACAATGTTAATATCAAAATGCATGTTGAATGGGAGAGGCTATGTCTATCTGGAATTCTAAAGGCTGACACTGATAGTGATTTAAAACTGAGAGTAACGGGACTCTTAGGCCCAGAACACACGGTGAAACGCAATTGCAACGAAACTGCAACATCTAGTTACTTTTGAGTTGCATCTAAGTTTCTGCCATAGATTCCGTTGAGACCACACATGACGCGACCAGTTTGAAACCGGTTTCAAAACTCAAAATTAACTAGAAGTTGCAGTTTCGTTGCAATTGCGTTTCACCGTGTGTTCTGGGCCTTACACGACATATTTTTGTCCAAGTAGTATTTGACCCAAAACTCACAATAACGCATTTATATATTTTTCAAAAAAGTGTAGTTAGTTTTCAAGTTTATGCTTTTAAAATCATTTTTACCTGTTGCACTTAGTTAATAATGCAACGTAATTTGCATTTTTTGTTCGAAAGCTGTCGTGTTGCTTATTCTAACAGGCACTTATTTATATTGACCTATCGCGTTATTAATGTGATTTTTATACGTCTTGTACTGTACAATAACTATCGAGCTAACGTTAGCCCGTTATTTATTATCTAAACAACAAACCATAAAAGAAAACAAGCCACTGAAAAATTTCACCATTAACTATCGCTTGAAAATAGCATTCTCGCTTCGTCATCTGAAGCACGGAAATTACGAACTCCTTTATATTTCCAACACGTTCTTCGCTGGATACTTTCTTTAGAAACTTCGCTTTTATAAACCTAACGACGCATGTAATTACGGCAAAGAAAAATAAGAATCTTTTTATTTATACACAGACGATAAAGGTGGAAGTTTATTACAGTTTTAGAAATATTATCGTTACTAAAATTTAATATTTTGTCTATACTTAGATCAGTTTAGATTAAAAACTGCCGAGAATATTAAAAACTTTGTTAGGTACTATCGCCAAATATTTGATGTTGCTGTTAAAGTTTATTAAATCAAAGTTCAAAAATAAAAAACCAGCTTAAATTTTCACATTAATTAAAATTACTTTTTAACTTTGATCTTGCAAAGCAATGGGCTTTGGGACTTGATAATAAAGCAATATTTCTCTTTCTAGAAATTACGTCCAATTTGATAACCGGTGCTTTTTGTATGGAGTTCAAAAGATTTTTGACGTTTGGCAAAGTTAAAGTAAGATGGTAAGACTCAGCCTGAAAAAAAACAGTTGGTATATCCATTGTCAGGAGCCTAAAGAGTAAACTTTGCTCGGGCTGAAAACAGATACAGTGTGTGTAAAACATCAGTTGTTAATATTAATTTCAATACGCCTAATATTATTATAGTCTTAATATAAACCGATGTAAGATGCGAATTGAGATTCTGGATTACGACACGGCGTTATCCCAAATTATGTAACGCGAATCCTTCCATTTCATCACGGAGCCTTCAACGTGTCTTAGCAAGAGACATTTAATGCCTACATTCTCTAAACACCCTGTATTACGCGTATATTGTTGATTATTTTAATCCATACGCAGATGAGCCATATCCGAAGTTTGGTGCGAAAATTTGAAGGATATTGCCACCCAGTGATTTGGTTCAATAATAAAAAAAATATTGTCATAAAAACTTTTGTCAATTTTTATTTAGATTTTGCGTTTCATAATTTAATAAATTGCATAACGGGCTACCTTTTCTTATTTATTTTTTACTACATTTTGACGTTCATAAGTGCCACTTGTGGTCTAAACTGAATAAATATTTTTGATTTTGCAAATACAGGTAAGCGCGTATTGCGCTTATACCTGTGTTTATCTTTGTCAATAATTGTTTTATTTTTGTAGCGTACTCAAAAAGCGTAAGGCCCGTTTTCGGAGACAAAAATCGCAATTCACTTACTACCTACCTCTTTAAAGTTAAAACAAGTGAAATAATGTTATACGAGTTATAGCGGTATTATGATTACAATGGCAATCTCTGAAGTGCATTTACATGCATTCAACCTTGCACTTGGAAAAAGCTGAATAGCAGCGCTACAACATGTCACTTCACTCAGCGTTTCAACTTACTACTGCTGTCAAAGTTGCAACAATTCAAAATGTATTTTCTTACCGAAAAGCGTCTATTCCGAAACATGTTTAGTTAAGTTCAGCTCTTCTTCCCATCTCTTTTTTTCTTATACACGAATGAGAGAGAAAAATAGAGCCAGTATTCAAACTTATTGGAGAATATAACCCCACAATCAGACTATGTGGTTAAGGTAAATTCCCTCCGACATGGCTTCTGCCGACATAGATAACAGATTGTGGAAAATTTGTATCGTAATACGTACATGTTGTACGGCGTACGCAAATAACGCACTGTTTTATGCGTGTACAGTCAACAGCAGAATATGTTGCGGAAAAGTTTAATAAAACCAATTTCAAGGCGAGAGTGAATAGGCAAGTGCCTATTCACTCTCGCCTCTCGCCTCTCATGTAAGTACATGGCAGATATGTAACATCTTTGACTCCATCTCACGATTGCGGTCAAATACCTGCCTTATTACGCATAAAAAATGCATTAATAATGAATAAGGTACGAGTAGGTCGGACTATGTGTATTCGAATTTTGGTATCTTCCTTAGCTTTTTCGTAAGCCTCATTGTGGTAATTTTGCGAGCGACGGAGAGCAACGTAATATACATGTCTATGCAAAGAATGTGATGAAGTCTAAATAGGACGTTCGTTCGTTTCAGCCAAATGACGTCCACTGCTGGACAAAGGCCTCCTCCAAGGTTTTCCACAATGCACGGTCCTGCGCTGCCCGCATCCAGGCTCTTCCCGCGACCTTTACGAACGTACCACGTACGAAATAGGACGTACTGGGACGCACCTACCTACATTGACTAAAATAATAAGTACTTGGCTTTATTTAGTTTTCGATATGATATGCTAAATAAGTCAAATCTAAACTGCAAATTTAAAAAAAATATTATTTTAAAATGTGATGTTCATTGTCTCAAAAATGCAAGGTCCTTCTAGAAATCAGGATCTTAGATCTTCTACCAGAGGCTCTACAATAACCTAGACTTCTTTAGTACTTCTGAAAAACTAGTACCTTTGGGTAGGTAAGTACTCATAATTTTTAAGCGTAGTGTAATGTCCAAGGATATTTATTATTTTATTATTTAGTAGCTTTCCGCCCGCGGCTTCGCCCGCGTAGAATTTTTTCTGTCACAGAAAAACTTTATTGCGCGCGTCCCTGTTTCAAAAACCGGGATAAAAACTATCCTTTGTCCTTTCCCGGGACTCAAACTATCTCTAAAATCGGTTCAGTGGTTTAGGCATGAAAGCGAGACAGACAGACAGACAGACAGAGTTACTTTCGCATTTATAATATTAGTATAGATTTAACAAATTTATGATGCTAACTGTACCAGGGTAGGCGGAATGAAGACAGAGTACGGTATAATGCTTCAATGCGGCACGGTTTAGTATGGCGTTCGCAGTGTTAACACTGGAAAGGACAATGTTCGTTCTCCATACATTGTTCGCCTAAAGAACCAACAATTTTGACATATTACTACCCGAAAGCGAAATAATACGATTCTGTGTGTAAGAACAATGATTCCTGATGGACACTTGCCATAAAATTAATGATTAAGAATATTAAATCACAGCGATTTTATAATAGGTATGTCGTTTATGACAACATGGCGTCTAATGTATTGTGTGAATGTATGAACACCGATTCGCGAAAAATGTTTTGTATTGTCGTCACGCCGAGTCGCAGCCAAATAGTATAAAATAATAGAACAAGTTTTAGAAATACAACTCGGCATTCCACTTTTACAATATGCCCACATATTGCACGTAAATAAACAACATGAATCGTAGGTTGTTTCCACCCTTGTCATCTGACACATGAAATAAACTCCTATTGTATTATAGATATCGAAGCCGAATCGTATATAATAATAGAATGGGTTTTGGAGATCACTCGGGGTTCCACTTTTATAAAATACCTACATATTACATAAAAATACCACGAATCATGAGTTTTCTTTTCACCATTTACATCTGACACGAGATAACAAACTCCTATCTCCATGACTACCATCGTAGTCTATGCCAAAGACTACAATATTTTAAGCAAGAAGTTTCAAACCTTAGCGGCTACGGTAACCCCTGGGCCACATACATCATGATAACATTCGGTCGACACCGGAACGAAGTCTTGCGATTATGCAAAAAAGCATCGTATTCTAGTGCGGCTATATCACGTTCAACCGGGGTTTTAATTCGACTAAAGTCCTGACTAAAGACTGGAAGAAAATACGCCGCATTGTATGAGCACTTCGTGTTCGTTAAAGCGGCTTCAGATCTAGAGCCCACATAGTTTTCTTTCCAATAATATCCGCAAGTAGCGCTGCATGATCTTTACAACAAAAACGGCAATAGTTATTAAGGTGCCAAAATTATATGATTACTTTGGCACGGTATTATACACGTGCGAAGATTTGTCATTTTCATTCATTTCTTCATCATCATCATCATTTCAGCCACAGGACGTCCACTACTGAACATAGGCCTCCCCCAATGACTTCCACATCGCACGGTTGGTAGCGGCCTGCATCCAGCGCCTTCCCGCTACCTTTATCAGGTCGTCGGTCCACCTTGTGGTGGGTTGACATTGCAGAATATGACTTTTGATAGGTTCATCATAGAATTCGGCGGGGATATCCTCACGGAGGAAGTTCGTAAAAGGGCGGAACAAGATCTTATAATAATGCAAGGCCGAAGCTGTTACGCGCGTGCTCCTACGTGTAATCCGGCGAGTATGCAATAAATAGTAATGTCTGGTAAATAGTGGTAATACGTATCGTTCGTTCGTTCGTTTCAGCCGAAAAGACGTCCACTGCTGGACAAAGGCCTCCCCCAAGGATTTCCACGAAGACCGATCCTGCACCGCTCGCATACAGGCACCTCCCGCGACCTTCACCAGATCGTCGGTCCACCTAGTGGGAGGCCTGCCCACGCTACGTCTTTCGGCTCGTGGTCGCCACTCAAGAACTTTCCTGCCCCAGCGGCCATCAGCTCTACGAGCTATGTGCCCCGCCCAGTCTATGTCTGTATGCGCTACGATTACAGGGTATCATTTTGCATAGTCGCAAGTTCACTCCGCTGCTGTCAAATCAATGTCGCATAATGTTATCGCAATGTGTGTGGCCCTTGGCCAAATCACAGAAGCCTATGCGAAGAAAGAGCACTTGAATGACAATAAAAATCAGGGTTACCATTTTATAAGATTTCCTCACTATTGAGGGTAACAAAGTAACATTAATAATCTAGCCATTAATTACATTTATTACCTATACGAGAAAGTAAAGCAACATGCGGTTTTATTTTAATTTGTAAAATATTAAACCCCTCATATTTGTAACAGTTTGTTCCAAGTTTAGTTTTACTGTTTTGTTAACAGTATTGCTGTATCAGCTGTCACTGTGAAGCTTTGGGAAAATAAATAAATAGAAAAAATATTAACATAAATATTTATTTAAGTTTTTATGTTCATTATCATAATATGCCAATTTAAGTTACACTGTGTGACAGTCTTTGACACTAAACAAACTCTTCAGCTTAATAATACCTACCTACAGGGCGTTTTTATAGTTACTCTTGCTGATGAAACAAGAAGGGTTGATTCTACTACTGAAATACAACTACTTTTCTTACAGGACCAATATCAAATTCTCAAAAAAATTCACATCCTCGTGATGGTGATAATTTCTATGGAGAGGTTTTTTTTATATTCGGTCTCTTGGGATAAGTTATTCCATTTGAGCAGTAGAATTAATCCTTTTTATTCGATCACATATAAAAACAACACAAGTGTTTAGGAAAACTTCTTCTTTGGTATGGTATCACTACGGAGTTATAATGTCGGCAACTCTGTATCACTGACTTGTAACTTTCAAACAGCATGAATAATAAGGGCACCACATTGGTTTTCTTTCTGAAAAAAGGCTTTCAGTTTTAGTACTAACCCTTTAGCACTATTTCATTGAAATAAAAATACAATAAACGCACAGAAGACTGAAATTGAGTCAACTGACGTGACATTTATAATTTGTTGACATTATGACAGTTTGACAAGACTAGGGATTGAAAAAGTTTTAATTGAAAAAGTAAAATGACAATTTATTAAAACGATTCACATGGATATAATCGATTAAAAATATTTATAAAATGTTCTGATACTTGCCTGTAGCGATTATCCAATCCTGGTTTCTACTGAAAAACTACCTCGTGGCAAGATTTTAATAAAATAATAAAATCTTTATCTTCTCTTTCACAATCTATAAAAGTTCATTTGGTCTATTATTATACATGTGCTATGAATGAGGGTTTTCGCGATTGAAAAATCCGCGAGATGGCAATACGTAGACGCGAGGTCCAAATGCTGCATGATTGGTGGATATCTGTCAATGTCATGTCAAAAATAACCAATCATGCAGCATTTGGACCTCACGTCTACGTATTGCCATCTGGCGGATTTTTCAATCGCGAAAACCCTCATTGGCATAGATTATGAGAGACTGGCAACTATACTAGGTTGATATCAGGTGATCCGTCTGCTCATTTGCCTCCTGTCACATAAAAAAAATATATATATGTTTCTCACACTTCAACTGGCATTGGATTCAACATCGGATTCTGACACTTTTACAGTTATGATACCATGAATATCAGTTTATGGTCCTAATTATTTTTATTTTATTTACGACCTTCGACCAGTTGGACACTTTAGATATCTTCTTGTAATAGTGTCAAACTGTCAATATCTTTTTAGCTTTTAACGCAAATCTAGTCTTCAAAGCAGTTTAATCGATTTATTTTATTTTCAAAATCGATATTTTATTGTCTATGATGGCCGCAGGAACATCACTATACATGGACTCCCAGCAATAAAGTACGGTAATGCCTCGTACAGATTTTATCGGCAAAAATTATGGAACTTGATAGGTTTTAGACCATGCCACGCACCAAAACGTCCGGAAGTTGTAATAGTATTATAGAATAAACGTTAAAAGACTTATTTATTTAATTTTTCAATGCTTAAGTGTCCATTAGAATGAAAGGGTGCTTAATGTATTAAAAAAAATAGAAAATAATTATGATGGGTTAATGTTTTTGGGCGGTTTTTTAGGCGGTTTCTGACAATGTCCTTTAATAACGGCATGGAACACATACTAGATTTTAAGCACGTAAAAGATAAAATAATCGTAAACCTATTTTTGTTAGAGTTGAGAAAAGAAAAAATATTTTCTTAACTAAATAATTTTTCCCACTAAATAATTTCTGTTCTCTGCAAGTCTTTACCATTATTGTTTTCTATTGATATCCATTTCAATGTCAGACCATTTGTACCTACCTACAATATAGGATAATATTTATTTAAATTTTGGTTACGAAATTGCTGGTACGAAACACCCTGGTCCCTGATGGACTGAAAAGGTGATATTATGGTAACATGCGTACAGCAATGTATCGCCCTGAAGTGAATATAATATGACTTGACACCTGCTGAAATTTTATTTTATTACACTCGTATTACCACGCAATAGGTTCTTTACTGTGGTAATGAAATCTTCACTTAAATAGAAAAGCCTTTAGGCGATCGATGACTAAAGCATAAACGTTTAGAAATATTCAACGAAACTTAGAATTTCAAATTACTTTCACCTCATAACTAGGCTTTCGTCATTCGAGTCAGTGAGCTGTAAAGTATTTCCACGAAGCGCTTTAAGCATTTGAGTTTTCAAGGAAAAGATAATAGATATGATAATCCGGTTTTCGAGAATTCAAAATTTCAAAGTCGGAAAATTCAACTCACATACAAATGTTTGACCACGTTTAAAGTTTAGAAAATAAAATTAATGATTTCATTTGAATGTTTAATTCTACGTGTTTATTACAAAAAGATTCCCGACTTAATTTTGATGATTATGATGATGATGTACCTTATTGATCGACTCTATTTCATTTATTTTAATGGCAATATAGACTTGGTCAGCTTAGTTTCAGCCTCAAATATGTACCTACTTTAAAACTATAAACTTAAATGCTTCTAAGGCATGAAGAATAGAAAGTAATTAAACCTAAACCTACCTACCTATCCTATTAACCGGGGAAAAACTCGTGAACCAAATGCATCCCTAGTGGAGTCTACGTCAAAACACGTACTTTAAAAATTAAAGTCCAACCGTATATAATTTCAAACCACATAAATCCGACTTCATTACTCCGCATTTAACGGTAAATTTTTTTGCAGACGTCAACAACGCTCATCCTGCTGCTCCACTTATCTCTGCACACGGTTGATGAAGGGCACGCCGTGAATCCGAGTGAGTATTAACTGTTTTATCTAAGTGACGTCAGTAAAAAGACCGTTAGGGTCTGTGCACACTGCTGACGTCAGCAAAATCTAAATATATAAAAGGAGAAACTGACTGACTGACTGACATATCAACGCACAGCCTAAACGGCTAAACGTAGGCACTTGAAGTTTGGAAGGGACGTAGCTTAGGTACCGTAGAGGTGCACTAAAAAAGGAATTCCCGAAATTATCACGGGAACGGGAATTAGCGGGAAAATCCTTTTGTATGAAAAATCTAAACTGCTTAAGTTAGACGCTTGAAATTTGGCATGCAGGTACCTTAGTAAACTTAAAGCTTAGTTACAACAGGATATTGCAAAATGCCTACGGAAACGGGAGTTAGCGGGAAAAAACATTTGTATGAAAAAATCTTACCGCATAAGATAGATGAAGGGGGTAAAACGGGATCCACGCGTACGAAGTCGCGGGCGGCTGCTAGAGTAATATGAACTTTGAACATAGGCACTATTCATTACATACTAAAACCTAATTACAGTGCTAGGCTCACTGTAACTTTAGTATTCACGCAGACCACCGATTGTTTGTCGGCAGATAGTCTGGCTGTTAATCAGTATGGGCATGTATGTAAGTGCGCACATTACACCGACTTGATATCGGCCGATATTTCATACTAATTAGAATCGGGTCCAACTATCGGCCAACTAAAAGTTGGTGGTCTGCGCCTAGGCTAAGTAGTAACTAGGTAAATGAACGCACATCAAACACTTGTGGCATCTAAAATAGGTGATATTTAATGTTTCGCGCAATGAATGGCCATAAATTATTTCGGGTTCAATTGGTTAAAAGTCTGTTCCCAGTCATCTGCAGGTTACTTGTTCAAATTCCTGCCCTACAAATATTTTAATAACATACTCTAAGCAATTTTGCTTTCCGTAATACAAAATTTTAATTTCTTTCTTGAAAAACTTGACAATCGGCGAAGCGGAAAATTTCCATTCGCTCTCAACTTCTCATTGGAACTAAATTCATATTTTTTGGCTTGCATTGTGCTGTAAATCGCCATCGAAGTTGTAAATGTGAACACACTCTTATGAAATCTGACAAGTTTAGTCTGACATTAATTTTGGCTTGAAAAACGGCCCAAGTTTCAACTAGCGACTTTTTCAATTTGATTACTTTGAATGAAACGAGTTTCGTTATGACATTTACAAACCATGTTTCGTTTAGATATAAATATTTAAAACAATATTTTTGCACTTGTTTATGTTTGTTTATTTATTTCTTGCTCTGTAGTTTTGTCAGTGTATATTATTTTGGTCTGTATTTTTTCGCGCGTTTTGTAAATTGAAATTTTATTTTCATCTCTATTCATTTGGCAAAATTCTTATAAAATATTTTGTTTCGAATATTTATGAATAAAAGTTATTTCAGTGTCTAAAACTGAAAGAAATAAAATAATGTTAATGTTATTTATTTTGTTCTTGCTAATACATTACACATTTTGAAACGTTTCTTCGGAGTTCATGATTGTTTCATGTTACAAAAATAATGACTTAGGGTTGCCATTTCACTGTCGTAATTAGACGTTTCGCTCCAGATTCCTTAATTTTGCTTTTGTGGTGTATTAATTCGTGATACTCGTGTATTTGATATATCAAAAACAATGAATCCATGAATTCAAAACGTTGTCTTCTTATGTAATTTGATTTAGTAAAGGTTCTTGAGTTTCTAGTGTTTTTTCATTTACTTTTTAATTTTAACATAGGTTGTCAAAACAATTTATTCAAACTTTTATAAACTTAGGATACTTTTTTATGATTCAAAGCACAATGTTCTATAAAGTTGGTGTAATTCTTTTTTGACACTAACATTTTCAAGTTACCTTAATAAAGATAAAACTTCTTACTCAGTATTTCAGGATTTATTCAAATAACGAAAAGTGATTGAGATCGTAATTTTCAATATAAATTTACGTATAAATAACTTACCTATCTTTCACTCGCAGGGTTGCTTTAATAAAATTTATTTGAACCGGGGACGGTTACTTTCCATTTCGTCGAAAAATGGCGTCTAGAGATTAGATGGATGCAGGAGCTTAGGTAAAATTTCTACCTAGCTAGATCCAGACGGGTGGAATGACCTAATGAATGAATATGTTACGGTCAAAGTGATAAATGTGAAAATTATGAATAATCGCCGGTTATTATGAATAATTACCGCATGATTTGGTAAATGTGATTAATATGAGGTCTATTATGTGTTTACAAAACTAAATAGGCGGCTTAGGGGTGGCCCAAGGACCACCCCCGCCGCACCTTAACCTATTTTTCACTTTAAATCAAAACATTATTTTATAGGCATCATGGAAAAGTAATATTATGCAAGAAACATTCCAAACTCATTATGCCAAATTATATTAATGATATCAAAACGTTCAAAAGTTTGGCTGTACACAAGATGTTGTTCTCTTTTATGAAATTTGTTAGTACTAAGGTTGATTTATTGAATAATCACTGTTAAATGTGATTAATTTATCACTTTTACCGCGACTGTCGGTAATTATTCATAATAAACGGTTATTATTCATAATAACCGGTTATTATTAATAATTTTCAATTCATCACATTAACCGTAACAAATACATTACAAGATAAATTCTCTTTTCACGGAGATAAGCTATGCCTCCCTCGGAGTGTGTGTTGATTACTTTAACAATCTTATTTATTCTGTATAATTCACACGTTTTAAAGAATGTTTTAGAAGATCTAGCAATTAAGATAAGGTGCCCTACCTGTGCCTGTGATTAGGTGTTTTCTTTCACGAATGTCGCTGATCCAGAAAAGAAAAAACGTACAACAAATCGTCACACATAATTTTAGCACATAGATTTTTTAGCATTAACAAATCGAATTGCCAAAGATAGGAATCGAACCCACCTTTCCCTTCCCTTCGTTTGCTAGCAAAGTAATAAAATTTTTCAAGTTAGTAAAAATTTATTTATTTATTTTATTTATTTATACTTCAGCACACAAAGTAACAAATGCACTGTGGCGGACTTAATGCCGGATGGCATTCTCTGCCAGTCAACCACGTCACCATTTAATATTTACTTCTAAAGTCATTGTGACCATAATGCATAATTAATTCAGTTGCAGTATTTTTCTAGTCTTGGGGCTCCCCCAAAGATCGCTAAAAAGCACGGTCTCCCGTTTTTTAAGGTCGTTAGTTCAAGCGAAACACGTCAGCGAATATGTTTTATGTTCATCAACAACATGTGCAGCACAAAAGTAACGTACATCTTCGGTGAACCCAGCTGTTAACATGCTCTCTTTGAAGTTTGGAGCAAAATTGTTGCGCACAGATGGTTCGCAAAAACTTCTGATATAAGTAAATGTACTGTAACTTTACGCTTGTAACTGTGTGCTTTAGCGACACCTTATTGGTTATACAATTCACAATTACATGGACTTGAACCTGCAACTCCGCTATACTCCGCTTAACTCAGTCAGGGCCTGAGGTAGGTATGGGCGCGGCATGGAAGGGGTGGCATTTGCATATTATGACATGACAGAGCATACCAATCGAAGCACATTTAAAGTCTCTTTGACGTTGACGTCAACAAAAACACCTTCATACATGACAGATCATATCAATCGAAGCACATTTAAAGTCTCTTTGACGTTGACGTCAACAAAAACACCTTCATACATGACAGATCATTTCAATCGAAGCACATTTAAAGTCTCTTTGACATTGACGTCAACAAAAACACCTTCATACATGACAGATCATACCAATCGAAGCACATTTAAAGTCTCTTTGACGTTGACGTCAACAAAAACACCTTCATACATGACAGATCATACCAATCGAAGCACATTTAAAGTCTCTTTGACGTTGACGTCAACAAAAACACCTTGCCGCTCCCATACGTGAGGCATTGACTGAATTATGCGCTATACTATACTGTCCTGCCATTTGGTCTAAGTCTGCATCTTCTAAATATACATATACAACTCGAACTCAATGGTGACTGACTGACATAGTGATCTATCAACGCACAGCCCAAACCACTGGACGGATCGGGCTGAAATTTGGCATGCAGTTAGATGTTATGACGTAGGCATCCGGTAAGAAAGGATTTTACGAAACTCCACCCCTAAGGGGGTAAAACGGGATCGACGCGTACGAAGTCGCGGGCGGCCGGTAGTTTGAGAATAAACTAGGTAAGTAGGTAAGTATTAATATAAATGGCTTATCTAATTTAAGATCTTCGTTTCTATGTACAAAAATTACCATTAACGTCTCAAAATTGTAGCCAAAGGTTTTAGCTTGTATTTAGCCGACTTTCAATTTGACCAGACAAATATCCCCGCTTTTTCATCTGACCAGGATATTAGGTAGTTGTCGTGGCTTACTTGAATATTCATTTGGACGAGACAGCCTCGTAATGTCCGACACTTCTTCTTGGAACGGTTCATTTGCTACTTCGTTTTCATTTCGGTGTCTGGGTGAATCCCCGGGATAGATGGGGTTGCTAAAGTATAGTCACTTTGTTGGGTTAGACTTGTGATTTGTTTTTTATTCAGTATTATAGTAATAAGTGGTAGAATAAATACGTTACAAGTACCTGCCCTAATGCCCTAAGGAAGACTCTGAACGCAGGCCGCAACTAATCGATCAACATGGAAATCATTGGGGGAGGCCTATGTTCAGCAGTGGACGTCCTATGGCTGAAATGATGATGATGATGAAGTACCTGCCCTATGTTGCGATGATGGAAAATAGTATTAGTACAAGTTTCGTATAACATTTCAATCTAAATAGATTTTATACATTCATAGTTAGTGAGGAATTTAATCAAATGTGCCTCGGACTTCAGGTAACCTAGAAATGTGCACTAGCTTTCGACGAATGGGAATATTATGAAATTCTGCCCAGGCAAAACCATATTTGTCAGTTATTCTAAAGAATTTCTTGATTAGTTAGTTGTTATTTTGCACCTATCATATTCTACTTTACATAATATCCCAGATGGTCTCAGGTCTAACTTACGTATTAACACGTTTACATCTAGGGATCGTATTGATAACTCAATAATCATCAAAGGTCTTTGCACGTAACAGTATAATTGAATAGACGTCCAGACTAATTTAAGTTCTTGCCAAAATGTGCTAACGCATTAGTTACAAAAGGTATACATTACTTATTAGTGAAAATGTTTGCGTGCGCTGCAGAATAAATTTCCACAAAATCAATAGCCAACAATGAAAAATGCCATTTAAAGGTTGGCGTATCATACATATGTGCCTCTTTAGTGTCTGTATGATTTTACGACTTCAGTGTGAACGGTTTCACACAAGTTCAACGCTATTATACATACGGCAAACAGTAACCTAAAATAAAAAACTCAATAAAAACTCAATAAAACTCATTTATTTCTGTAAATAGGCTTAAAAAAGCACTTTTACACTTTTACACACTAAAGTTCAAATAAAGTTCAAAGAACATTTATAAAGTTCTGAAGCCAAAATTGTAGAATATTTCTGCAAATCCTGTCACATTAAATTTGTACTTAATCACCTGTGTCATGCATGACGAACATTTTGCCACAGGCTAGGCACACCTTGTTAAAGGTCAATATTGAATCCTACCTGCTGGAGTAAACAAATAACATGAACTATAAATCAGTACATTGCCCTAAGACTACGCCGTAACTCAGCAGATACACGCCAATTACCCTCTTGCATCTTGTACAAACTTGGTCCTGTCCTGGTTCCTAGCACTACCACTGAATTTATTAGGCATTGGCGAGATAGAGGTGAATATTTGACAATAGACTGGCCGCTCTTTTGAATGTAAAACTTCTTTATTTCAGAAATGCTGTTTTTAACCGCCTCTGTGGTCTAGTGGTAAGACCACCTGCTTCAGACGCAGAGGTTCCGGGTTCGATTCCCAGTGGGGGCAGATTTTTCTGTTCAGTTTGGTTGGTGGTAGGGCTTGTTATAAGTCCGCCTGGCTAGCTACCACCATCTTACCTAAGTCTGTCGCCATAACAACAATGTCAACAGCATTGTTGTGTTCCGGCAGTTAGAGGTAAGATAGCCAGTTCCTCCGTGGTTGAGGATTCCGGGTGAAGCTCGCTTCCACCTTCGGCCTGATCGTCACTGAGTGAGATACAGGCCAAGAGCTTCCTCGTTGTGGATAAAAAAAAATGCGATTTGGTAAATCAGTTAAACGTTTACAGTTGTAAGCTCATAGCAAACTTATCAACTCGGAAAAGGATCAACACCGTATCACCTTTCACGAGCTGTCATTGCTTTTCTCGCGCTGTCAATCGCGAGGCGAGGCGTTTACGTTACAGTTCGGATAAGTGTGCGTTGCAGTATGGAGTTTCATACAAAGAATACTGACCGCCTCGAATTGATACGGTTACGATCCCTTTTCGGATTGATAAATGTGCAACGTCCTTTAGACGCCTTTTGAAAAATTTTGAACGAGGGCGTCTACTTTTTCATATTTATGATATTTTTTCTCTCTTATATTTTCTTCTGCTCCTATATTTTTAAATTTTACATTACATCGATTACACGCCTGCCTATGTCACTACAATATAAAACCTGCTAAGTCCTGTACCTTATTAAGACCACTACCATTTGACCCGTCAATTCTCGACATTTCCCATTCATTGCGAGCCGTGAAAGGGTTAAATTGGGGGGTCAATGTAGATTGCTTTGTCAACATTGAGGTCCAACGAAGAGATAGAGGGAATATACTTGTTCCTACAATGGTAGTGCTAGAACTATTCATTCTATTGAAGAGTACTGTGAATAGAGAGTGCGTATCACGTTTGATTGCTCACGCCCGTATTCACAAACGATGCTTGCTTAAGTGAAGCAGCAAATCCAACACACAGCGTTGAATAGAGCTCTGTGATTGATTCATGTGTGATACCTTATAGTATTGTTGTGAATACGGGCGTTATTCTGCTTACCATGGGTTTACATTTAAGTGTACTCAATAGCGACTGACTAAAAAAATTACAGTAAATGTATTATAGATTGTACAGCGCCTCTAGCGGCTACTTTAAACCTTACGTAAACGTTAAACGTTTTATCTTTGTTGAACGACAAAGTAAAAACAACGTGTATTTACGATCAAGTTCAAAGTTAGTCGCTAACGGCTAACGAAACACAACTTGACAACTAACTTAACTAACTAGTCTTGGAACCCACAACGTATTTTGTAAGAGGAAGGTATTTTGAGTACCTATAAGTCCTATGCACATAATCGTTAGTTAACTTTTGTCATGCCGTAGTAAAGCTTTTATTTGATAGGTACTAGCGTCCGCCCGCGACTTCGTACGCGTACCCCTTAGGGTTGGAGTTTCGTAAAATCCGTTCTTAGTGAGCACCTTCGTTCTAAAAGGAACCCCCATGTAAAATTCGAGACTCCTAGCACTTGTAGTTTCTGAGATTTAGTGATGAGTGAGTCAGTTAATCAGTGACCTTTAGTTTTTATACATTATACAGGGTGGAATTTTGTAATGCCACCTGGAGGGAAAGTACTCATAATATTGTAGATAGAAAAACAATCTCAAAGAAAATATTCCTTTATTTTTGAAAAGAAATACAACTGCTTTCAAAGATTTCCAAAAATTTGCTTGCCACACCCGGGAATCGAACCAACTAAAATCTATTAAAAATTACACCCTGTATTTTTATTACATCAATCGTTAGGGTTAAGTATAAGGATAAAATCTCTCTAACAAACGTGATAAATAAAATGAAAGGAAAACCATGAAACCTTAAATTATTTTAATTAATGTACAGAAAATTGTATGGTACCTACTATGGTAGTGAATTTAAAAAAAAAAATCGAAAATTTTTGAATGCAGTTCTCTTTCTTTTCAAAAAAATGGAATGTTTTCTTTTGGTAAAATTTCCTATCTACAGGATTAAGAGTACTTTCCCTCCAGGTGGCATTACAAAATTCCACCCTGTATACTTAGATTTTGCCATAATTTAAAAGTAGTTGCCGCAGCACTTATGAGAGTTTAATAATATTCGTTATGTACCAATTTCCTACCAATGTATCACAACACAACGTTCTTGACATTCCCGTAATACCGCCTATCCTGCATACATGTCCCGGTATCCCATATAAATTCAAATTGATAATATTATCCCAACTAGAATAATTTAATCCACAACGCGAGCCTAAATCACATATGTAAGCCGTTTGGTTTAGGCGGATTATAGTAAATTAGTTTTAAATCATGTTTGCGAACTGTGAATTTTGAAATGATTTTATTGAAGCAGCATTTTTGAGAAACCAAAGGTTTAGTAAAGTTTTTGGATTAATACCTAGATGTTGTACATAGATCAGTCTGTTGATTTTGACTCTATTCGTAATGATTCAAATCAAAGCGTATATCGTAGCAAAAGTTATAAAGACTCTACACAGCAGTCAGCCCAGCGACTTGTTCTTTCTATGACTTTTGACAACGTGTCAAGGTCGATGACTCTTTTGGGTTTGGTGTGAAGACTGCATTAGTTTTTCAGGGTAAAATAACTTTTGCCACTGCAAGTGCTAAGTACCTAGTAGTTTTCAGTGTCACCATTTTGTCGTTTACATAATGATTTGTCTTTTTTATTTTTTATCAGTAAAGAAGTACCTATCTTTAATAATAGGGATGTTTCCTGGGTAAAAAAGCAAAAGTTTGAATTAGTCCATCAGTTAGCTTACCTTTCAAAAAATACTCGACACGTATTTTTCATTTTTCAAACTAATGAAAATTTACAGATTTCAAAAGAAGTCCGTGACGTCAAGGCGTGCTTAAAAGTGTAGCACTATGTGACGTAATAAGACAACTTCGTAATGACTTGTTTGATTAAAATTTTTAGATTATGTAATTGAAGGACTAAAAGTTTTATTATTGTAAACACTTTTTGCACAGGTTGTTCCTGCCTCCGCTTCACCTCTACCTACGGCAAAGAGCGCGGCACGTTCAGCAGTCCCGACTACCCTCGCCCGTACCCGCCGCGCATCGACTGCTTACTCTACACCTTCTTAGCAGCGCCGCATGAGATCGTCGAGATAGTGTTCACTGACTTCGACATCTACAAGGAGCATCTTGAGTGAGTCTATGATCTTAACCATCCAGGGCCTACGCACACGGCGACTTTTCGTAGATTCGATTAACGCGCGTCAGTAGCGATGCTGTCGTTCGTTTACGAAACGCGCGACAGCATCACTACAAAAAGTCACCGTGGGCGAGGGGCCTAATGTAGCTGTTAAAACCACTTTCCTATTTGCCTAAAGTTGAGGTGTTGGCTATTATGAATATGGAATAGGTACCACATGCTAAAGATGTCGTTTCCTCACCATGTTACTGACTAGTTTCGCATTCCCAAATATTCTGGATCGCAGGATTTAAACTTAAAAAATATGTTTTAAGAATCCGCTTCCATAATTTCCTAGACAAAAATGAACTTTAGGTAAATATCTCATTCGAATATCCGATCACTGGTGATAACTTATGTTACTTACTACTATCATATAGCCTAGGTATAGGTATTTTTATCCGTACCTCTTACGTTTACGGTGCGAGAGAGTAGGTAAGTTAACTTTTGCGACATCATTCTGAATCCATCAAAGATATTGGTAAGAAAGTTATACGCATATCATTTTATCACCAAAAACTGTAATATTGTGAAAACCCTATAAACCCATTTGTAGATGAAGATGTATGTAAAAGTAAGTAGGTATGAGGAGACCTTAAATTGTAAGTTATGTAAATATTTTATCGTATATCGATGTTGTCTGAAAATTCTTGGTGATGGCAAACCGATCCATTTCAGTAGAACGCTGAAACTGGCAACGAATGAAAAACTAAACCAGTGTCGATAGATCCGTTACCCGTTAAAAACGATTCTGCAAAATGGAGTCCGCTTTGTGAACGGGCTCTAAGAAAGTCATAGGATGCTTTCCGTCAGCAGAATTTAATTTAAAAGGCATAGAGCAACTCCTCAGAAAGAAACTCCTGAACTCAGAAAAATACATGGCATATCTGTAGTAATATTATAACGCTGAAGAGTTTGGTTGAACGAGCTAATCTTAGGCACTACTAATCCGATTTGAAAAAATAATTTTGTTTGGATAGCCCATTATAGGGAAAAGTTTTAGGCTTTACCATCATGCTTCAACTAATAAGAGCGGAACAGCAATGAAAAATGTTGCAAAAAAACGGGACTAACTATTTTCATGCGTACGAAGTCGTGGACACAGCAAGTAATGTAAAAAAAACCCAAGAACAACATACTTAGTAGGTAATTGCGTAGAGTGTACCTACACCATACAAATTATGTCATCCATTTGCCAAGTGTGGTGCAGCTACAAAAACTTGTATTGTATTTTCCCTATAATTTGCCAATTCCATCCAATATATTCCGACAGGGCATGTTGACACGGTCTCCCAACCCAACACTGCATCGCGCAGTTAATTTACAGGGCACAAACATTGCGTTGTACTAAATCAGCTCGTGGCGGAATCACTCACTACTCTGGAACTCTAGCTAAGCACGGTCATTGTCTATTTAGTCTCATGAATAAACCATGCCGAATTAGGGCAGTACTTGGAGTGAATCGAGGTATTTCTGGCTCGTTCGCTGGATAAGCGGGGGTCATCGTAGGCCGTCTAATGACGGACTTTTCCTTTGTTGGGGATATCAGAATCGGGGGAATGGTCTAGTTATAAATAGTTATCATTTTGGGAAGACCCAATGTTTGGTGGAAGTTGCCCAGTCACAAAGATATGTCTGGATAATGTGGTAAACGACATTATCGGAAAATACTAGCAGTCTGATATATTGAATGTTCTCATTAGAGCCAAAATTACGTACCATGTTCATGCTGCAAACCATTAGAAGGAAAATAACACCGTAAAAATAGACGTATTTTTCAAATAATTTAACATACATGGCAGAAGCACCGCAGCACTTGCCCAATAGACTACATACGATACATACATTATCGATACATAACTACATTATGAATTCAAGGGCAGCTCATTTCTTATGAATTCTATTCAAGTAAATATTATATCGCAACAGTAAAATGTTGCTTTCTACGCTCAAATAACGTATAAAATATCAAATGAACAACTGCTCTGACCTTTGACTCGGTAAAATCCCGCCAAACACTCAGTTCCCATTTACATTTTCGACACATTTGTCGTAATAAAGTAGACCATGTAAATGTTTAAAGACAGCCATTGTGGAGGCAATAACGTTCATTTTGCCGTAAGTATCCCTGACTATGCGACTCCCGGTCTACATCCATTTTATTAAATTGTTAGGTCTGGTTTACATGATCTTGCGAACACCCTCTTTTTAATGCCTGACGCTGAGAATTGTGGGCCGTTATAAGATTTACATAATATTATAATTTATTTTCTTACCTTATTCAGATCTTTGCTTTATAGTCGTGATACGAATACGAGACTGATATTCTTACATTATTTATTCGCATTTCTATGTTTTATGTAGTGATGATGAATTACGTTAACATGTAGGATATTAAAGGAGTTAAACTTGTTCAACTTTTTTTTTAAACTGGCCAGTTATTTTTCTTTTTCAGTCCAAACCAATCTGCTACTCGTTATTTAACCAAGAATATGCAACAAATAGCAACTATTTCTAAACGACTTGTCATCGCACACAAGTGAATACCATTTTTGTTCTAGCGCCATCCAATCTGGTACTTAATTGAAATGTTTTTTACAATTCGTTGCTCTTCTGCTAATGGGTGTGAACTAATCTTTCAAGTGCTATGCCGTTGTTACAGCTGTTATAAGAGCTGTATAAAACGCCTCGCTTCTCTAATGAATTCTTTACAAGAAATACAGGGTTTCAAACGTTGCTTCTATTACTTTGATTTGTTGTTCAATGTTGCTCTCACAGTAAAAAAAAACTTTTTTCGTGTGGCAACAATGTCACAGCTCTATGTCAGGCTTTATTAGACACCCTGTATCTGACTGGCTCTGTAAGACCGACGGCTTAACGTGTCTTCCGATGCATGGAACTATTTTCACCTACAATAGGTTAACTAAAAGATCATGGAAGTGTTTTTGTATTGATTCATTATGACATCGGTCGATCCGTGGCCGCCACTTGAAGGACAACGTAGTGTAGGCGAGTCTCACACTCGGTGGACTAACGAATTGGTGAAGGTTGCTGGAGGCATTTTTCAAAACTTGACGGAATCCGGCTGAAAGGATTGGTCGATAGCAATGCATATTAAAATCTAACATTTAAGAACCTTGAGAGTTTCCAGCGAATGACCACATGTCATTAAACTAGTTGTAAAAGTAGTTCGAAAACAAAATATTCAACTGTGTGCAATAAGTGTTAGTTCGAATGGCCCTTCAATATTTATCGAACGAAAGTTTTAATGTGTTCCACGTTTGGCTCGTGCATGTATTCTGGCCATTAATTTTAACGACCTGGCCGAATATTGGTTTGTTGTCCTTTAGAAGTCGAAAGTATCATTTTATTTAGAACTTTGGCTAACTTTTTGATAGGGGTTTTAATATTTGGTCTGATATTGCGTGCCTAGAACTTTTTGTTGGAACCGGCTGAGACAGTGCCCTTATTTTTAAAGGTTCCGTATTTTTCACTAAAGTCTGTATGTCTTTCACAATAGACACCTGATAGAAATAAAATAATGTCGTTGGAAATTGCAACAATATTAATTTTGGGTTCAAGACCCATTTATGTAAAACCTTTACTGCGATAAAAGGTAACTATAATTTAAACCATTTCTAGCGATTACGAGGGCTCATCGAGTTTAACACAGATGGCATCTATGGTGGTTGTGATTGTGCTATTTTGGTACAAACATATTATACTGATATAATCTATACTTATAATAAATCTGTAGAGAGGTCAATTCTGTACATGAAATATATTGTCAAATTAACTATCAGGGGGTGATTAGTGATCGATACTGATGCCAAAAATGCAATCAGTAAAATTTTTGTCTGTCTGTCTGTCTGTCCGTATGTATGTTCCTTATAGAAACAAAAACTACTCGACGGATTTTAACGAAACTTGGTACAATTATTCTTCATACTCCTGGGCAGGTTATACTTAGGAATTCCCACGGGAACGGGAATTAGCGGGAAAGTTGCGATAAATCGTATTTTTATTAGTATTGACGACGACGCGTTTTAATTGAGAGATTTATATTTATGAACGGTCTTTTTTCAATAGTCCCTAGAGAATTCCAAATTGAGTAAGTTTTTCAACACCAAAAATTCCCTGAGTGACAGATAGAGGTAGGTACAGCGTTAACTTTAAAATAAAATAAAAATGAATGAAAGCAATTTGAAAATTGTATTTACCCCCTGGTGGCTGCCGTATACATTTTCAATGTTGTGTCTTATTTTTGTCTATCTAGGCAATTTCCTATTTTGTTTGTTGGCTCTAATTTGTACAATCCTCCTTTCAATACGATAAGTAAACTACCGTCATGGACAGAATCTTGTTTCCAATTTACATTCTGTACTAAAACTGCAAAGAGCTTTCAAAGTAGGTATCGAGTGTACCCGTTGTTCTTCAAAGTGTTACATCGCATCAGCTATTCACTTTGCAACTGTTCATATTGTTTTTAAAAGATGTTGAGCCATTTTCTTGCAGCAAAAATGATAGTTTACTTACGTTTCTCTTATCCCATCTTACAGAAAAATACCAAGTATAGCATTTGGATTTCCTGCTACTTAGTAGGTACTTTTACTGACTAATGTGCTGTGACTTGAACAGTTGTTACATATTTTTAACTACAATAATGTAGCAGGTAAAAGACGTGTAGACGGACCGTATAGTCTGGGCAAACCGATGTCCTGGTAAAAGTCGGTGAAAACTCCTAAATGCGAGCAGCGCAGAACCGTTGAAGTCTTGTCCTTAAGTGGACATCATTCGGCTGAAAGAAGAAACAGAAGACAGATGTTGTGTGATAAAGAAAGAAAATACAACGTTGGCATCTCTTACCGTACTGTGCGCCTAAATAACTTTATACATGCCGTCAGCCCAGCTTGGACCGACACCAAAAATCTTTTAAAACAACTCGAACTTTCTATGCCTTTTGACAACATGTCTAAAGTCGACCACTCATGTCGGCGAGTTAGTAGATCGACGAGCTTGGCGCCTAGACTGCATTAGCGACACATCTAGGAGAATCAGAGGTAGCCCATCCAAACTTACAAACTATCTTCTGTTTGTTCGTCGTTTGTCTCTGTCCGCGCGCATCTATTGTTGGCCGTAAATATACGCGTTCACGTGGAACAGAATTACAAAAGAAATAGGTACTACAGTAATGTCAGCGCAAAAGAAGAAGAACACTAACGCCCGTATTCACAAACATTACTATGAGGTCTTATAGTGCACGTGAACGCACAGGGTGACACATGAACCAATCACAGAGCTGTATTCAACGCTGTGCGTTCGATTTGCTGGTTCACTTATGCAAGCATCGTTTTTGAATACGGGCGTAAGACCCCGTTTCCACCAAAGCGGAGAGAAGAAGAGGTGTTTTCGAAAAACCAATCATATTTCGACACCAACTCTCCACTCAGCTTCGGTTCGGAAATTGGATTGTTTATTTAAACACCTAATGCTATGGAGAGGGCAGCAGGGAAGCACTGGACGCAGGCCGCTACCAATCGATCAACATGGAAAGCATTGGGGAGGCCTATGTTCAGCAGTGGACGTCCTATGGCTGAAATGATTATGATGATGATGATTTAAACACCTCCTCTCCTGTCCACTTTGGTACAAACCAGAAATTACATATTCTGTTTCGTAGCTACCTACATAATATCTATCAATTATGTACGATTGTGTGGAAGTGGGAGGAGCTGAGGTACCTACTGATAACTGACCAAAACAATGAACTGCGCTACTGGTAGGTATAGCACGTTTGTTGTAAGCTCAACATTTGTGACCCTATAGCGTAATTCACTTTTACTGTTATTGTATGTAAAGTTGTAAAAGCGAACTTACTTGTCTTGGCTCATGCCAAAATAGTTCTTGAAGCAAATGCGTGCTAAACGCTTTATCATCACTCGTCTGATGGATGAATGACCTAATTGATGAAAGATGGCGAAGTGCCAAAATATGCAGGTTCCTAAACAGCTGGTGCAGCCGTTCAAGATCGATAGCATGGAACCCTAGTAATATAATGAATGATTGATTCATTCTGAGCCTACTGCATTAGTATTTGTAGTGGGGTTGAAATGGGGTTATATTTTTTGCGAGACATGCCCGTTTTTCAAAACTGTGGCTAATGTACTAAAAAAGCGTTGGAAATGACAAGTCTGTTTCGGTATGGTTGTACTCCGAACACATGCAATCGTAAGATAATCCGAAGTTCTTGTAGACCATAGATAGATCTTCATTATATTTTAGGGTGGGATATTTTTGATCAACTATTAACACTAGAAGTGCCGAAGATTACGACCCCCCTAAAAGCGCCGCTGGGTCAATTTTGTCCCAGCATATATTTTGTAACATTTTTTAGTTTCAGGCATGAACATTATGGTTAAAACTATTTGTAGTGTCCTTAAAAAAGGGTTTATCTTATAGTTAAATCAATATGTACTTATTTCTCTAAAAATATAAATGTATTCAATTTTAATTTTGAATTATTAAAAGTCAGATATTTTTGGTTTCATATAAAAATAGTCACATATTACATTGTGTTATATTGTATTAAAATTATTAAATTACTATTTTAACTATACATTATTATTTTTGAAGGAAAAATAAATATCTTACAAATAATAGTGCACATTTTGCACAAAGTTTTTTTGTATGGTTTTTTTGTCTCTCTGGTGTACTATGTGTTTAGGAATTTCTATGGGTATGGTTATTTTTCTGTTATCCGTACACACACAGTGAAGTTTTTTACCAGTATCAATGAAAAGTATGTACGTTTAATTTAAAAAAAATTATAAGTCACACATTTTAAAAGTGTATCAAATCATACAATGTATGAACTGTCCAATGTCCGGAAGCCACCTTCCTACTAATATTATAAATGTAAAAGTTAATAAAGATTGATAAATTGAAGGATGGATGGACTGATGAATGTATAGGAAGGATGAATGGGTGGATATAGTCTTGAACTTGAACAAAGTGAGTATGGATTCATGGTTAGATCGATGGATGGTTTTTCACTCTTTTACGCAAAAAATACTAAGCCGATCTTAATAAAACTTTGCAGTTTTATTGTTAATACTTCAGAATAATATAATATAGGCTATAATTTACAATAACATCAGTTATTTGGTCAAATAACAACGATAAGTGTCAAGAAATTAGGTCCTTCTATGATAAACTTAATTTCTCACGTGTGAAGTCACAGGCAAAAACTAGTACATAATATTTACATTTCTGCATTGTCACGTCGTCACCTAAACGCTCCTCACCTCTCCACACTCGTATCTCCTCGAAACAAGGACTCTTCATAGAATTATTGTTGCAAATACCAGGGTGGGACAAAAATGACCCAGTGGCGCTTCTAGGTAAAACCGATTTTTAAAAAATTTCTATTAATGTTATATTATCAAAAACATTAAAAAATGATAAAATTCAATAAATCAGCAAAAGTCAAAAAGTTTCATGGACTTTCGTTGAAAAATAAAAAAGTTAGAGCTGATCAAACTCGCGAGTGGGACAAAAATGGGACGGCGGCCTTTCTAGTGTTAATGTTTTATCGATATTAATTCTAAATTGTTTTTTTTGCAATTCTCATATCAATAACATTTCAAACTCAAATTACTACTACTAAAAACTACCATTTAAAACGGCGATAAACACACGATTTAACTTTATATTGCTCTCAGCTGCAGCTTTTCCCGAATTTTCATTTAATTTTATATCTTTAGCGGTTCAAGGAAATAAAGTGGAAATAAAACTTTTGCCATTTAAATAAACAAACCTGAACTTGCACGAACAGTTAAGAATACTGTTAACATGCATTTTACTCGTATGTGGCTCCACGGACACTTGAAAGTGTTTTAAAGTGGAACAGCAAACAATTAAAGTAATAAAATAACCGTAAAAATATCAGAAAATTTTGAGACGTTTCTGAGGTGAGGTAGGGTCGTGTCACCTATTTTCGGTCGATCAATTACCGTACGTAAAATATATTCACCAAAACCACAACATTGGGCTTATTGTAAAAAAACAGATGCCAGTAATCTACAAGCTTTATGTCGGACTTAAGCAGTCGCTAAATGACAGGACGTTTAACTACACATGTAATTAGTAGGTAATTCGAAATGTAGAGTAAGAATTTATCATACCTTATAATATATTTTACACACGACCATTTTAATATTAATGATCTATAAGCGTTAATATAAATACAATCAAAATGCTATTTGCAACTCATTTCCAACTATGAATATATTTTCTACCACGTTCCTCCATTCATATCAAATTCACAGCTCACTGGATATAGATCAAGTGACGCGTACTCTAGTGACGCCACCGACAACCGGGTCGGAACTAATAAATAACAGAGTACGTTTCAGGCAGCCGTATTTTAGGGTCTGTCACTTAGAACGTTGGGAGATTGCATTATGTATGTTTTTTTTGACGCGTTTTTTAATTCGGCATATCAAGATAACTCTGCATCTTACCTTATTTGTAATATTATGTATGTGTTCTTTTGTAATATGTTAAATTGCTTGCTGGCGACTGTAATATGACTTATTTTGCCACAACAAAGCGATACAAATACAACAATAATTTTGCATAAAAGTGTAAAATGAAATTGTGAAAACTGCATTTCGACGCCTTAGATTGAAAACTTCTTAGATGTAAAAGAAGTATTTTCTCCGCTTTCATATCCAGAATTGTTATTATGTAACATTGACTGAAATGCATAAGTAGGTATTAAAAAAAAGGCATTCCCGAGGTTTTCACTCAAAGGCGACGATTTAATATCATGTGTAGAGTAAAAGTAGCTCGCATTAGTCTTATAGAGAAACCATAAATATGAATTATAATAATCTCACCAAAATAATAAACACAGTTATTATTAACCATTCATCAGCCTCCACAAACCCTCTGTTCTGACAATATCACAACAGCAACAAAAGGTGCGATATATGGTGCGTATCATTTGTTAATGCCGCGCGATTAGGCGCGCGACGCAGTCGTCGGTCACGTGATTTATAGAGGCAGAATGGCGGGAATTGATTTCGGCAGGTTATGTAGAAACGACAGGTAGAATTGATACGTACATTTGGTTGTTTATTGTAAATATTTTGTTCATCTTCATCATTATCATCATTTCAGCCACAGGTCGTCCAGTTCACTGCTGAGTATAGGCCAATGACTTCCACATCGCCCGGTTGGTAGCAGCATGCATAGGTAGCGGCCTACATCCTATAAAAGATCGTCGGTCCACCTGCGCTGCGTTTTTCAGTACGTGGCCCCCACTCCAGAAACAAGAACCTTGCTAATGCTTATGCGATTATTCATTTCACAATCTTCACCGATAAAAGAATTGCTATCTAAATGGTTGCCTAGTCTGAAGATTTATGTTGACTTCTTTACACTGTCATCATTGCGAAAAACCCTCAAATTCAATGCCGTCTGTCATACTATTCTGCTGGAGTATAATCCGTTATATTCCGGATATCATCACGTTCCTTTTCACATCTTCCTAATATCATAGGTCCGGCAAAAAACTAACGCGTTTTTTCACCAAGTCCGAGGCAGTGATTGATGTAAACTCGATTGCGGATATCTCTTTGTCTAACAAATCGTGTAACGTGTACGTTTGACATTGACAGAATATCAGATGTCAGACACCATTGTTCAGTGACATTGGATGAAAAGGATTTCCGGCAGGACGACTATAAGCACCCATCTTGGACATTTGAAAGGTTAAGATTGTTTGTGTCATTATGTTAACGTTATACTTGATATCATACGCTCGAAAAATTTGTAGGTCTGCTTTTATAGGCGTCTATCTAAGTTGTATATTAACCTATTGAAATACCTAATGGATTAGCTTATTGAAAAGGTCTGATAACAATTATTAAATGTATTATTATCTACCTCTGGACGTTTCACATGATGCTATCGAGTGCCAAATAAATCTTGTATGTTCATGCATTTGTGATTTTCAGATTGTCATTTTTATTGTGAGAATGCAAATGCATAAGCAAGGGTTTTTACTCCAACAAACAATTTTACAAACGAAATTCCACGACACTGAGATATCACCTACTCCTAAACATCTATAAAGTGGATGGAACTATTTAAAATGCTAGCCAAATACTCCCATTACGAGCGTTCCGTGCAGTAAAACGAGCCTATTAAAACGTACCCTTCATGTTACATTCAATTTTCCCGCTTGACTCGGAAAATATCCTCGAATGAAATCTAACGGTGCTAGTAATATGACGAAAGCAATATTATCTTTAGTGGCAAACTTTTTGGTTTTCGGGACTTCCCTTTGGGATCTGGTTATGGGGTTGCCATTTTCCATTGTCTTCAAATCATGTGGATTGTAACAGCTGAGGTTAACTGACTCTGAATTTGATGAAAGACTTCACACAAAATGTCTTATGCTTCAATATAGTTGAAGAATTTATATGCTCTCGGAAGAGATCACTATGTGTCACTATCATCATCATTTCAGCCACAGAACATCCACTTGACTGCTGATTATAGGCGTCCCCCAAAGATATCCATATCGCCATCCAGCGCCTTCCCGCTACGTATTTGTGTGGGTGGACGTCCCACGCTGCTCGAAAGAGATATAATTTTAAAAATAGGATTGTCATTTTAACCAATTTGAGGATTGAATTTGTCCCAACTAGGATTTTAACTCGGGCGATTCCCTCTCGTTTAGTCGTCTACTTAGTACAAAGGCGTGTTGCATCACGTATAGTAATACATAGTAGTGTTCCCACATCCTCAATTATTTTTATCTCAACCCGTTGGCGCTTGCACATAAATTCCCCGCTATCTTTTTTGTTTAGCTTCCCAATTTTCCGTTGAAAACTTCTTTTTTAATTTATAGCCCGGGCTCAGTGTAACTCAAATTGGCAACGGCATCACACCCACTGGGGCGTGGGACGGGCTTTTATCTAACACGTGAAGAAAAAACGTACCGCTTGCTTGCAGCGGACAATAGATTGCAGGCGTTTTGGAAAATAATGTTCTGGAAGAAAATACAGGGCAAAGTTTTTTGGGATTTCATACATTCAATTTAGAGATTTGTTTATTCTTAAAAAGACTGGATTTTATTAATATAATTTCAGCCACCGAAAATCCTCTAATAGTTTTGATAAAAATCCTTCTAGGTTCTTATGTCTAAATTAATTGATTCAGTGGTTTTGGCATGAAAACTTAAATAAATCTATTTGGTTTGAAACCTTTTAGTTGATGTGATGTTAGAGTCAGAAAGAGCTTAAAAAGGTGTTAAAAATGAAAAAAAAACTTCAAAACAAACTTCACTTGTTTTTAAAAACGCTCATTGCAGTCCCGTTAAGGCTTCACCCTTTTCAGTAGACGACGGCACAATGGCAGTGAAATAATTTAATTTTCAACAACTTAATTGTGGTGAAATTGGTGTCAAGAGAGCAGCGAATGAATTTTCTAGCTACAAAGGATTTCTTTCGACATTAATTTCGTTGAAGCGTCGCGTTTCTAGAATAATAACTCGAGAAAAATGGACTTGAGTTTAATGATAATAAGTATTAATCTACTTTCGTTTTGTGATTTATGGTAATTGGAGTTCTGTCTTCAGTGCGTAATAAGAACCGTTCTGGATGATTTATGGCAAAGAAATTCTCAGTTGTAAAAAGTCTCATAATGGGTAATTCTCAATTTGATGCGTAAAAGGGAAAGTTAATTAGGATGCCAACAAATCCAATTTGCGTTTTGAGATACTGTGGCTAGATTGTCTTATTAAATTGTTGCATTCGAGCATGAGACTCGACCTTTTATACATTAACTAGCGGCCGCCCGCGACATCGAACGCGTGGATCCCGTTTTACCCCCTTCATCTATCTTACGCGGTTTAGATTTTTTCATACAAATGTTTTTTCCCGCTAACTCCAGTTCCCGTGGGAATTTTGCAATATCCTGTTGTAACTAAGCTTTAAGTTTACTAAGGTACCTGCATGCCAAATTCAAGCGTCTAACTTAAGCGGTTTAGATTTTTCATACAAAAGGATTTTCCCGCTAATTTCCGTTCCCGTGGGAATTTCGGGAATTCATTTCTTAGTACACCTCTATTGTACCTAAGCTACGTCCCTTCCAAATTTCAATTGCCTACGTTTAGCCGTTTAGGCTGTGCGTTGATATGTCAGTCAGTCAGTCAGTCAGTTTCTCCTTTTATATGTATATTTAGATTTGGTAAGTAATGATACTACACTTTGAATGGGACTGTTTCATCATAATAGAGCAGATATTAGCAACTTTTTGGTTGTAACGTCATTTAGTATTTATAGAGACAATTTACAGAAGATATTACATCAGTACGGCTAGCACGAAAAACTTTCGAGTTCGAATCGTTTGCGTACTCGAATCGCCATCAAAAGATTTAGTACAAAAACTACAACAGCGCCCTTGTGAACGTGTCGTAAAGTGAACTTAGTGTAAGAAATGGTTGCACGAAACTTATTTTGAGAGTCAAAATTGTCACGTTATCGTTTAATTCGAAGGTTGAGTATCGAATTTTAACGAATACGCAAACGATTTGAAGACGAAAGTTGTTCATGCTAGAGGTACAGGTAACAGTAGTTAAATATTCAAATGATAGTTTAATGATCTTATCACAAAAACAAGTCAAAATTGAAAAAAAAATCTTCAAATGCAAATGCATTATCTTGCCACGTGCAAGGATTTAACTCAACTTGAAATGTAACTGAATTCTAACTTCACTGCAAATGCAATATCTAAAGGAAGCATCGAAAAGTATATTTATCTAAAGGTAACCGAACTTGCTAAGAATAAAAACGTGACGGCAAAAAGACGGACCAGATTCGGTTGTTGATATTCACCGCGGGATTGTACACGAATATCGCATATTGAAACAACCACGTAGTGAGATACTCCGTGTTTACTTTGATACCTTTTTCAATCGGCGTTCATGGCTCACCGGTCACGTACTCGAACTGATGTACAGTCACGGAATGAAAAGGTTCGTCAGTTTTCAAATTGATTCCTTCAACGAATCGCGAGCACATACCTATTACCTTTTGAAACTATGTTACAGAATAATCTCGAGTTAGACAAAATAAATCTTTAATTGTTGCTTAGTAAAGTTCAAAATTATTCAGATCGAAGTTGTTTGACGATTTATCTTGTCAAGAAGATTATTATGATTGATAAACTAAAACCTTCTTGTTGGTTCAACCTGCCATTATTATTTCTATAAAAAAAACTACATTTTGTAACATTGCACTGATGGGATAGAAAAATAAACAAGCAAAACCTTATTCGTTAGCAAACGTCATATTTATTTAAATGTTAGCAGCACTGTTTCTTGCACTGTAATGTTGGCAGGTTTGACTCTTACAGTACCTAGTGCAAGCGAAAACCGACACTAAGGTGACGAACCTTTTCATTCCGCGACTGTACGTACACTCTACAGACAGCATCAGACTTTACAGTTTTGTTGCAAAATCAGTCTTATTGCAACTACGTTAGATCCGCCGTTTTTACCGTGTTATTGAGTTATTTTTGAGTTATAATTTGGTAACAGATCTATCTATATTTATACAAGCGAAAGGTCACTGACTGATTGACTGACTGACTCACTCACTCATCACGAAATCTTAGAAACTACAAGTGCTAGGAGTCTCAAATGTTGCATGGGGGTTCCTTTTAGAACATAGATGCTCACTAAGACGGTATGGGGTATATACCTTATGGGGGTAAAACGGGGTCCACGTGTACGAAGTCGCGGGTGGCCGCTAGTTTATCAATATAAAACGATTTCGACAAAAAGATCCAAGAATGTCTGACCGCTTCTTCGAGGAAAAAATGCTAGTAAATAATTAAAACCACGAAACCATTTTCCTCAACCATTTTGAATTAAGGAATAAATTAGTTCTATTTTTAGGCATTTTAAGAATACATAAAGCTCAAAACTCATTAGATACGTTATATTGTGTATAGTTCTTTAGATTGTTAAGGTTGAATATTTTAAAAAGAGTGTTGTAATGCAGCTCTATTTAAAAAGCAGGTTCTCTTTATTTGGCTGCAGCTTTACAATTTGTTCCCCAGCATAGATAATGGCCACTACGAGTGACATTGTTACCCAGAAACACAAAAATATGCAAATCCTAACTGCCCCGCACGAAACAATTATAATTCATACACACAGATAATAGTGGACTTATGGAATAACTACTGCTATCACGGACTCCACAAAACAGAAAAAGGAAATTGTAGTGGAATCTAAATTAGCTGCGAGAGAAAAGAAGAACGAAACATTACAAAACGGTCATGGCGGCGCTGGTGTCGCAATGCAAAATGAGCATTATAGTATAGTGAACACAGATGAGTTTAATTCAGTTTCAGAAAATTCAGCTGAAATCTCTTTCGACGGGGTTACAAAAAAATGTGATCACTTCTAAACTTTATTTGTATGAGCGTAAGGTTGTGTTGAGAAACTTTTTAGCTTGTTTCAACGTTGCTATAAAAATAACGGAATCTAGCAATTTCGCGAACACAGTGAACAAGCCAAAACGGTTTTTGTTCTAGCTGTATTTTCTCTAAACGCATTTTGTACAACACTTTTGCCTAGTCCAAAATTTAAAAACATAAGTATTGAAATATTTTCACTCGGAAATACTTGCAGAAAAATCCCATATGAAAGAATAAGTAGGGCTAGTGCCGAGGATTATCTTCTTACACCACCATTTATATAGAAACGTAGGTTATGCATACCTATTCAAAAACTAACTTTTTACAACTCAAGCTATGACTTCTCATTGCAATACCCAACTTCTTGATTTTCAAATATTACATATTTGGTTAGTAGGTGGGTACTTCTCATTTACACTCAAATTTGATGGTCACACAATAATAGTTCATAAACGGTATAAGTTAGAACAATAACTTTGAAATCAGATGATAAAATATATATTTAGCTACATACAAAATAAATTTTATCGTAATAGAAGCAAAAATAATACGAAAAAATCACATGAAACGATAAAAAACGGGATCATTTTTCGTGTTCTCATCGTGTCACACCTTCGGTTGCAATGAAACATTTGGTTACTGCATTCACAATTTTCATTCAATTTGTGTGTAGCATATACTAAAATCATCGTAATTAAATATACTTTCCACACAATAGTCAAAAAAATATCTTCTTATAATTATTTTGAATTAAGAAAGCGAAATACGTTGGTCACACGATTTTAGGTACCTAAAATTTTGAGTAATAATACAAGATTGCCGTTAAACCGAACACCAGCAACCAATCACAGCGTTCTATTCGGTTAACGTCAGTCGCGCTTCGACCATTGGGGAGGTGAGATAGGTCGATCGTCGCTCCGCGAAAAAAATACGTAACTTTTTGTGATTATCCATAGGCATGCCGTCGCTTGCTTGAACAATATTTTCTACCTCTAAAATTTAAACAATTTAATTGAAACTTTGCCATTGAAAACTTAACATGTTAGACTTATTTATGTAGTATTCGACTTGAACCGTTAAATTCAAATTTAAGGATAATTCATAAAAAACTAAAATTTTCGTCACCTTCGTGGCATCACCTTCGTGGTGTTTTATACACGAAGGTGATTTTAGGCCACGAAAGTGATTTCTTGCTTTGGTTTATTTTAAAATATAGTGACTGGTGTTTATGCTTTTACAATATTTTAATAACTAATAAATTATACGTGGTAAGTAGAGATCAGTACATCAATAAATAAATAAGGGCCTCGTATTTTTTTTGTCTGTCTGTATGACTGTATTATGTCTGTATATATGTGACTGTGTATCTATTTGTAAGATAAATTTAATCTGAAGTTCGAGTTAAAAGTTGTACAACAAAAATACGAGGCCCTCTGGCCTAAATAAAAAATATATTTTTGTTGAGGGACTGATAATCAGTTAGAGTTTTTTTTTATTGAGGTACTGATAATCCGTTTTTTGCTTCTTTAGCATTTCAGAATGCTACCAGTGTCACCCTTAAAACCAATTGCGTAGAATCTTGTAACTTAGTAGGTGACGTAATCGGTAAAATTTTATCTTGTATTTAAGTAGGTACCTATTTATATTATGTTATTGCTATTTATCTACGAAAATAAGACAAAATATATGTTTTATAAACACTTAAGAGTCATTTACAGTAGTAAAGTTTGAAAAAATTATTGCTGTGAAGTACAGAATCACTTTCGTGGCATCAAAAAATTCAAAACGTTAAAGCTTCCAAACGAGACTCACTATTTGACTGATTTACTGAGAATACAATCTTCACATCAAGCGCTACAATTTTTGTTTAAAAAAAGTTGAAATAAGTTAGAAATAAAATTCGCCACGAAGGTGACGGTGAGAACCGTGGCGATGAGAAATACCCAGGTACCAAAAGTTTATATAAAACTGCTAAGTATAACAACAAAAGTTTCTATTACCTAAAGATATAACGGTTATTTTTGCCCTTCAAAAATCATTAGCCGTTCATGACCATTCCGGAATTTCCTGTGTAATAGTGGGGGACGCATTTTCAGGAATGGGAACAGTAAGACACATTCCCGTAAAACATCCCGGGAATCGCATTATTACATTTTGGGGGTCTACCCCGCACAATTGCGACAAAGCATGTACGATCAGATAACCGAGTGCCCTGAAGGATTTCTTTGAGATAGCTTGTTGTCCTCGTCATTACAAAGACATCTTACGGGCTCATTATTGGGGAAGTTACTGATTGTCCGCGAAATACTTTTGTTGCAATTATTTTATTTGGCCTATTTACGGGAATATTAACTGGTCAAGGGTATACCTATACCCTTCTCTATTGTATGACAGTTGAGTTCATTTTGTACCTTTATGTCTTATAGAATAAGTAAAAACTTCGTCAACCTCATCATCTTCACAGGACACGTTGGGTTGGAATATCTACCTCTATATCGTAATTTATTTTTTATTATTACTAGGTTTATTTATTTATTTATTTAAGGACAACCAACAAAACATACACCATACATTCACAGTTTCCTTAAAAATAAATTAAGCTAAGGTGTTGCCTTAATTAAAGGTTGCCACGACATGCACAGAATGTTGGATAACAATGAAGTTGCCAAAGTGACAGGATGCAACAACTAATTATTAAGAGCCATTTCACAAAAATATTCCGCGCGAATTTAGGTACAAACTGTCAACGCAACGTCAAAAGAGTAAAAAGAACGCCGAAATGGACAAAAAAATCTTGAGCCGTGACCGTATTAAGACTTGATATAAGTTATTAATTTTAAAGTAGAGGTTTTAAAACTTGATAAATTAATTTAAAATTTTAATACAATTTATTAGTCTTTCAAAGATTTTTATATTTCGATTAATAATGAAACACGAATAGGTGTAATATGAAAAATATATATTAAGTACAAAATAAAGACAGTCACATGGTGAAAAAAAAAATTGCCCCCTTACAGATCCATCATCTGACCCTGGATATCATTTAGGGATGAAGTATTCGTCAAGGCGAATCTCCTAGGGTTCTATTGTTTTGTTACGGAGTTGCAATGGAGGTGGCCATTGCAACTCCTCCAGATCCATTATCAGACAGAGCTAAGAAATGAATAAATTAAAATTATTATCTTACTTCCTACTAGTCTTACTAATATTATAAATACGAAAGTTTGTGTGGATGTCTGGATGTTTGTTACTCTTTCACGCAAAAACTGATTCACTTCAGATTTTGATGAAACTTTACAGTATAGTACAGCAGTACTAGGCAGTCTGTGTTTAACTATTACTCGGGTCGGACGTTCCTATCGCAAAACCGTTGGTTCACTCAGTTCCGATACGACTCTAATGCTGTGTGTAATTATTCTCGTGAATATGTTACGGTCAAAGTGATAAATGTGAAAATTATGAATAATCGCCGGTTATTATGAATAATTACCGCATGATTTGGTTAATGTGATTAATATGAGGTCATTTATGTGTGTATAAAACTAAATAGGCGGCTTAGGGGTGGCCCAAGGGCCACCCCCGCCGCACCTTAACCTATTTTTCACTTTAAATCAAAACATTATGTTATAGGCATCATGGAAAAGTAATATTATGCAAGAAACATTCCAAACTCATTATGCCAAATTATATTAATATATGATATCAAAACGTTCAAAAGTTTGGCTGTACACGAGCACGTACACAAGATGTTGTTCTCTTTTAAGAAATTTGTTAGTACTAAGGTTGAATTATTAAATAATCACTGTTAAATGTGATTAATTTATCACTTTTACCGCGACTGTCGGTAATTATTCATAATAACCGGTTATTATTAATAATTTTCAATTTATCACATTAACCGTAACAAATACACTGAGTTTATTAATTTCTACGAGTGGATTTCATTTTGCCTGAGACCTACGCCATGAACCCTGAACCAGAAGACCCTGTCGCCAGCGACAGCGACGCTTATCCATCCCTAGCGTCGACCAGAATTGTGCGCATACTCTTGAGCATGCTACATACAACTGGCCGTCGGAAAAGCATAGATTTCCCTTAAGTCTACTCCCGCTACCATATGGCACTCCGCTAAAACTTGTGAGGGCGCCATCGAAAATTAGTATGAGCAGCGCACGTGGTTGCCCGTTGCAGGCTCTATTCAACCACGCTATTTTAAACCGTGGCCCCTAAGCATGAGATGGGAAACTGCACTCTCTTGAATTTGATGGTTTTAGGGGAAACCTAGGAATGAATACAGACTTTTCAAAGGAATCTCCTCATCAATATTGAAATATTGCGAGTTGCAATGCAATGTTACGTTTTCGATTGTTATTTTATTGCAATCTGACCTTGATTTTTCAAACACATGTCAAAATAAAATAATAATTTAAATCAAAAGCACTAAGGGATATTTAATTGATATCAACTTCGAAGCAAGCACAGATCAGATCACAGAAACTAAAGGGAGATGTGACAAACTAAAGGGAGGTGTCGCAACAATATGCCTAAAAACAGAACATAATATTATTGCTTGTGAAAGCAATGATGACAGCAGCGACGTCATAATGTAAACAGTGTAAATTGCTTGCATAGTACTAAAGATTATTCGAACGTTAAATACTAATACAGTAGTGGATAATGAGCACATATTTTGATTTCTTTGTGTGTGTGAATTTCAAATGCGACACTGAGTTTAGAACTCAGCGCATTACTTAGCATCTCTCTATAAAATATCTCTATGGAAGCTAGTTAACTCCAAAATAACATTCTACACCTTTTTAACCTAGTCAAGTAATAATTTTAATAAAATACGAAGCACGTCATCTATCAATAGGATATTTATTTTAGAAGTTAATAAATTATGCATAAAATATAAACACTTTAGTTAAATCATAGAATTTCTGAAAAAATAGTACTAAAATCGTACTGGAAACAAAAAAATATATTTATTAATATGTTATCTAATTTATTTTATTTATTTAATAGGACAACTAACAAGATATACACTAGAAGACAATAAATTTTAATATTTACAACGTATTTAAACTTAATCTGAGTGCTGCCTTAATTATAGGTTGCCACGGCATGCAAGCAAGGCAGGCAAGATTTTGGACTAAAGTTTTTGAAAATAGTTTATAGTGTACATAGAAAAAATTTAGGATTCTAATCGTGAAATATTTTTTTAACAACAAAACTTTCCTCTCGAAACAAAACGCTTCTTTTTCTTCTTCACGAAATAAAACTCAAAGTGGATAAATAAATAAATAAATCTTTGGACAATTTCACAGCGCCATCTAGTCCCAAAGTAAGCAATTAATATGCTTGTGTTAAGGGTGCTAACTTAATGGATATACCACTTACATCTTTTTTATAATTTTTTAAATACATCTATACTTATAATAAATCTGTAGAGAGGTCAATTCTGTACATGAAATATATTTTCAAAATAACTATCAGGGGGTGATTAGTGATCGATACTGATGCCAAAAATGCAATCAGTAAAATTTTTGTCTGTCTGTCTGTCTGTATGTTCCTTATAGAAACAAAAACTACTCAACGGATTTTAACGAAACTTGGTATGATTATTCTTCATACTCCTGGGCAGGTTATAGTATACTTAGGAATTCCCACGGGAACGGGTATTAGCGGGAAAATCTTTTTGTATGAAAAATCTAAACCGCTTAAGTTAGATGCTTGAAATTTGGCATGCAGGTATCTTAGTAAACTTAAAGCTTAGTTACAATAGGATATTGCAAAATTCCCACGGTAACGGGAGTTAGCGGGAAAAAATATTAGTATGAAAAAAACTAAACCGCGTAAGATAGATGAAGGGGGTAAAACGGGATCCAAGCGTACGAAGTCGCGGGCGGCCGCTAGTACATAATATACATAGTTACATCAGACCCGTCAAAGAAATTAAAATTTATCATTTCAATTTCTTCTCGGCCGGGAATCGAACCCGGGACCTCTCGGCATAATTATTAGTCCGTTTTGAACCACGACACCAAACTGCCGACTCGAAACAGGGACCTCTCGGCATAGTATCAAATGTATTTGGTCGCCGTATAAATCACCGCTTCACGACACGAACGCACGTAAACGTCATGGCGGGAAAAATGACACAGGTCCTGCCTTGACGGGCGCTCGCGCCATACTAATCGATGTCGGCTTGCGCATTGTAATTTATACTGATATTCACATCAATATTTTGACAAAGTGGTTACTAATATTTAAACAATAACTGTAGTAATCAATTCTACAATGAATATTCTTTAATTTGGGATACTTTTATTGCAGTTATTGCTGTGTTTTTGAACCACGATCAAAATGTGACGTTAATCTTCAAATTTGCCAAATTATTTTTAGATTTTACTCAATAATGGTAATGAAATTCAAGAATCTATTTCATTAATGGACTACAAGAATATATATCCGATGATTACTTTATATTTTTAAGCTTATTATATGAGCATAAATAATAGATACAGGACTTTGAAATAGAGTCTGCGGCAATATTTCCGTAAAATGGTTGTGGGAGATGGGGTACTGAGAATTAAGCAAAAGAGTTTTAGTAAATCCGTTTCATTAATGGTCAACACCAAGGATTGACCTATCTTTCGCAGTTATTAAATAATCTCTGGGTGTTGCTTAAGATAGTAAATCATGCTTCCAAAATCTTAGAAATTCGCACGAAAATGTAAAATGGCTCTTAACTAACTGACGGAGTATACAATTCAGAAATTTGTTTTTTGAATTTACGTAGCGAAGATGACATATCGACGCTGGCCCCGGATGAGCGTGACAGGTTACTAAATTGTGACTGAATCCTGTTGATAGAGGAGAAATGACCTAGGTTCGTTTAGATAGATATAGGAATTAAAAATGTTATTTTATTTGTTGTGCCTTTTAATTTCCAAGGAAACCAGAAAGGCTAATTACACTTCGTTAGATTCTTAGGATTTTATCATTCATTCAACAACAGAAAAAGTGGGAGGCAAGGCCACTAATGATGCTGAAAACCTAGGAAAAAGCCACGGTTGTAAATTGTACCAGTATGTAGCTAATTAATTGTTGAAAGATAAGATAAATATAGACGTACCTACTCCTACTAACGATATACCTACCTGATATTTAAGGAAGCACAAAGTTTGGTTAGCAAAAATAACATTGTAGATTTAAGTTCTTACCTATTTTGGACGAGACAGTGATTCATATTTGAACGACACTCAAATATGACTCTATACTCGGCGAGTTTCGACTCCAAGAATTTCAATCAATTTGTGATCGAATTCGACGGATGGAAACTGTATGGTAAAAAAGAAATATTTAAAAACTTCGTTGGCCTAGTAATATTAAAAGTTAATTCACCCACCATTATTATAAAACGTTAAAGCAAACTGCGCAAAACTATTACACAGTTTAAAAACTGAATTACAAAACTTAGTTGCTTCTCGATATCGGTTGAAATTATTCTTAACTAGCAACTTTACAGTTTCACGGAAGTTCTTTTTAAAGCTCTCTTTTATTATTTAAAGAATATCAGGAATAGCTATTCCTTCGTCCACGACTTGAATTTCATTTTCTACAATATTTAGAATTTTATTGCGTTCTACTGGAAGTTGGAATTCAGACAATGTTAATGAAACACAACCATGAAATTTTGTTCTTCTAGCTAGAATAAACATTTTAGGATTTCCACACATTTTCTACTTGTAACATCCTCATCTGATGGTTTTTTAATAACAATGCAAAAAAACCTAAACATTTAAATAACTCTATTATTTATTTTATTGAATAGACTCTACTCATGTTAATGTTCTTTTTTAAATTAGCTTGTATAAATTGCCTAATTAATATAAATAATTATGAGTCTGGAAGATTTGAATAAAATAAAGATAATGTAAAAAGCTATAATAAATAATCACTATCAGAATCCTTCAAAGTCTATACAGTCAAGGAGTAGGTAACGAACATCCTCCCAAATCGGCACAAACTGTCACATTCATTGTACTTAGATTTTCTGCCAATGTTGTTATCTATCTTATTCCAAGTTTTCTTAACATAGAATCTTTTATGTTTCTTCAAAACTAGTTACAGCACGCGCTATCTAGAGGAAAATGTTCGGTGGAAAAGTGTTAATGAAGGCCGACGACATTGCTTCGCCAGGCTCCTCCGCGGCGCATCAACGCAACTCGTTAATTCGCTACACACTGTTGAGTGGAATGGAGAACATTCGTTTTGGTTTTGAAATGAATATAGGGAAACTACAGTCAATAATGTCGAAATTAAAATTGGTTTCCAAAAAAAGGGTAAAATTTGAGTTTCACCATCAAGAGAAGCTGGACGGACACACGTGTTTCCAAGTCTCTTGTCTCTTAAATTGGCGAAAATCCCGGTCACATCCCATCCCAACTAATATTATAAATGCGAAAGTAACTCTGTCTGTCTGTCTGTCTGTTACGCTTTCCCGCTTAAACCTCGCAACCGATTTTGATGAAATTTGGCATAGAGATAGTTTGAGTCCCGGGAAAGAACATAGGATAGTTTTTATCCCGGTTTTTGAAACAGGGACGCGCGCGATAAAGTTTTTCTGTGACAGACAAAATTCCACGCGGGCGAAGCCGCGGGCGGAAAGCTAGTAATATATAAAAAAGAACACTGACTTCTGGTACTGCTAAATGTTAGTTCGGTAACTATGATTTTTAACGAAATAATATCTTCGTCGATATCAAGTCCATGTATAGAAACTAGGTAAACAAAAAGGCGACAAGTAAAAAATGATAAGACAGTTTTTTTTGGAATTTATGCTTCCGATAAACAAGTCAAATTATATGAATTGAAGCCTGAAAACGTGTCCATGTAACAGAAAATCTACTTATACATTTTTCTTATACAATAAGCATAATGATATGCCATAGAGTTTCGGAAGCTTGTCAAACTAGTCGTCAGTATGTACAGATACGCACATAAGCCGACAATCACCATCTCACCAGATTACGACGTTCACTCCACCCTGGGGTACCTCCAGCAAAATTCCACTCATAAAGAATAATGATTTGTTCCTTCGACTTTATCGTACACCACTTTACGTTACAGCTCTGCTTAGCAACTGCTCTAAAAACGTTAACCTTTACCTAACCACATGCCAGGAGTCTCTCAGACTCCGGTGAATTTGTTTCTTGTAGTAACTAGTCGCGTGAGCTGTAAGAGATTTATGCCCGTTTTCACCAGCAATCCCTAATTTTTAAGTGACCCCTATGGTAACACATAACAGGAATTTTGTTTACATAGGGGTCATTTAAAAATTTTACGCCTTTTTTACAGTGTTTATTTAAAAATATATATTTAAATGAACACTGTAAAAAATATTTTTTTTTTTACTTTTTGACAACTTAGTTTTTTGTTTAGAGTCCTGAGAAGAGAGGAGTCTGAGAGACTCCAGGTAGGTGGCTAAATGACTGAAACAAGAGGTAGGTGGTTAAGGGTTAATACGAGGGTCAAGTTATATGCAACAAAACGACGCTTAAATACTTTTCCTGAGGTTTTTTATAGCTCTATTTAGTTTATAACCCTGTCAAATGAGTACAGATTTCTTATCGTCCAAACCCTTTTCCTGTTACAGTCTTTCTCTCAGAATTAATGGTTTCACGACACTTTGTCTATCTACCTCAGCGTTGCCAGACGTCCCGATTTTGGCGGGACGTCCCGATTTTTAAATAAAATTAATATGTCCCGCGCGGGACAGGCTCGGTCCCGCTTTTCGGAGAGAGACATTAACTTCACCAGACTATTGTTTGAAACGCCATATTATTCTAAAGAATAATTTTTTTTATTTCGATTTTGGTTTATTTTTTCTTTTTTTATTCTAAAGACGAATTTAACGATAGAGTAAATCTGATTTAAAATATTATTTTTTTGTTAAAATACATTTTCTATGGCTACTTTTGCTATCTATTGTCACGTAAACGTAATTTTAAGTCAAATAAAAAGATAAATATTTGAAAACCTTTGATTGTATACGTTTTTTTTACTATGTCCCGCTTTTGACGGAAGAATCCCGCTATTTTCACTCAAAAAGTACCTAAGTCCCGACTTGGCGAAAAAAAAAACTGGCAACGCTGATCTACCTAGTGATTCGTTATTTCAACTTTTTACTAGATACTTAAATACATTGATGTAAAACCACAGAACGCTTTATGTTTAGCGTGGTCTTCATTTTCTTAAGTCTTAGGTCTACTTTTGTGCCCAAATTTTCTAAATACATAAGATGAAAAATATTAACATTCATTTTCTCAGCACAAGGTAACACAACATAGTGGTAGGTACTTACCTAATCTGCTAATAGACAACTAGTACGTTATAGAAATATAAATATAACATTTCTTCTCGTACAAATTGACAGATGGAAGTTAACATGATCGAGTGTTATGCGAATACAGTTCCTTGGAATCGCCAAAAGGCTTTCAAAGAAAAATATTATGCTAGTTACCAAGTTCTTTTACGTAGAAAAACTCTATCCACAAATTACGCAAAGCCTTATTTCTCCACAAACTACTTAATTCAAGTCTAGAAAATGTGTTAAGCCTTTTTTTTCGCCGAAAGGACATCCCATTGCGTGTGAATGAAAGCCCAGGCTAAAAGTCCTTTCTCATTATTTTTTAAGACATTTTTTGCCGTAAATGTCAAATGGTACATTACATCTGTATAAAATTAAATTCACTTGAAATTAATATTTTTAGTAACACGCTTTCAGGCTAAACAATGGCAGATTAATGAGTTTATTTCTTCCTTCGATCAAACGTTTCTCAGAATCATTTTAATGTTATCTATTAGTATTTAATTGTTGTTATCACGCCTGAAATTAGATTTGGATCCAAAATTCTAGAAGTAGCGTTTTAGTTATGTCACTGACGGACGACTGAGGACCATCCGTACTAATAATATGTATAAATGCGAAAGTAACAGTAACTGTATCGATTAATATGGAATTTGGTTTAGACATACCTAGTTTAAGACTCGCGGAGAAACTAGAATAGGTTTTATCCCGGATTTGAAAACGGGGATACCTACACCCGTGATACAGTCATTTAGTAACTAACAAAAACTAACGGAGGAAAAGCCGCGAGCAAAGGTTAGTGTAATATAAATCAATTCAGCATGCAACTAGTAGGAACGGGCTCTTACTCTATTCCCTGAGCGTTTTCCGACCATTAGCAGATTGCGGAGGTTGTTCAAATTATACATCTTCAGGGACACTAACCACGTTGATACGGTCTTCCATCACTGCTTAATCCAACTGGGCATTGTTTTGAAATCTATTGGGCAGAGGATACAATATTGTTGAAAGTTAACTAACATACGAGTACTTTGCCTTTTTGCGCCTTTTCATTTTGCCGCCGCTTTTTGGCTAACGGGTACAAAAATTTAGGCTTGTGTTTGTGTATTGCGTTTCGTGTTTACATTTTGGACTAGAGGTACTAGAACGCAATGTGAAAACAAGATTAAAAATACGTGATCAGTCCGATATGGTCGGAGTATCAGCTGAAAAACGAAAAGTTAAAATTGCGTTCGTCCAAACGCGGTGTTGGTCCGCACGTAGCAAATTTGAAAAGGTCAAAAAGAAACTAATATTAGCGTGGCGTGTTATGAGATTAAACCGTCCCTACATGTTTTGTTTTACACGAGTTCTATGTTGTTTTATGGTCACGTGAGCGTGTTGTTTTCTAATTAACTTTAAAGGGTTGGCCAGGCACGCTGCACGCTGGATAGACGTGATCTCTGGAATTATTGGTACACTCAACTTTGAATGAGATAGGGTACTACTTGCAACATGTTTTTTTAATTTTACACGAAAACATTTTGAAATAGGCAATGAAAATGTATATTCATTGTTGTTGAATAGTATAAAAACTATTGTCGCCCTCTAAAGAGGGAGGGCTTAATTATGTCGAAGCTTTCAGATTTTATTAAAAAACTGACTGTTCTCTCTAGAAAGATGAAGCTACAACTTAAGATACATTATTATCATGTCTTACTATCCAACTTAAGATAAAACGTCATCAAAAAAAAGTTTAAAAAAATAAAAACTCGGTTAATTTATTTTAGGCGAAAATTAAACTACTCTGTCTCCAAAACTAAGTGAAATCTGGGGTAGATTTCACTTAGTTTTGGAGACAGAGTAGTTTTTGTGATTAAGCTTCTTTAAACATAAAATTGGGTTCGTTCTCCACAACTGACTGAAGTTTCTTAGAATATTTTTCAGACATAATCTTAAAAAAACTTCTACCTCTTGGCATGAAACCCCATAAACATGTCTCATACTTCAAGGCTGAACTCTGGAATTTTTGTGATTTTAATCTCGCAAAGTTAGTTGAAACTTAGACGTCAGTAAGTTCTGAACTACGTGCGCTTGCCTTTTGATTGGTGTTTAAACTCGTCTTGTGTTTGCTTGCTATCTTTAGATTTTAATTTTGCTGCTATTACCCCGTTAGTTGAACAAACATTGACTAAATAGTTCTTGTTATCTTGTTTATTTGACAAAATACTTCTAAGGCTGAGTTGCACTACCTAACATTGACCTAACTTTAACGATAACCGGTGCTTTTTGTATGGAATTTGACAGATTTGACGTTTGTCAACATTAAAGTAAAATGGTACAACCCAGCCTTAGTTTTAGAGCAGCTCGCAGTTTTAGAGCGATGTAGATTGTAAGACCAGCTGCTTAGCGTAAATAATAAAATGCTTTGCATTTAAATGTCTGTCTTAATTCTTTGGAAGTAAATCGTCCACCTCTCATTCTAAGATCAATTTTTGTGCATTTGCTCCCTGCTATATTCGAACCCGCTTATGTATCTTTCCAGCTGAAATTGTAGTCCTGTATTACACACCATCAGGCTAAGCAGCCATTATGATTCATCATCATCATCATCATCTCAGCCATAGGACGTCCACTGCTGAACATAGGCATCCCCCAATGCTTTCCATGTTGCCCGGTTGGTAGCGGCCTGCGTCCATCGCCTTTCTGCTACCTTTATGATGTCGTCGGTCCACCTTGTGGGTGGACGTCCCACGCTGCGTTTTCCGGTACGCGGCCTCCACTCCATTATGATTACGTGATATTATCAAATTTGACGTGTCCGATATTTTATAATTTTATACACAATTTACTTTAAGAAAATCTATACTTACTATAAAGCCGAAGAGTTTGTTTGAACGCGCTAATATCAGGAACTAGGGTCCAATTTGACAATCTCTTTCAGATAGACTATTTATCGAAAGGCTAGGCTATACAAATATCATCACGCTATGACTTGAGCTGAGTTGCACCACCTAACTGACCGTAATTATAACTATAAATCGGCGTTTTTTTGTATGTAATTTGACAGATTTTAGACGTTTGTCAAAGTTAAAGTAAGATGATGCAACCCAGCCTTAGTAACTATTCCACACGGACGAGGTCGCGGGCAGAAGCTAGTAGAGTATAATTTTGAAAATCTTCCAAGCGTAACCTTCAAGACTAACTTGAGCTAACTTGTGTAGGTGTAAAGCTATCCGTTTGAAAGTTAACGTGTTAAAGAAGTTTCCACCTCGCACTTAATTTATCGTTTCATTACCCACAGCTTGTGTCCCATCCAACCTGACTCACGTGGTGGCATGTACCTACCTACAAATAACACATGTTAGTTGCATTCAAGTATTTATTACTTTAGTTTAGTGTCACAGATCGGCATAAATTATAGCCTATATGTTAATCTGGGTTACAAATAATAATACTATAAAGTTTCAACAAAATCCGTTCAGTAGTTTTTGCGTGAAAGAGTAACAAACATCCAAACTTTCGCATTTATAATATTAGCAGGATAAATAAGATGCTACAGTGATCTTGACATTCTATCGTTCGTTTTTCTTCAAAGTTTAATTGACGAAGTGGACTTCTCTGGGACAAGAGAGGCCCTCTAATGAATAGACTAGAGGCGTTTTTGGACCTGGATTTCAATGATCCCATATTTGATTAAAAAAAAATTAGACATCGTTCTACTAATATTATAAAGGCGAAAGTTTGGATGTCTGGATGTCTGGATGTTTGTTACTCCTTCACGCAAAAACTACTGAACGGATTTTGTTGAAACTTTACAGTATTATTGTTTATAACCCAGATTAACATATTTATGACGATATGTGACAAATTTTCAATAAATAAATAAGACGTGTCTTAAAAGCGCTATCTATCATCATTGGTTAAAATCTACAGCGCTGGACAAATTACTGTTTTTGACGTTCGTAAATATTCATGCGGGGGAAGCCGTGAAACGCCATCTATCAACATGATATCAAACAACAGATTTTACGAACTAAGGGGTAAAACGAGGTCCACGCGTACGAAGTCGCGGGCGGCCGCTAGTCCCAACTAATATTATAAATGCGAAAGTAACTCTGTCTGTCTGTCTGTCTGTTACGCTTTCCCGCTTAAACCTCGCAACCGATTTTGATGAAATTTGGCATAGAGATAGTTTGAGTCCCGGGAAAGAACATAGGATAGTTTTTATCCCGGTTTTTAAAACAGGGACGCGCGCGATAAAGTTTTTCTGTGACAGACAAAATTCCACGCGGGCGAAGCCGCGGGCGGAAAGCTAGTTACAAATAAATAAGATGCTACAGTGATCTTGACATTCTATCGTTCGTTTGTACTTCAAAGTTTAATTGACGAAGTGGACTTCTCTGGGACAAGAGAGGGTCCCTGTAACTAATGAATAGGGGTTTTTCAACCTAAAGGTTTTGGATTTCATTGATCATCATCATCATCATCATCATTTCAGCCATAGGACGTCCACTGCTGAACATAGGCCTTCCCCAATGCTTTCCATGTTGATCGATTGGTAGCGGCCTGCGTCCAGCGCTTCCCTGCTACCTTTACGATGTCGTCGGTCCACCTTGTAGGTGGACGTCCCACGCTGCGTTTTCCGGTACGCGGCCTCCATTCCAGAACCTTTCTGCCCCATCGGCCGTCAGTTCTGCGTACTATGTGCCCTGCCCATTGCCACTTCAGCTTGCTAATCCGTCGGGCTATGTCAGCGACTTTGGTTCGTTTACGGATCTCCTCATTTCTGATTCGATCTCGCAAAGAAACACCAAGCATAGCCCTCTCCATAGATATCCAGAAGCCGCCTCATAGGAAGTGGACATGGATGAGTCCCGATGGTTCTACGAAAAATGAGATTGACTTCATCATGACCACAAAGCGACGAATATTTAGTGATGTCTCCGTGATCAACAGGGTGAAAACCGGTAGTGATCACCGAATGGTCAGAGGCATACTAAATATTAACGTCAAGCTAGAAAGGTCCCGTCTGATGAAGTCTACGCTCCGACCCTACAATTCCCATATCCACTGCCCCGAGAGCTTTCAGCTCGAGTTGACAAATCGCTTTGCATGCCTGGAAAACTGCGAGTCAGTGGATGAGATCAATAACGGGTTCGTAGAAACTGTCCAGGCGGCTGGGCTTAAATTCTTTAGACCTCGTCGTAAAGACAAGCCGCAAAAGCTCACCGACCACACCCTCAACTTCATGGCAGAACGACGTGCAATGACGCTGCAGTCCTCCGTTGACGCTACGGCATATAGGCAGCTCAATAGACAGATAAGGAAGTCCTTGCGACATGATATTCGCAACTTTAATACTAACAGTATTAAAGAGGCGATAGAGCGGAACCAAGGCTCCAAAGTGTTCGCAAGAGACAACTCTATTGGGCAAAGCCAGCTGACGAAGCTAACGACGGCGGACGGTAGTGTAACGTCAACAAAAGCCGAGGTTCTAGGTGAGATCGAGAGGTTTTATGGACAGCTATATACCTCGGTCACCAAACCCGTTGATAGCTCAACTTCAGATCCAAGAGCTAAGCTAACTCGACACTATACCGAAGATATCCCGGACATCAGCCTATACGAGATTAGGATGGCTCTCAAACAGCTAAAGAACAACAAGGCACCGGGTGATGACGGAATAACATCGGAGCTTCTGAATGCGGGTGGAACACCGATACTGAAAGCCCTTCAGAGACTCTTTAACTCCGTCCTACTCCAGGGAACTACGCCAGAGGCATGGAACAGAAGCGTGGTGGTGCTCTTCTTCAAGAAAGGTGATAAGACCTTGCTGAAGAATTACAGACCCATCTCGCTTCTGAGTCATGTCTACAAACTGTTTTCGAGAGTCATCACGAACCGTCTCGCGCGTAGGTTCGATGACTTCCAGTCTCCCGAACAAGCCGGATTCCGAAAAGGTTATAGTACCATAGACCACATCCATACGCTGCGGCAGGTTATACAGAAGACTGAGGAGTATAACTTGCCACTATGCTTGGCGTTCGTAGACTATGAGAAGGCCTTCGATTCGATTGAGACTTGGGCAGTGTTACAATCTCTCCAGCGGTGCCGTATTGACTATCGGTATATCGAGGTGCTGAAGTGCTTGTACAAAAACGCCACCATGTCGGTCCGAGTACAGGAGCAGAGCACGAGGGCGATTCCACTGCAGCGAGGCGTTAGGCAGGGAGATGTTATATCTCCGAAACTGTTCACCGCTGCATTGGAAGACGCTTTCAAACTCCTGGAATGGAAAGGATTCGGCATAAACATTAATGGCGAGTACATCACTCACCTTCGGTTTGCCGACGATATTGTGGTCATGGCAGAATCGTTAGAAGATCTTGGCACAATGCTCGAAGACCTTAATCGAGTTTCCCAACAGGTAGGCCTGAGGATGAACATGGACAAAACGAAGCTTATGTCGAATGTCCATGTTACGCCCTACCCAGTTTCAGTTGGGAGCTCAATTCTCGAGATTGTCGACAAGTATGTCTACCTCGGACAAACGATTCAGCTAGGTAGGTCCAATTTCGAGAAGGAGGTCAATCGTCGAATCCAACTCGGCTGGGCAGCGTTCGGGAAACTACGCAACATCTTTTCGTCCAAATTACCTCAATGCCTGAAGACTAGAGTGTATAACCAATGTGTGTTACCAGTGATAACTTATGGCTCGGAAACGTGGCCTCTCACTATAGGCCTTATACTTTCATTGATCCCATACGAATATTTGACAAAAAAATGAAACATCTGTATAATCGCTTCCAGTTTAGTAACGCCAATATAACAACCAGAAAAAAAAATATGCACAGGATGTTAATTTAAAAAGTATAATTCAATTCACTAAAATAAAATGTATTATGATAAACATATCAATGCATTCGCAAAATCATCGTTACTTCCTGGAAAATTTGCATGTCCATTTTCGCTGTATTCTGTTCTACTCATTTTTGTTCTAACCCAAAAGATGCGCTTTCACGTTTTGAACAATATCGCAGCGCAAATTTTGCATTTCATTATAATCTGGCTTTGTTAGCCTGTGCCGTTTGAGTACTGCCTGTTTATTCCGTGACCGTTTATTCTGTGGTCGTTTATTCTGTGACCGTTTGTTTTTGCCGGTGTGGAACAGAAGCAATATTATTGTGTTTTTGTCTGAATGAAAATGAATATAAATTATTCTGCTGATGAAAATGAACTGCCCAGTGATCAGTTAAATAATAAATAAGGTGTGAATGAATGCAGTACATTTTGTTAGTCTGGCAGTGAAATTGCTTTATTTGTGACGAATTTTATTTTGATGTCAATTTAAAAAGTAAAAAGTATTTATTTCTAAAAGATGTCACATGTACAATTTATTCTGGCGGTTTCTGCACTAAACTAGAAAGCTTGTATCGCAGCGGCCAATTCAAACAATTACCTTTGTATTGACATCGGTCAATTCAGTAAACATACTTTTAATGACGATTTCAAATTGAAGAATTCAAACATTTTTAAGTATCCAATTGGCTTCGATTTAGTCTTTATAAAATAAAACATAGTTAAATACATTTCTTTGCCAATTATATTTAAACAACAGCGTCTATTTATGAAGCGACGTTGTTATATCGTTTGTGAAAATAATTTTATAATGTGAGCAATATTGAAAAGACCACCTGTTACGTTATGCCATTCGAAGCTCAAAGGACGTCCTAATAAAATGTAGTTCACATTGACTAGTTATTTTATTGAATATTATTTACTATTGTGGGAAGAAAAATTGTCGATAATACTTGAGTACTCATTAAGAGCACCTATTAGACCAGTTCTTCAATACGTTATTATAACAATCTTTGGACTTAAACTTTATAAGCCGCCAAGCGGAGCATGGCTCAAAGAAATTACTCGAACCAATGGTTAAACATTATCTCTATTCAGATATTTCTACCGAAACTATTTAATATTACTGTAATTATAGTGAAAATATTTCAACACTGTGAGAGACCTCTTCTGTAGATTGTTATTGATCTTAACCCTCGTATATTCTTCATCAGCTATCAACCATACTAAGATTAATAACATGGATAGTTATTGGCAGTTAAATTAAACAATAAAAGGCCTATTGGTAAACACATAAACCCATGCGAATCCATAAATTTTCCAACCATTAAACAAAGCGGGACAGTAAAATTATCCTAACTCCCAAATTTAATCTGTATCCAATTCTAAAACGAAATTGTGTACATTTTGTTGGACCAACCCATAGTTTATGGCGTACCGATTCCACTAAATGTGTTTAATTTATCAGCACCTAGTTGTTTTCCAGTGTTTGTGGCGAATTTAATTAATTATTCGATTATTTATCACGAGCCTCTTCGTTAGAACAAGACGTTCTTGCGGAATGTTTAATGGCGAATGGCGGGTGCAAAATGGATTGAGACTGTTCGGAGTTTGATTCATGGATGGAGTTGTTGTCTTTCTTAATGACTACTTACGTTGTTGTTAGAACAGTATTCGGATGTTTGCGGCTTTCGAGGCATCTGGAGCAATTTTTCACTGGCAAGCAAGATTGTTAGGAATAATGATTCGAAATGGATGATATCCCTGAAGTTGAACGTTATGTTTGATGCTTCCAAGATTTTAACAAGATTCAAGACGATATCTGTTTCTTTCCATTCTATTTTCGTTTCTTTTTCTTAGTTAAGTAATATCGTCATTAAGATAAATTGACACTCTTATGTAGTTATATTCTTAGATTTTTGTGGAATACAAATTAAGCCTCGTCAGTTAAGTATATCTTCTTCAGAATGAGCACTATATTTTAGACATCACAATGTCTTATATTCTAGATTTACTAACAATAACATTGTCCACAGATGCACTCGAGGGGACCACCTCAAGGTCTACTCCGAAGGTGGGACGCACGGGCCAGGTCCTCCCGGAGTCAACGAGTATTCGGCCTGGTCCAGAGCCATCTGCGGGAACAGGGTTGATGCACCACCAGCCTTGTACTCCCATGGACCGCTTCTAGTATTGGAGTTCCACACCGGGTCGAAGATATCCAATGCGACTGGCTTCGTGGGCACCTATAGGTTTATAGATAGACGTAAGTTTAAATAATATAAGTGTAAGTAGTGCGTTGAGTTGATCACCAACAGGGAAAGATGGCAAGATGTCGTAAGGCAAACAACATTTTTCTACAATAAATCTGAACGAACATGTAACGAATGAGAAAAAGAAGAGACATTAATAGAATAATCGTCACTTGACCTTTTCCCCTGGAATAAACTTGATCTTTACTAGTAGGATTTTAAATGACGGTTAAGCTGCTAATCGTCGCCAGGTAAACGAAACTCCGAGCATAGCACGCTCCATCGCTCTTTGGGTGACCTTGAGCCTTCTTATGAGGCCCATAGTAAGCGACCACGTCTCAGATCCGTACACCATCACTGGCAACACACACTGGTCAAATACTTTTGACTTGAGACACTGCGGTATTTCGGACGTGAGAATTTCGCGAAGCTTCCCGAACGCTGCCCAGCCGAGTTGGATTCGACGATTAACCTCTTTCTCGAAGTTGGACCTACCTAACTGGACTGTTTGTCCCAGGTATACATAATTGTCAACAATTTCGAGTGTAGTGGAGTTGCAGGATTGGAGATGAGTAGTGGAAATGAGTCGTTTACATCATGGCTATGCTTTTGGGCTTTAATCAGTAATAAAACCAAACTACGGACTTCTCCGAAAGTACTTACCTAAGTTTTAGGACAAGTAAGAAGTCGTGGGCGCTATTATAATTTTGCATTTCTGTTTCGAACAAAGCTTAATCCGTTCATTCAAAGAACCGACGGAACACTTGAAGTGCTTTTACATTGGAATGTTCATAAATAATAAGCACACTCAGGGATTGCCCGGCTCATAAAGTACCTACCTCAGCTCAGATTGAGTAAGACGAAGGTGTAGTAAGTACTATAGTACCTACACTTCTTTCATTCTTTGAGATTCTATTGTGTTTTCGAGTAATTTAATGTGCACGATTATTTTCGTAGAGGTATACCTCAAATTATTTACTTAGGTACCTATAATATTAATAAAATGTAAGTAAGTATTAGATAAAAATATTTTTCAACATATAAACATGAATTCGACTCATTTTGTCGAGAAAAACAAGTGACAACGAGAGTTGACCGTTTTTAATAGAAAAATTCGGTAGTTTTGTTTGTTCTCAAGCAAATAAATACGTAATTAAATCACTAATTGATTTTCCCCTCCATAGATCTCACTTAGCTCATTGCTGGCCCTCTTCGTCTTAGTCTAATCAAATCAGTAGCCTTAACGAAGCAATAAACTAACAATTAAGGAGTAATAAATGGACCACAGGACAGTTCCAGATACAGTCTTGTACTGGAATAAAATGTTAATTGCCTCCGAACGAAGTAGCTTCAGTTTATTTTATTGCGAAATAGATCGTTTAGGAGATTGACTTAATTAAGTTAAAGATTTGATCGTAGTTCAGAAATAGATAAAATTTTAATAAGACGACGGTGCTGAAGCTACGTAGGTACTCTGGCGTCTTATATTGTTAAGTAATATCAGGCCTGTTCATCTCCGCGAGTTTACATCGAAAACAAAACACGCACGATGGCCCACCTACTACAGGATACTATTCGACAAGGCCTCACAAACGAGCGAACATTGACTCACGCACACGTATTCTTGTGTATGATGGAAGAAAATAAAGAAAATGGTGTACTAAATACTCTGCAGTATTTAACTGCCTAAATAATAATAAAAACAAAGAATGTACTTTTTTAAGTTGCCTCAAGACACTGAGAGGTAAATAAGTAGTTAATATTATTCATGATAATTCATGATAAATCATGTATTTCTTCCGCCATATTCCGCAGTTTGGCACCTCACGTTACATCATTTTACCGAAGTCAGCCCTATAGCTTGGGCGCAGTGCCGATCACTGACGTTTGTCAACAAAATCACAAAATATAACAGAAGGTAAACTCATGTATGTACCTCGCTTTGCATACCTCTCTCGCTCGCACGCTCGGCCGTCGCGCTAGGGTTGTCTTGTCATGTGTTGTGAAAAATGTTACTCTTAATACTATGCAAGAAAGACAATAACAGATATCCACGTATACTTATTTATATTTAGTACGTTATTATAGTACTAATAGTTTGCAAACAAATACACTAGAAGGAATTAGTATTTAGTTGAGTGGTTGACACTATTATCCAACTATAATATTATTATTATAAATGCGAAAGTTTGGATGTCTGGATGTTTGTTGCTCTTTCACGCAAAAACTACTGAACGGATTTTGATGTAACTTTACAGTATTATTGTTTATAACCCTGAATAACATATAGGCTATAATTTATGACGATCTGAGACAAACTAAATTTCACGCGGGTGAAGCCGCGGGCAAAAGCTAGTTATCCAATAATTCCTAAAACCTCTCTAAAACAATTCGATATTCCTAATAATTGAGTTGGCTTTCAATTTCATTTGAAATTCAAATAAATAACTTACTTACCTCCCCGAATCAACTGGTAATTTAAAAAATGAAAATTCGGTATTTAATGATGAGTTTAAGCAACCAAATACCGAACAATTATAATACAACTTTTTCTGTTCACTCATTTTCGTCAATTTCGCCAAACAAAATAATATCACAGGCGGTTGACCGGCGCGTGACTCAAGCGAACCACAGCGAACGTGTGGCGAACGTCTGTCGCGCCACGTCGCGCTCGCATTCGTCCAAGACAGTCTTGCTAGAGCGGTGTCTATGTGTGCGTGGCTCGAGCGCGTTTAGTATGGAGTTTGTCTTCTGTTATATTTTGTGACAAAATGGTGCTTGACTCTTGAGACAGGCTAAATTACACCATATTGTTAATGACATTGAGCATACATTTTTTTAAATACCTTCGCGAAGTAAAACTTCTGTACGTAGTACTTATTAATTATTCTGTGGTAATATTAATTATTATCAGAACGGAATTAGTGGTATCGGAGAAATGTTCTTTGGCGAAATTCAATACGTCCAAATTATCCAAAACACAAATAGTTTAGTAGTAACAATACAAACCGTGACGTCACATCGACATTCTAAACGCGGGAGGTGTGCGTGCGGGTAAGTTAGGGAGATTGGCATTCCAGTTAGGTGCGCAATTAGCTCCACCGGGTTGTACTAATTAGTACTTATTAAGAACTAGCAGCCGCCCGCGACTTCGTACGCGTGGATCCCGTTTTACTCCCTTAGGGGTTGAATTTTGTGACATTTCGCGATGAAGTGAGAGAGTCAGTCAGTCAGTCAATCAGTAACCTTTCGCTTAAGGGATGTTTCCTGGGTCAAAAAGCAAGAGTTTTAATTAGTCCGTCAGTTAACTTATCAAAAAATACTCTACACGTATTTTTCACTTTTTCAAACTAATGAAAATTTAAAGAGATAAAGCGCGCCAAAGTTCATAAGAAGAGGCCCGTGACGTCAAGGCGTGCATAAAAGTGCCGCACGTTGTGACGTCGTGCGGAACTTCAACGCACCATAACTATGTAATTATTTGTTAGATTGACAAAATAATAAAAATATATGTGTCCAATATTTTTTGATATTAAACATGACGGACTAAAAAATTTTTTTTAGGAAACTAGCCTATTGTACTGTTTTTATGTAATATCCTTCTTTGTATGTTTCTCTGGCCGATTAAATAACTATTATTATTTTTCCACCAGGTAACTTCGAAACAGACGGAGTTCAAGTGCCAGAGACCTGGTGCGACTATGTCTTCCACTCACAGCCGAATCGACCAGCTCATGGCCGTCTGTACAGTCCTCGGTACCCTTCGAGCTACCCCAGCAATATACGGTGCAACTATCATTTTAATGCCAGGTGAATTATTAATTTAACTTTTAAATACGAACAGCTAGGGACTGGCATTCGCTGCCTGTTGCTGTCTTTCCTGAACACTTTAATCCGGGCCTTTTCAAGGCGAGAGTGAATAGGCATTTACAGGAGCAAAAAAAGCTACATTTATTTGCCTGTACAGTCATCGATACCCTTTGAGCTACCCCAGCAATATTATACGGTGCAACTAGCATTTTAATGCCAGGTGAATTATTAATTTAAAATCATTTAATTTTTGTTCTCGGTAAAAAATTAGGGTTTTTTTTTGCAACTGTACTTACATTTCAGAAGGTAAGCTACAAATATTTATTAAAATAGACAGTAAAATAATATTTCTGTACATTATTTAGACGGCCGTTTGGTGTAGTGGTTCAGAACGGACTACTATGCCGAGAGGTCCCGGGTTCGATTCCCGGCCGGGCAGAAATTGAAATGATGAATTTTAATTTCTGTGACGGGTCTGGGTGTTACTATGTATAATATGTATGTATTTAAAAAAAAAAGTATATAAGTAGTATATCCGTTAAGCTAGCACCCATAACACAAGCATATTAATTGCTTACTTTGGGGCTAGATGGCGCTGTGTGAGATTGTCCAAAGATATTTATATTTAAGTGTTGTGAATGCTTATACTAAAACGTTTGTTTTTATTTGTATAGAGAACAATAGTGTCTAGACAAACCTAAAGAGGATTTAGGACGCTATTTGGATCAAATATGTAATTGCTCAATGATGAATAATAAATAAATAAATAAATAAAATAAATTTATATTTATATTTTATTATGAATACTGAGTAAATACCAGTATCTTTTAGACAAGGTCAAATCGCCATGAAAATAATGTCAGGTTTTAACGAGCTCTGAATTATGATTAGGTTAGAAATAGAAAACTAAAATTCTCTTGTCTGGAGTATAGTATAATGTTTTAACGAAAAACCAAAACTTTTTAAAATGACACTTCTAGATTAATTTAATAAGAAAATATTTTTCACCTTTTTCTAGTAACTTATTAAGGTACACGTTCCCCGAATAAGCTTATTCACAGTTCTGAAACGTAACAAGATATAATAGACATTGTTAAATATACCAAAGAAACCACTTTGTACTTAACGCAAAATGTCTGAGAAACATCTCTAGCAGGGTTGCCGACGGGATATTATTATGCCAAAATCCCCAAAAGCATTGGGGAAAAGAAAATTTTACAAACTATTAATACCAGTGGCGTAACTACAGGGCAGAGCTGGCAAAATGCCACAGGCCCCCGACCCTAGGAGGTCTGGGGTCCAAGAGGCCGAGCTCAGAAAAAAACTGTAATTTTTTACAAAATTTGATTTAAATAAATGCACACATTTAATTGTTTGGGTCACCGATTCGACGATGATACTGTTAAAAGTCATTCATAAGCTATAATACAAATCACACAGTTCTAGCATGTTAGGGCCTTCTAGGATGGTATAGTTAGTTACGCCGCTGATCATAATAATATAAATTCCTGTTTTGAGTAATATTTGTAAGAAATCAATCAAGACTAGCAGAAAGATGTTATATTGCATGCTTGTGTTATACTTAAAATCCCCACATTTCCCCCCAAATCGAAGCTCTCCCACACATTCCCCAATCAGCTTCGCTTTCGTTGAGTCCGGGGAATTCTCTACAAATTGGCAACCCTGATTCTCCAGTCTCAACATTCTGTGAGAAAATAGCAGAACTCTTGTACGAAACAAATAAATCAGAAGTTTCACTCGGAGCCTTATTTAACGATGATGGAAACAGAAATAATGGATTTCACTTTATTCAGGGACTAAACAAAAGAATTGTTTTCAATAGCTGTTGAGCTTGTCAAAATTCATTTTTGTAAAGTCAATTCATTATCAAGGGTAACGAGATTTGAAAATGTATTTTTGTTCTACTTTTAGTAAATAATTTATTAATGAGAAATAAGACGGTGGATCTGTCAATAGCACTGGACCAAGGGTGATTTACTGTCTGTACTCCAAATGACTGTCGTGTCTACAAAACGATCAAAATGGCGCGAATATTTGTTATGCGCAACTTTAGGGCCCTGTAACTTTTGTATTTGTAGAGATATTTTCATGATTCTTTCACAATCATTATTAGTTTTACTTATTATTAGTGGTACGGTAAGATGTTAAGCCTAGTCAGAGCCGACTATCTACTGTCATTAAGGACTTTACAAAGAGTGCTAAAGGGTGATAATGCAAACTATCGCCCGTATTCACAAACATTGCTATGAGGTCTCACAGTGTGCGTGAATGCACAGGATGACACACAAACCAATGACAGACCTGTATTCAACACTGTGTGTTCGATTTGCTACTCCACTTAAGCAAGCTACGTTTGTGAATACGGGCGTTAGTTTCTTATGCTATCTTATTGAGATCACAGGCTCACGTACCTAATGATCTTTGGTAATAATAATAGACATTATTATAATATAGTACATTAATTTAATTACCTACCGTTTTCCTAATTCACATACGAGACAATAAGATACTCAGAAATGTATCACAGCATAATTAAGGTGATAAAGTTTCCAAAATCCCTTTATGTAGATAAATCTTGAATGTTCTGTATCAATCGAATTACATTTACTTCAAATTCATTACTAATTGAACACAAAGACTTTTACAGATAATTTATTAATTAGTTTTCAAGTTCTTGTTACTTTTAGTTGATTGGAATGATATTAATCGCTTGTTCCAGACAACATGAAAGGATCAAACTAGTTTTCGAGGAATCGTTTCTTCAAAAAGGCGATGAAAGGTAAACGTAGCTTTACTATTCCTAATATCTATTTAAGCGTTTTATTATTCCTCTATTTAATTGATCGTTTCTTGAAAGTAATATTTCATTTTCAGTTGCCTAAATCGGGCTGATATAATTAAAGTGTTTGATGGAAGACTAGCCACCGCTCCAGTTTTGGCCATGATCTGCAATGAAGTCATAGGTAAGTTTCATTGTTTTGGACCTTATGATAAGAGAACAATGTTTAAATTATAGTAGCAACCTTGTAAAGAGTTTAATACTATTGATGTGCGCTAAACGTTTTATTCTCGAATAAAAAAAACACATTACTATACATATTTATAAACTGTTTATCGCATCATCTATATCCGTTATGCATAAAAACAGATCACTAAAACATTTCAAATGATGTAATTTTGTGAAAAAAATATACAGATATGTAGGCACAGTCAGCGTCACATAGTTCGTGACACCCAAAATAGCCAAAAAGTTCGCAACACGTCTTTGTTACGGATTATTAATGGAATAAAGTTGTGTTGTCAACTTTTTGGTCACTTTGGGTGTCACGAACTACACTCAACATCAAATAAACCGCTCCTTCCGCGACACGAACTTTAAAGATTTTCTTCTGACACAATCATGGTACCCCAACAATATTGGTGTTATTTGAAAGCCCAATAAATGATAATCCTTAAAGAAAAATACATTTCATTTCTAAATAAATGATTAACATATTATACCATAAATGTGACTTGAAAATAGACCTCACTTTGGGCTCACCTCTGGGATCAATTAGACCAATTTTTATGGTTATAAAACCAAATAAAGATCTCACGTGTCCTCTTTAACAGATGGATAGCGATTAATCCCAACTTAACAGTTTTATAGTCATAAAAAATGGCTATAGCGTAACTACCTATTTTTTGAAGAAGTGACTCTGGATCCTTGTAAAGACACATTTTTGGGATAACAAGTGCGAGTCGGACTCGCGCACCGAGGGTTCCGTACAAACCTGCAAGGTTTACAAAGTTCGTTCATTACGACAATCGAGTCATAACTATGGTATTTTTATTGCAAAATGAAATTCATAACATTACAATGGGGAAAGTAACTACTTAAAAGGAGAATGCCCAAAAGTGGTATCGCTCGAAATCTAATTGTACATTGAGGGTACCACACCGTAAATTCCTTTCTTCATTTGTAATGATTTGCGAAAGTAGTAAGAAATTGTAAAACCTCCGGAATAAAATCCGATTTTAATAAAAAGTATTGTAACAATGAGCTGCAATCAGCAACACCTATCACCGAGCAACGACACTACGTAGTTCGCACGGTTGTCAATAGATGGCGCTGTTCGTAGTTAGCTCGCGGTATCATTTGATTTTTTTCCTGTCCTTAAGTAGTCAGGGCTAACCACAAGTTCCTTTCCCCTTGCAAAATGGTATAAATAACATTGGTATGCACGCAAGATTATTTTGTGTTTATATCTGATCCTTATCAAATAACGCTAGCTTTGGCGTAGCTAGGGTTTTTTTTTAGGCAGGGTAACTACCTACAAATATAAAACAAGTATTCTAAGGTAAAACCTGTAGCTATGCCAATGGACACCATTCATTTCACTTAAACCAAAATTACGTCAAAGTCCGGAGTTTTATAAAAAAAAAATATGCGGTATGATTATTTTTTATTTATTTATTTTTCCTATAATATTTGCATTATAGGTAAGTACCTACCTCAGCGTTTTGAATTTTTGCGTTGATTTAGAATTTCTCACAGTTTAGAGGCAATTAGATTTAAGAAGTGTTTGATATGAATTTCAACTTTAATATCTCTACGCGTTCATGTGAAAAAGGGTAGGTAGTAAGATTATTATTAAAAAAATATTTTATGTCATGTAAGCAAAAATAATATTTTAAATTTTATATAACTTCAAATTTATCATTTTCGCAATTTTTCCTTTATCTGTACTATATAACGTTGCTTCGTGCCGAATTTCAAGATTCTGAGTTCACAGGAAGTACCTTGTAGGTTTTGATTCCCTAGCGTGTGACGGAAATTCGTCTAAGGTGTCGGTATAAACTGCTGTATCTTTTGATCGCGTTAACTTAGAAGTTTGATTTTTTTACTTCTTAAAGGGACAATAGAACTAGGTATTTGTTATAAATTTCAATTTGATACCTTTATTCGTTCGTGAGAAATAAGGTAGTAAGTTTCATTTTATTAAAATATTTTTATTATATTATATAACTAAAAAAATGTAATTTTCGCAATTTTTCCTATATTTGCATTATATGACAATGCTTTATGCCAAATTTCAAGATTCTGAGTTTACGGGAAGTATCCTGTAGGTTTTGATTCCTTTGCGAGTGTCGAAAATTTGTTGAAAATATCGACATAATCGGCTGTATCTTTTGATTGGCTTGGCTTAGAAGTTTGATATTTTCACAGCTTAAAGGGACAATAGACCTGAGTATTTCATGTGAATTTCAGCTTGATACGTTCACGCGTTCTTGAGATAAAGGGTCTTGACAGAAGGACGGACGGACAACAAAGTGATCCTATAAGGGTTCCGTTTTTTCCTTTTGAGGTACGGAACCCTAAAAACCTTTCCTTTCATGAAATGAAGTTTAGAACTAGGCTTTCAAATGGTACCAACGTTGGTGGGAAGTGGGGATGCATACGTGTGATAAGTGCTTGTCGCGGGAGGTGCGATTTATTTGATGCCGAGTGTATTTGACGCTGACTGTATGGTCTACTGTGAGTGAGACCGTTATATTGCAACCTACGGACTTCAAGCTAAACATTGTGGCATTTTACGTAGTTATAAATGTGAATTTGCAACAAAAAAGCTACTGTTGATTTTCTGTCCACTCACTGACTCCATTAACTTCAAATCTAGACTTACAACCCGGTCAAGTTTGCGCACCTAGCGGCCGTGACGTCACATCGACGCTCTGGTACGGACGGGGCGCTGGTTTTTTTTTTTGTTTTGATTCTAATTTAACAGGATAGTAAAACCCATCCATCAATGATAATAATGTCTCTCAACAGGTTACGAGGTGCTATCAAGCGGGCCAGACCTCTTAGTGCAGTTCACAGCTAACTCCAACACTCCCGGTCAGGGTTTCAAGGCCAGCTATCAGTTCCAGATGGACGACTCATCTAGCACAGGTTTAGTAAGCATTCTGTTAGGGTGACCAAGAGAGGAATTTTAAGGGGTAGAAATATTTCATTAGGGTAGTTAGAATAGCCGTGTGTTTCCGAACATTCGCGAACATTATGTCAACAAGACGGGTTAAGGCGTTCTTGTTGACCGAAGTTTAGAACTAGGCTTTCAAATGGTACCAATGTTGGTGGGAAGTGGGGATGCATACGTTTGATAAGTGCTTGTCGCGGGAGGTGCGATTTATTTGATGCCGAGTGTATTATAGGTAGTCGTGTTTAAATAAAGCACGTTTGTATCAACAACCTACGGATTTTCTCGTCGAAACAGACACATCGGCAATAAAAGTTAAATATCATTCAGCAATATTTTCTCAACAAACAAAGCAATTACGTCTTACCCATACTCTTTCTGTAAATAATGACACGTATAATTGTCGCAAGTCACAAAAGAATCCCACGCAAACAGAACGATAATAGAACAAACCCAAAACACCTACAAATCGTCGTTAATGCCTCTGATAAATCATCAATACCTACGCAATAAAGAATATTTTCGCTCGCAGATCCAGATATTAGAAAATCCAGTACGACAGAAGCAATATCCGGGCTGGGTCCGGCAGTCAGCGCTGCGAGTAAGTTATTGTAATTTTATTTACTCTAATATCCGGATTTTGGCTTTTGAAACTCCCCGATCTGCATTCCAGCGAATTTACCAAAGTGCAACGCCTATAAAATTATGGTGGGAATTTGGCGTTGCGATAATATTATAGGTTCTTGAGAATCAGCCGCTTAATATCTAACTGAAATTTGATTTCATCAGCTGGATTAAATTTGGGATGTTTTAGTTGAAGCAATTTTAGTTGGAAATGCCAGACGTTTACTCGAAGCCATATGGGGTCTAGTTTGGATGAAAATAGCATTAAAAGTGTTTTTTTTACAACTTTAATAACATGGATTTAATACTTTTTTAAAAACTTTCAGTCATTGGACAGAATACAATAGAAACATATTCATAGAACCAGTTTACTGAAACTGATCGAGCGATTTTTCCCAGAATCCTTCAAAATTTAAAAAGCATAAGACACTCTGCATAGTGTCCAAGTCGAATAAAAAAAATACAGAACAAAATTAATAATTAATTAACAGAATATTATTACTTCTTGGTGTTGAGCTTCTTGGTAATTGCCTCGCATCTTAATTTTATATCATTCCATGTACCTACATGTGGATTACGTGGTGGGATGTGTTACCGCATATAGTAAATAAGTCTAGTGGATAAGTTAATTTCTGTAACACATTGTTTGTAATTCCTAAAAATAAAAATAAAGTACTGCGTCCAATGACTGGAAGTTTACCCTACTTTTTTTACGACAAATAGTACCTATATCCGTAAGACTATCCGGATTAAAATTCACCACGTCACTAGATCTGATTATTGAACTAGAGGGGTCCATCAATAAAAGTTCCAAGTCACATTATTTATTGAATAAGTCCACCATTCTAACACTGCGCACGCTCTACGCTTTTAGGGTTGTCAACATCACGAAATTCACTTATTATTTCTTGAAAAAAGAAATATCACGTAGCACTTGTTAAGAAATGATGTCCATTTACGGTATAGCTGTTTCAATATTGCAAAGTGAATGATTTCACCAATAAACAGAACTAAATTAATGTAAAGTATGAAATCACACAGAAACTTAAAAAAAACCTAGTTATTTCTGAAACAGCTTTATCAATTTTATTCAAAAAGTGTAGTGAGTTTATCACGTCCACACAAAATGATTTCCGATGTCCATTCCCTCCTGTCGCCCCCAATAAGCCGTCCGACAACCCTAAAAGCGATAGGGCTTAATAAAAATTGAAAGCGGGCACAAGTTAAGTGACACGGACCGTTCCAGCGTCATCCTGCGATCAAGTATTCAGCAGCGATAAAAGCAAGAGTGGGAAGGTGACGTCACCACTCTATCCGAAGCCGTATTTGCCGAAGACGCAGTGTCATTACGACTTCTTGGCAAGGGGCAGAGAGAGAGTCAGACTGGTGTTCGAAGACTTCAGTTTGCAGAGGGTGACTGAGAATATTATTGAGTAAGTGGTAGTTATGATTTTGTACTTAACAAAATAACGGATACGACCTGCAAGCTTTCACGTTGATTTTTCGTCGGCCGATAGTTTAGTCGGGCAGTTGATCAGTATGGGCATGTATGGGAGTGCGCACACTACGCCGATTCGATTTGGCCGATTCTTCATACAAATTAAAATCGGGCACAACTATCGGCCAACTAAAAATCAACGGTGTGCGCCCACTCTTAAAGGCCGGCAACGCACCTGTAACGCCCCTGGGTCTGCGGGTGTCTATGGGCGACGGTAATCACTTACCATCAGGTGATCCGTCTGCTCATTTGCCTCATATAAACAATAAATAAATAAAGGTTGGCAAAAATAAAACAGGAAACTCAGATCACGAAAATGAAAATAATTTAACTGTAGCAAATATTGAATTTTTTCCCAAATTTTTTTTCAAAGTTTTCATTCAACTGAATGGTCTGAGCTCTTTTTGAAGTTTAGCCAACTTTTTAATTACTTTAAGACACCTACTAACCTAATTATTATTATTAATATCATCTTATCTTTGCTTATGTTAGTCATACAAATATACTATAGGACAGACTCAGAACTATGTAATACTTTTATTAATGAAATCAGCTTGTTGTTCGTGCACTTTTTGAAAACCACTGCATTACAAATAAGTTAACTTAATAATTCTAACAAAACCACTTCATTTCATTTTTCATAGAAAGTTAATAACTTAGAGGAGCATAGCTAAACCATAAGACTAAATCCCTCCGTACTATATTTGTTTGTAAAATTGTCTACTGCAGGTCCAGAGCATGTTTGCATTTAGTTACTAGCCCGAGCAAAATGACCTCCCAGGGGAGTGCAAAATATTAACTACGTAAACTCAGTCTGCGATAGATAATATTGTTAGATGTAAGTTACTCTACTCGCCCTGTGTAAAGGTCCTTAATAATTCATGTTTGAAGAGACAAAACCTAACAATGTGTTGACAAAAAGCAAATAAATTGGTTACACAATGATCATTCGTAGAGCTACGATAGCCGAACGGTGAAGAGGTCGGACTGGCCGACTCGAGATCCGAGGAACGCGGGTTTGAATCCCACCGCGCTCGATTATTGTGGTAAGCCCACTCGTAACACAAGCTTATTTAGCTAACGGGTAGTTTGTGCAATACAAATTGCTAATAATCTTTTGTTTAAAAAAATACACAATTAAAAAGTGATTTATGAGATTTGTTTCTTAACATATATCACTTTGGAATCATTATAAAGATAGAAATGGCCTCAAAAGATTTCTAAGAGAATGTTAAAGCTAAATACTGTGTCATCTTATAGGTATGATCATGAAAAGTGCTATTTTGATTCAAAAATGTTAAGTCTGATGTGCTGTAAGGAATATCTACCAGACGGTAGACTCTTTTAGGGGCCAATAAACAAAATTCTAGATCCGAATGTGCAATCTTACAAAATCTCACCCTTTTAGAAAATGCAAAATGGCGTTGATAAGGTGCTCACGTAAACTTTCAAAGTGCTAGTATTCATATCAGCGCATAAGGTATCAATTTTTATCCACCCCAGCTGTTGCCAAACGTGAAAACTATAGCATTTTCGAAAGAATCATTATGGCGTTTTGGCAAGACGGCAGATCAAACCATTTTACATTTCAAATATAAATGGGTAACGTGCTGCGCTAGAAATCTATTAGTAGGTAATCATGATATTTATAAGTATTTTTAAAGTGCTGTAACGAAATAGGTCCCATTTTAGTCAATGGATTGTTTTCCCAATAAATTGGGATGTAATTGATTGAATCACCAACTTGAAACCGAAGAAAGTTTTGTAATTTGAGTAACGAAAAAAGTTACAAGTCTAAAGGTGAACTTTAAAATAGAAATAAAAGGTATAGTCTAATTAAACACAGTCTTGTTAATCTTAAAGTTTTATGCAACAGCTTTGACTGTAACTTGGATGCAAATGCAACTCGGTAACAAAAACTGTTACACCTGTTTATTTGTTGGTTAATTTTAAAGTTAGAAGTTCAAGTTACAATAGTTTGAATTTTGCGAATTTTTAATTTGAAAACATTTCCTGCTAGCCTGAATCCAACGGCATGTTTTTTGTGCAACTTTAACCAGAACACAAGCAAATTAAGTTGGTATGCTAAAGGCTTAAAGAGCATAATGTCAACAACCTGATTGAAATTGTAATTAAAGTTAAATACATATTATAATGTACGAGTAAGCTCATATTGAAGATGCGTATTGCGTTTCCATGATCCAGTGAGAGCTTTGACGTCATTTTCCTTACCATCATTTATTACGTTTAACCCATAAGGCGGTTATCACACTGCGCTGCGCTCCGCCGCGGAGCGCGTGCGCGGACGCGTTGTCAGTGTGAAGTGCCGCGCGTGTTTTCTATACAAACTGAGGTACTTGCATACAATGATTAAATCTGTCGCTCCGCGCTCCGCGGCGGAGCGCGGCGCAGTGTGATAACCGCCTAACGTTAACGTTTGGAGTTACGTTACTCTTTTTCACTCGACCTTCTTTTGTTTCAGCTGCGAGAGCATGGACTCGCTAGACATATTTTTGTATGTAGATGGCCGACTTGAGAAGATGATATCATTTTGCGGCAGTGAGCTGCCGAAACCAATCATGTCGAACGGACCAAAATTGTCTATCGAATTTCGAGGGATGTTCTCCTCGAGACACAGTAGAGGGTTTAAGATAGCTTATTCTTATGTTGAAGGTAAGTCTCAAGTTTGAAATAAGTACCTATAGTTTATGCTATTCGAAACTACATAATATTATATCGTTCTATGTGTTCGTTACGTTTTCCTCTACACCTTAGTTAGTTTGAGAGTTAATTATACAGGGTGGAATTTTGTAATGCCACCTGGAGGGAAAGTACTCTTAATATTTCGAAAATCTTTGGATGCAGTTCTCTTTCTTTTCAAAAATAAAGGAATGTTTTCTTTCAGTAAAATTTTCTATCTAGATTATTAAGAGTACTTTCCCTCCAGGTGGCATTACAAAATTCCACCCTTTATAATACGATCACCGATCTCCCTGAAACGGCACGGCTTCATATAAATATACAATTAATTTCTCTTTAGTTTATAAATAATAACCGATAAGAAAGATGACTTTCAGCTTTGTAGGGCACGTTTAAATTTTCAAATAGTGGCATCCCTATATTGCTTATGTGACCAATTAGTAACACAGAACATTAATAATACGACTTGCAGACGTACCAGCTCACAATTACGTAGTGAAATACACGAACATGAATTATGCACCAGTTGGCTACATTTCAAAGTTCTGGAAACCTAACAATTCCAAAATTTCTAACAATTACGAGTAGCTAGGTGTGCTTATTGTTAGTTCTTAAGAAGCGCTGCTGCATTGTCACCGATTTTCACCTATTTATTTCATCAACATCATCATCATTTTCAGCCATAGGAGGTCCATTGCTGACCACAGGCCTCCCCCAATGATTTCCACAATGGCCGGTTGGTGGCGGCCTGCATCCAGCGCCTTTTAAATTGTAATACATTTTACTGTAGTGTCTCGTAGTCGCAGAAGTTGCTTTTTGTAAACAAGAATCGTGAATGTAATCTATTCATGATTTGATTTTACAAACTTGCTAGCTTAGAACTAGCCAATCGGTGTGCTACTCACACGCTTGTACCAATTTATTATTGACACGCACGTGGAACGGAATAGACGAATAAAGGTCGGAAATCTGAAAGGGATAACACCGTGTCGCCTTATGCGAGCTGTCATCGCCTTATGCGTGCTGTCAACCGTGAAGTGAGGCATTTACAAGTACGCTAAGGTGCGGATAAGTGGGCGTTGCAGTATGGAGTATCATACCTATTGTACTGACCGCCTAAAGTTGATACGGTTACGATTCCCGGTTGATAAGTGAACTACGTCCATAAAGTAGAAATATTTTCTAGCGGAAAGTGAACACCATGCATAGCAAAGGTAGACTGACAGATACACGTCGATGATTTACTTTGATGTCACGAATCCTTTTCTAAGTGAAAGTCAAAAACAATCCTTACCTGTTCAAAATTAACGTTTTCTTTTAATTAAATTAAACTTCCCCAAGCATGACCGTTCACGCCTCAACTTCTTTTTATCATAACGACGTGATTATAACTCCAATTATTTCTAGGCAGTCGATTACAAAAATTAACCGTTCCTTTGCAAACTTTCCGGTGAACGCGAAATGAAAATTTCATTCGTCCGTGAACGGTAGCCAGTTGTAGGGTTGCCACCGACGAGCAGAGAGCGTTTTTATGTTTATTTTGATGGAAAACAAACGGCGTAAGTGAACATCTTTCATGGTTTACACTAAAAATAACTAATATAATGCTTATTTTAAGTATTTAGTTAATGAGGGAATGAGGGAAATGCTTGTATTCTAAAATGAAGCTCAAATAACTGTGTATTCATACTCAATTAAAGTCAAAGAATCTATGTTCAAAAGAAAACTACAGGCTCATTGATGACTTACCATGAAATAATCACAAGTTTTTAAATTTTTGTTTGTGACTGTGAAACATGATCTATTTTATAAGAAGCAAACACTAGAATAATATTATTGGCTTGTGAGTCAGTTGCACTTATGTAACAGCCCCGCAGCAAAGCGGCAGCTAGAATATTTCTAGACAGGTTATCTTCACTGCGAGTCTCGCTAGTTATCAAAATACTCTCTAACATGGTCTTAACAACCTTTTCAAATAATCATACCTCTTTTGAATAGGCCCGTAAATCTAAAGGATATGAGAATTTTATTTTTACGTTAAAATTGCGAAATTGAATTTTCAGTTGGGTTAACATTTGTCATTTTTAATACCTAGGGACACTGCTTAGCGGTGAGATTACGTTTTTGTGAACGTTTGTTACAAAAGTATTTTTCACTAAAAATCCTATTTGTATGAGCAATTTAAAATGCCTCTTTGATATTATTTTAAACACAGTTTTTTCTGAGTTCTCCATGATTTTTGGTCGTTTTGTTAACAATAACCTGCTATTTGAAATACTTACTTGGAGCCAAACCACACGACGTGTTGTGACTCTATCAAGACATTCATGCTAATAAAATGTGTTGCGATGAGCAAAAATTATTGGTAACCCTACAAAAATTGTCCGATCGCGCTTTTCTTCGCGAACAAAAATACTTTCAACAAGAAATCTGCTTCATAGATCAATCTTTCCGTTCAATTTAGTTAAGGAAATGTAAATACGATTTATTGGTTCCCTCTACCTGTTTTTATTAAAAGCTACCCCCAGTTTGCCCCTTGAGCTTTTGTTTATCAAGATAAGATTAGCTTTTAAAATCTTTTAGGCGTTTGAAGTATCAGTTAATGGGTTTTTAATAGTTTATTTGAATTAACGTGGGATTTCTTTGGCGTTTTATAATTTTAGTTATGGTAGAGTGTTTTACTTATATTCCTGCTTAAATCAGCAAGAAACAGGAAATAATATTCCTGTTTCTTGCTAAATAACGTTAATTAATACAGAGTTTTTGGATGATTATATTTTGGAATAGTCAGGCTCAATTGTCAGACTTCATTCAAATCAACGTGCCCTCCGAAGCTACGTTTTCCTTTTAATGGTTAATTAATCACAATGTTTGTGCGCGATCAATGTTAAAATGAAACCAAAAATATTATATTTTCTAACCAAATCACAGTCATCATCCCATAAAATGACCATATTATAGGGGTAGAACGGTAAACAAACGGATTAAATCACGGATTTTTCTTTTTATTGGCTATCCAGGTGTTATAGAGTAAAATAAATATTTTTTTATTTAGGTTAAAAAAAAACCAATTTTATCAATGACTAGCTTTCCGCCCGCGGCTTCGCCCGCGTGGAGTTTTGTCTGTCACAGAAAAACTTTATCGCGCGCTTCCCTGTTTCAAAAACCGGGATAAAGACTATCCTGTGTCCTTTCCCGGGACTCAAACTATCTTTATGCCAAATTTCATCAAAATCGTTTCAGTGATTTAGGCGTGAAAGCAAGTCAGACAGACAGACAGAGTTACTTTCGCATTTATAATATTAGTTTAGATGCATCTAACCAATGAAACTTTTCTTGCAGATTACGGTATAACAACTGGGAACCAACTATTAGAATTTCCATGTGCCTTTGTATACAATAGCAGCGAGAGGCCTAGAGGGGTGATGACGTCACCGAACTACCCCGGTCTCTATCCACGGGATACGGAGTGCAATTACTTCTTCTACGGCCACGAGAATGAGAAGGTTCATCTACACTTTACGCATTTTGACGTGGAAGGGGTTTTACCGTAAGTAATTATATCATTTACTACTTATAGAAAAACATCAATCTTTTAAACTGCGATCTCCAACCCGCCTGCCAAGCGTGGGGATAATGGCAAAATCCTCCACTATAGTGGAGGAGGCTCATAGTCCAGCAGTGGACTGTAAAGGGCTGTTGATGATGATGATGATGAAGTACTTATAGTATGAGAGAGACGACGTACGGCACATCAATCTAGCCACTATGATATCTTTGTTCGTTTCAGCCAAATGACGTCCACTGCTGGACTAAGGCCTCCCTCAAAGATTTCTATAACGACCAGTCCTGCGCTGTCCGCATACAGGCATTGCCCGTGATCTTCACCAGATCGTCGGTCCACCTAATCCTGTCCTGTAGTCTGATGTGCTTGTGACAAAATTAGAAATAGGTACAGATTTTAGGCGGACTAGAACATCTAGGGAAATAGGTCTGTCAAGTATCTGTTTCTTTGGAATTTGTACTTTTTCAAAGAACTGTACTAGGGTAAACCACCCAATTATTGGCACTTTAAGCAGCTACTTCACAAAACCGGTAAAATTTGCATGTAAAAATATGTTTTATCAAAGAAAAAAACATTTATATTGGTCTTTTAATCTTTGTAGAATATTATAAAGTACTTATCATTAATAAATTAAATCATTTATTCAATATAGTGTAGCTTTTAAAAAAATACCTCAAAATACCAGTTTCTGGCATAGCCAAACCTTTTATTGGCAGTGATAATTACCTATTATTGGCACTGTTCTCGCAAGATTGAAAAATAGCTGCTAGGTCTTATGTAGAGGTTTTAAAGAGATTCATGATAGAAATAAACAAAATAAAATCCTTTGTTATAAGAAAAGTAACATTTATTTGTATAGGAACATACCATATCAGTTCAAACGCTTATATTTAAATATGGTTTTAAACTTTCCATAAACACTTATTATCAAATCTTCTTTTCTCTTCGGAAATACTTTTTCTGCTACTGATTTTTATTTTATCCAGTCAACAAAAAGCTGTTCTTCCTCGTCTGTTAAAATTGTGAGCGGACCGGGCTTAGATCGATGATCAGGATGTTTCAATCTGAATTATATAGTAGACCGTGGTACCACCTTTAAAGCCTTTCAAAGGCTTATTCCACTAATCCCGGGGATTAGTGAACTTTTTATTCATTAATCCCCGCTAACGCCAATGGAGCTTATAATGGGGATTAGGTAATGAACTAAAAAGTTCATTAATCCCCATTACTTTATTTTATTTTTCTATATTCAGAAAACTACGTTAAAAAATAAAATACTAATGTAACAATCATGTACCTTCTATTTATTATTGGATAAGAACTCACTTATTGATTATTTTTATAATCAAATTAAATTATATTTAAGCCTGAATACAAAGCTATTAATTTACACCATTTTTATCTTGTTACATCTTGGCCCAAATTAGTATGTAATCATTTCCATCTTCTTTTAAATGATGAATGGGGAATAACGATTCAATATCCATAGTGCTTTTGGTTAATCAGGTAAGTGTAAAATTTGTTTAAGTATTGTAATCAGTCTTAAATTTAATTTAATTTGATAATAAAAATAATAAGTGAGTTCTTATCCAGTAATAAATAGAAGGTACCTGATTCTTACATTAGTATTTTATTTTTAACGTACTGGGGATTAATTAACTTTTTAGTTCATTAATACCCATTATGAACTCCATTGGCGTTAACGGGGATTAATGAACAAAAAGTTCACTAATCCCCGTTGACGGGGATTGTCAACGGGGATTAGTGGAATAAGACTTTGAAAGGCTTTGAAAGTGGCTTAAAAGATAATATTTTTCATTGGCACCTTTTTAACCAATGTTTGACACCCGTGCCAATAAATGGATTTTATATAATTGGCAGTGGGCCAACATTAGGATTGGTGTATCCAAAACGTTAGAAAATATTTTAAATGAAATTTAAACTCAATTTTGAGACAAACAAGATATAATTTTTAATAAACTCAAATTATTTTAAAATACCCTTTTATTGGCATGTGTGCCAATAAAATGGATAAACAGATTTTACGCATACCAAATGTTGGCACACCACAAATAATTAAAAGTTGGCGGTTAAATTATAAAATAATGTTTTAAAAAGGCAGTTAATATATTCAATAATAAGAAAAAATGATTATGTATAAGAACAACAAGGTAGATTTGCATTTTTTTCAAAGATTATGATAGCTCTTACCTTAGTAAAAAACGAATATTTCGATTGTTTTTTTCGCTTAGGTGCCGGTTTGTCAAACAAATGGTTGATGCGCCGCGATGTTTGAAAAAATAAAAAACGTGTGTAGCCAGTTGAGTAATAAATGATATTACTCTACAATTTCTACTAAAAAATATAAGGTTTGGCTACAAACAACCTTAATTTTCTTAAAAAACTGGAGCATGCCAATAAATTGGTAGAGTGCCAATGATTGGGTGGTTTACCCTACTCTGGTACCAAGAAAATTGCTTCAATACATGAATCCAAAATTGTTATGTAGACATTTTAATATCATTTGTTATTCAATGAGAGCTACATCTGTTTTATTATTTGATCCCCAACTCCGTTCTTTATTACTTTTTCGTGAGAAATAATATCTCTAGAGTTACAGCTGGATGCAAAAGTGAGGGTATTAATTTTATTTATAAAGGGTTTATATTATCACACACATTTTGTATGAAACAATGAGTCACCTGAGGGGTATTTGCATTTATAATATTATTTGATGATTGTATCACCTGTAAATTAAAATGAAATGGAATAATCTCGGCATAGCAATTTTTTTTATCATAAAGTATCATAAAAATAAGGTCCAAAGTACTCTTCTGCTCGGCATATCTTCCTGGAGATAAGCAAGATCCCACTGAAGAACTGACTAACGTCCTGGAATACTCTAGAAGACAAAAGTCGGAACTGATAGTGGGATGCGATGCTAACGCCCACCATACCATCTGGGGAAGCTCGGATACCAACATGAGAGGTGAGTTACTATCCGATTTTCTTCTATCTAACTGTCTACAGGTGCTGAACAATGGCCACACGCCAACATTCGTAACAAAAACCAGACAGGAAGTAATAGATATAACATTCGCAACAGAAAATGTGTCAAAATGTATAACAAAATGGCACGTCAGCAGCGAGAACTCAATGTCTGATCATAGACATATACGTTTTGATATTTCAGGGCTGGTAGAAGCTCAATATCCAAGAGTAAGGAATCCAAAAGACACCTCCTGGGATATGTATATAACCCTGCTCAGTGAGAATCTAAAGGATATACCCAAAACTATCAAAACACCGGACTCTCTTAATGCCGCGGTCAAAATGCTCAATAATGGCATAATCAATGCCTACGAACGAAGCTGCCCCGAAAAAGAAGTAAAATCTAACAAATCACCAATGTGGTGGAACAAGAAGCTAGAAAAGCTCAGAGCCATCACACGTCGTATATTCAACCGTGCCAAACCGTGCGACTGGGACAAGTACGGAAAGGCCCTAACAGAATATAACAAACAAATCAGAAAAGCCAAAAGAGCCTCTTGGCGACGCTTCTGTGAAGAAATTGCACAAACTAACAAAGGAGCAAGAATTCACAAAATCCTCGCTAAGACCCCAAACAACTATCTTGGACTACTAAAGAAGCCAGATAACTCATTTACGAACACCGAGATGGAGACTCTGGATCTCCTTAAGTCTTCACACTTTCCGGGTTCGTACCAAATCAATACACAAAGCAATACCCAAAGGAATGATGAACTCCATAGGGCTAAATGCTCAGACTGGAATAAGGCCTCCAATATCTTTAGGCCTAACCAGATTAGATGGGCTTTGGAAAAGTTTAAACCATTTAAATCAGCGGGAGAAGATGGCATCTTTCCTGCTCTTCTACAAAAAGGTAATAACTTACTTCTCCCGCATCTGGTAAAAATATTCAGAGCAAGTTACGCCTGGGGTATTATACCAGAACCATGGAATTGGGTCAAAGTTCGTTTTATACCCAAAACGGGGAAAAGGGACTACTCACAACCCAAATCCTTCAGACCCATAAGTCTAACATCCTTCCTGATGAAGGCCATGGAAAGGATATTAGACCAGCACATTAGAGCCAAATACTTAGTGAAAAGACCACTAAGCATCAACCAACATGCATACCAAAAGGGAAAATCTACTGAAACAGCCCTGCTCGATCTGTTCGATAAGGTGCAAAAATCCCTAGAGGATAAGCAAACGGCCCTATGTGCTTTTCTCGATGTTGAAGGTGCATTTGACAACACCCCTATAGAAACCATTCTAAAAGGAATGGAGGCAAAAGGGATTGATATAAGCACCATCAGATGGGTAAAAAACATGCTCTCCAACCGAGTAGTAAACATAACCCTCAATGCTGCAAAGCTTGAATTTCTTGCCACAAGAGGATGTCCACAAGGAGGCGTACTATCCCCACTTTTATGGACACTAGCAGTAGATCAACTTCTTGCTAAGATGGCAGAAAAAGACTATGATACTCAAGGCTATGCTGATGACCTAGTGGTTATCATCAGAGGTCCCTGCCTGAGCACAATTTCAAGTCTAATGCAAGGCGCTCTCAACACCATAAGTAGGTGGTGTAGAGAAAACGAATTATCTATTAATGCGGATAAAACAGTGATAATACCATTCACGAGGAAGAGAAAACTGGAAAAACTGGTAAATCTGAAATTAAACGGAAAAACTCTTCCTTTCTCAAGCGAAACCAAGTATCTAGGGGTAACTTTTGACCAAAAGCTTACTTGGAATTCGCACCTAAACAACATCATTCAAAAAGCCAAAATGGCTCTGTGGAGTTGTTGTCGAATGGCAGGGTCAAGATGGGGACTAAAACCCGCAATCGCCCTATGGCTGTACACAGCGGTCGTGAGACCGATAATAACCTATGCCTCTGCCGTCTGGTGCAGCAAGGTCAACCAAATGACAACAATACAGAAATTGAGCAGCCTACAACGGCTAGCCTGCATCACAGCAACCGGAGCACTATCAACGACACCAGGGGCTGCATTAAATGCTCTGCTTGATCTTATACCACTGCATATGCATGTGCAAAAAGAAGCCAAGCAGAGCACATATAGAATCTGCACCCGCACGAAAGTCAGATGGGCTTCTCAAAATCTGATAAGACTCAAGGAATCAGTACTTGAAAACAAACTTCTGTGCATGCCCAGTGACGACATGCATACGGAATGTAACTTCACCAAACTATATTCCGTAAACATACCTCCTAGAGACAAATGGCTAGAAGGCCAAATGTCATTTAAGGAAGGTAGTCACGTCTGGTACACGGACGGATCCAAAAAGGAAAATAATGTAGGTTGCGGGATCTACGGAGAGAGGCCTAAGCTCAAAGTTAGCCTAAACATGGGGACTGAAGCCTCAATCTTCCAAGCCGAGGTCTTTGCCATAAACAAATGTGCAGAGATAAACTTGGAAAGGAAGCTCCAGGATCAACACATCTACATCAACTCAGACAGCCAAGCAGCACTGCTGGCCTTAACATCCTTCGAATACACGTCAAAATTGGTGCAAACATGCACCGAGACACTGAATGCACTGGGAAATACCAACAAAGTAACGCTTACATGGGTACCAGGACATTCGAATATAGAAGGAAACGAAGTAGCAGATGAACTCGCCAGAGATGGAGCCGATAACCCTCAAATCGGCGTAGAACCGTTCTGTGGCATTACCAAACAACGAGCCACCACGCTACTAACCGCCCTCTGCAAACAAGAGGCTATTGAGTGGTGGAAGTCTACATCGGGACAAAAACACTCAAAAGCACTCATTCAGGGATATAGCAATAAAGTAACTAAAGAACTGCTAAAGTTCAAAAGATACAAAGCCTGTGCAGTGACTAGAATACTGACCGGCCACTGCAAACTAAACAAACATAAATCGAACATGAACATGACCGAGGAAACTCTGTGCAGATTCTGCCATACAGAAGAAGAAACGGCCATGCATGTTCTTTGCTCATGCTTCCCGCTTATGAGCAAAAGAAGTATCCATCTCGGGCGACACATCATGCACCCGGATGAGATAGCAGATATCACGCTCCAAAGAATCTGGAAATTTATAGACTCAACGGGACTAAGCAGTGAACTTTAAAGACAAGGGCTGCCACAATAGATCAAACCTGGTCGAGTTGGCGCAAATAAAGGCCCAAAAACCAATAATAATAATAATAGCAGAATCATAAAAAGGAGATTTAGGGAAATTCCACAGGCTTTATTTATTTATGGCTTAAGTCAGTCCGGTACTAAATAATCCATAAAGCATAATCACCTGTTTCTTCGAATTATTACCAGCCATCATCATGGGTCGTCGGTCCATCGACAAGGGGGATGAGGAGGGATGTCCTATACGTTATTACCGAGATTATGAGACTCTAATTTCTTATGGTATACGTCGTCTCATCTACTCTAATTTAGAGACGACCGTATTCACATACATTATGAGATCACAGTGCGCCCGGACGCACAGAGTGACACACGAACCAATCACAAAGTTCTATTCAACGCTGTGCGTTCGATTTGCTGCTTTACTTAAGCAAGCATCGTTTGTGAATATGGGCGAGTCTCTTAACCGTTTACCTCACCTCCTTTTCTGCGACATTCTGTATGGGCCATGTATATTCCTTGACTGCTAGTTTTCATATCCGCCTAATATAGTTCAACGGGCGTTGAGTATGAATTACTGTGGGGACATTCATCAACGTCAGCAAGGCAATATGTTTCCTCGTCACCTAGTAATGTTTGTATAATGAGATCAGGATGGGAACTGACGTGTGCTGTTGCCAGTTTCATTTCATACGATTTTGATAGAGTTCTGTAAGCTATGATTTATTTTTTGGCGCATAATGTTGATGAATTTACTGGTCCAGTTCTAGGCGTGAAATCAATAATTTACAATGAATGGTTTGATTAATTACTATACCTTCTTAAGTAATACCCTTCTTCTCATCTTTAGCCATTCATTGATTACAATTTGTCATTAACGATGTAATTTATCTGGTCTTGTCTGCCGTGTTGTGGTAGAAATAAGGCTCAATTTGACCAATTCCTTTTCTTTAGTTCGAGCACATGAAATGTCTCTGGTGGGTATCAAATTCTTCACAAATACACAGTTCAGACTCTTAGCTGCTAGTTATAAAGGACTCAGGTTGAAATTTGAAGTTGGTAGTACCGCAGGAAAACTGTTGTGATCGAGCAGGAAAATTACTCTATACTTATTTAGAAGACATTCCTACTTCCTACTAATATTAAGTAAAAGTATGTGAGGACAGAAAAGTTTCTTGCTCTTTCACGTGTAACCTACCATTTTGATGAGGTACGTTGAGACCCCGTGAAAAATTAAAAGATAGTTTTACCAATTGTTGCTCCACGCGCGTGACATAGATTCTGTTGCAAATATATGCGAGAGAAGCTACAGAGAAAATAGAAAGGCTTTTTACGAAGACACCTAAAACCATTTTTTTCTCCAGATGCGAAGCAGTCTCTGCGAGCGACTACGTGCAGTTCTCCAGTCAAATGCTTGACTCTGACAGCAATAGACACTGCGGTCTCCTCAGAGACCTCCGGGTGACTTCTGAGAAGAACTCCCTAAGGGTCACCTTTAGGTCCAACGACCGGTTGGACGGCACAGGGTTCAAGGCTGACTACATCTTCTTGAGGGACTCTGAAATGCATAGCATGACTATGCCGGATTCTGTTGAGAGCAGTGAGTATTATAAGAACAAGAAATAGATCTCAATTCATGTAAATTTTTTCATGAGAGTTTTCTACGGTCCTGTCAAAAGAGCTCTCATTTTAAACGGAATATATCCACCGGAGGAATCAAAAGCCCTCCGTTTTTATTCTTCCGGGCTTTTAAAACTGAAACAACGTCTTAATTACTCGAAACATTATATTAATGAGAGTTATGCTTACCCATTAATTTTTTCATCAAAAATGTAATTATTTTATGAAGTCGAACAAAATTAAGGGAAGGCTTTTAAAAAGATATCAGAGATGTTTGGCACAGTCCATAGGATATTTTGGCATTTCGACAAACTTATTAACCCTTTAAGTACCAGCGAAGTGAGACACAATAGAAATCAATGGTAACCGCTGTCTCATGTGACCATTCAGGATTCCACGAGTTAGTCAGTAAACTAGTGTGGGCAGGCCTCCCACTAGATGGACCGACGATCTGGTGAAAGTCGCGGGAGGTGCTTGGATGCGGGCGGCGCAGGACCGGTCTTTGTGGAAATCCTTGGGGGAGGTCTTTGTCCAGCAGTGGACGTCATTCGACTGGAACGAACGAGTAAAGTAATACAGTAAATTCGTGTTGCTTTCATTAGGGTGAGTATGGATTAGAGCATTTTCTCGAGCATTTCTATGTAATGTAACGTTCTTGCGAATGGTACAATACAGGTAAAAAGTACGACGTTTGGTTCGTGAAAGCGTGATAAATTAGAACATATCATAAAGCGGCTCGTTGTTCTGTTAAAAGTAAATATGCTCTAGTCCAGGGTTTCCCAATTTTTTTTTTCCAAGGAACCCTAATTGATTGTTATACTTTTCCTAGCGGAACCTCCGTACTACTCCGCCCGCACGCCCTGCCCCTCCCTTGTGCGTAAACAAGTCGTTGCGAGCGAACAACGTCGGTAACGAAACGTGGGATAATATTTTTTACGGAACCCTTGCGGCCTTTCCACGGAACCCCAGGGTTCCGCGGACCACCATTCGGGAACCGCTCTAGTCTACTCATCTTTAGGTTGTTGTTTTTTTCAGAACTGTTAAATATTTTTTCGGAAACAAAAGCCAAATTTTCCTTTAACGATTCTCGTTCGTGTTCTGCACACCTTTTCACGTGATGTGTCGCTTAGAAATTCATGGAAACCCAAATTATAATTAGCGCCGTGTGTCGTAATTAATAATTGGATTCCCTTTGTTGTTGGGGCTATTGTCTCGTTGTACTTGCGAACGAACATGATCGAGTGAAACAATGTCGGGAATGTGTGATTCGAATTCCTGAATGACAGTCTTTTGTTTTGTTGTGCTTATTTACTTTGTACAGATAAGGTAAAGAGGTTTTTTTTTTAAATTTTATAATGATTTAAGTATAGTCAAAGTTTTATTAAATTAGGTCTATTAAAATTTTACACTAGAGTCTAGACCACAGTCTACTTAAAAATATTAGATAATCTTGAGTGATTTCAAATTATGTTTTATGCAAGTTTTAACAAGACTAGAAAGTAAGTGTATTGTCGATGATACTGAATAAACATTTTTTCTTTCTTTCTTTCTTTAAAAAAAAACTAAATGGTTCAGTGGACTTACCAGACCTCCAGGACGACTGACATTCCGTAGAAACTGATTTTCTCTGGTAGACACTGCAATCCAGGGCCCCCTGTAATGCAAAAAAGATGTTTATAAAATGTAGGTATTTGCGGATTTTGCGGTATAGATAAAATATAAGTACTCAATGTTGCAATTTGTCTTAACTAATCAACTTAAATTTTCTCCTTGGTAAACTAGAAATAAATAATAATGACATAAAAAAAATAGACCAAAATAAGTGCCCTTTCCAGAAAATAGAGCTCCTTACTGCAAATTATTCACGAGTTTAAATGTGTTTTCTTTGTTCCAGGTTCTACGCATCATGTGCCCGCGCTGGTGTTCCTGACTTTCCTATTCGACCTCGTTCTGGCGATCAGATAATCAAGTGTTTGTAGCTGAAATAAATTATCACTGTTGGTAGCACTTGTTTCTTTTACCTCACTATCGCCCTTATTATAGTCTTTTTCACGTAAGATGATTCGTATGACGTTTCGAGTTTGAAAGTTATAGAGATGTCACATAACTAAACCATAGCGATTTATCTATCGATTTTTTTTCTAAGAGTTAGTAAAATCTACTTTTAGAGAAATATTTTGTATAGGTGTTATTTAACAAAAAACATGTTTTTTTTAATTACAAATATTATTGTAACAATTTTTTATTGATAATATTAAAATTCCATGGACTTCGTGTTCAAAAAAACGATTTCTAAAAAGTACTAGTTCTATTTCTTTAAATTAAAAACTATTAATTTATTTTCAATGCGTTTATTAAAGTCAACAATCGAAAAATATAGTTGATTTTTGTGATGTTTTTAATAACTAAGTATTCACTGCAATCGATTAATGACCCGCGGAAATAATCGATTCTGTTATACAACAAATACCCCAGCACTAAATCTATTCCGTTTTACACATTGCGTACATTAAATAAAAAATATTTTTACATCGTATTTAATTAAAATATAATCAATAGACTCAGATTTTACGATATATTTCAAGACAAGTAGTATTTTTTTTTATTATATTGCTAATAAAATACAAATATTTTTTCAAAAATATTCTGCATTATGTAGTATGCGTAATATGGATAACCTTGAAGTATCATACGGATCATCTTAGGTGAAAAAGACTTATATTAAAAAGTTGCACCCTAGTTGAACACTAATTTAAAGTGACGTTTAGTATGGAAATGACAATTTAAAACAGTGTTCAACTACTTAGTGTGTAACTTTTTATTAATAAGGAGGTCGTATCTGCTGTTGTTTCATAGGAATTAGGACTTAACTACGCTGAATAATAGGTTATACTCAATATTACCGCGCGCTAATGCGAATTAAAAATATAGTTTAATATCTGCTTAAACTATCGGAAACACTGATTTGAATATTTCATACAGTTTAGATACCTCTGAGTACCATACAATTTAAACACAAAAGCCTGTAGGTAGCATTTGATTTTGATAAATAATAATTGTAATCATTTCAAATCTTTTAATAAAACCGTTGGCATGTAAACCTTGCATTATTACAGCGTCTTCCTTTGCCTAATAATTTATGGGGGTGCCGCCCGCGCGTGCCAGTCTGTTTTCATTCGACATTGACTTTCAAGACCGTTTACTGTCACTGCTATGAGAAATACATACATTATTATACTCGAAAAACAAAAAACAGTTTAAAAATTATGTCTTCTAAACAAATAGAAAGTACAGCAAATTAGACACAATCAAGAACAGAATGGTCAGCAATGCATGCAGCAGGCAGTCGATGCCAATATTGATGATGCAAGTTAAATTACAAGTACCAAACGATATAATTGAAACTACACTCCGAAAAACATGATTTATTTTAATAAATATTATTCTTAAGGTAATTTTCATTAGGTAAGTATTACCGGGAGTAAATTAATAAATACTAAGGAAAACAAATTACTATACCAAGACTGACTTTCATTGCTTATTTACATCTTTGATCAAAATTCCCTATTACGGTTTACACCAGCAGTATAGCTGTATTTATTTTGACAACGTATGGTCACTACGCAAGTAACATTCACATCTTTGATCAAGTACACAGATGGTCACTGCTCTCCACAGTTGAAACGATCCATAACATCCTGCATTCAATGTGGACAAAGATAATTCGTGCGTGAAAAAGGGCTCAAAGGGGCAAGAACTCACGGAACGGTTTTCAGCCCGCGCCCGCCGAGGTTGCGGCAGCTTCTGTAGAATGCAGATATGTTAATGTAAAACTAGCGCCCGAATTTACAAACGATGCTTGCTTAAGTGAAGCAGCAAGTCGAACGCACTGCGTTGAATAGAGCTCTGTGTTTGGTTCATGTGTGCGTCCACGCGCACTGTGAGACCTCATATAGTAATGTTTGTGAATACGGGCGTAAGTGACGGACACACTGTGTGCCCGCGCTGTGTGCGATTGTTTGAAAGAAAGAAAGAAGAAAGAAAAATAAATTATTTGGTTCAAACACAGTTTATCACAACATCAGATATTTGACAGAATTTATTGAACCAAAATGGCACCCAATTAGCGTGTTTCATGCTTCCCCGTCTGGCAACTTGTAGAATCGCGCGGGTCGCGGTTACCGTAGCCTAAATGGGTTGCTCCCGCGCGCTCTGCGATTGGTTGGCTTCCGAACATGGTACTTTTATTACCAACCGCCAATCTTACGATAAGTAATAATCAGCCAAGTTTACGGGCGAAAATCGCAACCGTACCGTAACCGTATAAGATATGAGTTTTGGAACAAAACAGCTGTCTCACAACCGCGGCGGGCGCGGGTGACAACCGCTCCGTGAGTTCTTTGCCAAAGAGGTAGGTAAGATTCTTCCGGGCTGTTGACACACATCTCTGATGTGGGGTGCTAAGCGGTTTAGTTAGGACGGAACGATCCGACCGCGTTGGCAAACAAGGAATCGCTTTTGTCATAAACCGGCGTTGGACGTTATTAATTTGAGCGTAATAAGTCACCGTTTTTGTTAAATATGCCCTAATTTATCTTGGCTTGTAACTGATTGTAACAAAACAGTTCGCCGCGTCAGCCAATGTTGTCCCAAGTTGTGGTAAGGCCTTTTCAAAGCACGATTAAAAATGTTCTATTTAACGCTACTATCTTCAATGGTTATTACGTTCGTGAAACCAATTAGGTACGAGTAAATCATACTTAGCTGTTAAGAGGTAATCCATCCAACTTAGGCCCGATTCGACCAAACTTTTATCCGAGAATAACTCCTGGTATAACTGGCACATTGACAATTTCAGTATGGGAATATAATATCAAAACCGGCAGACAGTGGTGACTGAGTTTGTTGCGGGCGCTTCTTCTCAGCACTTGCCAAATGTTTGTCTCGAAGCGCTGGTAGGGCAAAAAAGAATGAGACGTACTAATTTAATTAGTCTAAACAAAATAAAAGATAATTTTGATTTTGATTATTGATTTTGATTTTTGATTTTTATTTGATTTTGACGATTTATTCTAAGATTAATATTTACTTTTGATTGGTCGAATCCACCCTAAGACGGTCAAACTTGCTACACTCAATTGTATGTAAAAACATATCGAATTCATGAATCAGCACAGACGGCGAGGTATTCAAGAAGGTTATTAAAACTCTTACTATCAAAAAATCTTTATGATAATAGAATTACAATGCAGTAGAACTAATTAGGTATTATACATACATATTTACTTGCTGGTTAAAAATATAAGTCGTGCCTTCGTTGAAATGCCAGTTTTATAATGTGAGTGAGGTAAGACTATAATTATACTATGCGTAAGTAACTATCATAATCCCCTGTGATAATAATATATTTACTCGTACTGTAGGTAAGTATCATAATCCCCAGAAGGAACGAGCTCAAAAATATAGTAGATATCTACGTGTATCAGAAATTTTTTTGATGCTCTGACAAATAACATGACGCTTTGAAAATTTTCGAGAGTGGAGCGAGACCACTGTTCTTTCTTACATTATTTATTATTACAAACCTTAAGAGATGAAAATCTTTAGTCAAGTGTCTCAGCACAAGTAGAACCTGGGACTTATCTAGATCCAATATGTGACTTGATGTTTTTGGTGATATATTTTCCTTATTTCTCTTATATTACTTCGCTTATCATTAAAGTCTTTGTGAGTATTACTGGTTTTTGATAAATGAAGGTCCCAACCCAAAGACCTTCTTTACTTCACTATCATAGTCTATTGGAGTATTTTATTCTTCATCTCTTTTATCATATCCACCTCCTCCATTATCATAGTATTTTATTCTTATTCTTCATCTCCATCATGATGGACTTTGATGTTTTATTAATAACTTCAGTTAGAAACCATACAATTAATTTCAGTCGTCTCACAATATATTCCTGAATCGAATACAAAAGGCATTGTCCCGTCTTTGATCACGACATAAATGATATAATTTCGTGACAAATTGCTTTTTGCCAAATTATACTTATTAAAAATTCCATGATTTTATAACGATTTCAATTTGATAAGATTTTTCTTCACAAGTATTACCTTCTAGATACAATGAAAGACTATTATTTACATAAACAGAAGTCTAAAGTTTCATATAATCTACATGTTTCTAAATACCAACCAACATGTGTATATTCGCAAGAGAATAGACATATTCGCGTTATGTCTATTCTCCTGCGAATAATGTTCGACATAGAGAATATTGATGGGCTACAAAGTTATAAACAGTAAGTTGGAGAATTCACTGTAAATACACGCTAAGAGCGTTAACAGGGATTGATTTTAGCGATGAATGAGAAACTTTCAGTTACTTTAATAACCATTTCTAAGGAAACTGAAAGAAAGAAAACATGTTTATTCAGAATCATCGACAAAACACTTAGGCTGAGTTGCACAACCTATTTTTACCATAACAATAACAATAACCGATGCTTTTTGTATGGAATTTGACAGATTTTAGACGTTTGTCAAAGCTAAAGTAAGATGGTGCAACCCAGCCTTAACCTACAACTGCGTGTAAAGTTAGAAACTTTTAGACTAATCTTATCTAAAAATCCACTATCGATTAATAACTTCCACTAGGATAGGACTAACCTAAGCTTTTATTGCGCCATTTTATCGATTTGACGCGATAAGCCCATACATTTGACGTCTAAAGTCATCGATAACATTTTGTCACGGAAATCACTCGTACTTAATATCTACAGCATATACGATAGTTAGATACTATTGATAGAATCGTTAGTGGAATACTTGATAGCATAATTAAGTGATTGGGGGCCCTTTGATACATTTTTATGCAAGCCCAAGACTAGGCAAGATACTAAAATGATTTAGCCACCTTTTCAGTTAGGTACTAGGAAAACAATCCCATAAAAATCGCTCTTTATCTACGCCAGAAGGTCGATTTCCGATCGCAGGGTTCAATATCAAGGTTGGTTACTCCTCTGAGAGTGCGGAACGTACAATAGAACGATATTTTTATGACTATTAAAATTTATTTGTTGCGTAGTGCTTTTCAGGGTTACTTACATTTTTATCTAGCTAAACAGACACGAACAAAGGAATTCTCGATTGGCTGTAGGTATGATTATTATAACCTACTTCTTACTAGTTGATAACTACCCGAGAGCACGGTGAAGCATCATCATTTCAGCCATAGGAATTTCACTGCTGAACATAGGCCTCCCCTATGATTTCCATAACCCACTTAATTTTAAGCTGCATGTATCAAACAAGGCTGCATGTTTCTTTAATATAGATAAATAAAATAAAATAATGACCTGGTAGATGAGACATTGGTAGCGACCTGTATCCAGCGCCTTCCTGCTACATTTGTGAGGTCATCGGTCCATCTCGTACCACTGCGCTTTCCGGCACGGCGAGTAAGTAAGTATAATTCTCTCGCTGTCATTACAAGACTTAAAGTATACGGAAATGTTTGAAATAGTCGAAGTAGTTCAAAAAATCTTGTCGGACATTTGAACATAATCATCATCATCATCAATAATGAGCCACAGGCCGTCCACTGCTGAACATAGGCCTCCCCCGATGACTTCCACATCGCACAGTTGGTAGCGGCCTGCATCCAGCGCTTTCCTGCTACCTTTATCAGGTCGTCGGTCCACCTTGTGGGTGGACGTCCCTCCGGTACGTGGCCTCCACTCCAGAACCTTGCTGACCCATCGGCCGTCAGTTCTGCGTACTATGTGCCCTGCCCATTGCCACTTCAGCTTGCTAATCCGTCCGGCTATATCAGTGACTTCAGTTCGTTTACGGATCTCCTCATTTCTGATTTGATCTCGTAATGGAACACCGAGCATAATACATACAGAATAATATACATATGTATAGGCTATAATTTATGACGATCTTTATGACAATTTCACGCGGGTGAAGCCGCGGGCAAAAGCTTGTTACATAATACATTGAACATAACACTATCACAATCCCCATAAATGTCCATATCGTTCTTTTACACTAATTTATAGAGTAAGTAGGTTACCTACCTATAGATTCAACATTATCTTAGCTAAGTCCCTGGAGGATATTAGCTACTCCCCCATTCTCTTGGTCTCAAACTTCGCGAGCCTCATCCATCAGCGTTACAGGCCATCAGAAACCAGTTAGTGCTTTCTAAAGACACCAATAACCGTTTTCGGTAACATTGTCATCAATACAATGTGGGTTCGGGTTATCGCGGACAATTGTTTGGGTCGCAGTATGAACTTTGCTGAACTGGACCCAATGAACGGGTATTCAGTGAAATACTTTGAAGATAAATAGCCGTTTCTTTACTATGTAGAGCGTGAATTTGATCCGTTAAATCATATTAGTACTGCTTTATTACGGTTGGTAAAAGATAGTAAAGACCCGTTATAAAGAAACGATGTTTAAAAACATAGTTAACATCAAGCTCAGATCATCTGAGACATCAAGCAACATACTATTTGGTTGCAGGCCGCTACCAACCAACCATGATGGAAATCATTGGGGGAGGAAAATGTTAGCAGTTGTTGTTCGTTGTAGCAGTGGACGTCATATAGCTGAAATTATGATGATGACATACTAACTTAGGTTTATAATCATGATTGGTTTTAAATTTCATTATTTAGATACGCCAATCAGGAAGCGTTTTTTCATAATATTTTTATGTTACCCTAGAGACTTCATTATGTTCTGTGCCAGTCATGAGGTAAGTTTATTTGTTTTATTTTTAACTCCAAAGTACAGATAATGGTACCTACGTCAGGCTAAACACTGTGGGATCTTATTACTAGTAGTAATAGAGGCGAATATGCCACAAAAAATTATAGTCTATCTGATGTGCTGTCAACTGTACTATTATGCTTGAGAGAGTACCTTCTGAGCCTAGGATTGCTTGAATTTAATTTTATAAGCTCTCAGATTTATTCCAGAATGTAGATTTATTACCTATTGTCGTTTCTTATTACAAGTCCACGTTTTGCTATTAATTTTAACCTTCATGTGTTCTTGAGTTAAGAAGGTTTTGAAAGGCAGACAGTCTTGGTATTACGCAAGCTTTGTTCAAGATATTAGTATAAGTACTCAATATCGAAAGTACTTCATTTTCCACCTGGATTAATTTTGTAAATTTCATTACATTTTATGACGGTTTTCTTTGCGGTAGGCAGTAATTTTCTTTTCTTTGTTTATTTTTCATTTCCTCGTAAAACAGAATCTATATTACGCTGCCACAAGGTACGTTCATTGAGTAGGGTCTCAAACATGAGTTGATCTTAAGTGCACACTAAAGATATTACATTCTTGAAGAGATCTTGTCTTTACTAAGATACTAACCAGAGTAAATACAAATTGTCTGTACTAACGCGCGATCTACCTCATTGCGCCTAGTAAGAATAAATAAACAAATTGAATAAGTAAAGAACAAATCGATATCGAGCAATTAATCATCATGTTCGATTCCCAGTGGGGGCAGATTTTTCTGTTCGGTTTGGTTTGTGGTAGGGCTTGTTCTAAGTCCGCCTGGCTAGCTACCACCATCTTACCTAAGTCTGTCGCCATAACAACATAGTTAACAGCATTGTTGTGTTCCGGCAGTTAGAGGTAAGATAGCCAGTTCCTCCGAGGTTGAGGATTCCGGGTAAAGTTCGCTTCCACCTTAGGCCTGATCATCACTTACCATCACGTGAGGCTAATTAGATTATGAATCTAAATAACCGCGATAATAATCATGTTTTCAGAGTGCATTATGAAATGAAATTGCACAAAGTTTAGCTAACTATGAATGGTGAATTATAGCTTGTATCCCAATAGGCTTAAAACCGAACCGTGGCTGTCATAAATTACTGCGTTTTACTTAATGGTCCATACCATTTTGAAATTAAGCCAAACATTTTGTCTATGGCCGTTATGGACCAGTTTTCTATGAATGCAACGAGCCTTTTGCATCTGCCTGTATTATGAGATGACATTTTATTACACACACACGTTTATGACAACCTGGGAATGTAGCCTATGATTCGACTGAGTACATAATCTTCTTATGATATAAGAGTATGTTGGGGATACGGGAATTCTTTATTTCTTTTGTTATGCTGACCGTGTGAGCCCTTACGGCACTTATAAGAAAGAAAGAAGACATTTATTCGATGCAAGTACACAGAAAGATAATAAATAAAACTAAACAACAGAACGGGTACAAGCACCAAAATGGCATCAGCTCAGTATGCGCCGTGACGGCAGAGAGCGCGTCACGACCACTGGTATTCTGCGGATGCCAGTACGTATACTAATGTGTACGTATAACTCGTATGTCTGTGTTATTAAGGTGAAATATTTTGGCTAGTCTGCAAGTGAAGTTAATTTAATATCAACACTGTTAGATCGTCATAGATTTGCTATGTCCCAAATTAAGTAATCTCTACTAAACGAAATGTATCTGTACGAATGTGAACTAACAATCGACTGTATTTTTCAACTGGTAAGTTTTTAGTCGTTAATTGATTGAAATTTTCACCTTATACTCGTATAATATTGTTCGTTTCTATATAGGTATATTTAGATTCACAAGCTTAGAGAAAATGAAAGCGATAAACAATAAAATTTATAGGTATGGGGCTGCCTATTCGAGAGTTGATAGTTCTAAACCAGTCACATTGCCACCCACTTCTAACACAAGTAATAGGAAGTACTTACTACTACTACTACTAAAAAAAACTTTAAAAATATGACTTAACATGTGAGAAATAGCGTAGTAGGTACTTGACCGATTCTCAAATTAAATCCTAAGCAACGAAACTCCAGTGACATTTTCAGATCAAGACGAACTAAAAAGATGTCCCTCTCTCGGCATTTGTTTCTAAGCTAATTTGCCCGGTTACGACCCGGAAAACGCTTTTACCCGGCTCCGGAAAAGCGAACAAACAATATCTAAACGAGACCACTTATTTTGTATGTTTTCTGGCCTCAGAGGAAATGTATCAACGGTCGCCGCTGGTAATTTTATTTTGGCTACAGCGATTTTTATGTTCGTCTCATTTACACATTTATTTTGATAACGTGGTTGCTGGTTGGTATGGAGTTGAATGACAGTTGACTGTTGGATTGGAATCAATCATTTCTCTTGCTTTTTTCAGAAATATTGATTATATTGTGTTCAGTTGGTAATAAATATTATAATCATTGGCGACCCTTGACGACCTCATAAAAGTAGCAGGAAGGCGCTGGATGCAGGCCGCTACCATCCAGGCGATGTGGAAGTCATTGGGCCTATGTGGAAGCCTATTTTCAGCAGTGGAAGTCCTGTGACTGAAATGATAATGATGATGTATATAATCATGTAGTGTCATAAAGTGCTGTAAAATGATAAATATTTTTATAACAGTTAAGAATTGAAACCGAATTCGAACGTATTATCGATTGTCAGTCAAACGACTTTTCAATTGGACACTTTGGACCCAATGACATTATCATGAAATGAAATATAATACCTAAGTGAGAAGATTGACCATTTTTTATAAGAGACTCGATTACCAGAAAATAAAAGAAATATACCGGCGAATAAATGAACAAAAACCGTAACAGAAAAATAATTATAATTAAAATTTGAGTTTACTGAAACTCCTCTTTTATTACCTTTTATTACTTTCCCAAAAAGTAATTTCAGCTTAATAGATATCACAAGCCATATAAATAAAGCAACTGAAAATTGATGGTTGTTTTTACAACTTGCCTTTGTTTTATCGTCTCGTAAAGCATCAAATTAAAAACGAAAAACCTCGACCTTGTTAAAAACAATGAAAATGAACTTCTACTTAAAGCTGTGAGGGGTTTTTTCTTTTCTCAAACACTCAGCGCGAGCTTTATTGCCTAGTATCACATTCTGTAGGGTGACTCCAATTTCATTACCTTTGATTTCAAAGTTATTTTCAACAGATTCAATATTAATCGGGGGAGGCCTAGGTATGTTCAGCCGTGGACGTTCTATGGATGAAATGATGATGATGATGATGATGACAATATTAATCCGGCTCGCCTCCCGCTAGGTGAACCGACGATCTGGTGAAGGTCGCGGGAGGTGCCTGGATGCGAGCGGCGCAGGACCGGTCTTTGTAGAAATCCCTGGGGGAGGCCTTTGTCCAGCAGTGGACGACTAGACGTCTTTCGGCTGAAACGAACAAACGAACAATATTAATACCTAATGTGTCGCTTCGTATTGAAAATAATATAGGATATAATGTTGGTGAATTATGAAGTTTGGGTCATCGTGGCTTTGGGAGCTATCCTAAAAAAAACTGTCTGGCAAGGAGTTGGAACTGTCAAAACTTTCTGGCTGTTGGGGAAAATACTTCTTTCTAATTATTGCAGGTCTGACGACGTTCACTAGCTCTTACTCTATTTTATAAAATGACTAGCTTATATTAACGGATTTTTAATAAGTATGTATGTCACTGGTTGATTCGCTTTAAGGAATTATCCTAATTTTCTAAAATACAATGCTCACCATACAAGCACGTGCCTAATGGATTCACTAAAGGAACTTCATTGGTTGATGTAACCATTATGTTACATTCCACACTACATTGTTAACCCTAATGAAGACTAAATTGTGATGTTAATTTAATTTACTTCTTGGAAAGGATATAAGATAAGAGGCCGGATTGCAAGATGTTCAATTCAATTCAAATTACTAAAGGCGTTTGTGGATAATCGCGTCTTTTTTGCCAACATTAGAAAGATTCTGCTAGTATTTTTTGCTAAAATGATTGGTTTACAGGCTGGTAGCTTAATCTAAGGGCATTTTGAAGTGGTTTGTTGATGGTTAAGCTTTAAAATATAGATCCTGGCTTCATATTTTTTTTAAAGTAAACACCATTCACTAAAATGTGAGTAACCTTTCATAGTTCGGAAAATAGCTTTGCAATCCATTTCATTGAATTCTTTATTGCATACCCAAATAAATAAAGTACATTAACGGTCTACGCCTACAACAAGTGAGAATTCCAGCGCTGCAAAAGTATCGGAAAACTCAGAATATTTCACTAAGGGCCCCATTAAGCGGAATGTCCCTTCAGGAGGCAAAGTTTTCCGCATTTTATTGAAAGTTCGCCCATAAGGTCAGGCGTGGTGATAAAAAATAGATATTCTTCGTATCTAGTTTGGCGTGACATATCAATAAGTATACGGTCGGGTGGGCCCGAGTTGATATGTATTTGTCGCCAAATACGTTGTGATGTGGGCTGGTCAGTGAACCTGAAGTTGGAACATACTTACATGGATTATTAATATAGGACTTTACTGGAAGTTATTTCTGTTCAAGAGTTTCAGAACTATGCTCCCACTATGGGTTAGATCCCCGCCAAATACAGACATTTCTATTTGTATTTATGAATAATACCTACGCTACGTATAAATTTTTGTGCCATTCCAATGTTTCCATAAAAGTGCATTTTTTGTCTCTTTCTTTCCATAAGCATTGTGCTGTTCTTTTGGGTACTCATTCTTTTACTTTTACTCTACGTTGAGTTTTATTTACGGTAAAGCTTGCAATATTTAGACTGCATACTTATTTGTTTATACGTGTTTTGTATTTTCAACCACGGCTGTTATTAATTTAATAGCAAATCTAATCATAACCTCTGAAATTGTTGCGCCTAACGAATCATTCCGTGTGCACGAACACACAGAATGAAAAACATTTACATTAACATTCAAGCGTCGCCTTTTTTTGACCACGCATTTTTCTCATTTAGATTGTAATCCACTGTAATTGCTTTTGTACAATGTTTCAGTTTAATATTTTTCCGTTAAATTTTAACGAGAGCTTTGTAACCGACGCGATATCTGAATCTTAATTCGTTCGTTCGTTCGTTTCAGCCGAAAGTCTTCCACTGCTGGACAAAGGCCTCCCCAAAGGATTTCCACAAAGACCGGTCCTGCGCCGCTCGCTTCCAGGCACCTCCCACAACCTTCACCAGATCGTCGGTTCACCTAGTGGGAGGCCAGCTCACGCTACATCCTCCGGCTCGTGGTCGCCACTCAAGAACTTTCCTGCCCCAGCGGCCATCAGCTCTACGAGCTATGTGCCCCGCCCACTGCCACTTGATTTTACCGATTCTGCGGACTATGTCAGTCACTGGTTCTCCTACGGATCTCCTTCCTCATTTCTGATTCGATCACGCAGGGAAACTCCGAATCTTAATTACTCGAGTATTATTTGTGTAGGATAAATGAAGAGAATTCAACTGAGGATGTGGAATGTAAGGACGCCTAATATTTGCTTGAATCCTGAAACATATTCATATTTCACGGGGAACGAATTCGCTGAAAGTGTTATTCAAGATTTAGGTTCATTGATCATTAAAACTTTTCTTACTGAACTGAGTTAACACACTGATTAACACCCTTCTAAAACCATTTTCTTTAAAATATATTTTAATGGTATTCTATAGGCTACCTATTCACCTATGCTAAAATGTACACGTACCTACATTTAATTAGTCTAGTGCTTGTGTTTAAAAAATAACAGAGCAATAGTAAAATAAAAACAATTGAATATCAAAGAGATTTACTTTTGTTTTATGTTTGGTAGATTCGAAATTTTAACTTCGAATCTAGTTCAAATATACTTATTTACTGGCAGGTATTATAATCGAGATTTGCGCAGCACTCGATAATAATCGATTTAATCGCTCGATGTGTGCACAGATCTCGATCGTCAGCGTGTAGTGTCTTCGAGATCGATTCTCGTGTTTCAATCGGATTGGCAAACACTTGGTGTATTCGATCCGTATTATCATACATTTGAGGCGTGATTTGATATACAATCGTACGTGATAAATATAGCCACAATCGGAGCGCAAAATAATCCATTTTCTTTGTTACGATGGTAGGTAAGTATAAGCCATGGTTTGAAATAGGTAATTTGTTGCTTAATCAAGTCAATAAGAATTGAATTGTAGTACAGTTATTTTAAAATCAAATGGAAGTTTCTTAAAGATGTCTTTGATTTTTTTTCCATGTCAGTTGCCAAAGTACGGACGACGGCATAAAGTGGCGTTTTATCTCTATGTAATAAACAGGCTATTATACAACAAATATGTACAGTCTGATGTACTGTTGACCGTACCTATTACTAATGATATCAATGTGAAAATAATAACACAGATTAACAATATAAAGTTAAGACAATATAGAGCGCAGATACAATAACAAGTGACCTCTGAATATTATGATTTATGTCTCAAGGCAGTGTTGTCCGAACATACAAAGAAAACACAACATAGAAATGGTGATTTTATTCTTCCGAAACACAAAAAGCTCATGTTTCATACAAACGCAGAAACTTCTAAACATTATCATGTTTATGCTAATGATAGAAGCACTTTCCAGCCCTTAGGGAGAACACCTGTTGATAGTCACAAAAGAATAAAGAAAAAAGGTAAACAGAAAAACCCGTAGGAATTTTATTTGGTTCATTAAGCAAAGGTAAGGCAAAAAACCGGACAATTGCAAGTCGGACTTGGCCACCTAAAGTTCCGTACGTGGCTTAATTAAAATCTGTTTCGTAGGCTAATGCCAAAGAAGCCCTTTCATACGATAGGTACCATATGCTTAGCACGGTTAAATCAATTTGAAATTTGGACCGCGCCGCGGCGCCGTTCCACGCCTAAATACCCTGTTTTTATGATTTGATTACAAATGTATAGTTTTTCGACTTTTCCCTCTTTACTTTCTTTGTTGTATGACGGTATTACTTGCTCAATTCCATAGTTCTAGGTCAAGGAAAAATACCTTTTAAATCACTTCCTTGAATTTCGAAATATACGTTTAGCGATTTAAACTTCCGTAGAGTTTTCCTGCGCTGCCCGCATCTAGGCTTTTAAGGTACTATTACGGAACCCTAAAAATGAATACGGAACCAGGCGATATCCGAATCTCATTTTCCATCCGAATCACTTTCGGAGTTGTGTGCGAAGACGGACCTTTCATCTTATCTTAGTTCAATCAGTAATGCTTAATAAATCTTAACATTTACACGAGTTCAAAATGCTCATTGAATCCGAATTTTTTAACAAATAATTTTATTATACTAAACCCGTGCGTAATAAGTTAAGTTAATAATTGTCTTCTTGAATAAAAAATGGGTATTGAGACTGTAATTGGAACTTCTTGGCTGACTCTTGAAAATTTGATTATTTGTACGAATCCAACAGAATACTGAAAAGTACTTTAAAATTCGATTTTGCTGAAGGAGCCAACAATTAACATGTCATGGAACCTCTGTAAATCATGCATGAAACGTGGTGAAACGTCATTTGGCATTACGCAAACAAACAAAATAATCCCCTCATTGTCTTTCTGGGAGCCAGTTCATTCTAGTTTGGTCCGGATCGTTAGTCAAGGCGTTAAACGGGTTTCCACGGGTCGACTCTTACTTTAACTTTGACAAACGTCAAAAATCTGTAAATTTAAATACAAAAAGCACCGGTTGTTACTGTTACGGATAAAATAAGGTGGTGCAACTCAGCCTTAAAAAATGTGTAAAAACGTTTACAGTGCCTTTTCCCTGTCATGAGGATTTCGGCACGCATGTGGGTCTATTCATGTTTTTCCTATTACGTTACACGCACGCAATCAGCAGCGTGATTATTATGTAGGTACGCCACATATTAGAGAGACCAGACCCGCATCCGTATCAGAGTAAAAAGGAACATAATTGGTACTTAACATATTTTCATAACAAAGAAAGAAAAACGCAAACGTCGCCCCAAGCAAACTTGACGGCGCACTGTGGCAGACGAGGCGAAGAAGATCGGCAAGACTTGGAGCGAGATCAAACGCGAAACTCAAGACCGAATGCGATGGAGGACTTTTGTGGACACCCTTTGCCCCATCTAGGGGACATAGGATCTTAAGTCAAGTCATAACAAAGAACTTTATCTAACAGTTGACTGTTGAGAAACGGCTGTCTGGAAAGCTCGGCTTTCGAAATTGATAGAAACGTGTAAACCCACCCCACGAGCAGGAAAGCCAGAAACATCCAAGATTAGAATAATAAATGTGTGCGCGGGTTTAGTCGCACATTTATTTTAATTTGTATTAATTTATTTATACGTTTACTTAATGGTGGACACTTTCTTCCTCCGAGAAAAGGAATATATAAATAAGATTATTTGAATTCTATGTGGACAACGTGTTTGTTTGAAAGTAATAGTTTTCAGCGACCTTTTATTATTTTATTATTATTAGAGTAATCATCACTATTAACAAACAACAATAACCTGTCTTTAACATAACTGATTGAATTACAAAATAATAAAATCTGCTGCTTTTTTCACTGATCGTACAAACGTCTATTAATGTAGCTAAACAAAAAGTATGATCAACAATTTATCTTCCCAACTTAATTAACGCAAAGTATTCTAATCTGGCAACTTAATAATTAATTCAGGGCGAGTTAAAAACATAATCTACCGTTCCTCAGAGATCACCTCCGCTGGATAACATCTGCTTTGAGGTTTGGACACAATGGCTTGCCCGCATGCTAACTTTTGGACTAGGTAGGCGCTGGGGACGGGCTGCGGGAAGTTAATGCGACGAGTTTCGAAAAGCTGAAAGTTGACAAACACAAAAACCGGTGTGAAGATTTTTACGCGTTCTGCTCGCGTTGACTTATTCATTTGTTTTTAAGTTTTTCTTTTTCTGATTTTCACTTGTCTTTTCGCAGTTTTTGGGATAGGCGATTCGTGGATTTCACTTGTTTCACTGATGTTCATTTGTTTTTCTGGTGTAAATGATCACAATATTTTCAGATGATTTTTTTTGTTATTTAATTTAAAAAAAAAAAAAAAAAAAAAAAAAAAAAAAAAAAAAAAAAACAATTAAATAATAATGTAAGTATTATCACATCAAACAGGTTACCTTTCAAAGAAATAATGTATAGGCATTGAATCATACTAAATCTAGTCTTCGTAAAGTTTAGGTCAAACGCTGACCGCTCCAGCGAAACTCATAATAATTATAGTAACATGTACAATTAAAGTCAAACGCAATTAAAAATCGTTTTTAAGTTATTAATGAACACACATCATGAACATTAAAGCAAATTGAAATAAGAGAAAATGGCGCCTCAAATCACACTCCCACACCACTCTTAGTAAAAATAAATACATACCTACTCATGAAATATATTTTCTTCAAAATAACGATGTCGCGAATGCCTCAGCCGAGTTGTAATTTCAGCCAAATCATTTGAGAGCTCTTATTTAACCTTACGTAATCTCCCAGGTGTACAGTGAAGATCTGAGAAATATTAATTTGAACGAGAAACGTCATGCATGAGTATAGGCTAAGAGCTAGCGAACGCCAGACCTACGTTATTTTATAAAAGCTGAAAGTTTGTCAGCGCATGTTCCCATAAAAGGTAAGAACGTAGGTGCATCATGAAGTTTGGGTTATCGTGACCTTGGCAGCTATTAAAATGATTGTCTGGCAAGGGGCTGGAACATCTAATTATTTCACAAATATTATACACTCGCTTCAAAGAATTCGCACCTCCCGCGATAATTACTTTTAAGATTTCCTCTAACACAAACATGGTTCTTCATCAATATTGGTGTTATAAATAAACTTAAAGAAAAACACATTTTAAAATCAGCTCTCGTTCTTATCTGTGGTGGGACTGACTTCAGCTTTTATAAAATAATTACGTTGGTGTGGCGTTCACTAGCTCTTAGTCTATAGTGCCTTTGATATCGAATGAGCTTCATAAACCCAGGCCTGAATTAAATGTATAATAAATATTAAAATCGCACATTTTATAACATTGCATTAAAATTCTCAAAGTAAATTAATATCAGGATGTTAAATTATTCATATTTATTATGTAATGCATATTATTTTATGTAATTTACAAGTATCAATTTCATCATCATCATCATCATTTTCAGCACTGCTGAACATGGGCCTCCCCCAATGATTTCCTTAATGACCGTTGGTAGCGGCTTGCATCCAGCGCCTTCCTGCTACTTTTATGAGGTTGTCGGATCCAAGTATTAATTAATTTTCTTAAAAGAAATCCTTGATCGTAAAATAGAAATGTAAAAAGCGGGTTTTTTAAATCATTTGAACTACGTCTTTTAGTAAATTTTCTACCATTAAACATCTACTTAAGTTACTCGTAGTTTCCAGGAATAAGAAAATTGAAGTTAAATTGAAAGTGGTGCAAATTTCCATATAGATATGCATCTTACATCGAAACTAGGTGAGCTGGCACGGGATTAAACTGTCTACGGTGCATATTGAAACTGAAATATCGTTCGTTTCAAATTGGTAGAGTTGGAGCCATGATCTGAAAGTAGTTTGTTTGAGAAGTTGCTGCAGTTACAGAAAGTTTAACGAATTACTTATTGTCTGTATTAATATATTATGTAGGTATATTTCTCACTTCGTGACTTTATTTAGACATAGCCCTACGGGCGGGGACTTTTGATAATAATGTCCACCTCCTAACTAGTCCAAACAAAGGTTTGAAGTCAAAAATTTTATTCCAAGCATTTTACTCTATACCGTGTTTTGAGCATTGATTGACTGGGCTATTAAAGGAATAAAAGAACTTACAATCTTTTCTGTCTTTTCAAAAGAAGAGCGAGAGAAAAATTAAGTCCTTTCTTATTAATAGAAACTTGAGCCCAATTCAATTGACCTGACCAGTAATGAAACCTAATTTGTGATTTGTAATCGGCGTTTTAACTCACTCATTTAATCGAACACAGGTCCCTTGGACTTTTCTAACAATTGATAAGCTTTATTTATTATAATACCTAAATCTGTAGTATATCTAAAAAGTACGCTACAAGCGCTAGATTCACTTATTAAATCCGACTCGCACCTTAAACTATTAACCTCAGCAAATGCGTACTAACTCCACCTAAAAGCGTATTAAATAGGCTTTCACGGTATAGCAAGTTAGTTCCATTATGGACACATAATGTTGGTAATATCATTAAAATCTAATGTAGGAACAACAACGCACTTAACATACTTATGTGGTGACCTAATTATGGTGGGTGGAATTTGTGGGCGCTCTCCTTCATAGCATAATTAGATGGTATCGAGTACCGAACAGGCTAGGTAAAATAATTAATAATAATAAATATCTTTGGACATTAATTACACTGCGCTTCTAGTCCCAAAGTGAGCAAAACTTGTACTATGGGTACTAGACAACGGATATAGGTAAAAAGACACTTATATCACGGCCATGCATTAAATTCGTATGAAGAAGGTATTTATAGTACATTTTAATTAATTAATCAACTTTTTGCTTTGAAATTACTAAGACCAAACTACTATAATTTTACCGCAAGTATTGGAGAAAAGCCTCGAAATTTAATTGTTTTCATTGTACAAACGACAACACTCAAATTATACATTTTTGTTGCAAAATCACCCTTATTGCAACTACATAATTATTAGGGTGCCACAGTGTTTAGCTGTAGACTTTACATTGTTTCCGAAAAGATGTGCGAATTTTCCATGATTTCAGATTCAAATCCAGAAACGAAACAAATTTTAATATGGATAATGTATTATTTCAAATGAGTATGGTAAATAATTGAAACAATGTGATGCCATCTCTTTCAAATTCCTGAAGCCCCATTGAAATGAGGGGAAAAACAAGTCCCTATCAGAATCACAGTCTGGAAGGGGTTAATAGGCCCGGTGATAGATATCCCGCCATTGCCCAGAGAGGGTTAATATCGAGATCGTGCATGATGGCAATACGATTATTTTGCTTCTTTCGATTTGAGATTCCTGAATTCGAGAAAGAAAAATAGTAGGTGTATTGTTTTACAAGCTAGTAGTAGATTGTAGGTACTTACCAAATACTTATCCTAAAAAGTATTTGGTACTACGCCTAATCTACATATCACGATAATTTGTGTAGCAGCACACACTTCGTCATCATCATCATCATTTCAGCCACAGGACGTCCACTGCTGAACATAGGCTGACTTCCATTGAGTTAGTAGCAGTCTGAATCCAGAACCTATTCTATCTTTATGACGTCATCTGTCCACTTTGTAGGTGGACGTCTCACGCTGCCCTTTTATCTATTCATTCAATAGTCCTTATAATTTATCTATAGCGTTAGTACGCGCACTTGCAATTCCTCACTTTTAACTGCATCGAAATGCTCTCTATTTAAGTACTTTAAGCACTCGAAAATAATGTTTATCTGTGTATTATTCGATAAAAGCATTCGATAGCCATTCGGTACGGTTACAATGAAAGTCACGTGTATTGTCGCATATTTATGTGACCCTTATCGTATATTGGGATTGTGGAAACGGGAACATAATGGTTTGTACAAGATTTTTGGTATACCAAGAAAACCCCTTATACAATGGAATGGAGAAGTTAATTAGATGGGAAAGTAAATGTATTTTGAGCAGTAATTTATTTATTATAGTTTGTGAACAGTCTACTTATTAATAGGTAATTTATTTTCTCCATTAGCCTCTATTTTCTTCTGATTAATTTCGTTACGGGTTAACTTTCCCTCGGGACAAACTGGTTGGGTTTTTATTGGCCGTCAAGCTGTAGATCCTGGCTACACTGGAGTTGCAGCGATGGGAAAGAGAGGTAGTAATAGTCCCGTAAAGCCTCGTTATAAACAAAAGATGGAGACATGGAATGAAAAATAGTTCAACAATTTTTGTAATCAAAGGACATCATCCATTTTGGTCCAAAATCAAAAGTGCCGGCCAAAAAATAAAAGTGCTGTATTCTGATAGAATACGTCCGCCTTAGCATTTATTACTATGGCACCAAAGCTGTAGCACCACTGTGCATCGTAGTATTTGAGTTCTAAAAATATATGAAACGACTGACTTTGATCTCAAATACTACGACGCACAGTGGTGCTACAGCTTTGGTGTCATAGTAACAAATGCTAAGGCGGATGTATTCTGTCAGAATACAGCACTTTTTTTTTATTGGCCGACATTTTTGATTTGGAACAAAAAATGTATGAATCGTCGATGAATTTTAGATCTCAAATACTCGACGCACAGTGGTGCTACAGCTTTGGTGCCATAGTAACAAATGCTAAGGCGGACGTATTCCGTCAGAAGACAGCACTTTTTTTTATTGGCCGACACTTTTGATTTTGAACAAAAAATGTATGAATCGTCGATGAATTTTAGATCTCAAATACTCGACGCATAGTGGTGCTACAGCTTTGGTGCCATAGTAACAAATGATAAGGCGGACGTATTCTGTCAGAATACAGCACTTTTTTTTTATTGGCCGACACTTTTGATTTTGAACAAAAAATGTATGAATAGTCGATGACTTTTAGATCTCAAATACTCGACGCACAGTGGAGCTACGGCTTTGGTGCCATAGTAACAAATGCTAAGGCAGACGTATTCTGTCAGAATACAGCACTTTTTTTTGTTGGCCGGCACTTTTGATTTTGGACCAAAAATATATGAAACGTGGATGATGTCCTTTAATGTAAAGTGCAATAACAGATAAAAGTCTTGACTAAAATATAGCGGCGCACTGAAGTAGACGAGGCGAAGAAAATCGGCAAGACTTGGAGCGAGATCAAACGCGAAGTTCAAGACCGATCGCGATGGAGGACTGTTGTGGACGCCCTCTGCCCCATCTAGGGGACATAGGACATTTAGTCAAAGTAAGTCAAGTAAAGCTTAGAAATATTTTTTAAATTATTTAGCACTTAAATAGAAAGACACGGGTTTTACCGCGACGTTTATTTATGAGTTACATTATGTACTCACTTGACATTTCGGCTGCTATGCTGCTACCGTGGTCACAAGCACACTTTTAAAATCTTTTTTTTTTATCCACAACGAGGAAGCTCTTGGCCTGTATCTTACCTGATGGTAAGTGATGATCAGGCTGGAGGTGGAAGCGAGGTTCACCCGGAATCCTCAACCATGGAGGAACTGGGCTTACCTCTAACTGCCGGAACACAACAATGCTGTTAACATTGTTATTATGACGACATGGTGGTAGCTAGCCAGGCGGACTTAGAACAAGCACTGCCACCAACCAAACCGAACAGAAAAATCTGCCCCCGCTGGGAATTGAACCCGGGACATCTGCGTCTGAAGCAGGTGGTCTTACCACTAGACCACAGAGGCTTTTAGCACTTGATAACATTTTTGCTTGATGATGGTTATTCAAATGCTACGTTTATAATTTTTGCACGTCTACCCACAGTGTAACGTTTCATGGGTGTGAAACAAACTGTACCCACGTTCCCTTCACACGGGCATCTTGTTAAAATCCTTATTTACTCGTAACAATGAAATGTACATGCACAAGTAATTAATAACCCGAATCCCTTGCTCCTAAAACATCCCATCAAAATTTATTTAGGCCGCTACACTAAAAGTACAGTCACAATTAAGATAGAGGCAGAAGGTATGTTCATTACGCAACAAAACAAAAGACGGACGATGGTCAAGAATTCTTTATCTATCTAATTTTTTAAATAGTTTGACTTGAGCTGGTCACCCATGAGATTATTTTGTGTGTAATTCACGAACGTAAGAATCTATTTTAAAACTAGATTAGGGTCCAGTTCTAAAATACAAAAAAAAACTTTTAAATATTATCCTTTTCTTGTTTTGGAAGAAAATTTAATGTAGGCAAATTGTAAATCTAAAGCGAATTTTTAAATTAAGCACGCTGCCCATGTAAATCTTTAAATGACAGCGTTTTTAGCACCTTATCCATAAAAAAAATTTCAACCTGAAAAATAATGCATACCTACCAGACTTTTATAATATTAATATTAACATTGCGTACTAGCACGACTAAAGTACTATAAATAATAAGAATTTAAAAGAAACCATAAACCTACTGCCTGTATTTTTGTTACAATCGTCTCTAGTGTACTTATCCCGCCATATTGGACTCTATGTCTATACAATTAGGAATCTAAATTACCTACTTTTAGTGCCAAACCACGTCTAATGGCGAGGCGTTAAATTAGTTAAAACTAACGCCGAAAGCACATTAATCCCTTTAAAGTGTAATTATAACAAAATTTGTCCCGGAGTCGCGTTGAATGTGAGAAAACTATTTACTTACATATTATTACGTAGTACGACTCTAAGGATCGACTTTTCTTAAAAGATTATTTCTGTTTCAGTATAAGCACAGTATAACCTACCTAATAAATAAATAACGGGTGTACGAGTATAACCTACCTAATAAAGGATTTGACTTGAGTGTTTTCTAAAATTGTTATTAAATAGTCAAGATTGTTAAATAGTGAAGACCTTAGCTCTCTTTATTGATGTGTTAATAAGAAAACCATCACTAAGGCGTCAGATTAACACGAACTTTTATTGTTTCCAAAATATAATCTTATATGAATGGCAACTTAACTCGTATATGAAACGTCGCCTCAATATCGCGCGGAAGAAATATATGACGCGTATATGCGGACTGACGACAAAACAATAAAGGGATCTGACAACAGGGCTGGATTTGGGTCAAATATTGGATTTTATGAGAAACAATTGCTGTGTATTTATAGGAAACTCTAAGGGCCCTCGCCCACGGTGACTTTTTGTAGGGATGCAGTCGCACTGCTGTAGGCGTTAGTAGCGCATTGGCATCACTTCTGTAGTGGGTTGCAAATGAAAAGTCGCCGTAGGCAAGAGCCTTTACATCGTCTTAGGCTTGACCACCAGTAAAAACCCAAACAGTAAAGGTCAAGTCTGATTATGCAAGTTAGTACTCTTCGCAGGGAAAAGATTACAAATAACAATCAACGGAATCGTTGAAGAACATTAGGTTCACGAAAAATTCAAAGAAACTCGTAAACTATATCATTTTATTTCGACATCGAACTTTGTAATTAATCATGGACAGCTAAAGGCTCAGATTTACTCTTTTGTTGCAATGTAGCATCTAATTAAACTGCACAAAAGACCTTTTTAATGTACAAAATGTTTATTTTGATGTACTTTAGTCTGTATGTATAAAGAGACAGAATTAGCGCTCCAAATATTAGTTTAACAATCAGCTCCACCATAAAATCCACTAACCGAGTTTGATGTTCGTAGAACCGTTAATCTCTTCTTTAGGAAATTTATTCGTCAAAATCCCGGCGATTATTTTATCTGTCCACAAATTACTTGCTGAAGTATTATGCTGAATATTTCATGTCGCTACAGACGAAGCACTTCAAGTTAAGTGGCACCTTATCTGATTCTGCAGGCAATCTGCAACAAATGCAATAAACATGCCTGCAGAATTGCTAAAATCAAGTGGCGGTGGGCGCGGGGCATATTGGTGAGGGTCGTAAGTGCAGAAAAGTTCTCGAGTGGTGACCACGGGTCTGAAGACGTAGTGTGGCCAGGCTGGGGGGCCTAGGTGGACCGACGATCTGGTGAAGGACGAGGGAAGAACCTGCGGGCAGCGCAGCGCAGGACCGGTTGTTATGGAAATCCTTGAGGGAGGCCATTGTCCAGTAATTGACGTCATTTGACTGAAATGACGACGACATTAATCCCGAAAACAAAATACAGCACATCAGTATTTTGTTTTCGGGATTTCCAAATACGTCCCTGTACAGAACAAGCCAACACCCAAGGGAACAACAAAATTCGCCTTGGTAATGTCGTATCAACAAGAGATTGATTGATATTCTTACAGGGCCGCTTAAGGTCCGTTTATATTTTTACATTTTGGAGTCGTCGCTTATTCAGTTGTATTTTATTCGTGACGTCATTTTTAACATTCTCCAGTCTGGTTAATACTCTAAAATACTAAGTAAGTAGGTAGGTAGTTGCTGTTTCAAATCCCACAAGGGCCAGGATTAATGGATTATTGTCAAGGGTCTGCTTTGTCCAACCTCTACTTACTTTATGTAAGGTAAATAAGAAATAATTATCTCATTTTAAATAAAACTAGCTGATGTAAGAATTGTTGTTTAGTAATCGAAATCATGGTTTTATAATGAAGAATAACAAAAAAGAAGATTACTATTGTTAGTAATATTATTCATTGCAGAAATTCGTAACATCGATTAGATATTGAACATAGCCTATTCTTGTTTGAAATAATTACCTAATATTATAAGTCACCAATTTTACCAGACGAGTGCCTCTTCTGCCAATTTTACGGCAATTTCTACTCAAAGGTCAGTAAAAATAGACAAGAAATGTATTATTAGACCACCAATAATGCCCGAACCTAAATTTCAATTTGCCAAATCGCATTAGGCGTTTCAATTTTCGCAAATCCGTAGCAAACAAAACAATTTATCGGTAACCCAAAAATAGTTTCCTTGCCATCAATATTCCTACGTCAAAATAAGCCTTTGCCCGCAAACCATCAAAAACAAAGAGGGGATTGAGGAAATCTAAACATTTCTGTCCCTAATAATCCCCACTTCGGCTTCCAGACAACTCTTGACAATAGAGACCAACAGACCTTTTGTTTTAGATCTTGTAGTAATCCCTGTCCCTGCGTGATCGAATCAGAAATGAGGAGATCCGTAGGAGAACCAGAGTGACTGACATAGCCCGCAGAATCGCTAAAATCAAATGGCAGTGGGCGGGGCACATAGCTCGAAGAGCTGATGGCCGCTGGGGCAGGAAAGTTCTTGAGTGGCGACCACGAGCTGGAAGACGTAGCGTGGGCAGGCCTCCCACTAGGTGGACCGACGATCTGGTGAAGGTCGCGGGAAGTACCTGGATGCAAGCGGCGCAGGACCGGTCTTTGTGGAAATCCTTGGGGGAGGCCTTTGTCCAGCAGTGGACGTCTTTCGGCTAAAACGAACGAACGAACGTAGTAATAGTTTTGTTTCAGCCACATAACGTCCACGGCTGGACAAAAGCCTCCCCCAAGGATTTCCATAACGACCGGTCCTGCGCCGCCCGCATCCAGGAACCTCCCTCGATCGTCGCTCCACCTAGTAGGGGCTGCCCAGTGCCTTCTTCCGGCCCATAGTCGCCACTCGAGAACTTTTCATAAATTGTGTCCTCATGAAGTCGCGCGGTTTTCCGCTACTGGATTGGACCAGCTCTAATACTAAAATTCTTCCACCCGCGGTTTGCAAATAAAAATATATCCCCTCGGATGGGTTCGGAGGTTGAATTCCAACAAGAATCAGTCAGAGTCTTGGGTCTTTTGGGCAGAGTTGCATCAACTTACTTTAACCGTAACTTTTTTACCGTAACTATAACAATTACCGATGCTTTTTGTATAGAATTTAACAGACTTTTGACGTTTCTTAAAGTTACAGTCAGATGGTGCAACTCAGCCTTAGTAATGCGGTATTTATAAAGTTTATTAATCTATGTTTGGGCCCCACCCAAATAATCTAAGGCAATATATCAGCGCTTCTTCTTTTTATTTGTCGTTGCCGATCCTCAATCAATTCATATTTACCATAGCCCTTGACTTTGCTGGACTCCTGTTAGTTCTTTTGTTGCGGTCTTAATTTAAAAATATCATCGATGTTGCTTTCTGGGGAGACATTATTTTCAAGCTCACTTAAAAATAATAACTACAGAAGAAGCGTAGGTTTTAAGGAAAACCTCGACATAAAACGTATAAGCGACGAAAAATATTGTGTTGCAGAAACTGATAGAGGAGAGATTCGACTTATTTAGTTTTCATGGACTTAATATTGACATGAAAATAAATTTTGAAAGAGCACATTAGGTTAAATATTGTCATCTTATTGGCTGCTATTTTACATCAAAGGAAGTTTAACGTACTTACTTCTCGCGGTTAAAGATATGCCGAAACCCATGCAGACGAAGCCGCAGGCAGAAGTTAGTAACACAAGACTAATTTTAGATTTAGAAAGTTGAGATGCTTATAGATATTGGATCCAAAGGTAATATTGGTATTGCAAAAAGAAAAATGGACGGTGTAGTAACATTTACAATCAAATAGCCAATATCGGATTGGTCGCAGACGGAAATTATTTTACTTATTAGAAATAGGATCTCTAGTCTCTACCATTACCATTAGCATTAGAGGATAGTCGGCCAGTTGCTCAAAGAGCTTAAGGAATTTTAATAAAAGGCTTAACATTAGACCCGTTCACATGTAAAGTTTAATTTCCTGGCAATAGCTCCTTTGAGCTCTTTCCTTTGTCTTTGTTACTTATTGAATTTACTCGCTTTGTTCGTACCATGCATAAAGCATTCGCTTGTTTTGTGCATTCTGATTTCTATGTTGAACGTGTTTTAGAAATAATAACGGCGTTCATGTGAAGAATATTGCTTATCAGTGCATAATATAATTAAAGCACATTAGTTAGATACAGTATTTAAATGTAATATTTTATAGTCTCCTCTCTTTTCTCTATTTCTTTTTCGAATCACTAAAGGTCTGCACAAATAAGTATTAAAGAGTAACCGGCTTTTGCCCGTGGCTTCACCCGCGTGAAATTTAGTTTGTCACATATCGTCATAAATTATAGCCTATGTGTTATTCTGGGGTATAAACAATAATACTGCTAAGTTTCATCAAAATCCGTTCAGTAGTTTTTGCGTGAAAGAGTAACAAACATCTAGACATCCAAACTTTCGCATTTATAATATTAGTAGGAAAAGGATTTGATTGTTATGGCTCCGAAAGTACTATGCCGATTTGAACTTTTTTTTCATCATTAGAATATTATATTACTTTTGATGAACATAGGTGGTATAAAGTTAGTTGAGCCAGTTACTTTTACTCGCGCTACTCGTAGAAGTTACGATTGTAATAAACAATAATAATTTAGATACAATAATTATTTAATTTTAAAAATTAATTCGACCTTATCTGAACCCTAATTTAATTACTGGCTGGCTTCCCTGATACTTGATCTTAAACAACAATCGACTTCAAATAACTTAAGCCGAACTTCGACAAAGTATCCCGAAGTATTCTAAGAGCATTAAGATGTAAACTTTGTACCTCCAAGTTATTTTTGTATATCGACAGTGACGAATTTCCTGTGAACTCGTAATTCTGGTCAAAGTAATTTCAGATATTTTGAGAATTTTAAAGTCAGTAATGCCATCAAGGCAGTCGTGTCATCTAAGAGCTTTGGGTATTTGTTCATTGAGATTTTGCTTGTTATGAACAGTTTTTTCCATTATCTCGTGGAACCATAAGTGGTCGCATAAATTCACTGTAAAAATTGAGTTCTATTGTGTCTTGATTCACTGGTACTTTTAACAGAAGTGTAGAAATGTACATGACCAGTTTAGATCTTCTGGATCTTCATTTAAGTAATAAATAACCTATTGCATTCAAAGGGGGGCTTTCAAGCTGCTATTCAACACGTCAAACATTAATTTAACTTTACAGTCAACCGCACCCACCTTAAGCTGCATTCAACACTTAACTAATTGGATTAGTTCGTCTTAACCTTGACTATAATCTGTGTCCACCCACGGCGCAAGTAATACATTATTCCGTGACTGCCACACACGGGAACGGTAAAGTTGAGTACGACAGGATTGTCGGCAGTCACACAAATGGAACTGGTTCAGTAGGAAATTTATTCGCCTACTGAAATATATTGCACATAAACTTGAACAAGCGCAGACTTTAATTGAGTTAAAACAATGATCAATAAATTGAGGAATTTGACGATCACTTAGGCTGAGTTGCACCACCTAACTTTGACCGTAACTATAGCGACAGCCGGTGTATTTGGTATGGATTTTGACAGATTCTTGGCGTTAGTCAAAGTTAAAGTAAGATGGTGCAACCCATAATTTTGTTTTTCTTTTAAAGTCATTTTGATTACAAAACTATAGCAATATTTTCTATTTTGACGTTACGTAACGTTCCTTAAACACTTTATTTTCCCCAAAATTAGTTAACTATGGTGAGTTTGTAAGATAAGTTCTTGTAAAATTATCTTTCTGCGTGTTCTCCATCAATCAGACATTAAACTTATTAGTGTTCTTACAAAGAGTTTATGAGATGACGAAACAAAATTTAATTTACGGCATCTACTAATTATATTCTGTGGTACGGTGGTCATTGAATTCTTCATCTTCCTCATTCTTTTTCATCTGTAAGTCTACTGAATCTACTTAAATTTGGACGGGACCATCCGCAGGGCCGTGCTATGAATAATTTAGCCGGCCCCAGCAATGCTTGTGAAATATTATAAGGCGCCGGTATGCTTTGCTATGCAATGAAGGATGCAGCGCTCTCCAGTTGACTGCTTAGGACTTTAGAAGCTTATCTCTAGGGACTATGTTATTGTAGTATTATCTATTGGCATTCCTTTTCCATTCCTTGGTTTATTCGGAGATTAATAAGTATTTCTTATCTTTCAATCAATTGAGTATTGCAGCGCTTGTTATCAAAACAGCTCTCACTAACACTGGTTGATTTGATATTAATAATTTTGAAGAGACAAGATGATTTAAAGTTTTATTTAAGTACTTCAATAATTACATAACATGATCTACTTTCACACACTGGAGCTGTCCCGATATCTCATTAAATTTTAATTAAAGTTAATGCATCTAATCAATAATTCACTTATCTGTAAAAGTGTCCAGACTCTCAACTACCATTAATTTTGGCATCCGACTGCCGATTCAAGATTCCAGGAACTCTAGTTCGATTATTTTCATCCACATTTTTATTGGACTACCACTGATTCTGTTACACAGATGCCCTAATCCCTAATCAGCTGGAGCCATCATTGTTGGCACATTGATTGACGCAGGTGGCCACGACAAAGGTCATTAGTCGAACGAGGCATTTGAGTCATTAAACTGGTCGCTAACGACTGAGGCCGATTCAATTCCATACGTACGCGCCACTAAATATGGGCTGGTAGCAAAGGGGAAATTTTCACATAAATTAATGGTTATTTTGCATTTATAATGCTGAAACCAAATTGCCAAACTTGGGTGGTGCACATAGTTCGTAGAGCTGAAATGGACGTTTGGGTAAAAGCTGGGCATCTGGGCAAGCCTCCCATCTACCTATATAGGCCAACGATCTGATCGTGGGAAGTACCTGGATGTGGGTAAGTAGTGCAGGACCAATGGTTGTGGAAATCTTTAGGACGGCCTTTGTCCAGTAGTGGCACCAGTTTGGCTGGAATTTAATGAACGAATGCTAAAAAGGTTTATACAGAAAAATAGACTGATCGAATGTTCTTTTTGCAATAACTTTGACATCCGAAGTAGGTAGATGTGAATAGCTGTTATAACCTTTTATCATTCTCTTGCAACCAAAAGTTTAAAAGCTTATAGAATTCAAAGTAAGTAAATCAAAGCTTAAATTGCCAGGATAACAATGTGTCAATATACAAAGGTAATTGTTTGAATAGGCCGCTGCGATACAAGCTTCATGCTTAGTGCAGAAACCACCAGAATAAAATTGTACATGACATGTGACATATTTTACTTTACTTTACTTTTACTATTACTTAAGGCAGTAAAAATGTAAATTTATGTAGATCTAACTAGACTTACCTAAACGAGAAGACTCCGACACAAAATGAATTGATTGAAAGTCTAGGAACCGCAATTTAATAGGAACTTTTAGTGCAAGTTTCATTTTACATCCATTAAAATATTTGCACAGTGTTCGAAATTTACACAAATTAAATGCGAAGTTCCTCCAATCGTAACATTTCTCGGCATTGGCGAGTAAAGTGATAGAAGATAAACATGGCCATCGGAATCTAGACATTTTAGTTTGAGTAATTATTGCAATGTTGTTAGGTGGATAAATTAATATTATATTTATTTTTGAATAAAAGAAAGATAAACGCGCACATCTTTCTAAGTACCTATATAGACATTGCATTGCAGACCAATCCTTTAGAAAAATGTGTGAAACTAATTAATGAACTCTGATCTTCTTTAACCACATTTACAGCAATAATCTTTACATTCGCGTAGGTAATCACAATAACCCCCCTGTTTTAATTAACATGGTTAAGTAACTAGTTGGTATCTGTCACAGAGCATGGAATTGCTGCGGTGCCCGCTCCGTGGTATCTTTTTAAAAGTTGGATAAAACAAATATTGCACAGGATACAAACGTCTCTATTCTTCAAGTCACTTTACTAAATCCCAAAAAACGGGGTCAAAACTTAATTTATTATAAGAAAGATGCAAACGATGTCAAAACCAGGGGTGGACTATGCAAAAAGACAAGCAATTAGGCTCGGACTGCGATATATCACGCGGACAGGTAGCGACATGTTGTCCCGATGGCGCTTAATGCGCGCTAAGCACTCACCATAACTAAAAAATATTGCTTCAAACGCCAATATTTTGGGCATAATTAAAATCGGGGGTAGATTTCGACCTGACTGTTCGTCGATTTAATATTACACGGAGGAAATTGCCACGGAAAATTATGGAAATGTTAATATTATGCGATACATTAAACGCATTGGTATCAGTGCTTGTAGAAAATATAACATTTATCATCGACTTAGTTAAATAAATTATTTTCATCATCTTGTGATTACAAACAAACTTACAAAAATCCTTACAGTTGGCATTTAATTCATGAAAATGCCAATTTAATTCCTTTGTTTGTACCATTTTATTTTCTTTCACTAATTTGCCAGGATTGGCAATTTTGGATGTTGGTCATGTCTTTTTTTGACAAAATAATGTCTTTGTAAGTACTTTTCGTATTCATTGTAATAATACCTGTATCCGTAGCTGCGGCTTTTGACTTGATTTTCAATATGACATTAATTTACTCAATTTCTCAGACTCGAACTTGTTCTCCATTACTCAAAGATCTTAAGCCTACTTACCTTCAAAATAATTATCTTAAGGTGCTTACGTATAATGTCTCCCGATTTACCCAAAATCGATATCTTATTATTAAGATTGCTACAGATTTGAGCGACGGTCGCTTAATGAAATCATTACTGCGTAACGACTTAAATCATTTATTATGTAGAAATATGAATAATAGTAATAAAGGCTCGCTAACGGGCACCGTGAGAGATCGTTGCAATTTTTCTTTAGGGTGAAAAGGGACGGGATATTATGACGATGAATTATGTAATTTGTTATGCTTTGTGTCCTTCGTGGACCTGCAGTTTTATCGGGCTCGGTACAGTCTTTGCGGGATGTCCACGTGAATCTATGTATATACGGGTGGAATTTTGTAATGCCACCTGGAGGGAAAGCACTCTTAATAGTACCCATAGTACAAGCTTTGCTTAGTTTGGGACTAGAAGCGCAGTGTAAAATGTCCAAGGATATTTATTTATTTATTATTTATTATCTTAATATTACTGTAGATAGAAAATATTACTAAAAAAAAACATTATTTTATTTTTGAAAAGAAATAGAACTGTTTTATAAGTCACTGGCTGACTCACTTATCACGAAATCTCAGAAACTATAACACCTACAAACTTGAAATTTGGCAGGTAGGTTCCATAGGGTAAAATGGGAAACCCTAAGGGGGTAAAACGGGATCCACGCGTATGAAGTCGCGGGCCGGACGAAAGTAACTACAAATAGGTACAACAAAATAATCAGTGCCATTTTTGTAGGTTAGCTTCCTAAATCGTTTGGCCAGGGTGAGAGTGTAGGCCGAGTTATCCATTTGTCTCCGGTAAATCAAGTGGGATGTGGATTTATCGTGAATAACAATTTATCATGTAAAAGGGGAAAATTCTCTAAAATTGTAGTCTAATGTTCTGCTAAATGAATGAAGGTTAGCATTATCAATTGTATTATTGTTTTGAATTTTACTTATCAGGTTTCTTAAAATGGACAGAAAACTTCATTAATATAATGTATTAAATTACTTAATTGGATCAATAAAATGCTTTATGTATTTTTGGGTGATATTACATACGTAACCTATAACCTCTATACCACCAAAAACCAATTTTAAAGATAAAAAGCTTTGCGTCTGAGTAGTTGCACCCTGGAGGATACATTTATTAACATAATAATTATAACGAGGTATGCGGCAAGTGCGTAACATACAAAAAATAATCTTCGGCCGTAAATAAAAATGTGAAAATACATGAGTGTTCATAAAGGCACATAAATAGTATTTTTTGTTAGTGGATCTTTCTGTCAAAGAGTTTTGGAAATTTCAGGATAAAGTGTGGAACGCGCGTGAAGAAATGTCTGACTACTCATTACATAGACAATTTTTCCGTGATAGATAATGCCTAAGCACTGTTGAGCTCCTCTCCTACACTCAGTTATTATGGCTTAGCACGAGATTTACCAAAATTTCGCTTCAATGTTGAAAATGTTTTTGATTATATTTGAATGTGTATGCGTAAACGGTGTGTTTGGTTATATAAAATATTTGTAATTAGGGCTCCCGTATTAAACACTCACTAGGTTAGGTACTTAGTTGGCACCAAGTCCTTACTCTAACTCTCAGAACCTTACTTTGTTTCCATCTTAGTAAGTGCAAATACCTACGATAGTCTACCAGCGCTCACCAATCGGCGCCACTGCTTGGCCACTAGCGAGTGAAAGGACCCTACTCTATAGTAGCTCCAAGTGGAAATGCGATAGCACTCCTATCGCTTCAGCGGTCACCAGTTGGCTGCCACTGTCTAAGCTGTAGTGAGTTAGAACTTACTCTAAAGCGGCGCTTACTACGAAAAGTGAGCACAAAAACGGCACATATCCTGATACACCAAGTCGTTTACAATTAATCTTTAAAATCTAATTTACACTATGAAAACATGCGCAATAATTGTAATTGACTGATTATTATGCACGACAAATAGTAAAAGAAGAGAGAAAAGATAATAAAGTTAAGCTTAAATTCGTTAGTTTCAAGTTTTGTTTGTTGATTAAGCTATTACCCAACGAAATTTATTAACACAAAGAATGGCTCATAAGCGGAGCCCAACGTGCGATTCCATCAGTTTTCATTAGCTATGCTCTGTGTTACGCGATTAATAGCATATGAAGCCTTTTGTTGTGAGTCATTATTCAATTAAAATTCAGGACAGGCGTGAACCATTGTTCTGGTGATTGTAATCTGAACGTTTTGTACTGACATGAACACGCATACATTGAAGCCACGTAGTAAAAAATACTAAAGTTTTGAAAATAACAATTAATTGAGTACCATGACAGGGATTTTTAATCCATAGTAATCTCACTTAACACCAGGTGCGATTGCGGTCAAATATATGCCTTGTCAAGCATAAAAAAATTGAAATATTTTATTGTTTATTTGTACCAAAACTTTCAAAGGTTAATCCTCCACGTTCAACAATACATATAATTAAGCACATTAAGCATGTCGATCTAATTATTGAGCTATTTCATACGCCTCTATCAGCTCATACCTACATCATAGCAATTTCTAAAACCAAAGAGAATTGAATTCATCCAAAAATAATACCGTACCGCTAGATGACAAACATGCGACGCTTAATATAAAGGAACGATTGAACGTGATGCAGGAAAAGAGTTCTTAGTACGACTTACAACATTGTATTTCAGATTTCCCGAAAATATTATGCGTATTGTAATTCCCACTGCGCGAGCCATGAACAAGAAGACAGTGGGCATTAGTGAGGCGGTTGCAAACAAATTTTCTTTTTAGGGATACCTAGGATAAGGTCTGATAATCTGATTTGTACAATTGGGTAGTTACTGTAGTTGTACGTTAGGTGAGTTACCGTAAAAAGTAGAAAAAAGTAAAAAAATACATTAAATGTATGACATATGGTACAGCGCTCCTAGCGACTACTTTCAAGAACTAAAATCCTTATAGATTTTTATGACGTACGTAAACTCGTGGTAAGCATTGTGGTCATTTTGTCTCCACTGCAGGAGCATCCTGTAATTTAGGTACCAGAGGCAAATGGAAGATTCGGCATTAGGAAGGCCTGATGTTTGCATGATATTTTATCCGTTAAGTAGTCGCCTTTTAAGACAATACGGTTTCCTATATTGTCTTAATATGAGCACAAATCTAAATTATACAGGGTGGAATTTTGTAATGCCACCTGGGGGAAAAGTTCTCTTAATACTGTAGATATCAAAATTTACTGAAAGAAAACATTCCTTTACTTTTGAAAAGAAAGAGAACTACATTCAAAGATTTTCGATTTTCTGACATAGTGATCAATACACAGCCCAAACTACTGGACGGATCGGGCTGAAATTTGGCATGCAGGTAGATGTTATGACGTAGGCATCCGCTAAGAAAGGATTTTACGAAACTTCACCCCTAAGGGGGTAAAACCACGCGCACGAAGTCGCGGGTGGCCGCTAGTACGGTATAAAGTTTAAAAAACGTTTCTTTTAAAAAATATGGTATACGGAACCCAACCTGCAAATGGAAAATGCCATTGACCGTTTTTGTACGTGATCTGGAATGGCAAAATTCAGCATGATATTGTAGGCTTTACGAGTATTGCCCAAATGCAAATAGCAGTTACTATTTCTATGTAATAAGCATTGATGGTTCCGTGGCTACTTATTATGAGCTAGGTACTTTTGTATAAAATTTATTAGGTCTTATATTATTTTAAGACACAATTTATTAGAGCTAATATATTAAATAGTGACTGAGTTTATTGCGCTGCTTCTTCTCAGCACTGGCCCATTTATTGTCCCGAAGCAGTGGTAGGGTTAATATTGGGACGTGTAAAAGTTCTTTTTAAAAGCCTATTTGCAAAATTAAAAAAAATAACACGCGACTGTAATGACCTAATAATAAATAGCAAAAGAAAAGTGAAAATGGAAATAGCATTGAACACAAAGGGTTAATGAATCTTTTTCTATTCTGTTTGAAGTGGCAGCTCACTTGTCACGCAATATTCGAATTTGGGCAGCCATTACTAAAGTTACTGGGGCATAAAATTATTTTTCAATTGGCACGATACGTTTTTGACATTCTGTAGAATTGGTGAATGAATAGACGAACTGAGAGATTTTGGGTCAGTTTGGAAATATTCTGTTGTTACAATTAATAAAATTGGTAGTGTAAATTAATTAGCTTAAAACACAGTCTACACACAAAACCCGCCGACTCGTAGACATGAGTCGTCGACTTTTGACATGTTGTCAAAAGTCATATAGTTCCACTAAACTGAACTGTCCTATCCATGACATTGACAGCGCAGCGGGGCGCCACCGTCAATACCGGATCGCTAGTTCCAATTTTTGCCATGTTGGAAACCATATAGTTGAACGATTACCTATAGTGCCCCCCTGTCATTGAGTTTGGTGGGACAGTTCGGCGTGGGTCATCTATAGAAAGTTCCAGTCTTCGATATGATACTTTTGAAATAAAGCCGCCTACATGCCGGATGGTTTGGTGTGTAGAGTACCATAAATGGTAAATAAGTAAAGTTATAAACTCAAAAATATAGTATTCCAATGTGGGGTGTCGATATTTTGGTTAACATGTTGGTGTTTTTGTTATTTATCACTATCTATTTATACCAAAATATTATTATTACTTTCCGGTGACGATAATTTGTACAAATATCACATAGACCAGGAAAACCAGTTATGTGAATAAGGATATGGATTATACGAATACATAATATTGCCGTAATTAAACACCTTATTTTAAAGTAGGTAATTAGAAATAAGAGTTACTTAAACTACTAGTACGAATAGCCAGTGTTTAGTTTCTTAAAAACTATGTTATTCGACAACGTTTCTGTGTGTGTATTTTATGTTAGTTTAAAGTATTGGTTTAATGGTTATTGCATTCCATGTTCTGCATTTTATAAGGACTTAAACAATCTTGATAAATTTTAATATACTTAGTCCCGGTTTGGATACCTACCACAATAGAATTTCAGAAAATATTGTAATAAATACTCCTCAACATAATATAAAGTTAGTTTTATTATACCTTTACATTAACTTATGTAGCTAAGGTGCCCAGTTTTCATACAGACAATGTCCTTTGGTAGAGACTGATCCCACTGTGCAGCATCTATTGTGATTCAAATGTAAGTTACAAACAAAAATAATAAAACCGCCCACAGGGCTGACTGAGTTAGATAACTGGGAACAATAGATGTTTTGATACGGTGATCGACTTCCCCATAGATTAAAACGCAAATTTGACACAGAAGGGAACTTTATAAGGGTGCAAGTGGTCAGGGACAGAAGTCGGTGGAAGGTTGAAGAGAAGGCCTATGAGAGATGTAGCCCAGGCGCAGACCACCGACTTTTAGTTGACCGATAGTTGTGTCGGGCTGTTAATCAGTATGGACATGTATGAAAGTGCGCACATTACACCGATTTGGTATTGGCCGATTCTAAGACCGACTAAAAATTGGTGGTCCGCGCCTATTTTTAAAAGGAAACAAATAATTTTAAGTAAATAAAAGGTCAAAATATTCACAGATGCCACTGCTAAACCACTAAACTTTATTCAATTTTAGAAAGGTTTTATTTACGTTTTATAAAAGTACGTAAACTCTTGCAACTTTTGACAAAACATTGCCATTGGTGCAATTGTGTGAAGCAATCGTATCTGGTGACCGTTAACAATAACAATTATTATTATCATAAATTGTATAAAGTGGTGGAGCAGTGACCTCTGTGAATATTTTCATCTTTGCTAAACCATTTCAGGCAATTGAAGGATTTCATTTATTAAGTCCCAAAACCAGAACCTCAGAATAATATTAAGTACTACGTACACAAGGTTTTCTTCGCGAAGATATTTAAAAACTGTATGCTCAATTTCGTTAACAATATGGTGTAATTTAGCTTGTCTCAAGAGTCAAGCACCATTTTGTTGACAAATGACAGTGATCGGTACTGCGCCGAAGCCATAGGACTGACTTCGGTAAAATGATGTGTGACGTGAGATGCCAAACTGCGGAAAATGGCGGAGGAAATACATGAATACGATTAGATATCTCAGGAGGTGTAGTCGCGCGTGTTTTGTTTTCGATAAAAACTCTCGGAGATGAACAGGCCTGCCAGAACTAATAAACCAGTAGTGATAGTAGCGCCCTCTTATCAATTTCATAGCTGGGACGGTTCAAGTGTTGGATAAATACACAAATGACGTTCCTGTTTGACTCATCTCAGTCAGTTATAAGGGTGTGTTTTACGTAACAAAATCATTCATCATCGGGTCATTAAAAAAAAGGTCATGAAACTCATTTTTATTTTTGCAAGTAGGCTTATAAAAGCACTTTAACATGTCCCAGTATTAACCCTTCCACTGCTTCGGGACAATAAATGGGCCAGTGCTGAGAAGAAGCAGTGCAAGCGCATTTAGTCTCCACTGCAGGAGCACGACCCTCTATGTAACTTAATGCCAGATGAATATGGAGGTTTAGGTTTTTCCAGCGGCTTTGCACGTGTTAAATTAAATTCTCCGTAAAAATACCAAGAATAATATTTAACAACACTAGCGCGTTCAAGCTAACTTGCAAAAAAATAAACTCTTCGGCTTTAAAAGTAAAGATGAATTCAAATGTCCAGTATGAGCGCAGTTTTACTCTAAAATACCTGTTTGTAAAAGGAAATCGGAGCAGAACCAAACCACAACAGTGAGATAGTGAAAAATAATACAAGGAAAAGGTGGTTAATACAATAAAATTTAATAAATACCATTTAGTTGGTCCCAGTAGTCCGCAATGATGACCTGGAAACTTTTAATATGTGTGTTCTTCTTGCTTGTGGAATTTGGTAAGCTCTTTTTGGGAACTAATAGAATATGCATCGCTTTTTAAAGTTAATAAATTAAGGTACTTGATACAAATAAGGCCTACGTTCTAATAAGGCCTATACATCAGAAAACACAGATAAACAAATCCAACCGGGATAATACTTCAAGGACACGTACTCATATGCCCTACAACCCGGTAGAGTGCAAGAGCGTCCCGATCCACGATCCCAGCACCAATTGGCACGCGTTCTTCTAAGGTGGTGGGTGATTTCGTGCTCGCTTATAAAAATCTGGCGATTTCATCTTAAATTTTCGGTAAAATAACGCTGTTTTAGATTAAGCTTTTCTTAGTAATCGTTTCTAAATATTTCTTACTAGCTAATAATTACCTTAATTTGTACTACTGGCTATAGATGCATTATTTGTAAATTTTTAAAGACAACAAGAGCGAAATATCTAATAAGGCCTAGGCCTTATTTCAGCATGGTAGGCCATATTGGATACTTATGTCAACACCTGATTACGGACAAATTCATTAAACTAAATGAGTCAAAGAGTAACTAAATATTTATTTAATAAGAATGTTACTAACAGCACAGAAAATAAAAAGAAAACAGAGTAAAAAAAAATACTAAACCTGTAAAAAAAAGAAACAAAATACAAAACCAATAAAAAAAAAGAAAAAAAAGCCGTATGTATAATTCTAAAGGATTAAAGCTGATATTATCATGCCTGTCTCGAAGACAATGTAGCAGATATGCGACCATAAAGGACTGCTTTTGGTGGTATCTTATAGATTGTGTAGGAGTTCGTAAAGATGATTCAGAAGCCTTTTTATGCCCTGGTTCTAACAAAAATTGAGTTCTCATTTTGTTTACAAAAAATCAAGACTAAATGATGTTCCTAAACTGATTTATTTAAAAGGTTTTATGTGTAGGCCTTATTCGAACACGGTGTTTTAATAAGCCCTATACAAAAAAATAATATTGTTTGTTTTTGATATTTTTTTTGATAATTTAAGTAAGGAATCATTACTTTGTTACTATGAATATTTAATTTTATCTATAATTTATGTATTATTCTTAATAAGTGGAATTTAAGTTTATCTAGAGATATACAGTATATTTCTGTTTAATTGGTATGTAAAATTTTGATAACGCAAACAAATCGACGTGTTTAATGTTATAAGACCGCATTTTGTTTAATACAACCTCAATTTTAAGGTCTACAGGCATTTGAATCATGTAGGCCTTATTCCGTGTAGGTGATTTAATAAAGCCAAAATCAGTGGTTTCGTAAATTGCTTATTTTGAATAGATTTAGTTAAAAATTGTGTTATTTTTTGTAATATTGCTAAAATTAAAGGATGGAAGAAGTTAATTAACCTTGTTTTTGTTGACTAGCGTTAATATTTATTGAAATATAAGCATTTAAAGTTAGGTAGGCCTTATTTGTATCAAGTACCTTACATATAAATAAACACTAGTTAAATCATAGAGTTTCTGAAAAACAAGTATAAAGATCCCGCAAAATTCCGAAACAACGCAAATTTTAAATATTTTTTTATTAGTAATTTTATATTCAAACTAGCTGTGCCCGCGACTTGGTACGCCTGAAAACCCGTTTTCGCAAAATTTTTCATTGTTGCTCTGCTCCTATTGATATAATTATATGTAGCGTGATGTTGTATAGCCTCGAGATATGGGCTATCTAACACTGAAAGAATTTTTCAAACGCGTTCAAGTAAACAAACAAACTCTTCAGCTTTATAATATTAGTACAGATGCGTGAAATTTAATCATTTACAGCTAATTTCAACCAGTAAATATAAATATTGTTGTTTCAGGTGGTTACAAAGCCGATGTGGTAAGAACAACATAATATTTACATGATATTAATTTTATCACAATAAAGGTCATTGCAGACTTATCACCTCGGAAAGGGATCAACTCCGTACCCCTTTCGCGCGTTCTGTCAACCGCGAGGCTTTTACGTCACGGTGCGGATAAGTGTGCGTTGCAGTATGGACTTTCATATAAAGAATACTGACCGCATCAAGTTGATTATGGTTACGATTACGATCCCTTTCCGTGTTGATAAATGCTACGTCCTTAAGGCTGAGTTGCACCATCTTAACTTGAAACGTTTCTATAACTTTACCTAACTTTTTTTGGATAGGTTTGACAAACTTTTGACGTTTGTTTTAATTTAATTAAAATGGCGCAACTCATTATGATGATGTAGAGTCATTGTAATCAAACCGCATACAAATGAATAAAATGCATGCCAAAGATAAATAACGAATTTGAAAGAAAATAATTCATAAGAGTTTTAATACTATAAATTGGTTTTCAGGAAGTTTTTGAAGATAAAGCCGTAGGTAAGTTTTTCTCGGGTCTACGAATGACGATACAAGTTAACACAAAGCTACAATGTGTTTTATGGAAGGGCTCAATTATTCTAGAACTAGCTGACCAGACGACCTTCATACTGCCTATGTCCATCAGAAATAATGTAGGATTTTAATGGGAAGAAATTTTCAAATCTGTTCTGTAGATTCGGAGCAAATCCAAAACAAAGAAACAATCAAAATCTTTTCTTTTGTAATATTAAGTGTAGATTTTATTGTACTACTAGGTCGGAGGTAGGTTGGTTTCTAAATACAGAGTGTAAAAGTTCTTGTTTACATATTTTCTTATATCAAGAAATTAAGAGACATTCTACTCTTTTTATTTCAGGTATGTGTACGGTAAATGCTGTAAGTATATTTATTAGTATTATTATTTTTTCAATTTTTTGATATCTATTACATTTTATTCAATATATTTTTTTGGGTTTCAGAATGAATTGCATGATGTCGTAAGTTGTGTTAGAGAAAAAGGTGACAGAGTAAGTGTTATTGCCAGTTAAATAAACCAACTACCAACTGTTTTTAACGAATAAAGCCAGTTTTTGCCGTTTTCTTTGGACCTTAAAACAAGGAAATAAGGTTAAAAATGTCGTGGGATAGTAAGAGTTTTGCTCTTGTAAACTTGATGGTATATTTTTACCGAAAGAGAATTCAAAGTTACTTTTGTGGTGTGTCTACTCGTGATACAAGCATATTTATTTTTGCTTACAATTTTTTTTATTTATCATCTCATAAAAGTTACATAGATTTTACTTAATACTAATTTGCCAAACTGCTGTACCTCTAGCTAGCATGAACAAGTTTCGTCTTCGAATCGTTTGCGTATTCGACAAAATTCGATACTCAACCTTCGAATTAAACGATAAAGTGACAATTTTGATTCTCAAAATAAGTTTCGTGCAACCATTTATCATACTAAGTTCACTTTACGACACGTTCACAAGGGCGCTGTTGTAGTTTTCGTATTAAATCTTTTGATGGCGATTCGAATACGCAAACGATTCGAACTCGAAAGTTTTTCGTGCTAGCCGTACTGAACAGTTTGTCGGCAGTCGGTCTCGTGCTAACTGTATTTCTAATATTATTTTAAAAAATGTCTCTAATTTACAGGGGCTAAAAGGTGATAGAGGAGTTCCTGGATTACCTGGAATGCCAGGAGATATAGTAAGCACTATTCATGATTTTTCGTTACTAGATAAAAAATCTAAAACTATTACTCACAAAAGATGTAATAAGAAGATAATAAGGATGTCAGTCTTTTTGTATCGTATTAATCTGGCAATTAATATTTTCATTAACATTTTTATAATATAATGTAGAACCATTGATAATGTCGTCGATTCGACATTTGCAATATGTCACATTTTGTCCCTGTTTTTAAACCGTTTTGCGAATTATTTATACAAATACATAAAAGTGTATAATTATAATTCATATACCTACTTAACATTTCGTATCGTCTTCATCGCTAAATATTTTGACAAAAATGAAGTAATGCCGATTGTAGTGTGACATAATTATTACTAATAAGCTATTTTGGTCACAGGGTGAAACCTTAAAGGGAGAAAAAGGAGACCAGGTAAATTCAAAATTATCTAAACATTTCATTAAATTAAATATTAATTTATTTATTAACCGAGCTCAAAATTTTAGGGCCCCAAAGGTCCTTCTGGAAGCCATGGACTTCACGGGACATGCCTCCAAGAAATTAAAGTTGAAAATGACGACCCAGGTAACATTATTGTGATCTGCAATGTTGATATTTAGCATCAGCTTATTTTTTGGGATAATCTATTATCCTCTTCTTTTACGATCTGATTCTTGATTACTTGAACCTATTGACGAAGTTTTTCAACCTTAAAACTACCAAATAGTAGGAATAATTAAATACTAGTAATATCTAGATAACCACTTCATCGACACATTTCTAACAATTAATGTACCTACCATTTTGGGATCTTGAGGAGTACCTACCAAATATATTTTTTAAATACCTGTATGATCGAAACTTAATTCGAAAATTTATATAAGTACCTACCTAATTTTTTTGTGTTTTAGATGTCACATTAAGTACCATTGGAACTGCCGAAAATCCCGCAAAATTCATTTGCAACACTGTATTCTTTATTGAAGGTGAAGAGGAAGAAAAAACTCTAACAGGTGAGCATTCTATTTCGTTACTTAATAAAGCCACTGACTTACTACTGATTACCGTAGCGTACAGTCTAATGTATACTGGTCAAATTGGCTTGTGGATGCAAGCGTAACATTAATAAAAAATAATTAAGAATAGTAAACAATGTACTTTTAATACATTCCCCTTTTTAGGAGATGTTTGGGTTTATCCTGAAGACAAGTTTAAAGTAACGTGTCAAAAAGATACAAATAGAACTTGTCTTATACTAAAACCAAAGAAGGAGGAGGTGGCTCATAAAGAAGCTATAAATTATGCGGCTGAAGAAAGTCCATTTTGGCTTAGCAACACAACGTTTGATTTAACAAAATTCTACAATAATGTGAGTTGAAAAAATTTAAACATTATAATTTGACAAGAGCGTTGTTCAATTGATTAAGTATCCTAATACGTCGCCATATTATCAAAATATTATTCGAATGAGACTGCTTGTTCACAAACACTTGGAAAATTAAAGATTAAACTCTCACTAATTTTTTTTATCCACAACGAGGAAGCTCTTAGCCTGTACCTCAACTGATGGTAAGTGACGATCAGGCCGAAGGTGAAATCGAGCTTCACCCGGAATCCTCAGCCACGGAGGAACTGGCTATCTAACCTCTAACTGAAGTCGTTCAGCTATAAAAAATAACTACAGACAGATTCAGTTCGATTGGTACTATGATAACACGCACTTAATTAATTGATAATTTTAACCCAATGCAAGTAATCTCTATCTGATTTGCCATTTGCAATCCTTTATAGATCACCCATCACTGCAGATTTGAAACCTGTCATCAAAATCAATCCTACAAACCTTGCCACCATTTTCATATTGGGTACTCGATTAATATTTTTGATAAAAATAAAAAATGAGTCAAAATAGTCTAATACATATAAATGTTTTTAAGGTTACAATGAATCAGATTGAATGGCTCCAATCAAAATCGAACCAAGTGATCCAGAAGATAAAGTACCACTGTAAAAACTCGTACGTTGCGGAGTACAAGGAGACTGCACTACGCATGTTGAGCTGGAATGATTTGACAATCGGCCCATACACGACTGATTTTAGTCCATTGAGCTATAGTTTACCGCCAGCAAGTCATGGATGCACGGTAAGTATTTATGTTCATTGATAATAGACCAAGGTGAACCGACGGCCTCAGAAAGGTAACAGGAAGGCACTGGATGCTGGCCGCTACCAACCGGTCGTTATGGATATCATTGGGGGAGACCTATGTTCATCAGTGGCTGAAATGATGATGATGATGATAATGATAGACCGTGATTCAAATCCAAATACTTTATCAGGGCTGGTGCTGAGAAGTGGCTGAAGAAACTCAGTTATAAATAAAAGCTTGTGTTAAGAGTGTTTAGTCTAGCGGTTGATGTGGTTTGTCTAACTATACATATTATAATTATCTTGACTCCGCAGTCTGATGCCGAAACCGTTGTGTTATCACCGCATTATCATTTAACCTTATACTTTTGTTTCCAGGAAGAAGCGCCCAAGACGGAATGGGGTTACACAGAAATTGTTATGACAGGTAGCTCGAAACGGCTACCAGTTACTGACTTCCGTATATCAGACGTCAGAAGAGAAGACCAAAGATTATTTTTGGAGCTAACCGAGCTCTGTTTTGGTTAAATGTTAAATAAAATTTGTAAATGGCTTATTGATATTTTTTTGCCCAATTTGTAAGTAAATACCTACTGAAAGGCAACTAAGTATCTACTTAGTCTTTAAAATATGTTCAATAGAATAAAGGTTAGCCAGAAGACAAACCCTTATAATAATATGCATTCCTACACAAAATAGCTTTCATGATAGATTGAATTTCAAGATCGCTTCACAGGGCAAAGTAAATGTAAAGATTCGGTCAAAACAACGCGTGCCGCACGCGTGACCGCGCGACCTGGCAGGCGATGGCAATTTGCACGCGGCGTTGTGTGATTGAACCTCAAAGGTAGCCCTTTCGAACTAAGCGTCACAGACGCAGCGCGAGTTAGTGACGCGGCGTTGGTGGCACAAGCTAAAGACGCTGCATCTGTGACGCTTAGTTCAAAAGGCTACCTTAAGCGACAACGCAGGAGTGCGGGTGTTTCACGTGTACCTATGAAGCGCAAACGAACTGTAGCTATGTACTAAAAAAACATAGAAGCGACTCCAAGTTGCCTGATAATGCTTAAAGACAAATAAATGATAAATTATGCTTAAAGCACATAACATGAAACCAGATGTTATTATTTTTTGTTAGTAATGAAAGGTGATGTTGTTGGCTTGTTGGCGATATAAAAATAAATGAAGATTAAATTCACGGGAAGTATCTAACTATAGTACAATACTAAAATGAAAACTGCTTTACAATGGGGGATTCCATTTTCATTCAGTCTGTGTAACCACACCTTTAGTGGCAAAAATAGGAGCTTGCATGTTCATCATCATCAGGAAAATATTTATTTCAATATCATTTAAGGAAAATAGTTACATTAATCGTATTTATATTATGTTGAACAATCTGGTGCGCTTCAGTTGTTATTATTGAGTACAAAAGTGACCATCATTATGGACGCAAATATATTATTGAGTGTGTTCATTGTAATATTGACAGTTGGTAAGTTTTTTGTAATGACATGTCTTGATTATTTTTAAGAAAGGAAGTAAAAAAATTCAAACGTTGTACCTACGTAAACAGTAAATATTTTTTTATTAAAAAAAACATAAATCAGTCATTGATGCAAGTTTTAAAATCAGGTGGCAATGCGATTGCAAGGAAGGGGGGGGGGGGGAGGGGACTATTTTATGTATGATGAAACTATAAGTGTAACATGTTAAACTTATTACAGTTTTTATCAAGAATTGAGAATGTATATGTTTGTTACTCTTTCACGCAAAATAAGCTATTGAACGGATTTTGATGAAACTTTACAGTATTATTGAAAATTAGACTAAAGCAATTTTTTACTATCATGTATATTGTAATGTATTGTATACAGGATGTTAGGTAAATGGGTATATGAGCCGACACTAGCCCATATTAACATGGACATATAAATGGTATGATGGTGAAGTCAGAAATTCGATATTGGTGATATCGAATCGATTATCGATTTTAATTTTTTTAATTTTAATAGAATATATATTTTTTATAAAATCCGATTTGTATGAAAATTAAAATAATTAAAATGAAGATATCAATTTTCTGACTTCACCATACCATTTATATGCCCATGTTAACATGGGCTAGTGTCGGCTCATATAACCATTTACCTAACACCCTGTATATATAAAAAAATAATATCCACAGGTATTTGCAAAACTGCTGAATTCCCCCATGGAAGTACTGTAGCGGTAAGTTTTGCTGAGAAGAACAGATACTAATTAATAAATCACAAATTTATAAAAAAATAAAACAATTTTACCAGTTAGGTACAACCTTTGTAATTTACGTCAATAACATTGGACAGTATTGTCAAAAGGCCCATCAACATTTACACCAATTTATTAAAAAATAACAAACAAATAAATCACTCAATTAACATGCATAGTAAAATTTTCTTTCAGGAAATTTTCGATGGACACAAAAAGCATCCTGTCAAAATAGGTAAAATATAAGTATTTTCTCTATGCTCTGCTACAAGTTTTTTTTATTATTCAATTGTTATTGATACCTAATAATATCTAAATATATAAATAACTCGAAGGTGACTGACTGATTGACTGACATAGTGAGTGATCTATCAACGCACAGCCCAAACCACTGGAAGGATCGGGTTGAAGTTTGGCAAGCAGGTAGATGTTATGACGTAGGCATCCGCTATAGGATTTTACGAAACTCCACCCCTAAGGGGGTAAAACGGGATTTTCGCGTACGAAGTTGCGGGTGGCCGCTAGTAAAATATAAATGTGTGACACATAGTAGGTAAAATATAAATATTTTATTTTGTTCATTATTTGATAATAACATTGTGGCAACTAATTGTATATTATTATTCTTAATCTATTACAGGCACGTGTAAATTAGATGCGGTAAGTTATTTCAGTATTTTATCCTCTTTCTTTGATGTAATTAATTAATTAATAATAATAATAGGAGTGACGAATTTTCAAATGTTCGTGATAAATTGGAAATAGTAACGTGATGTAGTAAATTGTATTATTATGTTAATTGAAATTTAAAAATAATATTTTATACCGTATGTTTATCAAGAGTTCTAAGACAATTTGGAACGTGTTAAAGAATAGGGGTACACCCTTATTCTATTATTGTTTTTCTGAGAGTTTATATTATAGAATGACCAAAAATGACATATTCTTACTTTATTATCTTTTTTATTTAAATTAATAAAAAGTAAATATTTAATCCATAATATCACGTGATCACAAACATCAATCATAGCGTGCGTGTGACGTCACGATCTTCTAAACAGTGTGTGACAGTGACATTATGATGTAAACTGCATTTATGCTTACTATGAAACAATGTTGATGTTTGGAGGATCGTGACGTCATAACGACTCCATGACAGAACTTTAGCGTTTTACCGGTAGATTATAAAACGAAAATTAAGTGTTTTTTAAATTTAAGTAAGAGTGTATTTATTTTTTATATTTTTTTTATAAGTGTAATAAATGTACATCTGTAAAAAAATATTTCCAAAAAATCTACACCCCTATTGGTCATTATTAAATGAGGCGCTGTGTGATGTTTCTATTTTTAAAATGCTAACAATACACTCTTATTTTTCAGAGAGATATAAAAGATTGGAAAATTATCGGACAAAAAGGCGAAAAGGTGCGTAAATTCTTCAGCACAAATTGAAACAGAATGAACATGTACATATGTATAAAGCAAAGTCAGTATTTTTTTATGTAAGTAGTTTCTAAGTGCCCTAAAAAGAGCCTAGGTACTGAATAAACTATTTGAATTAAAATTTAAAAGCCTACTTACAGAAAACGAATTAATTTCTTTTTTTCTAAATTCAATGGCTACTACAAGCACTTTCAACCTTCAAAAAACAAACAAACAAACTTTTTAGCTGTATAAATTATAATTTAATTTGCATTATATATAATATTTAAATATTTAAAAAAAAATGTATATAAGTAGTATATCCGTTAAGCTAGCACCCATAACACAAGCATTAAGTTGCTTACTTTGGGGCTAGCTGGCGCTGTGTGAAATTGTCCAAAGATTTATTTATTTATTATTATTTATTTATTTATTATTTATTATGGATTTTTAATCCGTTTGCAATATTGTTCAGGGAGACACAGGCGAACAGGGCGAGCAAGGACTTGCTGGAATACGAGGATTAAAAGTAAGTACATACTTTTTAGGCCCCTCGCCCACGGTGAATACCCATTTTTGGGTTGGGAATTTGGGTTTGTAGCGATACAGTAACGATTCTGTCGCGCGTTCGCATCGATACGTCAATCGTGATGCAAACGCAATACTGTCGCGATGCAAACGCGATTCATTACCCCTCCCTCCGTTCTCTCCCCGATGTCGCCCGACACGGTCGCGCGTTTGCATCGATACAGTCGCGCTGCTGTAGCGCGTGAGTAGCGCGTTGGCATCACTTCTGTAGCGCGATGCAAATGTGACTAACGCGCGTTAGTAGCGTTGCTGTCGTTGGTTTACCTACGAAACGCGTGACAGCATCACTACAAAAAGTCGCCGTGGGTGAGGGGCCTTATGTGTTTACTTTACATTTTAAGACTTTTCTTGGCGTATTTAAAGTTGGCAACAAGGCACATTAAAGTAGTGGGAAACTAAATTTTTTTTTTTTACCCAGGGACCACCAGGACGAAATGGACTACCAGGTGTAAATGGTACAAAAGGAGAGAAGGGTGATACTGTAAGTTTTTTTTATGTCACTATTTTAATCTACAAATTGCAGGTATCACAGTATGCTGGGTTCAGAAAATACCTATATGTAAGCAATTCGTAAAGCCGGGTCCAGACCGGTGTAACGCGTAATAAAATGTATCGTGTATTGAAATAGAAATAATATGGGAGGCACTTTACATGTAATGCTTTTAGTGCCGTCCACACGTAGAATTCGTGCTACATTACACGTAATCTTACATTACACATTACACCCATGGACCCGGATTAATGTAGTGTATGGCGTAATGAAATACGAATAGTTGGACGGCACTGCGAGTGCGAACGTCAAGTGATTTTTATAATCCTACTAGCAAAAATCTTATTCCTTCTTTTTTATGAAATTACAAAAGTCGTATCCTGAAATTATTAGTCATTGTGTCAACTCAGTTATAGATTTAAAGAAGTTTATTATTTCCTTCTAGGGTCTTGATGGTCCGATTGGTCTGAAAGGAGAGCCGGTATGTACCTATTTATTGTCTTTACAGTGTTTGGACACACATGTGGCAACTTTAATGGTGAAAAATATCACATTGCTAATACCAAAAAATACAATATACAATCTCCGCTGCCATCCCTATTTTTTGTGATTCATCATCATCATCATCATCATCATCTCAGCCATAGGACTCCCCCAATGCTTTCCATGTTGCCCGGCTGGTAGCGGCCTGCGTACAGCGCCTTCTTTGTGATTCTTCTTCTTTTCGTGTCGACAAAAACCTACACAGTGTCAGCCCTAAATTCCGTCACAAGAGTGGCGTTGTCAGTAGCATTTATCAAATCCTCCGGAGTGCTTTTTAGTATCTTTGTGATTACTAATTAGGTATTGTTTTATTTAGGACAGTCAGCGTCAAATAGTTAGTGACACCCAAAGTAGCTAAAAAGATCGCAGCACTTCTTTGTTACAATTGGAATAGGGTTATGTTATCAACTTTTTGATCACTTTGGGTGTCACGAACTATTGAATAGAAAAGTAAAAAATAGAAAAGAATAGAACGCTGAACGGTACGTGCTGATAATTATGTTAATTTGAAACAAAAATCAAATCAAATAATAGCGGGAGACAAAATTATAGGAATATTCAAAAAAGAACTGAACATTACCAATATTCGGTGCTTACTTTGTATGTGAACCCACACATAATTATGAAAATCTTTTATTTGAACTAGCTTTTGCCCGCGGCTTCACCCACGTGAAATTTAGTTTGTCATTGTCACAGATCGTCATAAATTATAACCTATGTTATTCTGGGCTATAAACAATAATACTGTAAAGTTTAATCAAAATCCGTTCTACAGTTTTTGCGTGAAAGAGTAACAAACATGTGACATCCAGACATCCAGACATCCATACAAACTTTCGCATTTATAATATTAGTAGGATAGTAGGATCAACCAACCTAATTTTTCTAATGTGTATTTTACAGGGCAGCATAGGCCCATCTGGAAATCCTGGACTGGATGGGAAGTGCCCAGAACGTTGTCCTTACCCTTATCCTGGTAATTTAAAAGTATATTATACTTAATAGTTCGTTCTTTCGTTTCAGCCAAAATAAATGACGTCCACAGCTGGACAAAGGCCTCCCCCAAGGTTTTCCACAATGAATGCATCTAGGCTCTTCTCCCGACCTTTACCAGATCGTCGGTCCACCTAGTAGGAGGCCTGCCCTCGCTACGTCTTCCAGCCCGAGGTTCGAGAACTTTCCTGCCCCAACGGCCATCGTCTCTACGAGCTATGTGTCCTGCCCACTGCCACTTGATTTTAGCAATTCTGCGAGCTATGTAGTAAGAAAGTATTATAAGTTTAATTCAAGAATTTGACGGCTATCACTTTCTTTTTTCAGAACCTTCTTTGGGAAAAGGGCCTGAGGGCAAAAATGGTATAGGCACTGAATACCAACCAGCTAATAATTTGTGTCATACAATTATTGATCCAATAGAAGGGGGCACTAAGAGTATTGGAGGTGAGGCCATAATATTGCGTAAAATGATAGCAATAGCATTATTGCATGGTGAACTAAAATGCAGGTGGTAAACATAATCATGTTGAGTAGGTATCTACCTATAATAAAGGCGAAAGGTCACTGACTGACTCACTCACTCATCACGAAATCTCAGAGACTACAAGTGCTAGGAGTCTCAAATTTTGCATGGGTTCCTTTTAGAGCGTAGGTGCTCACTAAGACACGGGATTTTGCAAAATTCAACCCATAAGGGGGTAAAACGAGGTCAACGCGTACGAAGAGCAAAATATTTGACGACTATACAAATAAAGAAATTTTGACTTTGACTTGACTTTGAAGTCGCGGGCGGCAGTCGCTGTTAATAAAGTGTATATTTTTGGGCTCATTCCCACGAAAAAATCTTTTTCAGTTTCTGCAAACTGTTTTCTGCACGTTTTAATATAAAAATTCACACCAACATCCAGTTTGCAGTGTCTCGCAAAATATCACCGATAAGTTCGAATTTGGGATTCGAATTTAACGCCCGTATTTAAAAACAAGCAAGCATCGTTGTGAATACTAGTGTTAAACACAGTTGTAACACAGGTTGTAACTCACGACACGACACAACAGAGGGCTTAGTGTGAGTTTATATCTTGAAACCCGCTAGGAGCGCTGTACAATCCTTCATATATTTAATGTCATTTTTTACGCGCTCAGTGACGACTTGTGATGTAAACTCACGCTCAGCCCTCAGTCCTGAATTACATATTCTGGCAAAACTGGATTGCATGCCGTGGAAAAGGGCCCTTTATGACCAAAAAAATACGTAATTAATTCTGATTATATTTTTAGATACAATTTGGGTGCGACCTGAAGACAGATTTCAAGTAAAATGTGACAAGGTCAATCATATGACGTGTCTCCCCTTATCACCGACAACAGAACACGACAAATACGTTGTTAATGAAACCGAACCGTTTTGGCTAAGTAAAAGAAATTTTGATTTGAAGAAATTTTATAATGTAAGTAATGACGTAATATTATTATCATCATCATCATCATCATCATCATTTCAGCCATAGGACGTCCACTGCTGAACATAGGCCACCCCCAATGCTTTCCATGTTGATCGATTGGTGGCGGCCTGCGTCCAGCGCTTCCCTGCTACCTTTATGATTTAGTCGGTCCACCTTGTGGGTGGACGTCTCACGCTGCATACAGGGTGGAAACGTTAAGTGATCTCACTCGATTATTTCTAAACTATACAAGATATCGAAAATCTGATTACGGATTCTGAAAGTGCTTCACAAGCTCTTTCAAACGGTACCAATAATAGGTTACATAATAAACTGGATCTATCCGAAAATTCAATGTTTCCAGCTTCCATACATTTAGTAAAACCACATAATATTAAAAACTATACAAGATATTCAAAAACTGGTTACTGATCCTGAAAGTGCTTCACGAGCTCTATCCAACGGTACCAATAATAGGTTACAAAATAAACTGGATCCATTCGAAAATTCAATGTTTCCAGCTTCCATACATTTAGTACAGCCACAGTCATGGCACTCATGTCTTGTTAATATTATAGCAAGTTAATCCTAAAACCAATGTGCTCTCCTAAAAACAATATTGTGAATGCTTATACTAAAACGTTTGTTTTTATTTGTATAGAGAACAATAGCGTCTAGACAAACCTAAAAAGGATTTAGGACGCTATTTGGATCAAATATGTAATTGCTCAATAATGAATAATAAATAAATAAATAAAAATAAATAAATAAATAAATGTTTTCCAAGAATAGTTTAAATAAGAATGCTATTTACGAGTTCATTTTAAGTGATTATTTTTTAATAAAAACTTTTGACACTTCTAATATTGTGGCTGGCATACATTTAGTATGGAGGCTGAAAACATTAAATTTTCGGATAGATCCAGTTAATTCTGTAACTTAATATTGGTATCATTGGATAGAGCTTGTGGAGCACTTTCAGGATTAGTAACCAGTTTTTCGATATCTTGTATAGTTTAGAAATAATCGAATGAGATCATACAGTAACACTTCGCCCCCAGCCGAATACGATTTTAGATTAATAAATAATACTTTATTTACAATCGAACCCGCGATCTCTGGATCTGGGAATTAAAAATAGACAAGAAAATCGCAAAGCACGTCCAGAGGCGGTAAGAGAGGTTATTTCATACTCTCATTCAGTAGGCCGTACAAATTATTATTCGCCTTCAAATAATTTTCAATGTAATTTTTCATTTATTTCAGATGTCTATGGACCGTATCGCTTGGTTACAAAAGAGATCTACGCAAGTAAAGCAAGTAATAAGGTATCATTGCAAAAATTCATACGTCATTGACCAACCTGGGACAGCTTTAGTTTTAAAGGGTTGGAACGATATTACTATAGGCCATGAAACGACTGATTACAGCCCCTTGACATACGCTTTCCTAAATGATAATCATGAATGTACGGTAAGTAAAAAATAGCACGAAATTAATTATCTAATTTATGAAAGAAAATACAGTTTTCTGGCAACAGCTCCTTAGACGACATTTTTGATTCAACATATAATTATTATGATGGCTTTGTGATGTCTGTTCAACATTCAAGCAGTTTTTTTTTTATTTTATCTCTAGAACTTAAATTAATAAAGCCTAGATGGATACTATGGATAGTCTTCATAAAAACGCTTCGTCAAAAGTGAGGCAAAAATCTATAAATTATTATAAACTAGCTTTTGCCCGCGGCTTCACGTGACATTTAGTGCCACAGATTCGCATAAATTATAGCCTATATGTTAATCTGGGTTACAAAATAATAATACTGTAAAGTTTCAACCAAATCCGTTCAGTACTTTTTGCGTGAAAGAGTAACAAACATCCACACAAACTTTCACCTTTATAATATTAGTAGGATATATTTAAATTAAGGCGCTTTTTTTCGAATATGAGATATTTTTATCCACATTTACCTTAATAAAATTATTTAATAGGTAAGACATTTTAAATAAAACAATAATGTTTCAAGCGGAAGTTGCCTCACTTTTCTTGCGCTTATTATCTATCTAGGCTTTATTAATCTATGCTCTAGAATTGCTAAAATTTCTATTTAGCAAAACCTTTTTTAAATTTATATTTATAAGGGATATAACAAAAATTCGTTGGACCGACGACATCATAAAGGTAGCAGGAAGGCGCTGCGCTGAACGCAGGCCGCTACCAACCGGGCAACATGGAAAGCATTGGGGGAGGCCCATGTTCAGCATTATGGCTGAGATGATGATGATGATGAAATGATAATATAACAAAAAATATTTTTCAGCCTGATGCCCCCAAAACGGAATGGAAACACTCGGATATTATGATCAAGAGCAAAATTGCTCGCCGTCTGCCAATTATTGACTTTCGTATAAAAGATATCCGCAAAGAGTCGCAGAGCTTCTACTTGGAACTACGTGAATTGTGCTTTGGATGAGTGAAAAAATCTAGTGAAAATCTAAAAAATAATCATAATTGTGACTAAACTGTTCGATACCCGCGTTTTGTTATGTCTTCGTGCAGTTTGCATATTTTAACTAGTGTCAAGTATTTATTTATCATTAATCTTTAAAGTTCTTCTACTTATGAATAAACAGTAAACGATAGCCTGAAAATGCGGCGAAATGGTTCCAGTAAAGGATGGTACGGCAGTGTTTGCTTCGCGCTCGACTTGGCGGCTTGACCTTGTCAGATTTTGGAAATTAAAATTATGAGTTTCAATTTTAAGAGAATAAGTTACCAATAATAATTTAATTAATTTTGCCAATTACAATAGTATAAAATTGCCAAATTAACATTTCACTTCCCGCCAAGAAATCCCGCAGTCACACTCAGACTTGGAGTTTGAAAATAATAAAACTAACGTCATCTATGTTGTCCCATTTGAACTGTTTTGTCTTATTACACTTCATAGAAATGCTTGAATAAGGTAACGCCATCTAGTACCAACGTTTGAAACCAAAAACTAACCTGCGCCTGTTTTCCCATCTCCGCAACTTACTGTTACAGTACTAAGAACCAATGCTAGATGGCGCAAAAACGTAGTCTTATTATTTTATTAATAAAACCCGAATTTTTGACTTCACCCACGTGAATTTATAAGTAACGATTTAAATTATATTGTTATAATTTTATTTTTTAGACGTAATAATACATTTTTGATTAATAAAATATTGTTTATACAATAAATTAATGTGAATCGTCGTTTTTTTTTTCAAGGTTTTCAAAGCCCATTTCGTAATAGCAGTACCTAACAGTAACTAGCTTTCCACTTGTTTAACGCGTAACTTAGGTAAAGGTACTTATGTTACAAAAACACTTTCTTTAAACAAAGATTTTTGTAATGCAACTATTAATATAGTAACTATTAATAGTAATAACTTTAATAAGTATCCTACTAACAATCGCATAGTATAAAAATTGTTCATTTTATTACATTTCATTAATTTATCTCAATCTGAATTACTTTTCAGGCAGATTTCATAGCAAGTTTAGGCTTTTCGCTTATGATTTCCCTAAGGAGACCGTACTCACTTCACATAAATAAGGTGTCTTATGGGAAGAAGATTAAAATTAAAATAAATTTGATTAAGGTAAATACACTAGAAATCAAAAAATAACACCTCCCGCGATAGTAACGTCTTGTCGTGTAACACAAACATACTCCACTAATATTAGTTTCATAATTTGAAAGGCCTTTAATTTTTTTTAAATACGAGGGATGTTCAAAAAGTAATGATAATGGATACCTACCAAAGATATTGTTTATGACTAAAAATCTTTTGATTTATTAACATGCTATCTTATCTAAACAAAACACTTAGCCAACCATTTTCTCTAGACAACGTATTATTCTGTATAAAAAAAAGTTTTTCTTGACTCTCCAAAAAGGCCTAAAGAGGGCAGTGTCTCGACAATTTCGGTCCCTTAACTACTTTTTACGTCGGAAAAAGAACTGTAGGTACACGTAGCTAAGAGTCAGATCTAGAATATAAGATGGGTTTTTGAGCATTTTAAAGCCCAATTTTTCCGCAACTTTATGGTCAGATCTAGAATATAAAATGGGGTTTTCAGCATTTTAAAGACCGATTTTTTTTGCACCCACCGCAATTTCAGGGTTGTGTAAGGGTGCGTTGGCCAAAGAAAACAAGGACTTTCCGACTTGTCGTGTTTAGGTGACTGTAATTCTTAAACGCAACGGTGTAGGTACTTACTTACTTAAATTAATTTATTACCAGTTTCTAGTGAAGAGTTAAGCTACCTACTCAATTTTTTTCAAGATTTTTGTGCTAGAAATTAATATCCTGTTATCATTACTTTTTGAACATCCCAAAATATTATAAACTAGCGGCCGCCCGCGACTTCGTACGCGTGGATCCCGTTTTACCCCCTTCATCAACCTTACGCGGTTAAGATTTTTTTCATACAAAAGTTTTTTCCCGCTAACTCCCGTTCCCGTGGGAATTTTGCAATATCCTGTTATATCTAAGCTTTAAGTTTACTAAGGTACCTGCATGCCAAATTTCAAGCGTCTAACTTAAGCGGTTTAGATTTTTCATACAAAAGGATTTTCCCGCTAATTCCCGTTCCCGTGGGAATTTCTAAGTATACTATAACCTGCCCAGGAGTATGAAGAATAATTGTACCAAAAATCCGTCAAGTAGTTTTTGTTTCTATAAGGAACATACAGACAGACAGACAGACAAAAATTTTACTGATTGCATTTTTGGCATCAGTATCGATCACTAATCACCCCCTGATAGTTAAGTATTTTGAAAATATATTTCATGTAGGTACAGAATTGACCTCTCTACAGATTTATTATAAGTATAGATTAGTATTAGGTACTAACCTGGTCTTACTCGAGCAGCATTCCAGCTTAACACAAATCACTTCACAAACTTTACCTCGATACGTCTGATCACAGTGGAGGTTGGATATCGACTGATCATTTGACACTCGAATCATAATAAGGTTAGTTCACCTTAGTAGCGAGTGAGTAATTGAACTTGAATGAGTGAGAGATTGAATGAATCAAGCGAGTGACTGTACTCGTACTAAGCGAAATGTTTGTAATCTGACGTCAGTCGATCCGAGTACAAATCATTATTATCACTGGCTTTTTTTGCAATTGCTTATAAAATTATTTTTGCAGTTTCACCACACTGTAAATAATTTTGTAATCATCTGAAATTCGTTTCTATGAACTTTTCTGTTACCTATTATGATAAGTTTCAAAAATATTAATCTAACCTTGATTGATTTTAATATTATATCAACAAATAGTTTTGTGTATGTATTTAACAAATTTAGTTCAAAGGTCATGTTTTGTATGCAACACCCATCGATAACTATACAGCCAGAAATGCGGGTAGACTTGGAATGAATGGGAATGGCGTTCATTAAAATATATTATGGAAAATAGCATTGTTATTAGAATACCTAACATAACATTTCATGGAATTTGATCATTCAATCCTCTTATCAGGTTTCTTCAAACTTCCAGTATAATAAAAATACAGATTACTTAGGCACCATCTTACTTTGACAATTTATTGTCAAAAATCTCTATAAAAATACCGGTTATTGTTAATGTTACGGTAAAATAAGGTGGTGCAACTCAGCCTCATAGTTGTTGCAATTTATGAAGGCGAGTGAGTTTTACATGTGTGGCGGATTATGATTTTAGAAAACTTAATCCTATAGTCATTATCTACTTGTGATTCTGTATATTAACTTGACAAAAGAAATATAGGATCAGTGTTGTCCAAATCTATTCCTTTTTAATGTAGAACTCGAATTTTCGATATACCTACCCTCTACATAAGGCAAACTGAAGTGAACTGGGAAAAGCACATAGCTCATAGGCAGGGGCAGAAAAGTTCTTGAGTGGCAACCACGGACCGGAAAACGTAGGGCAGGTCTCACTCGGTGGACCGACGATCTAGTGAAGGTCACTGGGACGTCCACCCACAAGGTGGACCGACGACCTGATAAAGGTAGCGTGAAGGCGCTGGATGCAGGCCGCTACCAACCGTGCGATGTGGAAGTCATTGGGGGAGGCCTATGTTCAGCAGTGGACGTCCTGTGGCTGAAATTATGATGATGATGATGATGAATAATCATGTTAACTCCTCGTGGTTTACCACGAGCTTACTAAATTATAACTTGAGTTACGAGTTATCACAATAGTTGAGCGGCGGCGAGGATCGAACCCGAGTTCCTCGGATCAGTTAGCTTGACACCTTCAACCGTTCGGTTATCGTCGCTTCATGATGAATAGATTCACCGGCAACGAAATATTCAACATATAGTCAAGTATATCGTCAAGTTCCAGTAATTCACACCAAAGAGATTCCAAGAGCGAGCAAGAGAGAGCAATAAGTATCATGTTTTTGTGTCAAATGCCTAAACGCACTTAGGATTTTTTACATATTATTATATAAAAGTTACTATTTTAGATATTGTCAGCAAGGGACTAGAGATATTGGTTCTCGTACTATCTGATGCAACCGAATGCAAAATTTATCGGACCATAATTTTAATCCGCCGATAACAATAGACAGTTAATGCACAAAGGCTCCAATAAAATACGATCCATATGGATAAAATAATATGTTGAGCCTTTTAATTTAGAAATTAGGTGGCCAACTGTGTTTGCATATTGTAGTTTATTCAGTATTTTCAGGATTAGGTACTTAACTAAGTCACGGATACAGAAACCAAAAGTAGGAAGAAAAACAATTAATTTTATTCCAGGAAAAGTTGGTACCTAATTAATGGACGTTAAGCATCTCAGACTGAACTAGGTCTGAATAAAGTTTTAAAAGTGTAAATTAATACTCAAGGTATTTTTCAAACGATAATTTTTAAAATGACACCAATTTTAAGAACCATCATTAATTCGGTTGACCCCAAAAGATATGAAACCTCACCCTCAAAAACATTTGGTACCTAGTTATTTCAAACCAATAGAGTTAGCGTAAAAAATCTTCAGTAATATCCGAAGTGGCCCTCTGCCTTAAAAGATATGTCCAAACAAATTCATGACCCCCTCTAATACAAAGGAGAAAGTTAAACAAGGGTCACAGTATAAGTGCTGAATATCCTCGCTACAGGCAGAGTGTTCACGAGATTAAATGTTGCGTATAATTTAACGGTACCTCTAAGGGAAACAACGTTTTCTTTATAAGGGGAAACAAAAATTGATATCTATTTTGTATATTTCGCTTCTGTTTTGTATTAAAATCTTTGCATCTTGGAGTCTGAATATTTAAATTTTTTGTTTTGTTTTTCGTACTTTTCTTTCATTACGAGGTAGTTGTTATATCTTGAGCCATGTGTCAGATAGATAAAGGTTTTTGTATCCTTCTTGGAATTATTTATCCAAGGGCTCGGTAAAAAGGTTCAGGCGAATCCCAAAATAGTTTCTTATTTTGGCTTGATCATAAATAAATAAGATCTATTTCTTTCAAGGTCGTTAAAACAAAATCAAGACGATAAGCACAAATTTGACCTTCTTATAATCTTATAAGCAAAAAATAATAGTCAGCACTTTTCCCTTAGTCTAAAAAACGTATTTTATTATACAAATGAAAATTAAAGGGTATAATGGGGGCGTGTTCGCGTTAGACAAATAGCAGAAATTACATTTCATTTACCCAAGGAGAGTAAATGTTTCCTCAACTTAAGTAACGAATATTTTTGTATAAAGTTATGAAAGTTTTAGCAAAGAGCTATAAATACGTTTATTAGTCTAAAAAAGGGAAGCCGTCGTTACTGAAAACAATATATTATTATCTTTTATAATTAAATATTTGAAATGAGTACAATTTGGTACCACCTACATTTAAATAGTCGAAATGCAGAAGTTAAAGTAAGTTTGAGTCTAAGACTTACTCATTGCTATTGGTAAAATGTATCTGACAATAAGCAAAGTGATCAAGCCTGGCACATTTTAAAATTTCAATAACTTAATTTTATTAACTTCATTCATTGCTAAAAATATCATTGTCTCACCAATCTAGGAACAGTAATGTAGATTAAAGCTTTTTGTTTAATTTATTTACGTTGTTAATGGAACCAACTACAACATGTTATGTTGTATTTTGTCTACAAATAATCTCAAGTGTAATATTAAATAACATTAATATATTTTATTAAGATACAGCAAAAGAGTTTCATATCTGTCGGCAGTATAAAATGTTACGTCATGCACTGATTCTGGCCTAAAGCCAAGGGTAGTGAGGCCCAGGTACTATAACTGCGGAATGTCGATGAGTAGATTATATTTAGTTCGACATAATATTATGTAATTCTAATAACATAATAAAAAAAGATCACAGTAAGTTGACATTACGCTATTTATCAAAGATACACTAATCAAACGTAACGTAAGAAAAGGTTAACACTTAAATAATTTTCACCAGATAATGTGTTATTGATTCTGATTTGAAATGTGTTATTGATTTTGATTTGAAATGAGGAGATCCGTAGGAGAACCAGAGTGACTGACATAGCCCGCAGAATCGCTAAAATCAAGTGGCAGTGGGCGGGGCACATAGCTCGTAGAGCTGACGGCCGCTGGGGCAGGAAAGTTCTTAAGTGGCGACCACAAGCCGGAAAACGTAGCGTGGGCAGGCCTCCCACTAGGTGGACCGACGATCTGGTGAAGGCAGCGCAGGACCGGTCTTTGTGGAAATCCTTGGGGGAGGCCTTTGTCCAGCATTGGACGTCTTTCGGCTGAAACGAACGAACGATTTTGATTTGATAAAGTAGCACTGGGACTACAAAAAATAAAATGTATCAATTACAATTTGTGAAAGAGGCGATAAAGAAATTAATATTAATGTCGATGAATCCAATAGACTAATTTTGATGTCGACTGACAATGACTCTCTTTCTCTAAAGGGAATTGAAAAATAACTAAAACCTCATCTCAAATATCACAGCGGATATCGCTCATCCTTACTCGGCTCTGAACTTCAGATGTTGCCAAAATTACTTAGAAGGCATCGTTGTTTTCAAAGGGGACTTCCTTTAAAATGATATCTTGATATTGGGAGACCGCCGTTACAACTCTGTTCAATGGTTTTGCTCTGATAATTTAATATTAATATCTAAATTTATGGTATAAAGGAGCATAACTTTGGTTTTAGGAGCTGGTATTAGATGCTATGAAATACATTACGTTATTTAGTCAGTGCATTTACTAACAAAATATGCTAACGATTATTCTACCAGCGGCCGTTCCCGTTTTACCCCCTTTTACGAAACTCCACCCGAGTTTCGTAAAATCAGTTCTTATAGTGAGCACCTCTGCCATGCAAAATTTGGGATTCCTAGCACTTTAGTTTCTGAGATTTCGTGATGCACTCATTCAGTGACCTTTCGCTTTTATAAATATAGATTTATTTACTAACAAGGACATTTTTTCTTAAAAAATAGAATATAAATGTTGGAATGTACAAGCCTGTGTGGCAGAGGCATCCAGGGCTGAAATTCGGGAGCTGTTGCAGTGATTAAATTGTGAGAGTTTCTTAACTTAACGGTACATGTTTTGATTCCCCTAAAGAATTTCTACCCTACCTAAAGAATCTGTATTTTGATTTTAATAATATTGTTTTACTAACAGCTACCTATTAAAAAGAGGAAATTAGAAACGTGAACGAGTATTTCGGTCGAACTCAATGATGTTAATAAAGTTTCGTGCATATGAAAGTTGACATTTTTCAGTTTTTAAATGTTTCCTTTATTGTTTCTAATTTATTTAAAATCTCCATTACTATTCGTAATCGTAAAGAACCTTAATCAGTATCTAGCATCGCCGTTTCTCATAATAAGCAAAGAAATAAAACGGCGAGTGAAGGAGAGAGTAACACATTCACCACTTTATTGCGAAGGCTTTTCCTAAAGATTCGCAAGCTAAGGGTGGAAACACACCTTCGATTTCGTTCGTTTGTTAATGCCAAATGACATCCACATCTGGACATAATATGCAGACAACAGGCCTCCCAAGGATTTCTAAAACGACCGGTCCTGCACTGCCCGTATCCAAGTAGGTACTTCCCGCGACCTTCATCAGATCGTCGGTCCGCCTAGTGCGTCTTCTGAACAGATCGATTTAGTACTTGCACACTTAGAAAAAATGTACTTCCGCAAGTAATTCGCATTACTCACAAGAGTGCAAGTTACAAAGCTTACAGATAGAAGTAGGTATTCATGACCCGGTTGAGATAATCTAATTCTCTTAGGAAACTACTGAAGCAATAAAACAAATTTTAACAGGCATTGCAACTTCATTGTGGGAAGTATATTCCCACTATCTGATGTACAAACCATTTAGTAAGTAAATAGCCTAAAAACATAAGTAATACTTGCCAACTTTTTTAAACATAGGTACCTCACGTTATGCTCTGAAAAGTCGCTCGTGTGTGATCAACCTAAATTGTGACCGACGTAAATTATACTTTACGATGGGTTGAAGCTCGAGAGTGGTTGTAAATTTAATCTTTACTGTTTGTATGTGAGCACAACGGTCGCTTGTTCACAGTTCATTACAATATTTCTGTAATGATATTACACTCGGCGTCAAAGAAATCGCACCTCCCGCGACAATAATTATAAAGATCTTCTCTGGCACATTCATGGTGCTCCACCAATATTGGTGTTATTTGAAGCCCAAGAAAAACGTTATTTTGTTTAGAAATTATTAACAGATATCGTAAATGTAACTGAAATAAGGCCAATGTTGCCCCTCACCTCTAGATCTCACGTGTCCTCTCTAACAGATAGATAGCGTTAATCCAATTAGTCCCTACTTCTAACTAACTACCTGTCGCTTTAAGAAGAGACACTGGATCCTTCTAAAGACACATTATTGGGGTAACCTGAAGTGAAGTTTAAAACTAGGCTTTCAAATGGTACCAATATTGGTGGGAAGTGGGGATGCATACGCTTGAAATGAGGATCAGTACTGTTGTAGAAAATTCAATAAAACTAGTATCTAAGTTAATCTTTAAGACATAAGAAAGATATATCTTTTTGAATTATCCAAATCGGACCATTACTTACGAAGATATTAAGTAATAAACATAGGCCGTTTTTGCCGCTAAAAGACAACGTACGCAGGGCCGCGTGACGTCACTATATCCGAATCGAGCGCAGCCGGCGTACTATTGGGATGGAAAATATTTTTTTCCAGCTAAACTATCAGTTTTAGAAAAAAACTTTTAATAACATTTATTCATCAAAATAAAGTAACCTATCGACCAGTAATTTTTAAAAATAAAAATTGTGAAAAATAAGTATCGCTATGTCCAAAAACCACATTTTTATACGATTCGATGGAATGCGGAGAAGCGGTTGGGGTGAGTGTAACTTTATGATTGTTTGTTTTGAACATAATAATACATATTATGAGTGCTAATACCCAGTTTCTGGCCTGGGGGGGAGGGGGGGAGGGGATAAGTCATACCCAGCTTATAGCCTGGGGGGGAGGGGGGGGAGGGGATAAGTCATACCCAGCTTATAGCCTGGGGGGAGGGGCAAGCCTTACCCGGCTTCTGGCCTGGGGGGGGGAGTCATACCCAGCTTCTAGGCTAAGATTAAATAGATTTCCAGAAGGGAGCAGCTGGCCCGCCCATGGGAACGGCGAATAGATAGGTAGGTACGTAGGTTTAACTCAGAAAAACTAAATAACAGGTAGGTATTGCGTGTACATCGAAATGATCTTCATAGCAATGTCTTGTAGCCTAGGCAGAGTGTATCTGCCTCAGCTATACTTATTGTTAGAAGTAAATAAAATAATATTTATACATTTTTATATTTTACATGGACGAAGATATGACTCTAACAACACTTATGAACACTTTATTTGAATAAATCGCCAAATATACCATCGCGGAGACCCTAATCGCGTCTCCGCGTTCCATTGAATCGTATGAGCGTATGGATTTTTTGCGATATTTTTCACAATTTCTATTTAAAAAAATTACCTATCGATAGCTTACTTTATTCTAATGAATAAATGTCATAACAAGTTTTTCTCTAAAACTGATAGTTTGGCTAGAAAAAAATATTTTCTATCCACGCAGTACGCCGGCAGCGTTCGGATCGGATATAATGACGTCATCGGTCCCGCGCCGGGCGGTCAGTGAACTTTTTTAGTAATTTGGCCATAACTTCGTCAATTTTTGTCGTAGAACAAAAATTTTTGGACTGTATATTAAGGATTTCTTAGACCTATAAATCTGCATTCACAGCTAAAAATCGAAATGATCCTCATTGCTTTTCGCGGGAGGTCCGATTTCTTTGATGCCGAGTGTAATACAGACTGAGCGTTTGAGCAGGAGCCTAATGGATGCTTTTAAACATTTGATTGCGGGCAGTAAAAATTATATTTGTTTGTTTATAAGTAGGAGCTGTACGAAACTACATCAATAAATATTTTTAGACCTTGATTCTTAAGACGATTTTACAAATAAGATACTAGGGCGTCATCAAGAGTCGGTCGTAAAATTGATTATATCTACATACTGGGAAAAACTTGGAAAAAAAGACAAGTTGTTTCACATCATGATTAATAGTTTGGATGAAAATATAATTCTAATGATTATAATTTAATTCATGAAATCATCATCTTCATTATTAAGTGATAGTACTTTTAGATTCTTAAGAGGAGGCTCATAGCTAGTCCAGCAGTGGACTGTAAAGGGCTGTTGATGATGATGACTTTTAGAGTACCTATCAAGTACCTATCCGCACATTACAACATCCAAGAAAACTATTCACATAAAAGCTTTCATAAAAATACAGCTGAAGAAAAGTGCTTTGTAGTGAAGCCGTTTGAAGTAAATCGACGTATCCCTTGTTGTATTTTTCAAATCTCATACATTTTAAATCTCTTTGCCAAGAATACGCAGCATTAAAATTCATCGGGAGACGTAGAGCATCTTTCATGTGAGATTTATCGTGAAAACTGTTAGCAGTAGAAATAATAATAAGAAACGCAGTGTAAGAAAATCTACTGTATTTGATAATGTATGTGTCAACGTGAAATTGTGAACTCTGTCAGTTTATAATATAACGCGTTAGATTGTAAACTAACAGTGGGTTAGGTTAGGTTAGATTGTAATTTAACTACGTCAGATTATAATCTGACGGAATTCACAATTTTACGGTGGCATATGTACATGATGTTAAGTGAGAAGCAGCTTAGATTCGTAGCTTTAGCTTCAAGTAGTTCGTGACACCGAAAGTGGCTAAAACATTGATAACACAACCTTATGTCAATTTTATTGTAACAAAGACGTGTTGCGAACTTATTGGCTACTGACTGTACGACCTTATGATCAAAGACGATAAATATAACTACCTTTTGAATAATTTTGGAATGTAGGTTCATTTAGGAAATTGCATTAAATCGGTTTGGCTTGGTTAAACGTGCAAAATACCGTGAAAACTTAAAACTTTATAAGGTACGTTAAAAACAGCTTGGAAAAGGGAAACATTGCGATTTTTCCACCAGGCTAATCGTGGCCATGCAGGAACAGAACATAGGGTTAGCAACAGATCAATCTTATGCTTAAAGAGGTATTTCTGATCTCTATCGCACTCTCTCTCTATCTTTATCAGACACTAGTTCAACTGAGAAGTCTAGACTCTTTTGAGACTCTCAGCAAGTTACGGGTTAAATATACGTGTTGACACCACCAATCAATTGACGTACTTTTTAAAACTGTCAATACCAGACTCTCCCATAGATTTTGTATACAAGCAAGTGACGTCACTACTTTATCAACTCATTTATACTACTTTTTCAATTACAATGCAACCAAAAATCTTAATTTACATGTAATTTAAAATTAATTAAGTTCTTAAGACCAGAATGAAGTGTCTTTTAAAAAAGTTGTAATATGAATTACCTATTGGGGAATGGTGTCAAATAGTCTATTCCCAGGTGTGATTGCCATACAATTTAAGAGTAATCCCACCTCTAGTCTCACAATTGGATTTACGGTATACTCGTACGTAGAATCTACAGCTATAGATATAATTTTTATGACAATGAGAGTAAAGATTATCTGAAGAAATTTTCATGGAACCTATTTATAACGAATATATTCAGAGGAATATAAAGCCTACCGCATAAAGCCTAAAATGCTTTTGAAAAAAGTTTAATACGAATATGTATCAAGGTTCACATTTCGAAGAACTTAAATATATGTATTTTTAGATTTTTACCACAGAGTTGTATTTTTGAGCAATTAATGTAGCAATGGCTACAACTGACGACTAATATAGTTTTGATTATTTATGTAAATGAACAGGCTTCGAAACTGATAAGAAAAAGCTAGTTATTTATAATTAAAAGCACATTCAGCGTCAACCCTATTCCGTTCGAATTTAAGAGCGCCAGTATTTTTAGGGTTCTACGTAAAGTAGAATCAACTGTGACTTTTTAGGCAGTCAGCTCATATCCAGGCAAAGTGTCGCTCTAAGCACGTCCCAGCAAAAAGGCCTAAAAATCGGACTTCCCCACTTTGGCGAGTTTCCCTCCGCCACTAACTAGAATTCCGTGCTAAACGTTTTTTTCAGGCAACGTTAAATCTAATTTACATTTTGGGCTTTAAGGTCACGTTTTGACCTTTGACCTTCTGAGTGATCAAAAAATATTTTGATCTTACATAGTTCAAGGAAAGTTGTTCATAATTTTAATCGATATTACCTAAATAATGTTTACATCGATAAATATCATTCATGATTTTCTCACAAAATGTGCCATTATCAATCGTCGACTGTAACAACAAGTCTCTCAAGAGGTTTTCATTTTACCAATACAGTCAAATCGTTTGTGAAGCAATATCTTCCGTCAAATCCTTCAGCTTTTATCGGAAAATATTGAGTACACTCGCATCCATCAACGAGAACAATGTGCCCAAAGCTCACACCACTCCCAGGCGGTTTGAAAGAGGATTTATTATAATACAGGTAATAGCCGACAGCTTACGAGGTCTATTTATATCAGCAAACTAGGAAATGTGATGAAATCAATGTGAAAAAGTAGAAAAGTGACTGAGTGACGCCACTTGACCCTCTGAAGTGGTAGGGCAAGCTACTCGAATTAATACTTAAGTATCTGGGTCGTGAGTAACGAAGTAAGGCTCTACCAGGATAAAAAAGATCTTTTGTTTGATACTTCCTAAAAAAATTGTTTGTCTTCAAAAACCGAACTGGCCATTTCAGCCGGATATAAAAAAATGTGTACTTGAAATATAAAATAATGCCTTAGATTGGAGCCAAAGCACATGACACTCTTATCTTATTGTTTGTAGAAAGAAAGCAACAAACAGCATGGATACAGGTTTCCCAGGTTATTTAATTTGACACTTCCTGTTGAGGATCCCTAATGGTACGCACCGATCTTTTTACTGGAACCCGAAAATGTCCAGTGTTAATGATTATTCGTTAAGGTTGAGATCTTTACAAAAATAAACGTTGAGCCGCCACTTTTCCTGTAAATTAGGCAGGACTTCGGGAAATCACTAATGAGTTTCAAGGTTTTCGTAAAACCTTAGACATATTTAAGAAAGCGTAATTGTTTTGTATTTACAAAATTTAGCTTTATTAGAGCCAAATTTGGCTTCATTAGAGCCAAATTGGACTATGTTTCCAACGCCTACACAGTGATGTTAGCGTTAAGGAGGTAAGAAAAAGACTATTTAATTTGAGTAAGGGCTAGTTTTAATCACCAATCTTAATTAATTATGATAGTAAATGTTAGCATCAGAACTTTCTTTAAGACTCCTCACTCTTTGTACTTTTTAGTACTTACTTAATAGTCTTAATTAAAACGAGGTCAGTCGAATTTTCCGGCCATTAAGCACTTTTTTATAGACTTAGGTTTCCTTTTATGTCCTGGAAAAAGTTTGAGCCCTTATATTTGAAAAGCTTATAAAAAATTTATCGTACCTATATTAAAATTCAAACAATAATTATCATAAACTTTAAGTAATCTACATAATAATCGAATTGAAGATGGCTAAATAATCATAACGCCAATTATTGCAGTTTTAACTTGGAGTATGAACCCAAGCTTAAAAAATTAACTACATACCTACTACTTTAAAAATTAACTATTGGCCAACTAAAAATCGGTGATCTGCTCGTAGGCTTATAGTGAATATGTCATTGTGTACTTACATTGAAGTTTACTACATTATGTTTTATACCCGTACTGTCACTAGTCCGTTGTTTAATTAATTATTTGGGTAAATACATTATTTATTATCTATGAAGTTAAAATGAAATTTAATGTACCTTTTTCAGCTTCATAATAAGTCTAGTTGTATAATAGCCAACTTCTGGAAATTGCCTAGAGCATTATGCTGTGAGCATGGATATCAAATTCCTGGAAGCTTAAAATAATGTTTGTATAACCCATTCATACAATAACATAAAGCATTGAAATTGTGGCCAGTTTAGATCATTCAGATATGCAATTTAGCAATGTCTGGAATACGTTACAAGCCATGTTGTAGAATATAATGACTACTGAGTACTTAGTAGATATATCAAATCAAAGTCGCTAATCGTCTCTTTGTTGAATAAAGTTATGATACAATTCCAAACATTATTTTGCCAGTGTAGTATATTAGTTTTAATAACATCAGATTAAAAACAGTCATTTTTTGTGAATAAATCTTACAAAGTCGTAAACCTAATGGGGTACCTATTCAACAAAGAAATAAGAATTAGGTATCACAAGGTAAGTACCTATAGTTTTTGTGTTACAGTAAAAATATTAAAATATTTTCTTCTATTTCTTATCTCTCCTTAAGGCTACTTAAGTCTGGTTGGGATTTTTTGACAAGCAATTATGTTACTGCAATTCGGGACCTTAATGCAATCTATCTAAAGTAGAATACGCCGTGTCAATATATCAATTTGTGGCAATAAATTATCAGCAGAGCTACATGCTTGGGCACGCGCGCATGACATGACTGAATGCTGGACCACATCGAACGCTTATGTGACGTCATTGATGACGACTGATGTTATTGGTTTATGGATTTAGACTGAGGTATTTAAGGGTTTGGGAAATCTCAAACAAATGCCGTCCGCTGCTCAATGGGATTTCTACGTGACATCGAAATGTGCTATGTTGAATGTCGCGGCAACGAAAACCACCTAACTTTGTTTACCGTAACTATGACGATAACCGGTGTTTTTTTGTATGGAGTTTGACAGACTTTTGATGTGTGTCAAAGTTAAAGTAAGATGGTGCAACCCACCCTTAGAGTCAAAGGACACGATGAGTTTTGGCTCCGTAAAGATTTCATCGTATTTCGCGACCGCACCGCTCTCGTGCCCGCCACAGACATTTCTATTTGAAGACGACGCAGCGTGTGACGTCCACCCACAAGATACACTTACGATCATAAAAAGGTAGCAGAAAGGCGAGGGATGCAGGCCGCTACCAACCGGGCGATATGAAAATCATTGGAGGAGGCCTACGTTCGACAGTGGACGTCCTGTGGCTGATATGATGATGATGAACGCTCCAGCGTCGCACCGCCGTCGCAACGCATCTTGTATCATCCTGCTACGTTTTTGATCCACTAAAGAATTTTCCTGCAAGAAAGGAAGTTAATTTACAAACTGATCATCAACATCTAAAGAACAAAATTATGCAAACTTTAGGCTTCCTCTTCTCGTCTGATTAGCGTGGGGAGTGTAGGACAAATCCTGTCTTTGCTCCTGTAGCCTTAACAAAACTTCAACGACAACAAAACTGAGTGAACACGATCCTATCGAGTAATCGTTCTATCAAAATTACCCTTGTGAATACGGATTTAGAACTGTTTTTCAATGGGATGACTTCAGAACGTCAGCAAGATCTTGACTGTCAAAATACATGAATTAGGCCACTGGTATATTAAAGACGTGTTACATTGAAGAATAAATAAAACCTGATGATGAAAATGGAAATCTAAAACGTCTTCTTTTAAAGCTTTTAACGATTTTTGTAGGCACAACTTTAGTGCCAAGGTTTTGTACGTGACATATCGTCTTGGCTCAGACGTGTAACAATAACAAAATATGCCACTTCATAATAACAAAGCAGCCACAAAGAAATAAAGTTCAAAGGAAATGGGCTTTATTTATACCTCGCCTTCAGTTTTATCATTCGTTTTTGGTACTTTTATAAGACATTTTTGGTTGAAACGTTTTCGATAGGAATATTAGCCTACTTATAACAGTAAAGGTGTTTTTCTTATTTCCACATAAAATGCGAATTGTTTCATAAATGTAGTTTATTTAAATCAACGCAGTTTCCTGTGTTCGACTCTACATTGGAATTTAAGCTTAACGGTATTGTACCGTACACTGTGAGACCTCATAGTAATGTTTATGAATACGGGTGTTAACCAATCGTTTAGCCATAAAATATAAAATCCATAATTATAGGTAACACGAAATAAAGATGTTTTCATATCATGTTTTAAAATTTAGTTCGACTTCCTGAGGAAAAACAAGTAACGGTAACAGCTATAGAGTTAAGAAAATAAATTGTGCTATGAATTTCGAAGAATACGAATACTCCAGCAATTCCATAGGTAAGCATCTAATATTTGAATGCAAATATTATTTCGCAAACAACGGGACGTGAACAGACAAAGCATTGTAAACGTAAGCCCAAGTTCGAGATTCGTTAAAACTTTTCGTTGAGACGGAAATAAAATAACGAAGCAAAAATTTTCACACCAAAACGTAGCTCGGAGAAAAAAGACAGCACGTTTAAATTCTGCAACAATGTTTTTTCTTTTCATCATGATTATTTTATAACCTAAAATATCCGTTGTCTAGTACCCATAGTACAAGCTTTGCTTACTTAGTTGTTGTTAGTCCAACGCTGCTACGTCACTCGTGTGCTCGTCGATACAACAAAATCTTTGTGGTGCGGCCCCATAACGCATCATGTGCTTTGGTTCTGAGAGCCCTTACTTAAAATATTTTAAATTACGGGGTGGTGCTTGAAAGAATAATTGATTTTGATAAATTATTAATATTTCAGTTGCCGCAGAGTTGAATGTTTCGACACAAATTGATAGCTCCTTCTGCTGTTCTGCCAGAATTTCAGCTAACGCATCCTTATTGGTAAGACCGTTCTTATTGTGCTATGAAAGTCGTCAAGAACGCCGTAAGTGGGATTTGACATTTCCGCGTCAGTAAGTTGTTTTCGGTCCTTAACAGCCGTTTATCTGGCATTTTGGACACCCTAATTGTCTCTCATAATTACTTGGAGTCCGGAAAATGTGTTTGAAATGGATAAGTGATTTTTGTTGGGAATCGTGACTTTACTAGTAATATTAGGAAAAATACTTTATAACAAGGAGCTTGGGAAGAGATCTCACCGCCGTAAAGGGTAACATAGTTAAGTATTAAAATAAATAAATATCCACGGACATTTTACACTACGCAACTTAGTCCCAAACTAATAATTATACAGCTAATATAAACATAAATTCATTAAACATGATAAACCATGGCTGTTGCAATGCATGAGCTGCTAAGGCTGGGTTGCACCATCTTACTTTAACATTGCCAAACTTCAAAAATCTGTCAAACTCCATACAAAAAGCACCTATTATCGTTATAGTTACTGTTAAAGTTAGGTGGTGCAACTCAGCCTAAGTGATGTTGACGTGCATGCAGCTCTATAAGATCCTCCGTCTCTATAGTAAGCAACATCTCTCACAATGATGCACGCCCCGCGATTGTCACGTATTTGATACACCTTTAACCCATCAATACTGAATTCGTTACGTTTACGGAAAACTAGTTTTAACGCTATTCGGGCGAATTTCGGCTCGTCACACAACGGCTAATGGTTCGGCCATCGTTCGTCCCCCGGGAACGGGCCTATTTCCGGGCCTATGGCATTAGGGACTTGTATCTATGAAGTAATTTTGAAAGCGGAATTTCCGAATATAAGTAGACGGAATTTCCGAATATAAGTAACTACCTAGTGTAGGACAATATAGGCAAATTTTTTAAAAAGTCTAGAAAATTGCCCAGCAAAAATATAAAATCATTTCAATTGGTGACCAAAAACAAATGCCTAAGATTTACTGTATGTTTGTGTAAAATAAAAACAGAGCTTGACTCTAAAAATATTTTTTCATCAGGTTAGCACACACATTTCCAAAATGGTTCATAAGTACCTTGAATCATGAAAATAATTTTCGTTTTGGGCAAATCACTCATAATGTAACAGGAGAACTGAATTTGCCCCATATAATAGCCCGTAGTCCATTTTGGGGCAAATCCGAATGCATCCTTTAGCCCCATTCAGTTTGGAGCAGCCCCATTCTATTCTTTCTCTACTAATTTAAAACAGGGCTATGTTAAAAGGTGAATTATTGAGGCAAACTACCTTCCGCAGCTGCTTGGTAACTAAATAACAGAATAGAATACAGTAGACCCAGTAGTTTATTATTTTTTCCTATTCCAACGCTTGACTTAGAGTAACCATTTTCATTTGACAATATCTCCGAATAGACGGACTATTTTGACTATTCTCAGAGCCTACCTAGGCTTGGAGTTAACATAATAGATGTATGTATTATGTATACCTACCTACTTAGTCCCAGAGAAGAATGGAACCGTAGGTGACTCAAGGCAACGGTATCGATACTGGCGAGTCGTTACTCAGCAGTAATATGTGTACTCGTAGAGGCAAGAATAAGGCTAACGTTAACAGTAACTTGAAAATATAATATAAACAACTTGAAAAAATCGAACTGCCTAAGGCGAGAATTGAACCCACGACTTTTCGCTTGCCGGGCAAATGCTCTTCCAACTGAGCTACTTAGACACTGGATGAACCCGTCGAAATTTTTAAGTGTAATGTTGTTGTTTAACAGTAACTATAACGATGACCGGTGTTTCTTGTACGGAGTTTGACAGACTTTTGACGTTTGTCAAAGTTAAAGTAAGATGGTGCAACCCAGCCTAAGTAATTTTAGTAATAATTTATTAAATCATATTATGCCCACTGTATCTCTTTCCATTGTGGTTACAGTTTGAATTTAATGGGCTTGTCGACTTGACCTGAGTGAATGCAAGAGCTATTGTTACATTGTTAGTGGTTTTAATTGTCTTTTTCTGTGTTAAATGATAGTTAAATGTCGAGGGGACTGCAAAAACAATGCCTGCTGAATAATTTGTTTGGTACTGATGCAAATTTTGGTACAGCATTCGCAGGCTAGGCGGTGCGTTATGGCGTTGGTATAATATAGTATAGTACATATAATTAAGGTTATGTGTGGCTCAGGCCATATCAGTACGAATTGATTGAGAGGTAGATGTAAAGTAGATCTAACCTACATCTAACTAACAGGTTTTATACAACCCCCCAAGGCCTCAGACTAAGCTTAATACTAATAAAAAAATAGCCAAGCCACTTTTTTGAATTGCCTTTTAAGCCATGGAGATCCTTGTGATAAATTCTACTGAATGTAGTCCAAATGGTCACCAATCCACGGCAGAGTAGATCTAACTTTGGTGATTACTAAGCCAAAAGTACCTCTGTATTTATCCACTAACAAAATAAATACTAACTAAACTAACGTGAGTTTAATTATACCGCCACTAATTCAACTCAAGCCTCGTACGTTCGAACATCACATCAGCTGTATATTTTTGATGTAAAATAGCCTTTACCACAACTAAATAAGATCTCATGTGTTTAGCTTAACGTGCTGGTGCCTGTTCACCGTGTCGCCTGTTACGTTGACGCTCAAGAATAATGCCAGAACTCAGCAACGCTAGGCATCCCATTAAAAGTTCGCGGCAACGAGTAAACGCTAACTTAATTATGTCGCGGGCAAATTTACTAGACACCACTAATTCCCTTTAAAATTTTCTTAGTTTAATTTCGCGAGATGTATTAATCCACGCCAGCACTTTGCAAGAATTCCAATGAGCTTAATGACACTTTGCCAGCCTTTTTTGTTAACGCGCTCATCTCATTTTCCTGAATTGAAAATGGTTAAGCGAAAGCTACGTTACTGAGGTACATTAGGATTAACAATGACTTCATTCCACAGAGAATGTGGAATATCTTAAGTATACCTACTTAAAGGACTTTCTTAAGGTCAACATACTTATAGGTACTTTACCTCGTTTGTTATTTTGTAAGTTAAGGGGGTTATATGCTGATTTATGAGGCAGCAAGGTTCAGCAGTGGAGGCCACGCACCGGAAAACGCAGTGTGGGATGTCCACAAGGTAGACCGACGACCTCATAAAGGTAGCAAGAAGGCGCTGGATGCTACTGCTACCAACCGGGCGTTGAGGAAATCATTGAGGCCTATGTTCAGCAGTTGACGTTCTGCACCATGAAATTGATAATCTATCTATACTTATAATAAATCTGTAGAGAGGTCAATTCTGTACATGAAATATATTTTCAAAATAACTATCAGGGGGTGATTAGTGATCGATACTGATGCCAAAAATGCAACCAGTAAAATTTTTGTCTGTCTGTCTGTCTGTCTGTCTGTCTGTCTGTCTGTCTGTCTGTCTGTATGTTCCTTATAGAAACAAAAACTACTCGACGGATTTTAACGAAATTTGGTACAATTATTCTTCATACTCCTGGGCAGGTTATAGGATACTTAGGAATTCCCACGGGAACGGGAATTAGCGGGAAAATCCTTTTGTATGAAAAATCTAAACCGCTTAAGTTAGACGCTTGAAATTTGGCATGCAGGTACCTTAGTAAACTTAAAGCTTAGTTACAACAGGATATTGCAAAATTCCCACGGGAACGGGAGTTAGCGGGAAAAAACATTTGTATGAAAAATCTTAACCGCGTAAGATAGATGAAGGGGGTAAAACGGGATCCACGCGTACGAAGTCGCGGGCGGCCGCTAGTAAATAATAAATAAATCTTTGGACAATTTCACACAGTGCCAGCTAGCCCCAAAGCACAGATAATATAATACTAGTACAGATGCATCATCCCATACTCGAAATGTGGCCGACCTAAGTCTTGAAACTGCTCGGGCCCGCTTGGTTTCCTAGTGGTGATAACAGATCGCGCTAGTGTGCCGCAGCGGACTTGACCGTCCCGCGGTTTGCGACCCGCTAATGCTTTCTATTCTAGCAACTTGAGCGGAGTATTTATTTGGCGTGCTATATCAAAAGATGGCGCTAAAGCCAATAAGTTTACTGCTTTGTTTATGAAGGCATGTAACTAAGCAAAAAACAGATTAGAGACGCTATTGAAAATTTCGACACGGTATAATAATGTCCAAGTAGCACAACGATCACAGCCGACGCTCAATATCCAGCACCGTGGGTTCGTATCCCGCTACAAATTATCATCATAAAACTCCATTTTGTTTTATTTTATTAGGTATATAAAACAGGAAAATATCGAAACATGCAGTAATAAAGGTAGATATCAATAAAAAACTTATTTTTTCCATAAAAATATTCAGAAATAATTATTATGTAAAAAAAACATAACCCTCCTTCTGGAGCAGTCAAGTAAATATCAAATGAACTGTTCGTAAAAAATACAAAATCCAGTTTTAGTTTTTCGTACTCGTATCGTAGTTTATTCAAAAATATGCCTACATTTTAATCGACTTGCACATACAGGTTTCAATTTGAACCAGTAGTTTAGGAGTTATAACGGGTCAAAGTTACTTAATTTTGTCACTCACTGACTCACTGACTCACCGATCATCAAAATTCTAAGGCACTTCTAGCAGACCTAAGCTTCAAATTTGGAATATAAGTAGTGTTTGGTGTATGAATCAAGGAAAAACTTAAATATTTGGGGGCACGGTAGTGCAACCGCCAAGTCGAGTAAAATTTTTCAATTTCGGTCCAGTTTTCTAGATACATAACTGCTGTCTACAAAATACAAAAAGAAATGAGATTTGGGGGCACGGTAGTGCAACCGCCAAGTCGAGTAAAATTTTTCAATTTCGGTCCAGTTTTCTAGATACATAACTGCTGTCTACAAAATACAAAAAGAAATGAGATCCCATCAAAAACAATACTTGTCAAAAAAACCAAGTCTCGCAACTCAGTTGTTTTACGGTAAAAAGTTGTGAGATCCATGTAATACCAAGTCCAGGCCAGGAAATCTTTAACGTTTTACATAAATAATATTTAATAGGTTTTTTTGACAAGTATTGTTTTTGATGGGATATTATTTACTTATTTAATTATTATTTTACTGATGTTTTATTCCTTCTCTCTCTCTATTTATCGTCGCCGAACACGTAGAATTTCGTCCAATGACACCATGCTACCCATCCTTATCACTCGCGCGTAATTGTATTGCTGTCGCGCTCGCTCACTCACTTTGACGGCCCGTCCCCGTCGTACGGGCTCGGCGACCGGACTACAGCATCATTTTCGATTCACTTACACGTGCTGCGTGAATGGCTGGCATGCATACCTACTAAGTATATTGACGTTACTGGGATCGGGAGTAGCCCCAATGGATGGGTACCTGCCTACCAAGCTTGTTTTCATTTAGCGCGCGACACTGGTCTTTTTAAATAAGTAGGTAGATAAGATTAATAATTCATAAATTAATCGTGTGCGTTACATCAGCGACATGGTGACGCTGGTCGGGATGTGCTTATGTGGAGGGGTTGGTGCCTTGTATCCTGTAAATGTGTCGAGAGTCTACCATTTGTACCTACCCGGTAAGGTTGCGGAGTACTTAATTGGTGAAAATGGGATTCCGCTGCGGTAATGCTTCTTATTTTCTTCAATTACTTCGAAATCTTATTGGGCAAAAATGCTAGATTCTCGTCTCGGCACATTTACAGGATTTAAGGCTCTACCTTTTCCATGACATAAGCACATCTTGATCAGCGTCACCATATCGTCGCTTGCCTCTCTAACTGACGTAACTGACATTTTGCAAAAATTTCAGGCGATTAGATAGATCGATTCGTCTTGCGAAATTAATTAAGATGGCGTAGATAACTCCGTTTCGAAAAAAATGTCAGATACGTCACTTAGAGAGGCAAGCGACGATATCTCTGAGGTAACGCACACGAATGAATCTGCATTTTGATTTTAAATAAGTGAAATACAACTTGATGCAGACTGACATGTATTTGGGAGAGAACTTGCTTAAGGATAATTACCTACTGTCTACCGTAACATTCGCTGCCTGCCGCTCGCGCACCCTGCTTCTAATTTCAAGGACGCCAATCCAATGTGCCGCGCGGTCGCGTCTCGGCGTGGCCAGCTAGTAGGTAGGTAAATTATGATGCGTCGCCGCAGAGTAGCCGGCTATGGAGCGTGCGAATGAGACAGCAAAGCTCTCACTTTGTTTATGTTTTGGCCGAATTTAATAATTAACAATGGAATTAAACAGGGGATTAACAATGGGTTCACTTTAATAGGTACTAGGTTAAGATTTTTTTTTATTTGCTATACATATCTTAAAATAAATTAAATGAGTAAAAAAAACATTAACTGCACCTCTGCACCGCACTTACCTACTAACAGCTCTCTGCGTGGCTGAAAGGTTGACTGGCGGATAATGCTCTTAACATTATGAACAAAAGGTGGACCTTAAACATTATTATCGGCAATACAGTTTATAACCGACTACACCAGAAAAAGGGTTATGTTTTTCCAGTGTATGTAGGTCTTTAGATTAAGATTCGTCTTAATTATTATTGTGAGTGACACTGGGTAGGTTATCATAATTGGAAGGAAAACAATCGAACCTTTTATAGCCACGATAGCCGGACGGTGAAGGGGTCGGAGTGGCCGACTCGAGATCCGGGGAACGCGGGTTCGAATCCCACCGCCGCTCGACTATTGTGGTGAGCCCACTCGTAACACAAGCTCATTTAGTTTAACACGAGGGGCTAATGGGACTATTAGTAATATTTGGAATACAAATTGCTAATAATCTTAAAAAAAATAATCAAAATTGTCGATTTTAGGCGCCACAATGTTAGACAAATTATAGCCAAACTTTTGTAATGCTAATTTGTGTTTCTTTCATTTTTATTTGAATGTAGATGTTTTTTTTTGCATTTTACAAGAAATATGACAATTAATAAAAATAATAATTTGTTGCAAAACCAAACCTATTTTAGTATTTTTATAAGTGACGAAATAAAACAGCAGCGATGAGCGCCATCTATTACATCATTTGTAAACTAAATGCTACTTCGACAGCGCCGCAAAAACGATTGCTTAAGACTTCAGTTTTTACTAAAGATAAAATTTTATTATATGAAGAAATATTGTTTATTTCAATCATTCACTGTGTTTAAATGAACAAATTAATGTGTAAAACATTTTTTCATTATAGTTTACTGAGCATTAGTGACTTTTTACAAACGTCTTCAGAAATTCGATACTTATGTCGCCATCTAGTGAGATTGATTTGGAATGATTCAAGATTTATAGGCATCGGGTTCCCGTGCCCAAAGTAAGCAACTTAATGCTTGTGTTATGGGTGCTAGCTTAACGGATATACTACTTATATACTTTTTTTTTAAATACATACATATTATACATAGTAACACTCAGACCCGTCACAGAAATTAAAATTCATCATTTCAATTTCTGCCCGGCCGGGAATCGAACCCGGGACCTCTCGGCATAGTAGTCCGCTCTGAACCACTACACCAAACGGCCGACTAAAATAATCTAATCACCGAAATAAAACCACAAAATATAACAGAAGGTAAACTCCATACTAAGCGCGCTCGAGTCACACACACATAGACACCGCTCACGTACTCGTTATCAAGACTGTCTCGGACGAATGCGAGGCGCGACTGCGTTCGCTTGAATGACGCTGCTCACGCGTTTGTGAAATTATTTTTTTGTGCGAAAATGAGTGAACAACAAAAAAGGGGTATTATAATGTTATACAAATGCAACCTTCAATCATCTACTTAATAAATGTTTGTTAAGTAGATGGTTGCTTACACTCAACATTAAAAACTAAATTTTCGTTTTTTAAACTACCAATTGATTCCGGGAGGTAAGTAAGGTATTTATTTGTATTTCAATAGTTCGTTTAACGTTGACAAATTGAAAGCCAACTCAATTATTAGGAATATCGAAGTGTTTTAAAGAGGTTTTAGGGATTATTGGATAATAGTGTCAACTACCCAACTACATAGGTAGGGGAACCTGTTGAACCTTGGACAGAGTTGTACCTAAAACAATTGTATATATTTTTTAAATTATGCGGTTTTATGAAAAGTTGTCTAGGGTATTACATACGTTATTTGTCAACATTAACGTGAAGTTAGCTAAGATTCGCCGACGCCGTGCAAGTACAAGAAAAAATGGTAATTTAATATTTTACACTGACGCAGTGAGTTTTTGGAGGTTTACTTCATGTCAATTTATGAAAAATGTTGCATGTTTGACAAAACGGTTATAGTTAGAACATAATCTTTATATATCTAGCTACTGGACGATATGAGTTTCAGATCCTAAACTCAAATGGAAGTGGGTTTATTATGCTTATTAAGTGAAGTAGTCGCAATGTTGTACCTTGACCACCCAACTAGCGATGTACCTTGGTCACTGATTTTCATTACGTTTCAATAAGAATTTTATTGTAATAAAAAACATATTATGCTGTTATAGATACAATGCCCCTAAGACCTCAAAATAGCAATTTGAAGTCTGTTTTTGATATAATATATTTTTTTCATTTCTAATGTTTAATGTATCTTCATATGACTTTTTTAAGATTATTTTTGTTGATAAAGCGGTTTTAATGGATATTTTGCTAGGATTTATGTTAAATGATAAGAAATAAAAAAACTAGATTGCAAGTTAAAGCCACTCCAGCGCGTATTTTGTCCTACACGACATAACATATCAACATTCAACAAAATTTTCAAAAAAAAATGTTGAATATTGTCATGTTTTTGTTGATTCTGTAAGGCTAAACATGGACTGGAGAGCCGGCTTAAACTTGATTTGTTGCGAAAAAATTGTGAAAAATAATTAGTACAAAAAATATGGATGAGGATCTTTTTTAAAAAATACTTTTACTTAGATATTGTTGCTAATAACTGTAATAATTGGTATTTCAAATAATAATTTAACAGAAAATTAACAAATTGAAGCGAATATAAGCATTTATTTAAATTTAAATAGGTACAACGTACACGGTCCAAGGTACATCTGGTTTGTTGTACCTAGGACAGTTTTCCCTTTTTTTTTCTAGCAGCTAGTATGCCCAAATTTTTAAAATTATACACAATTTTATGAATGAATTATGTAGTTAATTAAATGATCTTTAAATATAACTGCACTAGACAAGTTTAACTATCACCATTATTTTTCAAAAAATCAAAATTCGAAAAACTGGCCTAAGTACAACAGGTTCCCCTACTACGTCATACTACTTCCTTCTCGTGTATTTGTTTGCAAACTATTACTATAATAATAACGTACTAAACATAACTACATAATTATACGTGGATAATGTGGATATCTGTTATTGTCTTTCTTCCATAGTATTAAAAGTTTCATTTTTCTATCATAACGAAATAAACGCAACACGTGACAAGACAACCCTAGCGCGACGGCCGAGCGCAGGTATGCGAAGCGAGGTACAGTCGCGGAATGAAAAGGTTCGTCACCTTAGTGTCGGTTTTCGCTTGCACTAGGTACTGCAAACCTGCCAACATAACAGTGCAAGAAACAGTGCTGCTAACATTTAAATAAATATGACGTTTGCTAACGAATAAGGTTTTGCTTGTTTATTTTTCTATCCCATCAGTGCAATGCAATGATGACATTGACCAATTGACAATAGTTTTTTTATTTTATAAGAAATAATAATGGCAGGTTGAACCAACAAGAAGGTTTTAGTTTATCAATCATAATAATCTTCTTGACAAGATAAATCGTCAAACAACTTTGATCTGAATAATTTTGAACTTTACTGACGAACAGTTAAAGATTATTTTCTCTAACTCGAGATTATTCTGTAACATAGTTTCAAAAGGTAATAATATGTGCTCGCGATTCGTTGAAGGAATCAATTTGAAAACTGACGAACCTTTTCATTCCGTGACTGTACATACATGAGTTTACCTTCTGTTATATTTTGTGATAAAACTGTCATGTCTATGTTCCTTTTTTCTCACGCCTAAACGCTGAAGCATGGAATTTTTATCATAATCTGGAAGAAGTCAGAGAATTTTTGAAGCAATAAGATCTTTTATCATTATTACTTGCACTTTAACTTGCCGCTGCATTCTCAACAACAAATAGGTACGCTGTTTCAAACTAAGTTATTTCTATGACGCGAGTTGAAAATTAAGGACAAATTAATTACAGCAGATACAAGCAGTCTTAATGAGGTAACCGTGTACCAGAGTACGTTTTAATATTGTTGCGAGTCACCCGGGAGATGAGATGTACAAGATGTAGAAACTTTGCATAGTTTAAAAGATATCTGAGGGTACAAGTATGCGTTCATGTACTTCACTAAGCGCGGAGAGAGAAACTAGGAGACAGACATCAAATCATCATCATCATCATCATTTCAGCCACAGGACGTCCACTGCTGAACATAGGCCTCCTCCAATGACTTCCACATCTCTGCCACTGCATCTCACTTAACACCAGGTACTATTGCGGTCAAATACCTGCCTTGTCTAGCATAAAAAAAAACACCCGGTTGGTAGCAGCCTGCATCCAGCGCCTTCCTTTATGAGGTAGTTGGTCTACCTTGCGGGTGGAAGCCAAAAGCTTCGTTTTCCGGTACGTGGCCTCCACTCCCGAACCTTGCTGTCGGCGGCTTCAGTTCGGCAAAAATTGTATACTTATTGTTTATAGAATGTATAAACAATAAGTATACAATTTTTTCTGTTTTTTTTTCCTTATAATATCATTTTATCTGCATGATTTACGTTTATTTTTTTACTACAACATACCTGCAGATGCCACATATAGATTTCCGATCGCTAGGCTTTTTTTGACACATTAATTATGATGTAATTATTTCCCTAAGGCTGGGTTGCACCATTTTACTTTAACTTTGACAAACGTCAAAAATCTGTCAAACTCCATACAAAAAGCACCGGTTATTGTCAATGTTACCGTTAAAATAAGGTGGTGCAACTCAGCCTAAATCTCTTGCACAGTGGGGCGCCGCTGTGATCTCTTCACACACTTGTCATTCACGGGGTATATTATTATTATTTCTGACTATTTTCCGAAGTCCGATAGTTCGTTAACTTTTGTGGTTGATTATTAGGAGATTTGTTCCTTGTTTTGACATGTCTGATGTAATTCTTCCTCGTGGCTGCTGTTCGTACACAGACACTGTAAAAAATAAGCATATTTTTGTTATTATAAAAATAAAAATAAACCCTCTGGTTATCCTACACATTACTAAGGCTGAGTTACACCAGCTTACTTTGACCGTAACTTAACGATAACCGGTGTTTTCTGTATGGATTTTGACAGATTTTTGACGTTTGTCAAAGTTAAAGTAAGATGGTGCAACCCAGCCTAAGACTGTCACCTACCTTTTTTACCCGACTGTGCCAGAAGGAGGAGGAAGTCTTTGACATCTACGTAAGAATGAAAAATAATCTGTGGTGAACCTGTTTGGAACTCCGCGCCAAATTCCGCTCGTGTGTGAACGTGACCTTAGGAATCATATCGTTATCTTGATGCAGGCGCTCTTACAGTTAATTAATATCTTGTAGCTGCAATATGAAAGTTTAAATAACTTTAAATTTGAGTATCTTTAACCTTTGCCTAAGTCAAACTCGCTTTCATTGTCCTTAGACTCTGTAATTAATTACACATTCTAATTTTAAGCTGATCATAGAATTATGTTATGTATGAGACATTGTCTGTGTTTAGGGATGTAACTAAATATAAGAATGTAATTATTATAGCATACCTGTTACTATCAAAATTCAGCAGCTCAATTAATGGGGAAAATTAAATTTGGAGAAAGTACCTTGTAGTTTTTATTAGGCTTAGATATTAAGAATGAAAAAGAAAAGAAAAATTCGTCGTATGATAATGGTAAAATATCTTGATCGCTCATTCTACAACTAACTTAAGCATGGTAGTTTGTGGTCTCTGTGATAATTTAGGCTGAGTTGCACCACCTAACTTTGACCGTAACTATAACGATAACCGGTGTTTTTTGTATGGAGTTTGACAGATTTTTGACGTTTGTCAAAGTTAAAGTAAGATGGTGCAACTCAGCCTTAATGTTTATGTTTTAACTAGGTACCTAGATCTTAATTCCCCCAATGAAAGGAATTAGTTCCTATAATGTCGTGAGCAAAACCCAGCTTCTTACTAAAGCCGGTCACCCATCAACCCGCCATTTGTCGGCATCAATCAGTTCTGACGGGGGCGCGGCTGACGTCACGATCGGGGATGTGCACCATAAGCACTGTGACTGCTAGGTCAAATATTGGTACGTAAGTATACTAAATACTCAGTAGGTATTACTCAGGCACATCAAGCTGCGCTGCTTCTTCTTAGCACTGGCCCATTTATTGTCCCGAAGCAATGATAGGGTTAAGTAATACTGACACATGTAAAAACGCTTTTTGAAAGCTTACTTGCAAAAAATAAAGGAGTGTTATGAGTTTTTTTTTTAAAATAAGGGAAATGTAGTTCGTTCGTTCGTTTCAGCCAAATGACGTCCACTGCTGGACAAAGGCCTCCTCCAAGGTTTTCCACAATGCACGGTCCTGCGCTGCCCGCATCCAGGCTCTTCCCGCGACCTTTACCAGATCGTCGGTCCACCTAATAGGAGGCCTGCCCACGCTACGTCTTCCAGCCCGTGGTCGCCACTCGAGAACTTTTCTGTCCCAACGGCCATCGTCTCTACGAGCTATGTGCCCCGCCCACGGCCACTTGATTTTAGCAATTCTGCTGGAAATGTAATATTCAAATGTAAAGTCTAATATGATGTTTAAAATCTTTGTTTAGTTGAAGACTAATGTGCAATGTACAATGTCCAGTGGACTTGATTTATTTAGATACAAAAATTCTCACACCACAATGGGACACTCTTTTTTAAAACTCTTTTGTATTGACCCATTGAGGGTTTCTGTGATCATTAAACCGAATAACTCTAATAAAACTAAATAAATAACTATCAATAACTTTCCAATAGCTTCTCCATTTACTTAGTTGATAGGCAATAACCACATTTCGATGAGGTTTCTCTCAAAAACATTTTTACAAATTGAGCAGCAAAATATTTGAATAGACTATGCTCGTGGAACTCAAGTGGGGTCTTTTATCCTATAGAATGTAAGCCTTCGCTAAAATGCTTCCATTTTGCATATAATTTAAGTAATAAATGTGAAAATGCTTATAAACTTTTACGAATCAATGTATGAACGTAATACATTGTGTATTAATAAGCCACTGAAAGACATTAATTATTTTGCAAAACGAACAATCATTATATTCGTATGAGTTATTGATTAATTGTGTAAAAAGCCGCTTACGTATGTAGGTCTACGTATCATTGAGGTTTCAATGCATTTATCAACATAATTGTCACAAAGTTACTGGAAATCTGTTAAATCTGGTATTGTAAATATTATCTTTTACTGTAGATACTTTCCTACCGATATGTGCGCTGGAATACATTCAAGATGTGTAAATCGATGTTGCACTGCACACTGACGTCACGAGGGCAAATGTTTGAGAATGTCTACGTATTCTCAAATGTTTGCGACTTTTGACATTAACATACGACGTATTTTAGGTACTCGGTATCCCAATTTCGAGCTTCGATATTCATTACTACAAATCCAAGAATTCTCTAGGATTGAGCATTTGCTTAAAATGCTAAATAATCGCATATTATTTGTCTGTGCTTTAAAAATGAAATAAATAAACTATCCATATTACACTAATCTAATCTAAATACATATATAAAAGAAGAGACTGACTGACTGACAGACCAACGCACAGCCTAAACGGCTAAACGTGTAGGCACTTGAAATTTGGAAGGGACGTAGCTTAGGTACCGTAGAGGTGCACTAAGAAAGGAATTCCCGAAATTCCCACGGGAACGGGAAATAGCGGGAAAAAACATTTGTATGAAAAAATCTAAACCGCGTAAGATAGATGAAGGGGGTAAAACGGGATTCACGCGTACGAAGTCGCTGGCGGCCGCTAGTAAGTATTATATTAGCAGTGTTTTGACTTCGGCTTCTTTTGTTACACAATTTTATAAGTTGTAAGTGATTCTTATTCTAAGACGATTAATCAAAAAGCTACTTGGCTAGGAAAAAGCACAGCTTTTAATTGCTTGAATGGTGGACTCGGTGGAGGACAGTGCAAAAAGGGCAAGAATAAGATTAAGTATCATCCCCACTTTATTAAATACAAAGACAAATGGTGTAACTGCACTTCTAATATAAATACAGCGTGGACAGTATTTACACAGGGTGGAAGGTTGGTTGGGAAAAAGATAAAACCATTGTGCAAATACTCCAGTTGTAAAACGACCAAGTACTAGTTTTTGAAGTTATAAAAGTGAGAGATAACGCACTTTGTATTTACGAAACTAATTTATAATAGGACGTAAATACGTAATTAAGTGTCAATGGAATTATTCGCTGTCAAGTTTAAAAAGCTACCTAATTATAATCATATTATGAAATTCAGAAATAGGTAAGTATTAAATTTTTTGCCCAACTGTCCCTTATCTTTATAAAAATATTTTCAATGCATATGAAATTACTTTACAATTGAAATTACTTAGGTATTATGCAGTTGTTTTGATTGGGATTACGTTTAACTTCCAGGTACTGTTGATGCAGACAATAACGATGCTCTATCAAGCTAGTACTTAACTACGAGTAATTGGCAAACTTAGAAATGCGTTAGTTAGAGTAGTACCTATTCTTCATTGCACCAAACGTACCTAATTCAGAATCTAAAGCCACGTTTTCACTGGAGAAAGAAATACTGTAACTAGTATCGTCCAGATCGTATTACACTTGAAAACGACCAGTGTCTAAGTAGCTCAGTTGGAAGACCAGTCGCCCGGCAAGCGGAAGGTCGTGGGTTCGAGTCCCACCTTATTACGATGGCTCCTACGTATACTGGCGTAAGTGAAAAAAGTAAATTTTACAGGAGAGCCATTTTAGTGGCCAGAACCATATTTTTGGGTCATATCTTCTGACCTACTAAAACGAATTTAATGAAATTTTTCATTTAGCCTTAACATGTAATGCTTTTGCTACTGCTGTTATCAATTTTTATATTTTTCTTATATATTTTGAGATTTTACGCATTGCCCTTTTACGTCGGCATATTTCTATAATTTCATGTATATTGTTCAACGTAAAGAGACTTAAATGACAACGTAAATATAATATTTTGAGCGATTACTCTCTTTATTTATGCATGTAATTATTTTAATTGTTATCATGTGCTATATCAATAATAAATCAGTTAGAAAAAGTCGTTTAATGTACCGTTTTACGTTTTAACGCAAATACGCCCATATACTGTGCTCGAGATTTAGTTAGGTCTTTTAACATAATGTGTCATATTTTAAAAAAATATAAATAACTTGAAAAAATCGAATTGCCTAAGGCGGGAATTGAACCCACGATGCCTTAGGCAGTTCGATTTTTTCAAGTTATTTATAATTTTCAAATTAGTTTGAGATGCGACTCTTAACGCTAAAAATTAAATAACTATATAATGTGTCATAATTTATAAATAAAACAATTTGCTAAATATTTTCATGGCTTTATTTAAGATTTGGATTATAAAAAATATATGTTTATGTAAGCAACTACTCGTATAGATTGACGAATCGTATGATTGGGCTTTATACGTGGCGTAGTTTTGCACATACGCCTATTTGCCTAAAATTTTATTTTGTATCTAATGGAAAAAAATTTTTTTTTTCTTACTGATGTTATAGATTAGAGCAAAGTGAAATCATTGCTTAAATATTTGGAAAAAGACGTAAGCGGCAGTTTCGCCCTTATACGTAGGAGCCATCGCTAGGCAGTTCAATTTTTTCAAGTTGTTTATTTAAAATTTAGTATCGTCATACCATTGGATGGACCACCTTATTTGCATCAGGCTAAAAATACATTTCACTAAGCAGCAGGGGCTGCATAGTCATACCCATTAGCTTATAGGCTTTGGCCAGAAGGACCTATGTATTAAAACCCAACGGATCATGGCGAGAAGGGCTTTGAACACAGAACATATAATGGCTTTGAAGGTATCTTAGGTATCTAGGCAGCCAATCACAGGTATTGTCTATTTCTAATCTTGCAAAGGCAAGGCCTTTCGATATTGAGCACTACCCAAATCCTGACCTCTGTGTCCTGCGTAGCGTTACTTAGTAATCATTCCTATCCGCTCCCATGTAATATCTCCTGATCATTACTTTCTATCAGGTGAGATGTAGGCCAAAAGCTTAAAAAATAGCTATGGCCCTGCCCTATTTTTAACCGACTTCAAAAAGGAGGAGGTTTTCAAATCGACTGTTTGTTTCAAAATTAAGGTACATGGTAGCAATCCCGTCAGTAATAATAGGTAATTATCGACAGTTTGTATTTTAGTTTATATGGTTACAAAATATAATGGCGCTGTAGTGGAAATGGGCTTACAATATCTTAGAGATTCAGGTGTATGTGATTTCGTCAGTATAATATTCCCGTCTTAGAATCTAATTCTTGTCGACAGATCCCGTCATTGTCACAGTTCTCGACTCCGAGAAGTTGAACAGGTAATCTGAATACAAAGTAGTTTTGTTGTTGACTACAGATATTTCCGTAACAGTTCATTGAAATAGGTAAGTGGCTTGTTATAGTTTTGTGATAGAAGCAATAGAGCTTTGAAATATACCTATAACCTTCGGTTAACTAGTGGTTTCAGTCAATAGATTTTTATTCTAAATCTGTTTACTATTAACATACATTATGTACAGTTTTGGCTACCTACTAATATAGAGAGTAGTGACCAGCTGCTGGTGAAAAAATGCACACATATTTAAACCAAACATAAAAACCAATGCACAATTAACCATTAGCGCCCGCCATAAATTATTGGGATTTCTTCATAAAAAAGTCTTGACTGCTGAATTTCTAATAAGAAAATCTAATTAATGAGAAACTAGTGGGACAAAATATGAGTGGGAACAAGTACCTTTTAGTGGTCGATTCGATCTTTTTAGTTCGATTGGAGGACAACTTGCGTATATAAAATTGTCCTTTTTACAGAACATCTGGTCTTTATTAAACGCAAAGGCGAATTATCATGTGCTTTAGATAAATACGGGTCCTTCGAAACGGCCAAGGACCCTCGTAATTTAAGTAGCTAATACGTCTTCATGCTGAAAATCGCAGAACGCCTTTTAAAAATTCAAGCAATCCAGTCGCGAGTTGCAGACGAGCTTTATGGTTGGGACATATGGACAATTTATTTAGAGAGCAAACTTACTTTCAATAAAGGCTATATTATCATTTGTACGAGTAGTAAGTTATACCTTAACCAACTTGTAACAATTGCTGTAAATCTGCACAGCCCGCCAATGTAAACAGATGTGAAATTGTTGTAAAAATAACTCCGTTACAAAATCTTTCATATTCATTCTAGAGGAAAGACTGAGATTTATCCGCCATTTCTGTTCAGGACCAGCCCATATTATGTTTTCCCAAAAAGGTGGTGGGCAGGCTGTATTTGGGACGGCTATAAGTGCCCTGAAACGGGCCTACATAGTAATAAATATTTTGATTTCGGTTTGTTCGCTTTCAAGCAATAAGACCATCAAATTGTGCATTCTTTAACACTATGAGTTTCAGTTTGGTATACATTATGATCTATTTGATTTATTTTCCCAGCACCATCTCAAAAACTGTGACATTCAAATACACTACTTCCTATTTCTAGGTGTTGCTTGCTGAACTTCGTAGCCGTGTGTATGATGAGTCATTTAAATATTTCGCGACCGTTGGAAATAAGAGTCGGGAATTCCTCGTTGTTAAATAAATTTTTAATGTTTACTTAAAACGTTGTAAGTAGATGGTGATAGTAGGGTTGGTTAGAAAATTTTCTTTTGATAAAAAACTAATATTTTGCTTTGAAGAATATTCTTGAGCTTTTAAAATTAACCGTGTTTTAATATTTTTGCAGTTTATTTTTCATTTCGAGCAATATTTTCTTGCTAAGCTTCATAATTCTGTGTCGCTGTGTGTAATGAAATATTATTATTACAAGTTGTTTTAAAACATTTCCTGGAGTTTGAGGAGATAAAATTGTGAATAATTCAATGTGTTTATTATGAAGGTACCTATAATATTTTTAATGTTTATCATTGCTTCTAAAAATGTGGTCTAGATAGGTTACCTACCTACTGTTGGAAGAGCAAATTGCTCTTTTCATGAAACGTGAGGAAAAGCTTGAAAGAAATGATACTTAGAAAAATATCATATTCATAAACCACACGTACTACCCAAAAGTTATTTGAAACCATCAATAATAATTGAAATTTATTGAAGGGCTATTAACATTTACATTTCGGTAATGATGATGAATGGTTGATTCTTGAAACCACTCCATTGTTTATTGGTCTACAACACTAAAAGTGCAGTCGCTAGCTCGTTAAGTAAGTGGAGTAAGGTTCAAATTCGCTGTACCGTTCTGATGTTGACAGGCCAATAGTGAAAAATTGCAAGTGACAAGTAAAACGTGGTGAAAATGTAACGAAAATAACGAGCTGTCGTTAATGTAACACGTGCAATGAAATACTGTAGCGTTTCGATGTACTTAACAGTCGGATATTTAACACATTTTTGACATAGCTTAACTAGGTAGGTACAAGTAAATATTTTTTCACTTGAAGTAAACAAATAGTTGCCAGAACTGTAGATTTATGGATGCATTTTTTGCAATAATCTCACTTATTTACGTGTAATGACTTTAGCAATATTCAAATGAAAAAATCAAAATTATCTTTATTTGTGTAGACTTGTAGACTAAGGCTGGGTTGCACCATCTTACTTTGTCTTTAACAAACGACAAAAATCTGTCAAACTCCATACAAAAAATACTGGTTATCGTTATAGTAGTTACGGTCACAGTTAGGTGGTGCAACTCAGCCTAATTAAATTAGTACTTACAAAATCGTCAAATGCTCTTAAAGAGCCTATACATGTCTAATTCTTTTCTTGCCCTACCAGCGCTTCGAGACAAACATTTGGCAAGTGCTGAGAAGAAGCGCCGCAACAAACTCAGTCACCACTGTCTGCCGGTTTAAAAATATAAAAAGTTGGAAGTTACAAACATTCAGAAGCATAAGTTACTTATGGGTTCCCGTTGATAGAAGGTGGCCTTAAGTAAGACTCTCATCTAGTACGAGACCGCGTGGTTGCGCATTAATTCAAATCAATAAATGCTCTTTCTTAGTTCCTAACCCGGTTGAAAACCAGCGCTGCACGGACCTAGTCCTCGTCACCTTGTTTTTAAATAAGTAATCTTGTTATGTTTGTTTTGCTTTTCTTGCTGTTTAGGTGACAATAAGGGTTTATTTATTTATCTAGTAATTGAAATAGACCTGTCATTGATATCAAAGTTAAATAATGCCCAAAATACTCACAAACAATTGCAAAATTCATTATGCGGAGCTTTTTATCAAGATTTTTGTAATTTGTATTAATTCAACAATAGGAAAAAACATTATATTGTATAACTTTTGGTGCAGTTTTTTAGAAGATTCTACAAATTATCCCAGATCGAGAGCCTTGTTGACTGGACGGACAGTCTTTACATTTTAATTAGGTTGTCCACGTATTTTTCACTTTAACAGTAATGAAATTCACACTCCATTTTCCACTTTTGTGCCCGTGACACAAAGTTCATTTTCAGTTTTCTTTTTTTGGTCAAAAGCATAACGATTTCAGCCATTTAATTATGGAATTATCAGTGACGGTAAATCGGTTAATTATCGTGGATAATGATATTATTAGCGTTTGTGTATATTCAAGTACATTCGGGATTTGTGGTTTTTTAGTAAAAATACTTAATAATGCATGAAAAAATTATTACGTCTTTCACGAAAAACAGCAAATGTGATTTAAATTATCGTGATAAAAATTTACTTTCTTATAACCCTCTTTTAGACCCTGAAAAAACGTAATTTAGTTAAAACTTACCTCTACATAGGAAAACCAAAAACATAACCCTCCTTTGGGCGCAGTCTGGTAACCAATCATATGTTTATGAACTATGAATCTTTCATAATATCTTCATTAAAATCTAATATTTTAAGCTGTTGACTATTTAATGTCGTGGCTTAATTTTTGAAGCATAAAATATACTCGTAATACAGAGTAACTTTCCACAACGTTCACAACACCACGAAAAAGCAATCTATTCCTAAATGTCCTTATGATTAGACGCACAAAGTTCAAAATTGGAACACTTTTCCGAAGTGAAATGTTATACCAAAATTGTTCGTTTGAGTGCAAATCCTCTTTCCGACGGCTATTTACCGGTTACAACCGGTTTTTACCGCTTTCAACCGGTTTTTACCGCTGTACCTAACAGCATGACCGCCTCGTAGGGGAAAATTAAATTTTTGATATTATTCTTAGCTGGTTCTCTCATTATGGCGGCTTTTAACGAAAATTAACTCGTTCGGTAATACTACCAAGTTTAAACTTGGTAGTATCGTTTCTAACTAGCGAGTGTAGTTAAAGTAATAACAGTTTACTGGTTAAGTGGCTTGTTTGCATTCGTTCAAAACCTTAGGGGAAAATTAAAGTTAGGCACATAGAAAATTGTGTTCGGCTTTTAGAAAGTATTTAAGATGAAATGGGACAATTTATGATAAAACTGAGTTTAGAACTTTAGACAATGCTCATTATTATTGTAATGAAATAAGCAAAAATCTTGTTTCCCTCATATACTTAGAGAGTTACGAAAATGCAGATCTTAAACTATAAATATAACCTATAATTTATGTTTCATCGCTTAAAATCTGTTGTATGAGTTTCTCATGAATATATTTTTATTATCAAAATACATCTAAAGGTCATGGCAGACTTATCAACACGGAAAGGGATTAACACCGTATCGCCTTCGCGAGCTTTCATAGCCTTTCGCGCGCTGTCAACAGCGAGACGAGGCGTATGCGCTACTTATATCATACAAAGAATACTGACCGCTTCGAGTTGATACGGTTACGATCCCTTTTCGGATTGATAAATGTGCTACGTCCTTAATACCTGTCACACGCCTACAAAACGAACATCTTATTACCATCTATCGCGTATCCAATCCCAATACAAAAATGTCACTACACAAAACATACATGTCGTATCTTATACATAAAACTAAAAGAACATTACAGGCATCACCGACTTTCCCCGGGTATTCCCCGGAGAGGAAAGATAAACACATTCTGATGGAAACTTTTATCCGATTTCGTAGTTTTGTGGAGCTATAGATACTTATTTTGGTTTAAGTTAATAAGCAGTATTGTTCAGCGGTGTTACTTTGTCACGAAAAAATTTTGTGTCTTTGTTCCATAAAAAATCTTCTTTATTTTGCTCTTCAAAAACTAAACTAATACTGTGTATTTCAAGGCTAGTTACCAAAATGTTTTTATGCTGAACCAATTTCTATATTTGTAGAACTGGACTTTAGAAGCTGACTTTTGACACAAAAATAACTTAACATACACCTAGGTATCAAAAGGCCTACATAATTTACGAAGACAATATTATGCAATAGGCATAATATAATTTTGTTCGCTTACAAAACGGTATGAATATGAATGTTGAAGAAACTTAATTCTTCTGGCATAATATTATACAAATATTAAATATCCTTAATTTAAAGTGAAATATAGAGTCATAAACAACTTCATTATTTCTGGAACAAAGACAAAGAGTATCCTTCAGGTTTAATTATATTTCCCGAAACAACCCTTCATTAATCCTATATTATAAGTAGTTTAAAATCTCCTATCTGGTTTCTAGAAAAGTAAATAAGTAACTAGTTTATAAAAGTTGAAATCTAGCTTCTAGTGAGAAAACAAGAGTTTTGCTCTTATTTTCTTTCAATTAGTTTCCAGGTATACTCCGACGACAGTTCTTGGAAATAAATCTCCTCAATGGACGTTATCTGAAGGAGCTCAGGACATTCGCCGGTCTCGTGAAAACTATGGCGGTGTTCTTGTTTGTTTAACAAAACTCATTATTTTCAAGCTATTTGCTGCGCGAAATCAACCGTTGTTATAGTCTGGAGGCGACGTAAGACCAAAATAACTTGTTATTAAAATTAAATGGTACGTATTTGATAAGTTATAAGTTTGTGGTGGATAATTAAGTTTTAACGCGATACGCAGACAGGTAATACTGAAATATTACCTGTTTTGCCTGACGTTTCGACCGAGTTGCACCAGCCATAGGCTGAATCACTAAAGCATCGAGTGCGATCCGTATGGTGGAGTAGAATTAGATGACTCTACCCACATGTTATTATTTCTTCTTCAAGTACCGTCACACACTACACTAATTAATTGTGCCCCTATTCTATATATTATTTGTGATGGATAGACCATAAGATCTAATCATCATCATCATCATCATTTCAGCCACAGGACGTCCACTGCTGAACATAGGCCTCCCCCAATGACTTCCACATCGCACGGTTGGTAGCGGCCTGCATCCAGCGCCTTCCCGCTACCTTCATATACCATAGATGGAAGGCTAAATGCCATAATAAGTATCATCACGCTACGATCTACGATAGAAGTAGAGAATCAATGGAAGAAATGTTGCGAAAACGCGAAAAAATATTCGAACCATTTTCACGTTTACAAAATTGCGGGCACAGTTAGTTTCTACAAAAAAATACTTATCTCGATAAGTTGTTTTTCCGCAAAAATTGTGTCAATATTTTTCAATTCTGTCTAAATATAGCAAATTAGTTCTAAGAGCCTCGCCGTTTTGAATACCGATGTAGATAAAATTGTTTTGTATCACAGAATACTTCTGAAATAATTGGCGCTATCAGTACAACAAAGGAATGGCCTACATTCCAGAAATCAGGTTCCAGTCAAATATTTATCCAGGAAATTGTTTGAAGCGAAAAATAGCTGATTGCGTTGTTAAATAAGATTCGTATTGATGGAAACTGAAACCATCTTGGGAGGGAATGATGGATGAAAGGAAAAATGTCAAGGCCTTCCATGAAATTCGAGGTATTCTCAACCTTGTTATTAAGGCCAAACGAGCTTTGCAATTTCCGGAGCTATCATCCTTAAAATACTGTGGAAACAAATAGTCAACAAAGTCATAAATATAAACAATGTTGAACAAATAAAACAATGCACCAAAAGCATTTTGGAACTAACATAAATAGGCACTACTTTTAAGTAACTTTTTGTGCAGGTTTGATAACTATTTATCATCATTAAGTATGATAGTGTTAATGGAATCCTGAAGCACTAAAAATATAAAACTGAAATGAAAATCATGTTTTTATTTTTGAATGAAAACGCAAACCAAATAATGCTCAATGCAAAAAGCAATATATCCGTGTAAAAATTAGTAAATTGAAAAGAGCCTTCTTTTTAATGAACAACACAAAACGTCTAGTTTACTAAAATTTAAAAAAATCATAATTGGAGATATTTTGATCCATGGATAACAACTAAATTTTTTATTATCTGGTTATTTCAACATTTTAAATGGTAAGTCAAAGCAGATACGGACTTGAAAATTATCACAAGTATTTTAATTAAAAATTGACTAACAAAAATACTTAGACTGGGTATCCATCAATCTTACTTTGACTTTAACAAACGTCAAAAATCTGTCATGCCATACAAAATACACCGGTTATCGTTATAGTCACGGTTAAAGTAAGGTGGTGCAACTCAGCCTTATTGATATAATGATCATTATGAATTTACAAAATGATTGTACTTTATTACGAAGTGGCTGCGTTCTACTTAGCAATTTGCTCAAGACGGTAGAATCTCAGAAATAATTCTGTAGGCAGCTTAGTGCATGAATAACTAAAACAGAGTACAGCTAAAATGCTACAGCCACAACGTTACAGCATTTTTATGGATAAAACCATTATGATAGAGTATCACTTAGCGGAGTGATGGAAAAAATATTATCTTAAAAAATCATAAAAGAACTAATTATTAAACAAAAATATAAAGTGATAACTTAATATCATTTCTTATTTCTTCTAAAAGTCTTTTGACACCATCAAAAGATGTAGAGCTGTGAATTCGCCGAAAATAAAAGTGTGAAAGGTATTAAAAAAAATAGCTTTCTTTAAGCTTTACTAGGCTCTTTATTTTATTATACACCACAACAAGAATAAGAACAAAAAAAGAAACACGCGGACAAGTACAATTAGGCTTTAAAATACAATTAAAGCTTTGTGTTTACTTGCGCTTAGTAGTCGTTTACTTTGCAGCCATGTGTTGGCTCATTTTAATTAGCTAAAGAATGCTTGATTACACATTAATATAGGGCAATTTCCGCATGATGTTACATCAAAATTTTCCAAACAAATCTAGGCCTTTAAAGCTGATAGAATCTATAAATAAAGACCAATAAGCTCTTCAGTAAACCTAATCGTTTGTACTGGATACAATTTAAATAACTCAAGTCCAAAGGTTTGAAAAGGTCAGATTGTAATCGCCACCGTAAATCGACCAGATGTCCTAATCCTAAAAACGAATTCACAAACATCTATCCGACTCTTTTATATTCAATAAAAATTCAAATGTGCAAAGGAGACCCAATAAGTACGCCTTTATACTTCATTGAGTTTTGAACAATTTTATTTTTAAACGAATTTCATAATACGATCATGCAAAGATTAGCAAAGGTCATAAGGCGTAGGCGTAAAACAAATGAAGGGCGTACAGACAGTACCTAAGCACGATGTTCCATAGAGGGTTATTATCACCACTATTACATTAGAATATTCACTAGGCAAATTAAGTTGGCTAATGTAGATGATTTTTATACATATAGGAGTAATTTTCAGCGTAAATTATTCTGTTTTAAAATATAACTATAATGATATTACCAATTAAAACAAGTTTAAAAGCGTCTAGGATAGGGTTTTTAGAGTGCTCATTTTCTTTAAATAATGTAGAGAAAAACCACTCTGTTTAATTTGTTAAAATATTGCAGTTTTTTGGTCAAATAAAGCAGGATATTGAATCAATCATATTTTCTGAAAAACCAATTTATGATTCCGTGCTTAAAAGGGCACGGTAAACTTTCATTCGAGCCAAATCAGACCCTTATATCGGCTCATTAGGTCGGACATGACAACGCTATACAGAAAAGATTTTCTGCCGGGCTAGGAAGCGCTGTGATAAAATCTTATCGAAGATTTTAGTCTTTAATAATGTATTAGGTACATCGGAATTAATTTGCTTTAAACTATCCGGGTTTATCGCGTAAAATCCATAAAATGCCTCCATAAATTTTATTCGCATCCAGCAAACAATTTTGCGGAAAAAATCCATATTTTTCATAAAATTAAATAATAATATTCGTCGTTTCAGCCAAATGATGTCCACAGCTGGACAAAGGCCTACCCCAAGGTTTTCTATAATGAACGGTCCTGCGCTGCCTGCATCCAGGTTTCCATAGTTCGCAGAGACGATGGCCATTGGGGCAGAAAAGTTCTCGAGTGGCGACCAAGGGCTGGAAGACGTAGCGTGGGCAGGCCTCCTACTAGGTGGACCGACGATCTTGTAAAGGTCGCGGAAGAAAACAATATACGAATCGCTGTAAATTATTCCAGCAAGTTATGCTCATACCTGCTGTGACTTCTAGCCGACTCAGCCGTACAGCACACAGTCCTACACAAACATTGCCAATGAAATCAACTACAATACAGCGAACAAGTCCCAAGTAGTAAGTCAATTTGTCGGCAATTCGTGTAAACACAAGCGCTCGGGACTTGCACAACTATTCGCTGGGATTGTCCAGTGAACTCTAGATTGTCTTAGCCCGAAAACTTGGCTTATAGTTTATAGTTTATATAGCCTAGTTACAATTGACATACTTTTTAAGTTGTGAAAAAAGGATTTTCTCAAATTCGACTCCGAAAATATCAATCATGGTCTAGACTAGTATTTTGCTTAATTAATAAATAAGTAACGTAATAACGTTTTTCTTTTCAGTAAAAATTTGACGGTTTTTTTTTCTAAAAAAAAAAACATTATGAGTAGTGAAAACGCGACCTAACGCGATATATCAATCATTCATTGTATTCAGTATCCAGTATCGTAATACTAAAATAAAATATACTAACAATATTTGGTGACTGGTCAGAAGCACAATTTCAGTCCCAGAAAAACTAAAGATAAGGAATTATCCACCGGATTAAGTGAAGAATCGTAAAAAAACACCTTCCTCTAACAAAATCAAGTGAAGCACTTCCGTTTAAATGTAGGGTAGATTTACAGGATTACCCAGTTAAGTAAAGATTATCGACGACTTATTTTGTTTGGATAGAGTCCTTGACAATAGCGATTAGCGGAAAATGTATAGTTTTCATTCATTTTTATGTGTCACAATATTGATATTAAAAAAGGTCGAGTAAATAAATAATTTATTTTTGCCTATTTTTTAGTGCATTTTCAAGTTTTCATTGGTTTATTCGTTAGAAGTTATAATTACTTAAAGATTTATTTACATCATAAAATAAAACCATAATACTTATTTTTCAAACACTGCTGTTTTGTGGCAACCGTTGCGTTTCCTGAAAATATGTTACAATAAATATTTTCACAGATGGACACAAAATATTTTATGTATCCTACTGCATAATGTCTAATACATATTATTATGATGTGTAGATTAATATAAATTTAACCTGTTTAAAAAATAGGAATAATTTTCCAGGTATGAACATTTTTCTTTCATAGTAATCAATGTTTTAGTACAATCGCATTTGCGTTTTTCGGAACAACAAGTCTAATACTTAATCTTCACATAATAATATGTATTAGACTTGTTGTTCCGAAAAACGCAAATGCGATTGTACTAAAACATTGATTACTATGAAAGAAAAATGTTCATACCTGGAAAATTATTCCTATTTTTTAAACAGGTTAAATTTTTTTTTTATTTTTTAAATAAACAGTAAAAAATCGAACTGCCTAAGGCGGGACTCGAACTTGTAGAAATTTTAATTACGGGTTAAATTAAATTAACCCTTATCTATTCAAGACAACCGCTTTCCTCGAGGACCCACCCACTTCCAGTGGACGTTGATTGATGAACGCTCCGTGTTGCTAAGATAAAGTCCTTGAATTATACCCGTCTACGTGTTCGATTACCCGCTGTTTATTCTAACGTTAGTCCGGGACTAAGTGAAACTTTCGCTTTGATGAAACTATTTCAGATACGAAGGTAAGCTTAAGTTAAAAGCGTGGCTTGTTGATAGAACCTTGGTCGGGACTTTTGCGTCCAAAGGGTAGTTTCTGTAGTTCTAAGAACTGAGGCATGATTGAAATAATCGGGTTGCTCAGGTTTAAAAATACAAGATTTCTGAGTATTATGTAAGTTTTTGACGACAGTAAATTAAGCAAGTATGAGCGCTTTTTAAAAGCTTATTTACAGAAAGAAAATTAATGACTTTTATAAATCTTATGTTTCACTATTTTCAGATTTTCACCTTTCATTATTTTTCTAATACTCATACTTAGATCTTCTTTCTTGGAAAACACAAGATGTTGTTATTTATTAATGTGATAATTAATTTACCGCATAATGTTTTTCACTTCATTTACGTAATTATTTTTATTTTCAAAAAAACTATAGACATTGGGTGTGTACCTAAGTATCTGTTTTAATTTCAATACGCAGTGTAGGTTTTCACTCCACTCTCCTGAGAAAATACTTTTGACAGTGAAATACCTACATAACGACATTATCTTATTAGAGTTTCTTCTTTTCTATTAAGGTAAATACGGAAAATTAAAATGAAAATAAAATATAATTTTAAAGGTCATTCTTGGTCTCTAATAATAGAATACGAATATACTGTTACGTATTTTCACCAGACAGAAAAGCATAATAAAAATGCAGCTAAAGATTCTACACTAATTTAATTGGTACTGCATACCAGATTTCTTTCACGTTTAACGGTTCCATTGACTTCTCAATTATTGCTACCATTAAGATTGAATAGTTCAATGCACGATTAGGTAAGTGTTGAACAAGCAGTAGAAACAGAATGGACTGTTCAGTAATGCTTTGACCTAACAGATTTCACAGTTGGGTGCTCTGGAATTGACTTGGATTGTTGAACTATGTTAAATGTACGGACAATTTGAAAATTGGGTATGTAGGATCGCTTTTGTCGACAGATGAAAATCGTCGGTAAATTAAATGCATGCGTTCGTGCTTTGTGTGAGAAAGGAAAAAAACAGAACATAAAGTTCCATAATTTCTTAAGAAAATCCATTCTAGAAAGTGTTTATGAAAACGTTCCGCAATACAAGAATTTTGTTTAAAAATGTTCAGTAATCAGAGATAAAAACATTTTAATAAAATATAATCTTAACATTTTGATTCTACCAGAGAATGAAGGATTTTACCTTTACTCTGAAGAGACTAGCATATTTCTCCCTTAGTCGCCTTTTATGACATCCATCGGAAGAGTGAGGGTGGTCCTATTCTATTCTGTTGAAAATAAGTAGTTATTTCATCAACAGTTTTATTTCATAAAAAGTTCCAATAAATGTTACATGTAAGTATGTAATGCGATAATGCCATTAATTAACATTAGTGCAAAAAATTTCATTAGATGTACTTACAGTGTTTTAATATTTATGTGTCGAATAACCTGTCGAATACGTCTATCCGACCTTATTAGTTAATTACTACATTATAACCTTGGTGGTTATTGTGCTGTGTGCTATTATTACCAAATAAATAAATTTTGAAATTTTGAAATTTGAAATTTTGAATGTCCAGTGCTTGTTTATAAATCAGTCAAGTTGTAGCTTTTGGCTCTAGCCCAGCTGTTTACTGAGATTACGCCGACATTATGTCCGTAGCTGACTAGAACTAAGCCAGGTCCCTAGTGTAGTGGAAACGATTTTACAGCGGCAACGTTGTTTTAACGAGCGCTTTGGAAAGCGCTTTAGCGTAGCTTTTGTTGATATTTTTATGTTAGTCTAGTTAGTTAGTAGAAGTTTTGATTGTAGGGCTTAGCTTTTGTAATTTATTAACTTATTTTAATGGAATACGGATTTATATCTAAAATGAAAATTTAAAATTTTACTCTAGCCAAAGCGCAAAGTAAAGAAAAAATAAGATTTTTAATTTAATATTAAGTTTAAAGCTAGGCAAAATTAAAATTTCACAAAAAAGGTTTTTATATTTATTTATAGATTCATTTTACCTAATACTGTATTATTACTGTGGTAAAGTTTAGTGAAGTACAATACTGTAGAGTTTAAGTTTAGATTTTCAATATTACCTTTAATTGTTATCGATTAACTTCAATATAAATTTCATCCTACATTCTTGGATCTTATGCATGCTTTTGAATTTTCTGAATCATACGTCATCAAAATTCTAATAATATTACATATCTATCTACAAAAATTGTAAATAAAACGCAGTTTTCTTCATAAAATCACACAAACTGTTTCTGCTCCAAATATACCCTAAATTGTTCAGTTGTCCGCATCAAAAAACATTTCGCTACTTTGTGCGGTCGATAGCACATCACACTACAGAGATTTGTTGCAAACTCGTACTTATCACAACTACTTAAGATACATTAGTGATTATCTTGACGTGCCATTGTCTGCACAGTCAGCTTCAAATAGTTCGTGACACGTGACAAAGTTGACAACACAAACTTATTCCAATTGTAACAAAGACGTTGCGAACTTTTTCGCTACTTTGTGTCACAACTATTTGACGCTGACTGTACGACGCAAAAATGCGTGGACCGTCAACACGGTGTGATTTTATTAAGGCCTTTGTTGCCATTGAACAATAGAAACACGATTTATATTTATTTTCCAAAGAGCAAACGTTTTCGTCTTCACTTTTAGTTATAGGCCAAGAGCTAGAAGTTTCCCAGCAACATTAAAATAATTCTTACCAGTGGAGGCCAAGTTCGCAGGAGAAAAATAAAACTATACCTACTATGCTAATTATAGTTATTACTGGCTTTGTAAAGTTATTTAATGTACAGAATATGCCGCCATTTTGTGTATCTTCGAGTATTTGTCCTGAAGCAGTGGTAGGGTTAATACTAGGACGTGTAAAAGTGCTTTTTTAAGCCTATTTACAGAAATAAATGAGTTTTATGAGTTTTTTATGTAATCACAGACTGTCAGAGAGCTCGATACTATTTCACTTTACAACCAAAAATATTAAGTAAATCACAAGGGACATACATACATAGTACCATTTAGTGTAACCCTCAATCGGTTTGACTTTTTTGCGACATTTCATAGGTAACATACTAGTAACAGTTACAAGAGAGACAAATATCTTATCACCACTATCCGTTGGCCTACAAACAAAAGCTCTCACTACTTTAGCCTAAAACACAGTCGTTAAAATGTTTTGCCCCGATGTTATCTCCCGCGAGCGTACCGGGAGTTTACCCGATGGATGCCGATAAGGGTGAAGTTTCATGTAGATATTTTGACTCTAATTGTGATTATCTGGCAATGGAATTAGAGTAGGAAAAGTTGAGTAAGTTAGGTAATTTATACAAGGAGAATTTATGCAAGTAAAATATCCGAAAAAAGATGAAATATTACCGATATCTAAACTAAGGTAGAACAAGGGCACAATTCAAATTCAAAGTCATTTATTTTGTAAGTAGGCTCTTAAAATGCCCTTTTACTCACTATTAATCTCTTTCTTACAAAAACATTAAATAAATAAATAAATTAAAAAAGCAAAACATTGATTGTACCTATTTCTTGATAACAACGTGGCAAAAATCTCTATTTTAATTCTTGCAAATGGGAAAGAGAGTATGAGAGAGCAAATTTAATGGATGCTGTAAAAATTCAATACTTTAATTTTGAGCCCTTGTTCTACCGAACAAAGTGAGTAAACACAACGTCTCATAATAATTAGCAAAACTTCCCAAACATGACTATTCCTTTTTTTTTACCTAAGAGCTTTATTTGCCATATTTATTTGATCAAATCTTTCATAATACCTCTGAAGGTTTTCTCTCCATAAATAAATTTGCCGTGGCAAGGTTCACAAGTTTAGGGTATAAAATGTCAATACAAACGAGACAGTACTACGTGTGCGGAATTGTGTTATGTTTTGTCAACTGAAAATAAGAATGGATGTGAACACACGGGTAATAAATAAAACTACAAAAAATTGGCGACTATCAAAAAAATAAGAAGAATTAGCTTTTCATTCATAAAAGACGTCTGAAAAATGTGAATTAGGCTTACCTAATTAAACTTATTAAGCATCCTAAAATGATATAATCTAAAACCCAACGAATTGACTAGTTAGCGGTTGGATTTTAACTCATTCAACTTGGCCAATTAGAAAAAAAGCATTCAAAACTAAAGCCTCATAAACTAACCAATTCGTTTGTTATGGCGCAAAGTTTTTTCTTTGTTAATTAACTTCATAATGAATAACGACTTTAATTCGCACTGGAAAGGATTTCTTTATCATAAAACTCCCATTTCTGACGTAGCTCATGAATACCCCATAAATTGGAATACCAAGCGGTTAGATAGCTTCAAAATAAAATTCGTTATGCCCGTAAAATATTGAAGATTCAGCGTTTTTTTACGTCGGAACTTAAATAATTTGTCAGAATTCGCCTTCCGCAAACTCGTAAACTTGAATAGCTTGTTCAGATCCATTGGGCATATTTCTCTTATAGGTTTGGTTTGGTCTGATATAAATTATTTATCTATCTGGCCGACCTTTTAAGCGTTTTTTTTCATTGCCTATGAACCGGACGTTAATGACTGAAGATTACGAGGATTATGACGTCGACCTTATGGCCCTTGAAGCGGCGGGGCAGTCCGCAAAAAGGAACCGTATGTTTTTACACTAAAGGATATTTTCACCTGAGCCGCCGGTGGTTCCGTGACCGCATTGCCAAAGCGTGCTCATATGTTGCCCATTCTCTAACGGTACGTGAGTGAAATAAACTTTAATACAACTTTTACTTAAGAAATCCTCCGGTTCTCGGGTGGTTTACAAAACGGATAGATTGGTAAAAGATTTGTACCCTCTAGGTTTTTCTGTGAAACTAGAATTTTGGCTAGCATTTTTATTTTATTTTGCACTAGCTGGACCAATTTACATCGTCGTTCTGCCATTACCAATATTTAAACGAAAAGGAGGTTTAGTTTACCAATTTTAAATGATATACCTATAAGTAAAGTTATCCAATTTTTTTTCATAAAAACTTTTCTCGGTCACAATTGTAATTTTGTTATGAATTTAATTTATTATAATCATTACTTTATTATGCTTAATTGTTTAATTTTAGACCTTACGTAAAACACTTTTTTTTGCTTTGGATTGGTGCATTTCTGAAAGCCACGAAACTTCTTACGGCGGTAGGCAGCAGTGCTTTCAAGTTCCAAACTGAAAGTTTTAACGATGCATCCGACGTGAACTTACAAGTTTTCTACTTTCGCCTGATCCCGCAATATTTTCGGCAAGTAAATTTATTGCTTTAGTTTAATAGTACTTACTTGCTAGATAAAGGTGACTTTAGCATTTTATTGGTAACATGAATCCATGGTCCACCCACCAGGTGGACTGACGACCTGATAAAGGCTGGATGCAGGCCGCTACCAACCGTGCGATGTGGAAGTCATTGGGGGAGGCATATGTTCAGCAGTGGACGTCCTATGGCTGAATTAATGATGATGAAGATGAATCCAACTTTTTACCCGACTACGGCAAAGCAAAAGGAGGGTTATGATTTTGACAGGCTATGTATGTATGTGTATGTTCATCTGTTCCCTCGTAACTTCTAAACTACTTATCAGAATTCGACAAATGACATATCATTAGAAGCGTCTTAATTGTCCGCAGGTTATACATATATAGGCGTAGTCACACATTACATACGAGTATACCTACCTACCTACCGTAGCACTTTGACAACGTGTGACAGCGGTTTTCCAAACATGAAAATTACTATACAACTACATTAGCAACTTTGTTCAGTTCAGTATTCTGAAAATCTTGTTTTATACTTTTTCAGCGTCGTTTTTTGTCGTAGTTGGGTTTTAGTTTTACATTTATAGTGAACTAGCGACCGCCCGCGACTACGTACTCGTGGACCCCGTCTTACCCCCTTAGGGGTTGAATTTTGCAAAATCCCGTCTTAGCAAAATTGGTGACTCCTAGTAGCATTTGTAGTTTCTTTGATTTCGTTTCGTGTCATGTCACTAACTTAAACTAACTTACACTTTTTTTTTGTTTATTCACCGTTCGTGGTGTGATGAAAAAAAATTGTGATTCTTTTTATCACGCAAAATAGAATTCGCAAAACAATTGAAAGGGGAAAATCAAAAGGAAGTGAGCAAGAAATGTCGAAGTATCATTACCATAGGTCAACAGTTCTCACCTCGTTACAGATTCAGTGGAGCGAGAGGATTGTTACGAGTATACTTTGCTGCTCGGACTGGTCGAGGCGACGTGTTCGGAGAATTTTAAACTAAGGATAGAAACTTTTAAAATGTTTAGTTAGGTACATTTTGTTTGCTTAACAAAATATCATTAATTAATTTTGAGTACATACGAACGAACGAACATACAGTATTCTCATCAACTGGATAGCTATTACGAACAGCTGTTCAATGTTCATTCTTGTCAAATATTATTTAATCAAGTACATAAATCAGAAAAAAAAAACATAAGTCTGTCGCCATAACAACAATGTTAACCGTATTGTTAGCCAGTTCCTCTGTGGTTGAGGATTCCGGGTGTAGCTCGCTTGAAAAAAATGGTAATTAGAAACTAATTGGGATTTAAAGGATATAATTAATTTAAGAGACATAATATAGCTTTGGAACTATTGGCCAGTTGAGCCAAATGTCTAAATTACAGAACATGTAAAAAAAATATTAAAAAAAATACATGCCCTTCAAAGTAGAGTCAAAGTTTCAGGACTTTTCAGTTCAGTTAACCACTAAAGTATCCAAATATTGCAATATATCTGAGCATCACATCTACAAATCTGCTTACGTGTTGTCGATTCAAAAACGGAACAGACCTGGCAGAACAGTCGCCAATCCTCACGGCAAAGGGAATGACAAATGTATTCGTGCGACGTCTACGTATCATTAGCATAGGTCAACTTCTCTCGTTGCCGACTCAGGACTGGATTGTCACACTCCGGAACTCAGTTCAAAGGTTAGTTTTGAAACTACAGATTTGACAGCAAATTCCAATTTGGGATTTATTGTTAACTAGCTGTACCCCGCGGTGTTACCTGCGGTAAAATGTAGCCTGTGTGTTAATCCAGGGTGTCAGCTAACTCCATACCAAATTTTATTAAAATCACTCCAGCCGTTTAGACGTGAAGAAGTAACAAACTTACACTTACACACTCACACACTCCCAATAGTGTGATGTAGTTACGAAGTTTTACTATCATAACATGGGCTGCCGCTATCTTATGTCAAGACGAGGGTGAATAGGCAATTAGGTACAGGGCAGATTATGTACTATGACTATAGACTGCATCTCACTTTTAACATCAGGTTCGATTGCGGTCAAAATACCTGCCTTGTCCTGTAATTACAAATGTAGCAAGCAAGCATACAAAGAAAATATGCGACTAAAAGCCTACGATACTTTAGATGTAAATTACAGCATTTCAATAAAGGCTAGAACAAAGATGGCATGATAGGGCGACAATAATTAATTTTTAGACTAAGTGAATACTTTCAAAAAACTTTTTTTATGATATCCTGCTGATAAGCTTTTTAATCCACCAACCTCTTACCGTAACAAAGTAAGCTTTACTCCGTATCTTAAACAGACAGCAATGACGCGATGACGGTGATTTTTGGAGTAAGTACATAAATTATTTCTCTTTTTTAAGGGACGTCAGTGAAAAATGAAAATAAGCCGTGACAGGTCAAACCCCGCCCCGGAATGTTCAAACAGACATTTATCATCGTTATCGTGTTCCGGTGTGAATCGGATTTACGGTCACTTTGTCAAGTATCAACCTCAGTTCTTGTTATAAAATAAAAGAAGATACAGTAACACTGTTCCAAGCACTAAATGAGGACCACAATTAGTTCTATGGAGTCGGTTACGGACTGCTGACACCTCTTTCTCAAGCCGCTTGATTTTTGTGTGTGAAACTAAGGGTTAGGTAGAAAATACTCAAATAATTCCGTATCTTAGGATAATTTGCTAAATGGAAAACCTATTTTGCACCTCAAGAGATAGCACAAAACTAAACCGAAGAAAAAATAATAATATGCTATAGGATTGGAGTCTACTGTGTTATGATCTTTTATGATTTTGTGGTGAGACCTCAGTATTTTAAGATCTAATTAGAACTGATTTTTGGTGTGAAATCGGGGTTTTAAATTCATCCGACGTACCAAATTATCTTCTAAGGCTTGGTTGCACCATCTTACTTTAACTTTGACAAACGTCAAAAATCTGTCAAACTCCATACAAAAGCATTGGTTATCGTTATAATTACTGTCAAAGTAAGATGGTGCAACCCACCCTAACTTTCTGTATTTAAGATTGTTTTAAATTCGGTTAGTTAATACGAAGCGACGCTCCAAATTATTTGACTCTGGAAAATATAGGTACAGCATAGACACACTTTTGCTAATTGTGTTTTATTTAATTTCTTTTAGTACAACCACTTAGAAAAAATACTGTTTACGCGAATCTCCCTAACTGACCGAAACGTTTCAATTTATCTTTCCCCAATACCTAATCAATTTAGCATCAAATTCCTTTACGAGCTGAAGAGCTTTATGTTTGTCGTAAAATTCGTGACAGACCCAAGGAAACCCAAATTAAAAACAACTTTAACAAAACGACTCGGTTACAAACTGGATGTTTGTTAATCAGATTGTTTTAGATAAATCCTTGTATCCACCGTATTTTGAAATAGCATAACAGAAAGATGGATTGCGATTTTTATAATTTAAATACGAGTAGGTATTTAATACACGTAGTACAAAATTTTTAACGTTACTTTAGAGGCTTAAATAAATTATTAATATTGTTGGTTCGAGTAAATACGAGTATATAAAATATGTTTAAAACAGTCATGTCATTCAAAATTGTATAATACCTACTGATGATTTTATACACTCGTTTATTGTAATTTATTATGTAAAAAGTACGAGTAGATGCATGAAACACTTATGTTGTCTAGTATTTGATTAAGCTTCTTAAATAAATAATAAATAAATAAATAAATCTTTGGACAATTTCACACAGCGCCAGCTAGCCCCAAAGTAAGCAACTTAATGCTTGTGTTATGGGTGCTAGCTTAACGGATATACTACTTATATACTTTTTTTTAAATACATAAATATTATACATAGTAGTCACACCCAGACCCGTCACAGAAATTAAAATTCATCATTTCAATTTCTGCCCGGCCGGGAATCGAACCCGGGACCTCTCGGCATAGTAGTCCGTTCTGAACCACTACACCAAACGGCCGACAAATCTTCTTCAATCAATTGATCAGTTTTCGATAATGAATTTTTTTTTAACCATAGTAATTCAGAGTTCAGTGGGCTAATTCAAATGCATTTGTCGAGAGTAGAAATCGTCTGTCAAATAATTTTCTAGTAATCAATTTTGAACTGATTGTCAAGGTAATACAGTTGAAAATTGAATATCAAAGCCAGACTACGCCTAATGTCAGATCAGCCGATGGTAGATGCCAAATTTCCAATATCGCGTACGAAGACGGAGAACTTTGTCAATATAGTGGTACATAAGGGTCATAATTAGTGGATGCCGACGATTTTCGCGCTGTCATCTCAACGACTGCCCACCCTTGTCGTTAGAGCAGTCGACTGGATAGAAAGCATGGAATTAACATGGTGATTGATAAACTAGGTGCAAATAAGCATAGGTATTTTATAACCACAGAATGCTTTTTGCTTAAATTTGAAAATAAAGGATATTGTTCTGCGTCCATACATCGTTCGCCCCAAGACCCCCAAGCAATGAAATAATGATTTTTATATGTGAAATTACTTAACGATTGTCACCTTATACTCCACTAGCTTTTCGCTCGCGGCTTCGCGCGCGTGGCCTACATTAGGTACCTACATATTTTACGGAACCCTATTATTTTCCAAAATAAAATTTAGCCTGTTACTCGTGGATAATGTAGCTTTCGAATGGTGAAAGAATTTAATAAAAACGGTCCAATAGTTTTTGAGTCTATTCATTACAACCAAACAAACAAAGTTTTCCTCTTTATAATATTAGTGTAGATACTTAAAGCACGGATAAGCGGGAGATTCGTTACAATAGGAAAAATGCTTCAGATTTTGAGGTTATTAGCATAACAGAAGTACATTTCCATTTTCTATCTTCTATAGGTACTTATAATAAATCTGTAGAGAGGTCAACTCTGTACATGAAATATATTTTCAAAATAACTATCAGGGGGTGATACTGATGCCAAAAATGCAATCAGTAAAATTTTTGTCTGTCTGTCTGTCTGTATGTTCCTTATAGAAACAAAAACTACTCGACGGATTTTAACGAAACTTGGTACAATTATTCTTCATACTCCTGGGCAGGTTATAGTATACTTAGGAATTCCCACGGGAACAGGAATTAGCGGGAAAATCCTTTTGTATGAAAAATCTAAACCGCTTAAGTTAGACGCTTTAAATTTCGCACGTAGGTACTTTAGTAAACTAATTCCCACGGGAACTGGAATTCGTGGGAAAATCCCTTTGTATGAAAAATCTAAACCGCTTTAGTTAGACGCCTTAAATTTGACATGTAGGTATCTTAATAAACTTAAAGCTTAGTTACAACAGGATATTGCAAAATTCCCACGTGAACGGGAAAAAACATTTGAACGAAAAAATCTAAACCGCGTAAGATAGATGAAGGGGGTAAAACGGGATCCACGCGTACGAAGTCGCGGGCGGCCGCTAGTTGCTAATAAAACTATTTATTGTCAAGAATTATATGTATAATAATGCGAATTCCCGTTCCCGTGGGAATTAGTTTACTAAAGTACCTACGTGCGAAATTTAAAGCGTCTAACTTAAGCGGTTTAGATTTTTCATACAAAAGGATTTTCCCGCTAATTCCTGTTCCCGTGAGAATTCCTAAGTATACTATAACCTGCCCAGGAGTATGAAGAATAATTGTACCAAGTTTCGTTAAAATCCGTCGAGTAGTTTTTGTTTCTATAAGGAACATACAGACGGACAGACAGACAGACAAAAATTTTACTGATTGCATTTTTGGCATCAGTATCACCCCCTGATAGTTATTTTGAAAATTATATTTCATGTACAGAATTGACCTCTCTACAGATTTATTATAAGTAGGTATAGATATGTAGGAGAGACGTCTTAATTACACTTTAAATCGTAGATCGATAAAGAACCCCTTTGTCAAACCGTATGAATAGCAGCAAATAGAACTTTGCGTATTGGAAAAATAGGAATGCCTACGGAAAAGCCAAACATTTTTTAAAAAGAAGTTAATATATTTTACTTACATTTAAATCCAAAAATATCTTTATTCCGACCCAAGGGTAAGTAGGCAGTTATGTAGGTATAAATGAAAATACGTATGTAGGTACTTATTATTTATTAATGGTCATGTTCTACATTTTCTATTAAATATGGGCCCAATACATCAATGATGTCGCCATCACAACAAAGTACCATAAATGGTTTAACGAGATTCCGATATTTGTATAGGGAATAAGTTTTTTTTTTTGGTATGCATAATTGCTACTTTTTTGCACATAAATGTATGTATGTACCATCCATGATGACAATAGCCTTTCTTTGTGGTAAATCGTTTCCTGGCTTCCCGAAAAGAGACTGGAACATAAAGGTTTCTTTGGGCTACTTCCTCTCTACTAATAATTATGTTGTAACCCTAAATGTGCTGGTACAAAATGTTCCTCCATCATACTGCGTGCTTTCATTACATATTTTGTAAGAGTACTCCTTGAAATGCCAAGTAATGTAGCTATTCTGTCATCTGAGTCACCGGTCCTCAGCTTCATTAAATAAGCACCAACTGTAGTAATTCGTGCTCTCTGATAGTATCTATGGCAAAGAAGATCTGAAGGACGAATCTGAAAATAAAATAAAACATCAGATTCACAGTTCAACAATAAGAAGAGCAATATTTATATAGGATTAACGACTTTTGTGTGTAACGGAATAGTAAGATGAGTGATGAAAGATAATTTATGATTTGAACGCTGAATGATGAGGAATGATTGGTCTATGGAGGAAACGAAAGGGATGAATGAGGAACGAGGATTGAGAGTGAGAATAGTGGTAGTTTAAAAGAGTAGTCTGTTGTTATGCAGGAAGTATAAATAAAACTTTACTGAGTTTATTTGGCTCAGGGAATTTTTAACTGGCTTTATAATAGTAAAAATTATGTTTAATATTATGTAAGTAATAATATTGCAATATTTTAATAATACAGTGTGAGTCACGTTAAAGTGTACATATGAAAATAGATGAAACTAGACCTATTTTTATCGACAAAAAAGAGGTCAAAAAATTTTTGAGATTTTTTTTTAATTTTTTATATATTTTTTTTTCTTCCAATTACTTATTGTAAAGAAAACTTAATAACTTTTAAACTAAGCGGTATATCCTGATAAAATAAAAACAGTAATAATGCTAAATAACAGGCGATACTAAAAAACCGGCCAAGTGCGAGTCGGGCTCGCACACCGAGGGTTCCGCCGTACAAACGTAGCGGTTTACAATTTATGACGTATTAAATCAAATTACTTACTTGATTCCGTTGCGAGTAGTGGCGAATTTCAAAATATGCGGTATGATTATTTTTTATTTATTTATTTTTCCTATATTTGCATTATAGGTAGGTACCTACCTCAGCGTTTTGAATTTTTGCGTTGATTTAGAATTTCTCACAGTTTAGAGGCAATTAGATTTAAGAAGTGTTTGATATGAATTTCAACTTTAATATCTCTACGCGTTCATGTGAAAAAGGGTAGGTAGTAAGTTTATAATTATTAAAAAAATATTTTATGTCATGTAAGCAAAAATAATATTTTAAATTTTATATAACTTCAAATTTATCATTTTCGCAATTTCTCCTTTATCTGTACTATATAACGTTGCTTCGTGCCGAATTTCAAGATTCTGAGTTCACAGGAAGTACCTTGTAGGTTTTGATTCCCTAGCGTGTGACGGAAATTCGTCTAAGGTGTCGGAACTGCTGTATCTTTTGATCGCGTTAACTTAGAAGTTTGATTTTTTTACTTCTTAAAGGGACAATAGATCTAGGTATTTAGTATAAATTTCAATTTGATACCTTTATTCGTTCGTGAGAAATAAGGTAGTAAGTTTCATTTTATTAAAATATTTTTATTATATTATATACTAAAAAAATGTAATTTTCGCAATTTTTCCTATATTTGCATTATATGACAATGCTTTATGCCAAATTTCAAGATTCTGAGTTTACGGGAAGTATCCTGTAGGTTTTGATTCCTTTGCGAGTGTCGAAAATTTGTTGAAAATATCGACATAATCGGCTGTATCTTTTGATTGGTTTGGCTTAGAAGTTTGATATTTTCACAGCTTAAAGGGACAATAGACCTGAGTATTTCATGTGAATTTCAGCTTCAAAGTCAAAGTCAAAGTCAAAATTTCTTTATTTGTTTAGACTAATAAATAGTTCTTACAAATCGTCATTTTGCTGCAACAAAAAATTTGTTAAAAGCTTCTGCTACATCTTTATCTGCAGATATCAAATTATCGTGAACTTTGAGAGAAAAGTCATTATCTCTTGGTTTTAGTTTACCAGTCTCTCGGTTGATAACATTCCAAGTTTCTTTTATTTTATTACTGGCGTTTCCTATCTTGTCCCGAATATAAAAAGACTTAGCCATGAAGCAAACTTTCTTAAAAATTTTTGAATACTTTTTCACATGCTCAAGAAAAGATATACTATTATTATACTTTTTCATGCCATAAAGCTCATATAACGTATTTCGACTTTTGTATATTCCCTTAGTAGCCCAGTCACTAAACTTAGATTTGGTATTTGGTTTTAATGGCTTTACAGTAAAAACTTTGTCATGTTCGGTTTTAATACATTCGAAAAGGTTATTGTAAAGAGCATCTGGGTCTCCCTGCACGTACGGCACTAAATGCAATTTATTTCCAAGATTATTCTTAAAACGTTCTAGACGACTAATGGTTACAGGTCTACATACGGCATTTTTGTTACTTGTATTATTAGAATTATTAAAAATAAATTCTACTTTAATACCACAGTGATCTGACGTAAGATTGTGTATGACAGCTTTTTTGTCAGGGACACAGCTAGAGAAAATATTATCTAGACAAGTAGCTGTGGTTTCCGTAATTCTAGTTGGCTCCTTAAATTGACTAAACAAATTAAATGACTTAAAAAGGGAAAGTAGTCTTACAGAATATGATGATGAGCTATCTAGTAAATTGACGTTAAAATCTCCACAAACTAAGACCTTTTTGTTGCTGTTACAAGTTTTATTAAGAGCATCCTCAATAGCCGCTTCAAAAATACCAAAGTCCCCAGAAGGGGGTCTATACACACATACAATTATGTAACTCTCAAGCTCGACACAGGAAATTTCGATAACACGCTCAACTGATAGCCCTACTACATCTTTGCGTTCTTTACATTTAATATTATTATTGACAAATATTAAGGAGCCTCCGTGAATGGCAGACTTCCTGTAAAACGCGCTACATAACTGATAATTATCTATGTAAAGAGAGCTTTCATATTTCTTAAGCCAGTGTTCAGTAATACACATTACATTAATGTCAAAACTTTTTAAGAAAAGCTCTAATTCTAAAACTTTGCTGGTCAAGCCTTGAATATTTTGATGAACAATCTTGAATGTTCCAGACTTGGCCTTTGTCGAGTGGCTTGATACGTTCACGCGTTCTTGAGATAAAGGGTCTTGACAGACGGACGGACGGACAACAAAGTGATCCTATAAGGGTTCCGTTTTTTCCTTTTGAGGTACGGAACCCTAAAAATACATAAAATACACAAAAAAGGCCAAAATAAAATAAAAAATGATACTTTTTGAAAAAATTCTGCTTTTAAATTCGTGTTTTTTTGGTTATTTGATAAATTTCTCCAAAAAATGTCCCTATAACCGGTGGTTTTTACTACTTTGTATTATTTTCTATCGTATTACCTTCGTAAAACCAAAAATCGCATGTCTCTATCCCTATCACAACATTTGCAATGATCGTTTGAACTAAGCCTCTCCGGGCGCGCTATTCAACGCTTCGTTAACAACGAAACTGAAAATGGCTCTAGATTTGTAATTTAGATAAAGACAAGTTAAATTTCAAATAAAAACAAAAGATTTCAAAGTAAAATAAGCATTTTAGTTAAAATTAAAATTTTCTCTACCTGCAGCGGAGAATAATGTTGTGGCAGGCCTTTGTTCAAACGCTCATAGCAAATGTTGTGATAGGGATAGAGACATGCGATTTTTGGTTTTACAAAGATAATACGATAGAGAATAATACAAAGTAATAAAAACCACCTGTTATAGGGGCATTTTTTGGAGAAATTTATCAAATAACCAAAAAAACACGAATTTAAAAGCAGATTTTTTTCAAAAAGTATTTTTTTTAATTATTTGTTGGCCTTTTTTGTGTATTTTTTTAGTATCGCCTGTTATTTAGCATTATTACTGTTTTTATTTTATCAGGTTAAACCGCTTAGTTTAAAAGTTATTACGTTTTCTTTACAATAAGTAATTGGAAGAAAAAAAATTCTATAAAAAATTTAAAAAAAATCTCAAAAATTTTTTGACCTCTTTTTTGTCGATAAAAATAGGTCTAGTTTCATCTATTTTCATATGTACACTTTAACGTGACTCACATCACAGTCTATTTGTATTATACAGGGTGGAAACGATAAGTGATCTATAACACTTTTAATATTGTGTGGCTGGCATACATTTAGTATGGAGGCTGAAAACATTGAATTTTCGGATAGATCCAGTTAATTCTGTAACTATTTACTGATACCGTTAGAAAGAGCTCGTGAAGCACTTTCAGGATGAGTAACCATTTTTTCGATATCTTGTGTAGTTTAGAAATAATCGAGTGAGATCACTTATCGTTTCCACCCTGTATAACCTGTATGGATGAGAGTAGTGGCAGATTGAAAGCAATGGAAGGAGTTGAAGGATGGGAAGGCTGATTCGGAAAAAACCTTTTTTATTATTATAATAAACCGGCATAATTATTTTTATGTATTATAAAACTGGCAGGGCTCTTACCTCTCTGGGTTGAATCCAATTTCGAACAATGTTTAATATATCTTGATTATTCTCTGTATCCAAACAATGACTTCAAGTTCGCAATAATGAACAACCACATCCAACACAAACTTGTTGGTGACCTACCGGGGCACCGGTTGGCATATCTGTAGAGTCTTGTGATGTAGGTGTGGTATCTCTTTGCAATAATGAGTGACAAGCCCCACAGATGTAGTCATTTGCAGTAACCTGTTTAAAAATAATAATAATTAGAAATAAGTTTAAAAAAATTATCAGTTTTTAATGTCCCGCACTTAAATTATTTTATTTTAGTATTAATTTACAGAAACCAATAACTTTACAAGAATTAGACTGATTGTATAGCCAATAATAATAATAATATAATAATATAAGCCTTTATTACTGGATTACAAGGTATTTTTACAACATTAACATTTCATTTTACAATTTAGTTGCACTCATCTCCAGTTTGTCCTTGGACATAGGCCTCCTCCAATGATCTCCATGCTTCTCTGTTTCTAGCCATTTGTGGCCATAATGGCCCTGCTAATTCGCGGATATCGTCCTCCCATCTTTTCGCTTGTCTGCCTCTGCTTCTTTTTCCTTCACGGGGATACCATTCCGTTACGGCTCTTGTCCATTTCTCTTTCTTTTCCCTCATTAGGTGTCCCGTCCACTTCCATTTCAACTTTCTAATTGTTGCAACAACACTTCTGAATTTGGTTTTTGATTTTATTGTGTTTAGGTTTATCTTGTGTTTAAGTTTCACTCCCAATACACTTCTCTCCATACTATTTTGGCATACTTTTAACTTTTTAAGTTGTTGCTTAGTTAGTGACCAGGTTTGGCAAGCATATGTGAGGCAGGGAAGTATACAGGCATCAAATAGTATAACATTTTATTAAATAAGGACTTTAGCGTGCATTACCTCTAATGGAGTTAGTCGTTCCACAATTATGTTCCTGATGTTAATATGATGTTGAGTGTTAGTTCTCAGGGACATGAGCTGATGTGAACGTGTTCTAGGCTCTAGTGTTCTACTGCAAAGCACACATTTTCTGCTAAGATTTGAAGTAGATGCATTTGTGTTGTATCTTGGGCTTGGGTCCAACATGTTGTGCATATAAGATCATGAGCTGTAACCTGTAAAAATAAATAGATTCATTGCATGCCATGCCACACATACTCCTGTGCGTTGAATAAATTGAGCCGCAAACCATAAAAAAAATGATAATTCAATATTATGTGCTGTTAGTAGAATTTTGGGTCAGAGGGTAGGGTTAAACAGCTTTAGTAAATAAGCATTGTTGTTATAATAATTAATTATGACGTGTTACAAACTTAGTTACAAAAAATAATAATCTAGTAGTCTTAGTTCCAAAAAACAAAACAAAACAAGCTTTCATTGAGAGCAGGGAGATAGTGTCAAAGTAAATAATTCCTTAGATTTACACCAAAACCAGCTGGATTGTCAACATAATTGTTGTTTCGCTCATGCCTCCATTGCGCTGTACCATCGACTAGTTTCTTACAATCGAATCGGGCCTGGCTGTCCACACTCCAGGGTTGAACCACAGATAATAGCGGAACATTCATTTCAAGACAACCCGCCATGAGAATGGCAATTCAAAGTTTGGCAAGGCTAGTACTTATTCATAAGATTGCAGAGCAAAATGTAGGTACTTACCGATCGAGGTGCTGCCCATTGTTGTGTATAATTAAGTTGCTCATTTTCTAACACCATAGAACCACCAGCCGAGCCTTGGCCGAGCCACACAAAAACAGTAAATCCCAGGCTGAGTATGTCGTTATTGCAATCAATCAGAGTCCGTTTGAATAGCCAAGTTTGTAGTTAATAAAGTTCCGAAAATAAAAGCTAAAACACAAACGAATCACAAAGAAGGATCAAGCAAGACAGCAACACAGCAAGAGTGAGTGAGAGAGAAAAGGTGATGCGAGTGAATGACAATTTGACTAACAAATAGGGATGTCCATTTAGAATAGACATAATCGATTAAATTGATCGTTTTTGAAAAATTTTATTTTTAAACATTGTGTTGCTATAAATATTTATTTTATTTATTTAATAGGACAACCAACAAGACATACACTGGAAGACAATCAATATTTACAACGTATTTAACTTAATCTAAGTGCTGCCTTAATTATAGGTTGCCACGGCATGCAATAGTGGACTTATACATAAACAGTGTCTACACTTAAAGAAAAGAGTAAATATGTAAATGTAGGTAAATAAATGTGATTAAATATACATAAAATGCAATAATCCACTGAAGCGCTGCGGGCGCGGCGGATCTGCGCCCGTCTAAAGGTCTAATGATTAGACTCTAGTCTAATCGATCATACCATTATTTACTTAAATCGAATTAAAAAAGCGCATCTCTGTCTCTGCTCTGTCAATATGTCGGTGACTTTGATTTCGTTTAAATACTTTTAAAATATTTTTTCGAACTGCAACTTGTCCGATAGGTTTGGACACTTGCAAGTAAATAAATAAAATATACATAAAATTATGGTACATACTAAGTCTTTGAAAATCTTAGAGCGATTTTTATCAATGTCCTTTGTCTGCTCGATTGCATTGATGGTAAGGAGCAATGGTATTATCTATAATATCATTGGTAAGGAGGGACTGTTCTAAATACATATTATGATAGTTGAGATGGTTGAGAATATTTCCGGGTCGATCGCTTCCACCTTCGGCCTAGATAGTACCTACCTACCTACTTATACGCCAAACTATCTTATGATTGTTATGCATTGTTAAGTAGGGTTATAATACCTAATTATGATTGTTATGCATTGTAAGTAGGGTTATAAATAATTATAATTTACATAAGCAGCAGGTCGGTTATTTTTATTTAGGCAAATGTAATATTTTAAAAGACAATACGTACGATCAGATATTAAGATCAAAGATAAAGATTTCTGCTGTGAAAAAAAATATAAAACAGCTAACTTCTATATCAAGTTCCAACGTCGCTATACGTACCTACCTACTTAATGCTACTGGATTATACGTTCATAGCTCAGAAGTTTAGTCCTTTTTCAGCAGTGTTTAGTAAGAATATTATTACAAATGGGCTTTTAGGGATTTTGTTCACATGGAATAAACGACAAAGTTCTTAGTTACTTATCCAATAGGTAGTAGTAACATATATATATGTAGAAAACAGGAACTTAGATGCCAACGAAAGAAAATAGGCTATCAAATGTTGTTTTGGGGACTTACCTTTATAAAAATATCACATTTAAAAATTCATACCATTTGTTGTTATTTAAAAAACAATGTCAATTTTGACGATTAACTGAAAGTCTATTATCTATGAATATAGTAGCGATATATGGTATCCAGCGGCAATGGCAGTGCAAAATTTTGACAATGACTGTAGTTATCATACTTCGAGTTTGTCCATGGAGACGGCAAAAGTCCTTTAGTTGGCCATAAAGTAAACTTAACGGAAAATGTTACTTAATTGATACCGAGGCGCAACCTGGAAGCATTGCTAAGTGTGCTCCTCGTTACTGGTTCATCGTTCGTCATCGTCATTGTTCGTAAAAACCGGGTCGCGGCAGGCAAATAATAAAATTAGTCTTATGTCTTCTCCCTTATTAACTTCGATGGATAAATAGCTAAACCTCCTTGCGCGTAACTGACGTTTGTTGGAAAACCGATTTTTTCAGGCCATCGGATTTTAATTTCAAAAGTCATTGACCAATCCCAGTTCATATAATAACTATTATGACGTTTTCTATTGGCCAAAAGATTTAACTCTCTAAAAATCCGCGTGCAACCATATCCTGCTTAAATATTGTGCACTTTATTCAGCACAGATTAAACAAGCTAAATGACAAATAGAATAGATTGAAATGACAGATTGCACTTGAATTACCATACAGGTCTACCTACCTGTACACAAATCAATAAACTCTTTAACATTATTTCAATAGAGACGTTTTATCAACACTTAATAGTCCTGTAACTTGGCCATAGCTTTGAAAGTACTTCACAAACCGAGCATAGCACTGGATTTACTAATGAAGTACTATCATACAACTCCAAGGCACGTCCGAAAATAATTGTACTTGAACAACAGGTGTCTTAATCCTTCGTTAGGACGAACCCTCAACTTATTGTTTAACAAGAAGACCTAATTTTCTTTTCATTACAGCCCTCTTCCCTTCGTGGGATTAACTGATTATAATTTTCTGCAGTGTGAGATAATGTTGTGGAAAAATGGGTATCGACTAATCGATAGCATTGGTCTCTACTTGTTTTATGACAAATGATAATAAATAATTAATTCATCATTATCATGATTATTATGTACCAGTCTTTTGGGATTTAAATGAGACGCGTGTGTGCACTACAAGATTTATTTCCGAACTGGTTGACATACAAAGTTTGCTTGCTACCCACTTATATTATTTATAAGTAAACTACCCAATACCTCCACCCTTATTTACTAACTATTCTAGAGATTATATTTAATTAAAGTACAGTAACCTTTTTCGTTATCAGATATGTCTTACATGTTTTCCAGTGTCGTGACTGGACTCCGTGTGTACTTGAATGGTATACATAAAGATAAGTCGGTCTATATTTATTAATAAGTAATACATTTAGGTACATTTACAGTAAACATATCTAAGAGGAGCCAGTCACAAAACAATTTCTTAATAACTAAACTACTTAGTTCTTAACTAAAATACATACAATAAGGATTATTCAAAGCCATATCGTGTTGGAGGGTGTCGCTCTCTGAGAGGATACCTCCTTGGAGCGAGCTGAGGGGCAGGCGGGCGCGGAGCCGGCGCGGCCGAGCCCGGGCCGGCCGCGGAGCACTCCGCCGGTCCAGCCCCCGGCAACCACAACCAACCGGGGTTTCTCTGTTCCTTACTTTGTGTTACTTTATCGTCCTGTGCAGATCCACCAAACCCCTTACATATTTTTAGTTGATCAATATGTCTATGTATACATTGTCCGTCCTTTAAACTGATACGATAATCGGTATCGCCTAACTTTTCTATGACCTTACCCTTTTTCCATTGTACATCGTCATTATAGTTTTTAAACCATACTTCCTCACCTACCTTAACTTCCCTACTCACTCCTCCCGCACTATTTTCTTGTTTTTCTTGTAATTTTCCAATTCTTTTCTCGCGATCCGGTTTGAGACAGTCTAGTCTAGTACGTAAATTTCGACCTAACAACAGTTTAGCCGGACTGTCTCCCGTAGTATTGTGAGAGGTGTTCCTATATATTAATAAAAACCTATACAAAGCTGTGTCTACGTCCATGCGAGTCATAATTGCTTTTTTAATTACTCTTTTACATACTTTTACTGCGTTCTCTGCGGCTCCATTTGAAGAAGGATGATACGGAGCTGTAAATATATGATCTATTCCATTATTATTACAAAATTGTGAAAATTCGGAACTCGAAAACGGTGGCCCATTGTCACTGACTATTTGTTTTGGTAAACCAAACCTAGCAAAAGTGTCTCTCAGTCTTTCTATTACTTTACTGGCCGTGGTCTGATTCATCTTAAAACATTCTATCCATTTAGATGTTGCATCTATAATTACCAAGAATTTCATACCTGCTATAGGCCCTAAAAAATCTATGTGAATCCTAGACCAAGGGCGTGTGGGCCAGGGCCACGAGCGGGGCGCGTGCGCCGGCGGCGCGCCGCTCAGCGCCGCGCACACGCCGCACGCGCCGCACTGGCGCTCGATGGCCTCGTCCAGTCCGGGCCACCACACGTAGCTCCTGGCCAGGCTTTTCATTTTAACTATACCTGTATGTGTGTCATGCAGTTCTCTCAATACTTTGTCTCTGCAGACATTAGGGATTACTAAACGATGTCCCCACATAATGCAACCCATTTCTAGGTATAGTTCCGACTTCCTATTAAAATATGGTTTAAGTTCTTTAATATCAACATCGGCAGGCCAACCATCTTGTATGTAACTTATAATTCTACCTAATAATGGGTCTTTTTGCGTTTCTTTTTTTATAGTTTCGTTACTCAATAATAATGCCTCGGTAGCAAAGTGTAGATAAGTTTGTTCTATATCCCTGTCCCCTGAACTATCACGGCTTTCCTTGTGTGCGGCTATTAAACGTGAAAGTGCGTCCGCCGTATTCTCCTCTGATTTAATGTACTCTATGGAAAAGTCATAAGCTGATAAAATAATGGCCCACCGTTGTAATCTACTCGCTGTCATGTTAGGTATGCCTAAATTCGGACCGAATATGCTCACGAGCGGTTTATGGTCGGTCCGAAGTGTAAATTTCCTACCATAAAGATATTGGTGAAATTTCTTCACCGCGAATACTATGGCCAAGGCTTCCTTGTGGATTTGGCTATAATTGAGCTCCGCTGGGGTGAGCGCGCGCGAGGCGTAGGCCACGACGCGCTCGCGGCCGTCGGCGGCGCGCTGCGCCAGCACGGCGCCCAGCCCGCGCGGGCCGGCGTCGCACGTCAGCACCGCGGCGCGCGACGCGTCGTAGTGTGCCAGCACGCCCGCGCTTTTCAACAGGCCCTTCACCTTTTCAAAAACTCTTTGCTCGGTACTACCCCATGACCATCTGTTATTTTTCTTTAACAAGTCAAACAGAGGAGCCAGATAAACGCTTAAATTTTTAATGAATTTACCGTAAAAATTGACCATTCCTAGAAAAGATTTCAATTCCGACACGGTTGTAGGTGTTGTCATCTGGATTATTGGTTCCAGTTTACTTGGATCTACTCGCACACCGTCCCTATCTATTACGTAACCTAAATATTTTACTTGGTGAGAAAAAAATTCACACTTCTGTTTCTTTATCTTTAACCCATTTTCCTTTAATATTTTAAAGACTTTTTCTATGCTTTTTTCGTGGTCTATTCTAGTAGTATTTGAAATCAGGATATCATCTAAGAACACAGTTACGTTTGGTAGCTCTCTAAACAGATTAGTCATTATTCTTTGGAATATACCTGGGCTAGACGCTAGTCCGTACACTAATCTTTTATATTTGAACAAACCTTTATGCGTATTAATGACCGTTAGACCTGTACAATCATTTTCTTTACTGTCATCTAACAAAACTTGATTGTACGCTTGCGCTTGTGATAAGTCAATTTTTGTAAAATATTGACTGCCATTTAAAAGAGTAAATAAGTCTTCTATTTTCGGAACTGGATATTTATCTACCAACAAAACCCTGTTTAAAGTAGTTTTAAAATCTGCACAGAGACGTAAAGAACCATCCGGCTTGTGTACGATTACCAGAGGAGTGGCCCAGTCGGAGTGCTCCACGGGCTCGATGACGCCGCTGGCCAGCATGGCGTCGAGCTCGGCGTCGACGCGCTCGCGCAGCGCGTACGGCAGCGGCCGCGCGCGGCAGAACACCGGCTCCGCCCCCGCCCGCAGCCGCAGGCTCGCTCGCCCTCCCGTGAAACACCCGAGTCCGGGTTCAAACACTTCTTTAAATCTGTAATTGAGATTTTTAACAAATTCATTTTTGTTCCAACCGTCCATTAAAGGTGTACTAATTGTATTTATACAAATTTTAGGTACAGACATCTCCAGCTCGGCTAACCACTGTCGGCCTAATAAACTAGTTGTACCTTTATTTATTACATATAAATCTAGCTTTTTTGTAACGCCCTGACATTGTACATCAACACTTATGAAACCTAACGGTTTTATGTTACTTCCATCGTAGAATGTTAAAACTAATTGGCATGACTGTAAAGGTACATTTATAAATTTTTGTTTATACACTTTATCATTAATACATGAAATTGCCGATCCCGTATCTATTTCCATATTAATTAAAATTCCATTAATTTTTACAAGAACGCTCACCGGTCTATACTTTGCTAAGGACATCTGGAACATGGGTTCTTCATAGTCACCACTCTCCTGGTCCGCTTCATCGTCCTGGACATATTCGGTCGACATGCCCGTGACGTCACCCTGCCGGTTCCCGGTGTCCCGCGAGTCCGACCGACCCGCCGCCGCCGTCGATGACTTGTTCTCCGTGGCTTGTCCCATGTAGAATTGTCTTCCGCCGCCCCGTGCTGCACCGCGGCCCCGGTAGGTGCTCCGAGCGCCCGCTCGGCCGCCGCCTCTCGATGACGTAAACGAGCCGTTAAAGGTCGTTTTACGGTCACCGTCGTTTACCTCCGCCAACGAGCACATTCGCCGCAAATGTCCTACATTTTTGCACCGACTGCACACATAGTCCCGAAATTTACAGTTTTCCACCTTATGTCGAAAATCTCCACAGGCCACACAACACCCCGTTGTTCTTCTCACCGGCGGTTTTTTTATAAAATTAACGCCGGTAGTTTCAACTGCCAAAGCGTCCCGTTCCGCCGCCTCTAACGATAACGCGATCGCCGTTGCCGTTGAGAAAGTCAATTTTTTTTCCACAAACAGCCGTTGTCTAATACCGTCACTGCACAGCCCGCACACAAACTGGTCCCGCATATTACTGTCGAGTTCGGTCCCAAAGTCACAAAAACGCGATAATTTCTTTAACTGTTCCACAAATTGAGCAATAGATTGGCCTTCACATTGTCTATATTGGCGAAACTTAAACCTCTCCGCTAACATTGACGGGGTAGGTTGTAAATGCGTAGACATTAGTTCCACCACTTCCTTATAAGTTTTTTCCGCTGGTTTTTTAGGTGAGCACAAATTAACCATGAGTTCGTATGCGGCTTCACCCACGATTGAGATTAATGTTGGTAACTGTAACTTATCGTCCACATTGTTCACCAGAAAGTACATTTGTAACCGATCACAATATAACTGCCAATTTCCACTTTCCACATTAAACTCGCCCAATTTTCCGACCGACATTTTTAAAATAATATTATTAATGTAATGCACTTAAAACCCAGTCCTGTCGCCACTATTATGTACCAGTCTTTTGGGATTTAAATGAGACGCGTGTGTGCACTACAAGATTTATTTCCGAACTGGTTGACATACAAAGTTTGCTTGCTACCCACTTATATTATTTATAAGTAAACTACCCAATAATGATAATGGATTACCAGTCTATAGGTACGAATTTTCTGCCATAAATATTTTTTTCCCTTCTAAATAAAATAAACCTATTATGTGGCAAAACTGCGTCATTACATTTATCATTATAAACAACAATGATACTAATATATTTTGCAATGATAATTACGTTCTACTCAATAATTAAACTCAGAATACATCGTTATTAGATATTCAGAATATGGTAAATTCACCTGCCAATTAATGTAGCAAGTATTTATTTATGGAT